>NC_137743.1:54597705-55197705 GCF_963264785.1 Psittacula echo
GAGCGGCACTGTTCACTCCTGAGACAGCTGTAGGGAAATACACAACATCTGAGAAAACCCTACATGAGCATTTAAAACTGTTTGAACTGAAGTCAGGAAACTGGTTTCCCAGGGCTCTGGTAAGAGGTTTAGAATCACCGATGCTCTTATTTGTGCTCGTTAGGATATTAATTGGAAATATTATCTCAAAAAGAAACCACTGAGGCTTTGAAAGCTAATTTTCCCCTCTCGCTAATCCTTGCTAATCTCTTAAAAAAAAAGGGAAAAAAAAAGAGGCAACATCTTCACTTGATATAAAGCAATGCTGTGTTAAACAAAAGCAGTAATCCTGTAATGTCAGCACAACTTTGCAAACCAGTCATTCAAATAAATACCTCACAATTAATCAATCTATCATCAGTATCATTATTTTAACTCATCATGTGACCATATACACAAATACAGAGTATTTGGATAGCAGTTAGCAACCCCACTGAAACTCCCTTAGATCTTCTCCCTGTCACGCTGAACGATTTCTCCCAGAGTGTACAAACTGCTGTTGTCTATAACAAAGTGTAAAAGGGCAGTAGGATTTTTTCGATCCTCTGGGAGAGGATCAAAGGAGTAACTAGCTCCTCTTAAAAGCATGGAAACTCATCAGCTGGTTTGAGTTTTAGGCCCCCCTCCCAGATTCACAGTATGCATCTATCATGTTGCATGCATCTACCTGTCCATTTTAAACATTCTAGTTTTGCAGTGTTTATTAACGTAAGTTATTAAGTTAAATGTTAATATTCATTTTGCAATGCATATTAACATTTTGGGTTCTTAGCAAGAGAGTAACATTTTGGAAGACAGTTATTTTAAATCACAGGACATTCGTCATCAACTGACATGTTCCTCATTAACATTTTCATTTTTAAATACAGTGCCTGTAATGAGAATTTGTGGATGACAGTCAATTCTTAACATTTTGTTGTAATTATGGTCTTTTTACTGCTACCAATCTTCAGTCAGCTGCTCCAAAAAAGGAAAAAGAACATCCTAACATTTAGGGTATGTTAAGCCCACATGGGAACTAGAGAGTCCATTATAAACTTACTGGGCACAGCTAAGAAATCTTGATACTGCCTTCCAAGTTTACAGCAGCCTCAATAGCAGAAAATGCTATTCTGAAATGTTATAAGATGACACTTCAGCTTCCCACTCTTCTCTCAGCATTATCCTACCTACATCCTTGAGTGAAACTCAGGAGATGAAATACATAAATATTTGCTAAGAGAATGCCATAACAAGCATGAATTCAAACTACAATAGCTGATAAACTTTGCCAACAAGGCAAGACTATGTATTAGAAGTCTAAAGTTATTTTTTTATTATACAGATAAAATTACATCATGTCCATTGTTGTCATCTATCTGTGGTCTAATGTGCCACATGTAATAACAATGTCAATACATAAAGATAATTTGGCCTTTAATGATCATTATACTTTTGACATGGATAAGTGCATTTATGTATGCCAAGAGGTTAACTAAGACTGGAGGGACAGCAGGTACAAACACAGCCCAGAAGCATTCATTTACCCTCCTGCAATAGAAGCTATTTGCTTAGTCAATGTTTTCTCTTTTCATATTTTTTCATTAGACTGATCTCAAACACTCTAGTGCATGAGGCTTTATTTACAGAGCAAAAGCATCACAAATACTGGCATGAATAAATAGTAATGAAAGCGTTCATGCAAAAGTGTTTTCATGACCATTATGGAAAGCCTTCTATTTCACAAAATTGATTTGTTGAACAATTATGAATATACACAGGTAATCAATAAAGAGGAAAGAGACTCATCCTTTTTATACAAGTTAAGACATCTAGCCAGGAAAGTGTGTGATTTAGGTCACCAGCCAAAACTAGGATCCAAAACACAGAGAAGCCAATACCAGCATCTCTTCTGTTTTCAACAGAATTAGGTCAAAGCCCATGTATACAAATATTCCTAGCCATCATTATGTGAATAATTCATATGCTAAAGGTCATACAAACGCATTACACCTAGAGCAAGTGTAAACAATAAATAAATGAGTAAATACAAGGAATTTTGAAGAATTAGGAGATAATTCCCAAATAATGTAAAGGACTATATTTGTCCAGTTATACAGGCAGATCTAAGTAGTAATTTGAAAGGCAGTTATAAAATGGCACAAGGGTTAAAAGGATCAGTTTTCTAAGCACCAGCCAATTCCTTCCAACTTTTGGAACTGAAAAACTAAGCTAGACAGACATACTACTATAACTATACCAATTGGAATAAAATGTTTCTCAAAAGAAAATACACAAGCAAATATTCAAAAAGTTTCCAAATAAATTTCCTCTTTCTAAGACTTACTTTGAGAATCAAAAGTTGGATTACCTTGCAAAAAAGCTTAAATAAATTTCAGACAATGGCTGTAAAAGCCTGAAAAGAAATATGGATTGAGCAGATTTTTTGTCTTGGGTACTTTTAATTAAAAGAAAAACGTTCCAGTTTGAGAAGAGGAAAACACATTACAGGTTTTTCTGCATACATCACTATAATAATAAAAATCACGTAGTTGGAATTAAAGACCCCACCCACTTGGGACCAAAATACAATTAAAGGCAACCAGTTTTGAAAGAAATAATCAGAAATGTAAACAGAAATTCAGATGGGATTAATCCAGCTGCAGCCAGTGTGGTTTCAGAAGAGCTGACAGCCTGTGATAGCATGCCAGCATTAACATAAATCACTGTCAGGAAGTACAAAAGCAGCTTGTAAGAACACTGGTCTATGAACCTAATGGAGGGGGTCATAGATTTCAGAGTTCACAGCAAAGGAAGATATACATGAGGAATAAACACAAACTAAGATGAAAGCTGAAGCTGGAGAACTAAGGTTTAGAATAAAGCTGACCTTTTATGATCCCATAAGGTGGGACAATAAAGGCTTGAAACAAATTGTTGAATTCATGATACTAGAAACCAGCTCTGGTCTAGGAGAAGGTGAAAAATCCATCTCCTTCAACCACTCAGAAAGATCAAAAGCATTAAAGAATGGAAGATGAAATGATTGCTTCCCTGCAGTGCAAAAACTAGAGCAGCTATAGTTTACGTTCTCAAGGAAAAGCAGTCTCTACATCACTCAAAGCAATAGTTTCCTAGGGCTGTTTTTTTTTCAATTCTCTCCCACAGGTGCAAGTCTATATGTGGACTCTTAAGCTGAGAACATACTTATGGTTGTTCATTGGAAAGGGCACAATTAGTTCACAAAACTATGATGTTTAGTCTGAATATGTTATGAGAAAACCAATGCCATGTATAATTTATAGATCACTGTTATCAGTTATGGTGGTTTATGGACTGATCTGCAACTGAAATAGCTAAAAGATAATGTACATATCTAGGTCACACCTTCTCATTTTTCCAGGTGCTACAGCAGGAGTAGCATGCACAATTACATGCATAAATATTTGCAGGAGTAGGCTTTTACAGTATGCCACTATTAAAAAGGTTTCATTCTCTCCTTCCTTTTGGTCACAGTACTTTTTTGGGTAGTGCAACAAAACAAGTAATGAAAAGAGAAGATCAATAGCATTGTGTGAGAAAAGCTATGGCAGAGAGATAACAATAGCTCTGCCTATGCTATTTCAGAATGGAAGCATTAAAGACTGAAAAGCAAAGAAAGGGAGTAAATCAAAGACGGCTGGTAACAGAAACAAAGCTGTTGAAGCTATTTATCATCTGCTTTTAAGGCAGGATAAACTCTCATGGGACTAGATCTTCAAAAGAGTTCTGTTCCATTTAGGCATTGAAATAAATGGCCAGGCTTAAAAAAAAAAAAAAAAAAAAAAACAAAAAAAACACACAAAAAAACCCCCAAAAAACCCCAGCACAATGACTGAGATTTTGTGGTTGGGTTTTGTTTTTTCCAAAACCTGGCCAAAAGCGTCACAGCAAGAGCCCAAGAGCTGAATTCCTATGAAATGCTTTTCCTTCTTACAGCTGGTGAGAATGTAGATATTTCATGCTGTGCTGCATGTTGGTAATCTGATTTAAGTCCGAGTAAATAGCACAGTATCCATAAATATTACTAAGGGACTATAGGCCTCTGTGCTGGTAATAGAGAGAAAATGCGCAATAGGTTACAAAAAGCAGAACCTAAAATACAAGTAAATAAACTAAAACCTCCCTGTCTGCACATAAGTGCAATGGGAAGCAAAGCTTGGATGCATTTAGAAATCAACAGGTAAAATGCATATTTGAAATACAGTGGCCATGTCACAGATAAGTTTATCTGAGTACTCAGTGGTCAGTACAGGGCTGGTCTCCTCCCGAAGCTGCACAGGCAAAGTGAAGTGACACTGGTTAGAGAGTCTGGAGAGATCTTTCTTTGTTCCACATTCACCTCCTTTTCTTCTGTGCAAGCTCAGGAACAAAGCATGCAGCATTCCATACCTAAGACAGAGATAGATCTGTGCTTTTGAAAGGTAAGCAGGAGTCCATTACCCATTCTTCACCATTCCTCTCCTTTGTCACCATCCTGGTACATTTAAGATACATGCCATATTGGGAAAAATCACACCAGTGAATTTCACCTACCTCACCAGCAGGCCTTGCTCAGTATAGAAAGTATCCTCTGGGCTACAAACAGAAATATATAGAAAACAAAGGCCCAGAGGAATAATGCTTTTCTAGCAGCAAGAGATCTCTTCAGGCAAGGATGAGGTATATTGATAATATACCATGCCCTAAACAAGCTCTTCTTGAAGACTTATGTGGTGCATAGTACTATCTTGATCCTCTATACAAAGGAGAAATTCACCAAGGAAAAGCATCATATGTAAAAAAGTATAGGCCTCTCTGGTGGTGTTTTGTATTTTGTTGGGGTTTGGGTTTTGTTTGTTTTTGTTGCTGTTGTGGTTTTGTTTTGTTTCTAATAATATGCATTAATCTCTCTGCTCTGTCAGCATAAAGCTGTTCTAAGAATAAAAAAAAATTATACCTCAAAAGGTTTCTTAATTCCCTAAGGCTGAGATTCCTTAAAACAATTAAAACCCTCCTGAAATTCTGAAGGAAATGGGTGCCTTACTGCCCTGGGTATCTTTGAAAATGCTACCTAAAGGAGTAATGGAGTTATAATGAGTCTTTTTCTTCAGGTTTACAGAAATTCAGATGTGCTACATCCATTGTTGCTAGTGTGGCTTACAGTTAATTCCCTATGCACTCTGCAGAAAATATACCCCTTAATTGTCTCCTTTAAAGTTCATTCTATATCCAAATTCTCAAGTACTGTAAAAACCCTTTATACCCACTGTCAAAATATTTACACCAATGATATATTCACTAATGAGCAGTGCAGCACAAAAAGGTAGGTCTGAATACACCACGGGTATAATAGAGCTATAAATTTTTCTGCTAATGCCTTCTCAAAGCATAGTGTTGATTTCTTTCTTTCCTTCAAGATCAGCCTAGACTGCATTAGAGAGGAGGAAAACAAATATTTCAGACTGTCTCTTCTCTTGGTACATTGTTAATTGTCATATGTTAGGGGAGAAATGTAGCACAAAAGACCTTTAACCTTTTATCTCAGATATATATGTCTTGATTTTTTTTATAAAGATGGACTCTTCTGCCCTGAAATCCCTGCAATAAGCCTCTGTTAGTACCCTTTAATTTTTCTGAGGTTTCTCTTACCATCTGAACAGCTTCTGAAAAATCATTTTAAAAAATGGAACAGTTAACCATTCCATTTTCAGTGGTTTCTCAGGCTACATTCTCTGAGTGTAGTTTACCATGCATGATCAGTAAATTGACAGAAATTGAGGGGCAAGAATATTTCATTTTGTATTGTTCTCACTGACTACAATTGGAGGCTTCTATGGTCTAGTGAAGTCAATAGAAGATCGACATGGAGGTTCCAAGCACCTAAATAGGATGCCTTACATAAACAGTACAAATATTCTTGATAATGATGTTATTTACTTTGCTGATAGGCTGACTGGATAATAAGAAAATGATTGCTTTAAAAAAAATAAAATTAAATCAGTAATACTCCCAGGCCTATATAGGCATCCTAAATGCTGTTATAGATAGTTGACATTTCCTGCAAATAGCATGGAAAGTAAGTGTACTCATAAGGATGTCTGCAAACTCCAAATAAGAAACAAACATGCTTTGAGAAAATATTAGTACACTAATCCAAATAGGGAATTTTGTTACAAATATTATTCCTGTAGGATGCATTCACATTCTTACAGTACAGATGGGATTGAATTTTTATTTCTTTTATGTGTGAAAAAGATAGCCAACTATACAGACTATCAATCAGCTCTTGTGATAGATGCGTTACATGACACATGCAAAGTAGATATTAAAACCTTACTGGATCTTCCAAAACATTAAAATTTACTTAATCAGTAAAGCACACAGAAATACCCTTCCAAAGCAGCCTAACAGGGCTAGAAATAGTACAGTGATGTAATACATAACCTACTGTAGAGCCAAGTACCTGATTTAAGCTCTGATCCTGGTCCAGACAAAGAGAAACACATCAGTTCTGGTACAATAGTCACTGATACTCTGTTTTGTGTGAAAACTGAAAAGCATAGCAGTTTTTTTAGAGCATTAGTGGCCAGTATTCACCATCCTTTCTCCAGGCAGACAAAATATTTGCATTCAGTCAGTCTTGGTCTTGCAAGCAACAGAGAATAAAGAAAGGGAAATTCTAGCTTGTGGGCATCGATTACAAGCACTTCTTATCCACTTCACTTGTTTACATTACTCACCCTGTTACTTATTTAAATCCTCAAATATTGCTGAATTTGAAAATGAGAGAGAAAATCTTCTGGTATGCAAACAAGATCTAAATCAAAGAACAAAATGAGAAAGTTGATCTGTGAGAAAGAGGATAAGAGCGCAAAATCCCTCCTGGGAGCTATATATATTCTTGTAACTCCAGCCATCATAAGTCCTTGTTCCTTTGAAATACTTCTAAGGGCAGCATGGACGTTAAAAACCATGGAAGACTGAGCTTTTGCCAAACCAACTGCACAATGCAAAATAAAGCCCATAGTGAAATTTTTGTTTGCTTTAGATTTCTGTGAAAAGGCAAACTAGAAGAATTAGTTAAAGGTAGCCTCTTTGTAGACCTTTCCTGGCTTTGTAGAACCCATTCTGAGGCAACAATGCCAGGTGACACTCCAGAGGGAACACATGAACCAAAGGCAATAGCTACTAAATAGCCTTGGCTAGGATGACATTCCTGCAGAGGCATGTTTTCAAAGAGCCCATTACTGGCTAATGGATAGTTGCTGATGAAGAGTGGGAAGGTATAGTTCGGAACACACAGAAACTGAGAGGAGTTTGTAAGGTTGGAGGGAATTCTTTCTTGAATAAAGGGCTCCTTTAAAAAAGAATTTAAAGAAATAGTCATTTAAAATTAGAAATTATTTGCCATTCAAACTCATCAATTGCTGGACACTTTAAATGCTGAAAGCATTGGCATTAGAATCAGATTTGAGTGCAAGTTCTCTGATTTGCCATGCAAACTGAATTGGAACTCAAACCTTTACACACCTGCTAACTTAGTGAGTGTAAATGTTACCATTTCGCACTTTCTGCAAGGAGAAGACAAGTATGAAAAATTGAATTAAAACTACTGCCAGTCTCAGAGTGCTTTTGGAAAAAACATGTCAGATTTTGATCAGCTTGCTGCTTCTCCCTTCACTCAAGTGTATATATGAACATTTAACCACCACAATTTTCTTTAAAAAACAGTGCCAGAAGAAATACTTGTACTTGCAAATCAACAGGTGTTTAATCTCAACAAGACAGTCAAGTCAAGACGAAACTTCTACCTAGAAGGATAAATGATGCAATCCTTTAAACCAGCGTACATAATTTACTAGCTCTGAAATAAGCATTTCTGACTGGAGTGTGGAATACTTCACAAAACATGCAATCCCATAAGAACTATTTAAAAAAATAAATGATAAAAAATGTACAATATATTTGTTTTAGCACCAGCACATTTTAATATACTGATGTTTCTTTAGGAGCAAGAAGTTTCTTTCAGTCCTCAAAAAATCTTTGACATAAGAAAAACACAATATGCTAAACCCAATTATATATGGTTCCACTTACAGTACTGGTATATAAATCATTTTTGATGCTTCTGAATTGTGAATACATGGATGCTTAGGCAAACAACCATTTTTGTTTGCAAATACAGACAGGATCCTGTGCGTAACCATCCCCTCCTCTCATAACATGGCCACATTTAAGGGTGTATAGAACAGAGAACAATAATGCACGTTCATTAAAAAAGTCCACTGTGATTACTCCCCCATTTGTATGATCTGTCATGAATATACCATTTCTAGAGGAAAACGGGATTTAATTAAGTGCCTGTGAAATTCCTAATGTGTAGGTTGTGACTACGATTTACATTTTACTGAACATACCATAAAACAAATCAACAAACTCCGACAGAACAGTTAGGGCCTGATTTGCTTTTGCCTTGTATATTGTGCAGTCACTTATTCTGGGATAGTTTTGTGAGCTGTTATACTAATTTTTGCATCATGTAATTGAGTACAGAAAATACAGAACATTAAAAAATCAGGCTGTCAACATAGACTGGACTAAGACAACTGTCTGCCAAAAAGCTTTCTAATACTAATAGTAACAGATTACTGAGAACTGTAATATGCTACGATTTTATTTCAAAAGAAATAAGACACCAACATTGAGTCCTAACACAGTTTTCCTGTGCCATTATTGCCATAGCTGTAAGTACCTATGAAGCATAGCCACTGGATTTACTAAAAAAGTAAAAAATTAGGTACTAGGAAGCTATGGGCAAATTTCATCAAGCCAAGGGAGAAGTAGCAAAATGAACAAGAAGAAGATTCTTAAATTATGAGTCAATTGCACTGGAGGCTGCATGATGCAGAAATTGACTATAAAAAAGACAAAACCAAAATAGCCCAATCTATATCACCACATTTTATGGGTACTTCTGCCTTTATCAGAGCATCTCCAAAACCCATGCAAAAAAATACAGCAGAGAAAAACAGCACATTCAGTCATGAGCTAAATTGTAAAAAGCCTGCTATTTTTGATGGTTAAAACTCAGAAAAAATTAGCAGTGCCAAATTCTCAAACTCATTCCTGGGGGTGGGGGGAGAATGGAGCAATTCTCAGGCATTCTTTCCTTCTCTATATTGCCATAAAGCTCATTGACATGGCTTGCACAAAAGCGGTATATTTTCTTCATTACAAAACCAAAACACATTAAAGAATATCTTCAATTCATACTTAAGTTTCCCACATTTTTTGTGAATTAAAATAAAGCCCAACATTTCAAATTTGGACTTAGAAACTGAACTTACTTTCTTTATTAGAGGGTTGATGTATTTTATTTGGGTGCAATAAAGCAACCAAAATTATAGATTAAGCTTCAGGCAATCAGGAAACATACCCTAGCCATATTTAGAATAAAACTTAAATAAATAAATGAGATGTACTGACACAAAGCACATCTTAAGAATATCTGAAAAGCAGTGATTATGTTAGTGGCAGAAAAAGGAAGACAACTGAATTGTCTTTAGGCTAGCAGATGTCACTGGTACTTCTATGGGTCCAGTTTTCTATACGATGCATCTCTGCAAGAAAAAGAATATTTAATAAATACCTACTGAATAAATACTGCAAATTAATATGCAGATCTATCAAAACCAAAGAAGCTTCACAATTACAACTGTGAAACAGAGAAGTAAGATTTTGACATGAGTAAGGACTATTAGGTATTCAAAATTTGCTTGTATGTAAACTGAAAACCAAATCTTTTCATATATCCATACTTAGTTTTATGCAAATATCAAGTTTGTATGAACAAACATCTTGAATAGTGTAATACAAAATGCACAGCTGTTTGGGAAAGGTTTTGTAATTCCACTGGTTAACAAGAGAGAGGTGATATCTAGGATGATCATGTTTTTGAGCATTTAGAATGTTCAGAACCTTCTTCATGAATCTTCCTGGTATATCGCTAGTTTAAGTGGCTTTAATTTATGCTAGTATTGATTTGTCATTCAGTACACTGGGAATGCATTATGAATACAACTTCACTAATTTAGTGGGCTCACTGTAAGAGCATTTGCCCAATAGATGGACACTGAAATGTTCAGAAGTTTATTGAGTTACATGGCAGCAAACAGAATATCACATTACAGCCTCTGACAACTTGCTAATTTGCTAGAGTTGCTGATATTTTCCACTGGCCTTTTTGTATTGATGCTGATTTCTATTGATTTCCTATTGATATTCTGCTATTTTAATTTCAATGTGCTTTTTATCTGAGTATATGGAAGCTAGATTTCATTCTTCGTTGCACCCAACAAGGCTTATTAAACCTCTAGTTCAACCTCCAGCTCCATAAACAACAAGAGTTGACTTTCTGTTTCTGGGGTCCATTTCTGTTGCATAGGGTCCATTCTATATCAGCTTTTTAGAGCTGATGTAGAATGGACTCCTAGAAAGGCACCCAAGGCTCATTCAGGTGGAGAGGGACCAGAACAGCATTGTCACTAGGGTGCAGTAAACTCCAGCTTCTGTGTTCCCATGGAATATTTTCTAAGGGTTGCTGTACATTTCTAGCATGAAACCATTAATTTCAGGAAGAACCTAGACCATTGTTATAAATTTTCCCCACAGTTTACAGCTAATTTGACACACTATCATAAATACAGTCAGTAGGTATCAGCTGATAATGGTAATTATATAGTGCAATAGGCTCTGCAAACATCACAACAATTTGTGAGTATAAGGTATAATAACTTCTCAGGAGACTTTAACAATAACGTTCTTGATTGTGAATTAGAAGAAAAGCAGTTCAATGTATTCTCCATTTGTTTTTAAGTATCAAAACCTCCCAGCCTTGGTTATTAACCAAAATATGACACACACTCAAAAATAACCAACCAACCCTTCTCCATTTTTAGAATCAGAATCATAGAATAGTTAGGGTTGGAAGGGACCTTCTAGTTCCAACCTTCCTGCCATGGGCAGAGACACCTCACACTAAACCATGCCATCCAAAGCTCTGACCAGCCTGCCTTGAACACTGCCACGGATGAAGCATTCACAACTTCCCTGGGAAACCCATTCCAGTGCCTCACCACCCTTACAGTAAAGAACTTTCTCCTTATACCCAATCTAAACTTCGCCTGTTTAAGTTTTAACTCGTTACCCCTTGTCCTATCACTACAGACCCTAATGAAGAGTCTCTCCCCAGCATCCCGATGGCCCCCCTTCAGATGGAGGCTATGAGGCCTCCACACAGCCTTCTCTTCTCCAGGCTCAACAGCCCCAACTTTCTCAGCCTATCCTCATACGGGAGGTGCTCCAGCCCCCTGATCATCCTCGTGGCCCTGCTCTGGGTTTCTTCCAACCGTTCCATGTCCTTTTTATGTTGAGGACACCAGAACTGCACACAATACTCCAAGTGAGGTCTCACAAGAGCAGAGTAGAGGGGCAGGATCACCCCCTTTGACCTGCTGGTCACACTCCTCTTGATGCAGCCCAGGATACAGTTGGCTTTCTGGGCTGCGAGCACACACTGCCGGCTCACATTCATTTTCTCATCGACCAACATCCCCAAGTCCTTCTCCGCAGGGCTGCTCTGAATCTCTTCTCTGCCCAACCTGTAGCTGTGCCTGGGATTGCTCCAACCCAGGTGTAGGACCTTGTACTTGGCATGGTTAAACTTCATAAGGCTGGCATCAGCCCACCTCACAAGCGTGTCGAGGTCCCTCTGGATGGCATCCCTTCCCTCCAGCGGATCAACCGAACCACACAGCTTGGTGTCATCGGCAAACTTGCTGAGGGCGCACTCAATCCCATTGTCCATGTCACCGACAAAGATGTTGAACAAGACTGGTCCCAACACCAATCCCTGAGGGACACCACTCGTTACTGGTCTCCAGCCAGACACTGAGCCATTGATCACAGCTCTTTGCATGTGGCCATCCAGCCAGTTCTTTATCCACCGAGTGGTCCACCCATCAAATTGATGTCTCTCCAATTACAGAGACAAGGATGTCATGCAGGACAGTGTCGAACACTTTGCACAAGTCCAGGTAGATGACATCAGTTCCTCTGCCCCTGTCCATCAGTTCCTTAGCCCCATCATAGAAGGCCAACAAATTGGTCAGGCAGGATTTCCCCTCAGTGAAGCCATGCTGCCTGTCACCAACCACCTTGTAGTTTTTCACGTGCCTTAGCATGCCTTCCAGGAGAATCCTGATGTTTGCTGGAAGGACTACTCAGCTACCCAGCCACAGTCCAGGAGGTTGCTCCAGTGTATGGATGATAACTTCCTCATCCAAATGGTGGATGAGCCAACCAGGAGAGGAGCGCTGCTGGATCTCATCCTCACTAACAAGGAGGGTCTGGTCGAAGCAGTAAAGGTTGAGGGCTGCCTTGGTTGCAGCGACCACGAGATGGTGGAATTCAGGATCTTGTGTGGTAGGACCAGTACAATAGCAAGTAGAATTGCAACCCTGGACTTTAGCAAGGCAAACTTTGGCCTTTTCAAGCAATTGCTAGGGGAAATCCCATGGGCAAGGCTGCTTGAAGGTAAAGGGGCCCAAGATAGTTGGTTGGCATTCAAGGATTGCTTATTCTGAGCTCAAGAGCAGAGCATCCCGACACGTAGGAAGTCAAGGATGAGGGCCCGGAGACCTGCGTGGCTAAGTAGGGAACTACTGGGTATGCTCAAGTGGAAGAGGAGAGTTTACAGGTCATGGCAGGAGGGGCTAGCCACTTGGGAGGAATATAAGGCTGCTGCTAGAGGATGTAGGAAGGCAGCTAGGATGGCTAAGGCCTCCTTAGAATTAAATCTGGCGAGAGGGGTCAAAGACAGCAGAAAGAGCTTTTTCAAATACATGGCAGATAAAACTAACACCAGAGGCACTGTAGGCCCACTGGTGAACGGGATGGGTGCCCTGGTGACAGAAGATACTGAGATGGCAGAGTTATTGAATGCCTTCTTTGTCTCTGTCTACTCTGCTGGAGGCAGTCCTGAAGAGCCCTGTACCCCTGAGACCTCAGATGAAGTCAGGTCACTGGAGCAGTTTGCCTTAGTCGATGAGGAATGGGTTAGAGACCAGCTGAGCAATCTGGACATCCATAAATCCATGGGTCCAGATGGGATGCACCCGCGGGTGCTGAGGGAACTGATGGAAGTCATTGCTAGACCACTCTCCATCATCTTTACCAAGTCTTGGGAAACGGGAGAGGTGCCTGAGGACTGGAGGAAAGCAAATGTCACTCCAGTCTTCAAAAAGAGCAAGGAGGACCTGGGTAACTATAGACCGGTCAGCCTCACCTCCATCCCTGGGAAAGTGATGGAACACCTTATCCTTGATGCCATCTTAAGGCATGTCAAGGATAAGAGGGTTATGAGGGGCAGTCAACATGGCTTTACCAAGGGGAAGTCATGCTTGACCAACCTCATAGCCTTTTATGAGGAAATAACATTGTGGATGGATGATGGCAGAGCGGTGGATGTGGTCTACCTTGACTTCAGCAAGGCATTTGACACAGTCTCCCACAGCATCCTCATAGCTAAATTGAAGAAGTGTGGTCTGGATGATCAGGTAGTGAGGTGGACTGTGAACTGGCTGAAGGAGAGAAGCCAGAGAGTTGTAGTCTATGGGGCGGAGTCTAGTTGGAAGCCTGTATCTAGTGGAGTGCCTCAAGGGTCAGTACTGGGACCAGTATTATTTAATATATTCATCAATGATTTAGATGAGGGAATTGAGTGTACTATCAGCAAGTTTGCTGATGACACTAAGCTGGGAGGAGTGGCTGACACGCCAGAAGGCTGTGCTGCCATCCAGCGGGACCTGGACAGGCTGGAGAGTTGGGCAGGGAGAAACTTGATGAAATATAACAAGGGAAAGTGTAAAGTCCTGCATCTGGGCAGGAACAACCCCAGGTTCTAGTATAGGTTGGGGAACGACCTGTTAGAGAGTAGTGTAGGGGAGAAGGACCTGGGGGTCCTAGTGGATGGCAGGATGACCATGAGCCAACACTGTGCCCTTGTGGCCAAGAAGGCCAATGGCATCCTGGGGTGTATTAGAAGGGGGGTGGTCAGTAGGTCGAGAGAGGTCCTCCTTCCCCTCTACTCTGCCCTGGTGAGACCGCATCTGGAATATTGTGTCCAGTTCTGGGCCCCTCAGTTCAAGAAGGACAGGGACCTGCTGGAGAGAGTCCAGCGCAGGGCAACTAAGATGATTAAGGGAGTGGAGCATCTCCCTTATGAGGAAAGGCTGAGGGATCTGGGTCTCTATAGTTTGGAGAAGAGGAGACTGAGGGGTGACCTTATTAGTGTATATAAATATATAAAGGGGGAGTGTCACAAGGATGGAGCCAGGCTCTTCTCAGTGGCAAACAATGATAGGACAAGGGGTAATGGGTACAAACTGGAACACAAGAGGTTCCACTTGAGAAGAAACTTCTTCTCAGTGAGGGTGACGGAACACTGGAACAGGCTGCCCAGGGGGGTTGTGGAGTCGCCTTCTCTGGAGACATTCAAAACCCGCCTGGACACATTCCTGTGTAACCTCATCTAGGTGTTCCTGCTCCGGCAGGGGGATTGGACTAGATGATCTTTTGAGGTCCCTTCCAATCTCTAGCACACTGTGATACTGTGATACTGTAATCTGCTCCAAGATTTTGCCAGGCACGGAGGTGAGACTGACTGGTAATTTCCCGGGTCATCCATTTTCCCCTTCTTGAAAATGGGGGTTATATTTCCCTTTTTCCAGTCATCAGGAACTTCACCTGACTGCCATGATTTTTCAAATATGATGGGCAGTGGCTTAGCAACTTCATTTGCCAGCTCCTTCAGGACCCGCAGATGGATTTCATCAGGTCCCATGGACTTGTGTACTTTCAGGTTCTTAAGATGGTCTCGAACCAGATCCTCTCCTACAGTGGGCCTAGGGTCTTCATTCTCACAGTCCCTGTGTCTGCCTTCCAAGACTTGGGTGGTGTGGTCAAAGCCTTTGCCAGTGAAGACCGAGGCAAAGAATTCATTAAGAACCTCAGCCTTCTCCAAATCCAGGCCAGCCAGTTCTCCCGATAGCTTCCGAAGGGGGCCTACGTTGTCCCTAGTCTGTCTTTTATTCACTATATGTACCTATAGAATCCCTTCCTTTTATCCTTAACATCCCTAGCCAAGTTCAATTCTAACTGGGCCTTAGCTTTCCTAACCTGGTCCCTAGCTTCCCAGATGACATCCCTGTATTCTTCCCTGGCCGCCCATCCTCACTTTCACCTTTTGTAAGCCTCTTTTTTCCTTTGAATTTTCCTGAGCAGCTCCTTATCCATCCAAGGAGGTCTCCTGGCCCTCCTGCTGCACTTCCTTCTAGTTGGGATGCAACACTCCTGAGCTTGTAGTAGGTGATCCTTGAATATTAACCAACAATCTTGGGCCCTCCTGCCCTCTAGGGCTTTATCCCATGGAATATTACTAAGCAGGTTCCTGAAGAGGCCAAAGTCTGCTCTCTTGAAGTCCAGGGCAGTGAGCTTGCTGCACGCTCTTCTCACTGTCCTAAGGATCTTGAATTCAACCATCTCACGATCGCTACAACCAAGGCTGCCCTGGAGCGTCACATTTCCAACCAGCTATTCCCTGTTGGTGAGCACGAGGTCAAGCATGGCACCATTCCTTGTCGGCTCCTCTATTACTTGCAGAAGGAAGTTGTCTTCCACACAATCGAGGAACCTCCTGGATTGCTTGTGCTGGGCCGTACTGTTCCTCCAACAGATGTCAGGGTGGTTGAAGTACCCCATGAGAACAAGGGCCTGCAAGCGTGAGGCTGTTCCTATCTGCCTGTAGAGTGCTTCATCCGCAGGTTCCTCTTGATCAGGTGGTCTGTAACAAATCCCCATAATAATGGCTCCCATAGCTGTTCTCCCTTTAACCCTGACCCACAAACTCTCTGTTGATTGCTCACCCGTCCCCAGACAGAGTTCCATACTCTCCAGCCTATACCTAACATAAATAGCAACTCCCCCTCCCCGCCTGCCAGGCCTGTCTTTTCTAAAGAGCCTGTAACCTTCCATTCCAACACTCCAGTCATAGGAGCCATCCCACCATGTTTCTGTGATGCCTATTATATCATACCCCCGTAGACATGCACACATCTCTGATTCCTCTTGTTTGTTCCCCATGCTACGGGCGTTTGTATAGGAGCATCTGAGCTGAGCTCCAAATGAAGCCAACTCACTGGCTGGAGCGGCTGGAATATCTCTACATTGCTCCAAGCATTTATTATAGGTGTTGGCACCTGACTGGGTGTGTTGGGATGGAATGATGCTCCTCTCCCCCAACACATCTAGATTAAAGCATCCTCGACCAGTCTGGCAAGCCTCCTACCAAAACCGCTCTTCCCCTTCTTTGTCAGAGCAGCTCCACCAGCCCCCAGTAGACCTGGCCTACTAATTTGGCTCCTGTGTTCAAGGCACCCAAACCCCTGACTATAGCTCCACCCTTCTAACCGTTTATTAACCTGGCCAATCCTCCTAGCCTTTTTGGGGTCCTTCCCTGTATCCTGGAGAATTGCTGAAAAGACAATGTGAGCACCAGAGCCCCTAACCACCTCTCCCAGGGCTCTGTAGTCCTCCTTTATGTTCTTCAGGCTACTGCTATCTATATCACTAGCACCCACATGGATCACTAGAAGTGGGTAGTAGTCAGTGGAGCTTACTAGAGCAGGCAGCCTCTCTGCAATAATTTTTTTATTATTTTTTTATCTCTGCAATAATATTTTTATAATAAAAATAACAGATCTAATACGTAGGAAAACTTCACATGTACACAAATACATTCACATGCATGTTATGGTTTTCAAAAGCACATATATCATACAGCTTACATAGAATACTGTAATCTCATAGGCACCAAATAAGCTGTCAAGATACATTTTCCATGAACCTAAATGACAACTGTAAGAGTAAATCACAGTGTCAGCAGAGCTCACTCAATAAAAGGAAAAAAATAGAAGTCAGTGTTAACATGGAGCCCTGGAATTCAAATTTTACGGCTGGTGTTACAGACAGATAACTAAGCAGAAAATATATTGTGTTCTTTGCTTTTCATGCTTTTTTCATTTGTGAAGAAAAATTATTTTGCTTCACATATATTCCATCTGTGTAAGGTTTAAGAATACATACATTGTTTAGGTACATTTGCAGTCAAATCTGAAATCTTGAGTATCTTCCAAATGACATCAGTGATCTTAGAAGAAATCTTTCTGCATGTTTTAGAATATCATTAGAACTTGTATTGCTAAAAGGGATGCAAATTTAAATCATGCTATATCTGGAGTATTTTCTTATATTTGAATAAAAATAAGAGTTCCAGATAGATTTCTACAAAGCAGATGGATGGTGGTATTTTCTGTAAGAACTTAAGAAACTATACTTCTTTATCCAGCTCAAAGAAAAATAAATCTTGGGAAAATATTGATAACTAATTTTTCTTCTCAGACACTTGGCTAGATTTGGGAACTTTACGCTAACTTTGTTAATTACAGTGCTTTCAAGCTGCTTGCAACATTCTTGCATATTGATTTAGTGTACTATGCCCCAGGGGAAAATGTTACCTTTAGTCGCTCAATACGCCAAGCCAGACACTGAAGCACTGTTGAAAGTCAAATGAGAGTAACACTGGGATAGTTAAAACTTCATGCCTAATGAGTGGCAGTATAATAACCACGTGCAGCTCTTACAGTGATCCAGTTCTGGATATCCTCTGGGGTTGACCCAGTTCTCAGTTAAGACACTAAAAACCAGCCATTAAATAGCCTCATTTCCTATCATCACTGGAACTTAGTGAGCTAGCAGCTAGTTCAAACTCACAGCAGGATAATCTGAATTAGGTTTTTGAAGCCACTATTTAGTAAGCAGAAATGGCTTCAATGAAGGGACCAATTTCATCTGAGGTTCTGAATGTTACAGACAGAAGCAAACTGAATTTTTTTACTTAATTTCTAATACAAAGTCTAGAATTAATCTAAATTTCACCAATAGAACTATTCTAGTTTACATGATAAGGGGATCTGGACACAGACAGCAAGTGTGCAGACTCATTTGTTGCTTCCACCATCTTAGCTCTCAAAGCTTCTGTCCCCACGCTCTAAACAGTAGCATGGCTAAGAGAGAAGATAGGAAAGGGAGCTCTATCCCATGACTATGCTATTACTTTCTTGTATCTTGGATTGAAATATCTATAAATGTTTGCAGCTTATTTCAAGTACAAAAGATTCTTTTCATCAAGCATACTGGAATGAATTTACAATAGCCACATGCACTCATGAAAGATCCATGCTGTGTTTAATTGTGAGAAGCAGTGCTAACAGCAGCGGCAGAATGTTCCATGGAATTATATATAATTTAGATCTGAGTCCTCCCTGTCATGGGTTAAGAACTCTTTATGTATTATATTACAGATGCTAACCTCAGATAGAGAGGTAGGGTGTGATCCAGTCAGAGCCAATACCTACCAGCATGCTAATCTCCATAGCAATTTTGGAGTTTTACCTCTAAAAAAGATTCATGAGTTCGTGATTTGATAGTCCCATTCACTGAAAGGCCAGAAGAAGGAAGAACTGACCTTTCTGAAATCTGAGAGGGAAAAAAGGGAGCTGTCATTCCCTTATCTTTTGCAGGAGAATGGCAAATGTGTTTCCCACACTCCACCTCACTCTGTCTCCATGCCAGCATCACATGATGAAGTTTCACATACAGGTTAGTCACCTACAGAGTCAGAGAAATCTTTTCCCTTTATTTCATATAATCTCCTACTGTTTATCTCCTGTGGTGAAAGCAGCTTAAGTGGCACAATCTCCTCCTAACTGGGTGAAGTTAAGCAAAACCAGCAACATAATTTTGTACAGTCACATGCTTCCCCCCAGCATGACTACACACCATACATGCTGATACCCTGTTTGAGAGAGTTGTGTTTACTTAGCAGGAAAACAGTATTATTTCAAAGGAGCTGTCAAAGTCATAACTTGTAGTCTTTTGCCTTGAGGCTGGGTCAATAGGATTGCGGTTTCAATATTTTGTGTAGCAAGACTGAAGGACCAGTAAGAAGGGCATCTGCTGGGAAACCAGTAAAATTTTCTGGCCTTGGGTCTGCAAGTAATTGCTGTGCTTTAAACAGAAAATACTGCAGACAATAAATATAGCTTAGTCAAGCATAAGAGGAATACAGAAACCTGTAAAATAGAGAGCATGTTATTGCACGAGTGCAGGCAAAGGAGCAAGAGCTGGAGGCATGGCGATAAACGGTTAGATATGGACTAAGAAAAAGCAGGATATCAGCAATTCATCCAAAACTAACAAGGTTCTACACAGGACACCTGTGGTATGCTAAAGGGGGTGATCAGGTAACATCGAGATACAGTATTTAAAGATACACAGTATGAGCTGAATGTTCTGTGCTGGTAGCAACTGACATTTCAGTGCGCCTTGTACATGAATAAACTAACCATTAACACATACACAATTGACACTGAAAGGAGAAAGCATGATCCAGTATGTATGGAACAGACTACAATATATATAAAAGGATACCATAGCTCATCTGTAGGCAGATGAGCAAAGCCTTCTGTCTGCACTTTGGTCGCCATAAACAGTCATCATCATTTCTTCCAGTCTTAGTATAAGCAACACATGTAGATGTCAGGGATCTTTACCTGTATCTAACATTCTTTATTTTCTTTAAATTGGGTCAGTTTTAAGTCTTACATGCAATTTCTTCCAAATAACTCATGCTTTTCTATCACTTGTTTTTTATAAATGATGCTACATTTCCAAACGCTAACAGCAGAGCTTTCCACTCAGGAACACCTCTCCCTTTTATGTAATGTGGTAAAAAAACCTGACTGAGGGAGCTGCAGTCATAGAAAAATGCACTCGCACACAGCCCACTTCAATAAGGAGACAGAACACGGAACTGTAACTTAAAATCACCAGTAAACACATTAACCTACCACGATGGCTTAATGAATGAAAACATAATTTCTCACTATGTCATGCTCTAACAGTAGCACATGGAGAAGAGAAGAGTTTTAAATAAAGGGGCAGAAGCCTTCAGAATGTAAAGCAATTTGATTTTCAATTGCAAAATATTTTTTCATTAAGGGATTAGTAAATTCACTTGGAAGTAAATTCTATGAAAAACATGGTGCATACTTTTCACAAATGCAAAGAATTGTCTGGCACAAACTTGAACTTGAAAGGATTTACTTTTTTTTTATAATAAACTTTAATTAGCAGTGCACTGTATGGGCACTGCACCTGATCTGTTTGTATCCGTGAAACATTTCATCAGAATTGTTTCCCCTTTGTGGTCATATGCTCTTTATGGCCTCTAATTTTTAGTGTCTGACATACTTGTTCAGAAAAACTGCTGGCTTCTATCTTTAGAACATGCCTAATCTTTAGTATATAGCTTCCAGTTAAAAAGCAGTCAAGAAGGACAATGTATTGTAAAGAAATAAGAAAGCTCATTTCACATTAGCAATTAGCCTATTTACATTAATTATTCAATTGCCTCATTCTACAATTTCCCTGCTGTTCTTTGTGCTTCCTTTCTCCTTGCAGCATGTTACAGCTCATGTTACCTCACTTTGATACTTCACTCCATTCCAAAGGGAGCCAAGAATCCAAAACTTTTGTTTGCTAATACGCTGTTTGTGTAGACATTTCTAGTGCCACTTTTGCAATGGCACTAGAAGAACAATTCTGAAGTTTTCAAAAGAACTGACAGACTGATACAATCGTATAACCCAGTGGAATGACTTAGTATATGAAAGATCATCATATTTCTCAGAAAACAGCATCACATCTCTCATTTCTTAAAGAAGAAGCTAAGAACTGAATTAGAGCTGAGGAAGTATTTGGTTTTTGTTGTGTTATGGGTCTGCCTTGAGACATCCGTAACTAAGTATCAGAATCTACCATAAGATCTAAAGACATAATTCGAATACTGCAATATCTTTGAAAAATACTATCGGAACATCCAGTAGGTGTTTGATAGGAATATGTGAAGGAAATATATAGCATTTCATCTCACAAGAAATAAACAGATGATCATGGCTGTAATAATATGGGTGTAAAACCACCCATATGGAGAATATATATAAAACTGCAAGGCCAAACTAGTTCATGTATAGTGCCCAAATAAAACCTGTGTGTGTAGGTTATAAACATTGCTGCTTTATAATTATTTCAAAGTAAAGTAAAATTACAGAATTATTACTATTTAAAGGCTATGGTGCAAAGCCAGAGTGAGCCTATCATCAGTCCTTCAAATGCTAGACACAGATTTTCCAACTTGAATTGCCTCTTCAATGTTTAGCAACCCCTTTATATAATAAAATAGAGGGCTCTCATTCATCCTGCCATAACCACTGTGATATGGTTATCATTCATCACTGTGTCTGAATTCAACAGTGATGAAAAGCACAGTTCTAAACAGCCTTGGAAACCAGTGTACTCTGTTTAAAGACAGAATAGGGACAATAGGGGTGACAGCAACACATGCTTCCCTAATCAGGGCTAACAGTATGCTTCAACACATTCTCTAATGTAAGGTTATGTGATGAGGGTGTAATTTGGCATCCAAATTTGTTCTATATCTGTTCTTCCTATGTATCCCAGCAAAGGTAACACTCATTCCTAACAATGGTGGGGTTTTTTTGAGAAATCCACACAGATTAGGAATGATGATTAACGCTAAATGACTGTGGCATTACTTGTTTTACACAAAATAAACCAGGTGGCAATAGCTATCTCCTGTGTCAACCTAGTTATATCCTTGCAGCACTCACAAGCCACAAAGCCTGTTATTCAAAGTGCTGGTCACAAATGCGACAGCCCACTCCTTGAGAACAGGCTGGCAAAGTACAAAACAGAGAAATCTACCTTTATTATAAACAGAATAAGACATAGTCTGTTCTAAATCTAGCAACTTGAAAGTTGTCTTTTTTTAATCCTTCCCAGACAATTGTTCAAAATGTATTTTTATATTCTGTAACTCTTTTAATCTTACACTTCCCCTTCTTCATGTACTTGAGTAACTTGGAGACCCAGAGCTGTCCTGCAAATGTGTGCAAGATAACAGGTACATAATAATTGAAAACTTTTATTTTAGTTGGTTTTATCGCTTGAGTCAGGAATTCTGTGACTCCATTTCAGATGTTTCCCAATCAAAGGATGTTTTAGATACCAGACTTCGCATGTAGCTATTTTTTGGATGTGTCTTTCAAGGCCTGTGGAGGACAGTGTAAAAGCTCTCGATTAATTCAGGAGGTTTTTAACAAGATCTGGCATCTTTTTCCCCAACAAAGTATCCCATCAACAACAACTGTAGAAGGGGGAAAAAAAGCAGACCCTGGGGCTCAGTTCACTTAAGCAGAGAATCTATCTGTGCACTCTCTCAAATAGAAGTAAAAGCCAGATAATGAGAAAGCAGTGAATTAGAAAACAGATCATTAATATCAAGAAGGCTGTACTTTGGCTGGATTTACAACACTTGCTTTACATCTTCCTAACATGCATTTATTGAATGACTGGAAGGTTCTTCTTCAATAGCAGAAGAAAAAGTGTTCTTTTATGTTCAAAGCAGCAAACTGTATTCACTCTTAGATGTATTTCAAACCAAACCACTGCCATTTCTGAGTCCCTTAAAAATTAATACTACAATACCAGCTATATGAGGTATATTTCCCACTATTCAGCTACACCAATATGCCTAGTGTTGTCACTACTGTTGAAGGACTCAAAATTAGTAGAGGCTCAGAAATATTAAGTTTGCAATCCTTTACTGAGATCGTCTGATTTGCAGAACCACTGACATTAAGTCTGCTAGATTTACCTCCTCAAAATGAGTTTCTTCCTAAAAACAATATTCACCATCTGAAATTAAACCTCAATCTATAAACATTTGCAACACAATCCCGTTAAACTAAAAATTGTCTTTCCTGCCTCCCCTGACCTCAGGGATCACTCAGCTTCTATTTCTCTCAGCATTTTTCAATCCATCCTTCAACATACTCTGATCAGCTTCTTCACAGCTTGCCACTCCCTTAGCTAGTAACTGCACTGCCACTCTGATTTCCCTTGATAACATAGTTCTCCACAACAGGAACCATACTACAGCAATTACAGTTTAAAGGTACAACGTTTAGGGCAACTACCTCATGTTTCCAGTCAGTGATATCAGCTTCTGAACATTCCTTTCAGCCTGAAGGCAAGTAGAGTTCTGATAGGGCTACAGTAGATGCTTAGCAAATATGCACAGAGCCACCTCACTGACAGGCAATGAATAAACTCCTCATTTGGTCATACTGTATTATAATCACTATACATCTAACAGATCCCTTGTGGATAAAATCAACAACCATAACCTGTTGGTCTCAACTTATAGTTGGGGGAATACTTAGATAGAACTCCACCCTGCAAACAGCAACCCTGTCCTATGTTCTGAATGGAAAATAACCAAATACAGGACAGAAAATGTGAGAGTGAAAAGTCTAACACCTGAAGTAAAACAAACAAACAAAACAAAAAAAAAAATCAAAAGTAACATCTGACAAAACAGTGGGAATGAAAAAAATGCTGAAACAGATTTCAAGTAAAACAGGACAAATGAAAGATAGAACAAACGAATGGAACTATTACCTCTTTCAGCTACCAGCATCCTTCTGTGAAATACTTCAGGAAGAAAGAGGCCTCTAGTCTTGTTGCTATATGGAATTCTGTTCCCATTGTTTTATGTCTGCAGTAAATTGAAAACTACAATTTGCTAATGTCTATGATAGAGTTTGGAAAAACTCTTCAATATATAGGGAAGGCTGGTAACTTTCCCTTTACTTGGCATGAGTTGCACAGATCTTTGAAAAGAAAATTCCAGTTCAAAGCTAAACTTGGCCAAAACAAAAAGCGTCTCCCTTTCTAGCCTTCCCATCCTAAACATCAAATTACTTACCAGCTTTCAAAACATACCAGCAACTGAGATCTTGGCAAAGAGTGTTCTTAATTCAGATATTTTTTTAAAAAAAATCATACATCTTGATACAATATAGGATGCACTTGTAAGTTAGATTCATCTACCAAGATTCATCAATTAGCAGGTAAGAATTCAGAATTTACCTTTATCTAAATTTAGACCTATTAGTTTCCATAGTCAAAAATTGAAGGCATAATTCTTTCCAATGAAACCTAAGGCAACTATTAGGTAATACAAAAGAAACAGCTGGGTTTTGTACAAAAGATAGACACTGATCTTCTTATATCCCAAGATAGCGTCAGAGGCACCTTAATTGCTTCCTCCAGTTCTCCTTTATTTTAGCAGTTTCAGAACTGAGCACCATTGCACTGTAGCCACTAAGTGAGCATAGATAATTTTAAAAAAGGTTCATTGGGTCATCTAATTTTATGATTTCCTAAGGGGATAAATGCACTTTTAAGTTATGAATAACACTTAAAAGTAGATATTTAAAAAATAAATGTTCTTCTTTACCAACTTAAAAAAAATCATCCTATATTGAAGGGGTAAACAATCCAGTTGGTGGCAGGGATCTATTGCTCAAACATAGCCAACATTACACCTAAAATTCAGCTGAACAGTACAGTTTGCATCTTTAACATATTAATTATTTAATCAAGAAAGCAGTAAAGCCTATTCAAAATGAGCTAAAAACATCTCTCAGTGGAGTTCAGATAACTGATGATAATTTCAAGAGATAGATATGAAGTTGAAGCTGATACTGGTGTAAGAAGTAACATTTTGTGAATAAGGAAGGAAATGTGCATACTTGAAAAAGAATTTTCTTTATTACAGGTTTTACCACTTTACTTCAAATGAAACATTTTGTACTGATACTTCAAATGAAGACAAAAGGAAAACTTCAGGTACTTTAAGTATGCCATAGGTTTCCCTGTTTCGCATACCATGAAAATGCCCTAGATAATATATATTTCAAAACAGAATCCAGATCAGTTTGATGACTTAATGTGGGAAATATGCCAAATATATGAGATTAAAGACATTTTTGCAATATTATTTGGACTTTGTTATTTTACCTAAACATATCTGTCTCAGACCTTCATCTCTTCATAATCAGAAAATATCATGTGTCCATACTACAATTTGAAGACAGTGAATCAGCTAATGCTAAACTTTAGCTAAAAAGCTAAACCACCTGACTGTCAAAGCAAGTAAGCAAAGGTCTATTAACCTTAGCAAAACCATGTAACTCTGTAAGAAACTAATATCTGATTTTTTGGTATGGCTATCATAGATTTCTCACTGTATTGCATTCAAAAAGCCTTTAACGTGAGGCAGAATATTATACACCTATTTTATGGTCCAAAACTGGAATATAACAAAATACAGAAGTTATTCAAGGATGTGAAAGACCAGATTATACCTGTTTTGAGAGATGCTTGAGGTTTTGAGAACCTGCCATCATAACACTAGAAAACATTAAATACTAGGCAGCAGTTCTTTCCACAGAAACATCCACATAACCAAATGATGATTTTTATACTTGCTACATTGGGTTGTGTGGTTAGCTGTAATTCTGGGCTTTGAATAATGGCTTTCATTTGTATTGGCAATTTCTTACACAAGTCATATATAGTCCGCTGTATTTTATTCATACCCCAAAAACCCATATATAATGTCCTGGTTGCCTGAATACAAAACACCACCACACAGAAGATCCTAAATAGGCTTATACAATAGACATCAAAATCTTTATTTGAATGAGTAATAAAGAATAGACAAAAAAAAGATTTTTGGCTGGATTAAAAGTGGCTTTGGTTGCCTTCTTCTTCCCACCTCACCAGACTGGAGGCAAATTCAATCATGAGGGTTTTGGTTTGTTTTCGCTCTGAATTTTTCATTTATTTTTCTTTCCTCAAAGTTTGTCTACATCACAAAATATAACATAGATAGCGCATAACACTACAAATCATTGCTTACTGCATCTGTAACAACCTGATGTTCAATTTCCACAACTCCAGAAGAGTTACAAGGCACTTGAGTTGTTCACTAAGGGTTATGATGAATCTGACCAGGGCTGCAGAAGTTAACCAGCCAATCAGCAAATAAGTACAAAAGGAGCATTCATGTGGATCTCTGCAAAGAAAACCACTGAGCTTTATGTTTGGGATCTATCTTAATTAACTTTGCCAGGCTCTGAGTGGGAGAAGGACAAATGAGGAACTTTGCTCACTTTCATAAATGTCATTGGATAGTCAATTTCTTAAGATAAGAGCAGCATGACCTGAGAAACTAAAGAAAGATCACTAATTCTTCAGTTCTTGCCATGATTAACATAGTAATCCAAAACCACAGAAGTTAGACTGCACAAGCCCAGATGCCGTCTTAAGGCATGAATTATGTTCATCACTACTTGTGTCGATTTATATGGATGTGAACTTCCCACAAGCAGAAAAAACATTTACCACAGGTGATGCAGAACGATCATGGTTGAAAATACTTTTGAAAAATGTCCACATATGAAATTTTAATCAGTTTGTCTCTCAGAAAAAAAACACACAAAATGTCGTTTGTAAGAAAATAAAAAACTCTGTTTGTATCAATGCTCCTGCTTGGCTTGCTATTAAACAGCAAATATCTTTTGGCCAAAATATTGCTGGGGAAAAAAAGAAAAAAAAAAAACCCACAAAATTTCGATAGTATGAATCACAAACTAGTGTACCTAATCAGAAAAAAGAAAACTGGAACATCATGTGCAAATAATAGGAATGATGCAAAAATTTTAACAGGCACCATGTTTCACAATGTCAAGTAGATGTTCCTTTTTGTGATGAAAGCTGGCAGGATTCATTTCCTGAGTGTATGCTTACAACTCTATTTCAAATGAAATGAAGGATCAGTGTATTACCATGAAACCATTGAGCAATCCTGTTGGTGTTCCTCTCAAACCCCGCACGTCGAGGGATCTGCTCTTCTTTGAACCAGCGAATGATGACATCTTGGGAAAAGGGTCTAGAAGGACGCTCCCAGATGTTACTGTATTGAAAGGCAAGTAATTACAGAAAAGAGTCATACAGAGAATTAGCAGTACGTAAAACCAAGGGACAATAGAAATATTAATCTGTTTTTTACATACTTACAAAACACTCAGCAAAGTAAGACAGACAAGTAAGAAAAAAGTGAATGGAAGCTTTCTAAAGTATATAGAAATTATAAGAAAGAAAGATTTTAAATAAAAATAAAAGAATACTATTTTCTAGTGACTTAAAAGAAAAGGCAAGGCAAAAACTAAAGGAGCTATGCTTCATGCTGAAAAACTTCAGAGACATAACACCGAACCCACATTCCCTTGAGGAAAAAATCCGTCCCACACTACTGGCAAATAACAACAGATTGTGCATCTCCTCCTTGACCTCTCAGGTCACTGGCAAAGTAAAATTTTAGATACACATCTATTCCTGCTCAACCATACCAATGTTAGGTGTGAGAAATTGAATTATAGACATTTAGGTATATTCACTATTAAAGTATGTGTTTAAAGCAACTTTTATTTTTCTTGATGCTTTCAAAATCAAGCCAGGGACAGACAAAGAGGGCCCTTAAGAGATAACAAAAAAAAAATATTGCCTGGTTTTTGTAGTATAGGCATAGGTTAGAAACAGATAAGTAGTACTGAACATGAGCTTGAGAATGATCAGAATATTTTTCAGCTTTTTTCATGCCCTTTTTGAAAAGGATCACATCTAGCACAACAAAACTCTATAGAAAATAATCTCACAAGCTCAGAACTGCAAGTCAAAGTTACGGACTGCCTTTTCAAAATCTGCCACTTTTAATAGTGTTTTTTCTACTGCAATTTGAATAACACTTTAAGTAGTTTGGACAAATAAGAAGATAATTCCTTTGACAAGTTGAGTTGGTGGTAACTTTAAAATCCTGGTCTCTCCAAGACTGAAATGCTGATTGCTCCTCAAACTAGGAGTTTTGGCTGCTGTTACAGGAGAGTTTTTGTCTTGGCACAGTAGAGGAAAGAAATTCTTAAAGCACAATACATTTCCAAACAATTCTCACTGGTGCTACAATGCCTGGTAAAGAAAAAAAAAAATAATGTAATAGCACTCTTTCCTTTTTGATCTTGGGTATTTGTTGTTGGGACTATTTTACTTATTTATGTGGGTTTTTAGCATTTAATGTTACCATCCTGCCAGTGCTCACATTGCCTTTATCATCACATGAAGCCAAATTACTGGTATAAGAAATACCCAGGAAAAGAGTAATTAGTCAACTTTCTAGCACCCATCTGACAGTTTGGATTCTTCCACTCTGCAATTCATGGCACTCCCTAATAGTCAGATGAAAGAATGATAAACACCAAAGATATCTGATTTTTCCTGAAATAAAAACCTGAACTCCCTGAAACTTAGGAGTATGGCAGCTGTCTGTAAAATTTTTCAAAGAGCTGTGATTCAGCAGGCAGTGTTAGGCTTATAACTTGCCTAAGAATTTGTCCATTTGACTTCTCCATATCACAGCCCTGCACACTAATCAAATACTGGCTTTTGAAGGATCCATCTCTCTGTGCGAACTCTAAGAAATCTGTCTGAAAAATAAATGGCATTTAGTTTACATTAAGCATTCATCTGTTTTCATTTTTCTTTAAACATTCTTTTTCTAGTTGTAGTGAAAGAGCAAGACTGAGAATTTCCAACAACTGAAGAAAAGCTTGGTTTTGGAGAACCTTGGAGAAGGACCAATTCAACAGAAAATTATTTCTAAGTAAGTGACTTGTGTACAAACCAACCTGGATGCTGCAGAGAGAAGCTGCGAACAACTTGCACTATTGTTCAGTTTTATCTCCTGATCATTATTCAGGCTCGTCCCCTGGAACAAATTACTCAGGCCAGCCACTCTTCCCTTCTGAATGGCACGCAAGGACTGTCGTCGGTATTCATCCCTAGCCCTGCGTGCTTTGTGGCTCCTTTCCTCATCCGCAGCTTTGGAGCGGCGCACTGGGTGAAATGAATGGAAAGGGTGAGGAGGAGAGACTTTAGAAGTACAAACAATCATTTACCCTTTTCCTAATAGAGCTACTTTTATTCTTTATGTGACCTGGTATTAAGAACGTTCAAATTACAATGCACTATCAAAGAGATGGGTAACTGGATGACTTCCCTGATGCTTCAGATACAGGCTCACCATTAGAAAAAGCATGCCAGACTTGAGCTATCAATGATCTGATGACTGCTGGCAATAACTGAGCCTCTACATAGTGCAATTACATCTGACACTTGCTTTGTCTGTAATAAGAGAAATTCTGCTTCAGGACATCTTTTCCACTGGCAGTGAAGCAAGTTTTATGTTTCAAGAAAGAATGTTAACTACTAATTAAACTTAAATCAGTGTTTAACAGAATTCTTTGCAACTACGCACATAACTGGCATTGTAGGAGCTATTCTCAAAATTTACAGTTAGATAAAAACTAACATGTAGGTCACACTTTTTGTTGTTACTGTTGCTTTCTTTCTGGAAGGCCTATGCTATCTTTGTTACAGTACTTAAAGTCACAGAAGTCTCCATCTTGAAAATTGCAGTCAAAAAATATTTTCAGTAACAATGGAGAAGTTAATAGTCTTTGGAAAGGGCATGCTGATGCTATGGATGGGGTTGTCTCACATTTGAGTCTTTCAAATTGCATATAGAGAAACAGAATCTGTACTGGAATATTTAATACACATCTATCAATGGCATTGACCAGGGAGTTAAACATTTCCATAACCTGAAATGAGATTGCTGCTCTGGCCCTTGCAGGTCAGGCATCTTTAACTAAAGCTTCTTCATTTTAAAACTAACGTACTAAAAATCCTGTCTTCAAAAGGGTATATCTTAAATGGACCAAGAATTGTACTGCAAATGTTTATCATCTATCAGCTCTTTTCTGGTGCCTCAAGCCCCATTTTGATGATTTTTTTTTTTTTGTTTTTATTTTTTTTGAGATAGAAATAACTTCAGGCAAGCAAATTATTCCAGTGCAAAACAAACCTTTAACATCCAGTGAAGCAAATATTAAAGCAGCAAGCTATTGCCTCCAGTAGCAATTATCAATCCTGCCATGACTATCCTGGCTTAGATCATACCCAATTCATAAAGTGAACAGACTATTTCTTACTCTGCTGTGATTGCACCTGTGACTAGGAATGCATGATATAAAACCAGACAGATGCATTTCATTAGGCTGTTTGCATGCCTCTGGTTCACACTCCTGATTTAAAGCAAGCAGAAGTATAAATGGATTTGTCCAAATCATAAAAAGGCTTCATGGAATCAAGGAATAAAAGTACTCAAAACAAAATGACATGAAATAAAACCCTTAAGTGAGGGAAAAAGACTTTTAAGCTAAAAGTTATATAGTATCATAGGTAGCAAGATATACAGGACTAAAAGCTTAGCAACATAGCATAATAAACGTGTCATAGATTCTTCATGTGTATATAACTGGCAGGATTTCAGTTTCACTTAACTACATACAGAGCAGGTTTTGCTAAACACAATACCAAACAACTGTACAGCACAGAAAATTTGAGTAACAGATTTCACTATTTATCTTACAGAGTGTTATTTTTAAGGGTAGATAATGTCACCTAAATACGCTACTTCAATGGCTCAAGTGTACTAGTTACAAAAAAAAGAGTTCTGTGACTTATCATTTGTAAAGCCACTCAGTAATGGCTGCTTCAAATATGGACTTTGTATTTGCAACAACATGAGACAGCAAGAAAGATGAGTGTAATGCAACTTGGTAAGACACTTAGAAACCAGCCACCGGTTGTCATAGATCAAGGTCAGACTGCCTGGAGCTTTCTGGGATTCTATTCTACTGATGTACAGGCTGCCTGGTAGTGAAAAAGGCAAGTTTGCAGGAAATCTACAGTTCAGCCCAGTCCTGTTGTTCCATCTCCACTACCAGTTTTTCCTTAAGGTGTTGGTGATACCAAAGACACGTACATCCTCCTTCAGCACTTACAAAATTAAGCATGCTTCTGCCTTGATGTAATTGTGTAGCAATGCCTTTATATAGTTTAGGTTTATAGAGAGAACTGTTTATATATTTTAGGTGCCAATATGATTGTGGCTGCAGTAGAGCAGGCCAAAAATGAGTTATCAAACCCTCCTGGAAAACTGGTAAAAATATTGAGACTAAGGTTTGTGCTGTCATGATTACATGGTTATCATTGCTAGAAAAAATAGTTTAAGGCCAGCTTAGACATGTCTACATGACCTGCAGTGTCATGTAGAACATACTCTAACAAAAAAACACACAGCTTGTGTGTGCAATGCCTTTCCTGATCCTATAGGTCTCACTGAGTTTGCTTTGTTTTCCTTGAACAGTTTAAGAGAATCTATTATTCTTCTATGCTAATCTAAGTTGTCTTTTGAGTGAAAAAGCAAGATTTCCTTTTGTATTTTTCTCTTAGGATTGTGAAATCCCTATTAGCAGTCCTGGCAAAGTTCTAATGCCAAATCATTGATACAGATGAGGATTAATCATGCTTTGCTGCAGCTGAACTTGATCACACAATTTGTGAAAGACTAGGAACTCTTAATTTTGTACAATCTGTTTTGTGCTTTTGAAGACTGTGAGTTACAATCAGAGCTATATGAAAGCAGAAAGAAACCCATGTGCTATGAATATGCATCCTCATTTTTAAATTATTTTGTTTCAGCTTTACCCTTGTTAAAAATTCTTGGAAGCTTGTTTATGAGCAATTCAAAATGAGTATTTAATAGATAAAATTCAATCTTTAAATTTTCTGAGTTTGCATACAAATCACACGGTGTTTTCCCCTTTCCTAATTGGAAAATAACTTCACAAAAATACTCTGCGATATGGTCCAGTTCAGCAATCTGCTTATCTGAAAGCATGTGAATAATCCCATCCCTATTCAACAACACACTCTGTGACCTACTGAAGTTCAGTGAGCACATACTTAAGGTTGAGTACTTTCTTGTCAATGCATAGCTGAACTGGGGACTACTCACTTCAAAATTCAGCACTTTCTCAAATGCTCCTGCCAGTAAACTCACTCATTTGAATTTATGTGGAAAATAAGTACCAAACAAACATGAATTCCTTTAAAATTCAGACAAAAATAAATTCATGGACATAGTTTGTAGAAGAACATAAAAATGTAACTCTACAAAAGAAGATATAATGAGTCAGCCTGGTATCCTACTTCCAACAGAGACCAAAAGTGGGTGCTTTGGAAAAAGCATAAGAATAGATAAAGTCAGTCAACTCTGTTTACTTTTTTACTGGAATAAATTTTGTTTGGAGATGAGTAAAGCTGGTCAGATGGTATCTGAGCACTTCATTGTTTGATGCAGTTTGCAGGGGGTTCTAAGTGTATTAACAGAATGCCTTTTGCAATATTCAATCAGATGAATATTTATACTACTGTTTTTCCTATTATATTTTGCAGATTCCTTTTCTGCTTTCACAAAGTGCCTGCTCTCACACTTGGAGACTGTGATATACAGTATTGTTTACTGAATACTCTAGAAACCTACAGAATAGAACAGCCTGTAGAAAGGTCCAAAACTAGTCAGAATATATGCACTCCTCTATCCAAGCTTAGCTTTAGTTCTCACTTCTCAGTTTCAAAAAAAAAACCTAAAAGAACAACTTTGAACAGTAGACACTTTGATTCAGTCTTTTCCACTATTCATCTTCTCATTTGCCAACCGATATACTTCACATATTAACTCACAATTACCATCTAAAACAACATATATCTATTATATGAAATCAAAGTGTCTAATTGCTCTTACAACACTGTTTTTTCCTTTTAGTACCAATTTCTAAAGTTATTCTACATTTGTCATTTAGTACATTAAAAAGCACTAAAATTATGTATTTCAATTAACACAGTGGTTCTATGGGCTTTTATTGTTATTTGGCATAATCAGGGAAACTGAACCAAGCAACAGGAGCTAATATTAGCAACACTTTGCTTATTGCCTTGGCAATAAACAACTGAGGGATAATGTGATGAGGAGAGATGAATCCTCATCACATTCTAAATTCCATCTACTAAATAAATTAGTACTGTCATCAATATCATAGCTACATTTGCTCTCCACAACAGCTGCTCTAGCACTACTTTTCCTGTTCAGTACTGACCCCCAGCACTGTTGAATATGAAGGGCTGACTTCAAGGAGGTAAGACACAAAGGAGCCTGGCCTTGTTCCTAATGGGCAATATGGTTTCCATTGCAGGTGTTTAGAGACAAAAGATGTTAATGTTACATCTGCTTGTAATTCTCTTATACATTCATGAATTTGTTTATTGCTTAGAAAAGATGACAGCTTTGCCTAACTTCACTAAATTTCCTCTCAGTGTCCCAAAGGAATATTTGAAAACAAAATGAAAGGACTGTCATAAAAAGGGGGAAAAAAAATCTGGAACTGAAATCAGAAGTAAACAGTCTGGTGAACCTGAAGGACTAGCTCCATAGCAATTTCAGATGTTCCCACTTCCTAATATTTGTTATTGCCTGTCTGCTGGGGTTTCCGTCTCCTGTTAAGGAAATGGAAGATGTTAACATTCCTGAGGAAGCTCAATGCAGTCTGATGGCATAGTCTAAACCAGCCAGGAACTGGTTTCAGATGAGGCACTAAATACTGCATCTTCATATCTTAAGTCATCACACCCATTTGCTAATGGAACACAGTTCTAAGCTGTCAAACCAACTGGATAAATTGAGACACTGAGATAAGCATAAGAGGATAAACAAGGATGTGATACACTCTAGTCATTAGTCTGCACTTAGTTTAATGCTAAATCAATTAGTGATAACAGCATAAACTCTGGCAGCATGGAATTTATAGTAGGCTGCAAAACCCAACTGTGGTGCCACCAGCTAGAAGGTGCTGAGCTTTTGGTTTGCCATGGCAGCACTATTATTGGTGACCAGGCTAGATAGCTTGAAATTACTGCAGTCAGTAACCCTTTTGACCACAAGCAGACAGGTCTATAAGTACTGAGGCACACAGACTGACAGTGATAGAATTCCTTCAGAGCATACAGAATACTCAAAAGGTTATACAAGAAAAAATACTGATGGCAGATTATATTCATCAGCATATGATGCAGTCAAAAGTGTTTTGACAGATCAAGAATGCCATTACAGAAATCATGGTCAAAACCTTTCAGACCTTATTCCTTTCCTCTCTGCCTTTTCCCATAATTCGCCTATTGCATTTCTGATCTCTGCCTCTGTATAACCACCATTCCTTAAGAAAACAGAGGCAACAGTTGAAAACCTCAGTTACGTCTGTAGTGCAAGAGTAAGAAAATAAGTCATAGTTACAGTATATAGTTATAGTAATCATAGAATCATAGAATAGTTAGGGTTGGAAAGGACCTTGAGATCATTTAGTTCCAACCCCCCTGCCATGGGCAGGGACACCCCACACTAAACCATGCCACCCAAGGCCTCATCCAACCTGGCCTTGAACACCGCCAAGGATGGAGCATTCACAACCTCCCTGGGCAACCCATTCCAGTGCCTCACCACCCTCTCAGTAAAGAATTTCTTCCTTATATCCAATCTAAACTTCCCCTGTTTAAGTTTGAACCCATTATCCCTTGTCCTGTCACTACAGTCCCTGAAGAATAGTCCCTCCCCAGCATCCCTGTAGGCCCCCTTCAGATACTGGAAGGCTGCTATGAGGTCTCCATGCAGCCTTCTCTTCTCCAGGCTCAACAGCCCCAACTTTCTCAGCCTGTCTTCATATGGGAGGTATTTTGTTTTATTGCCAATTTCAGTGTAAAGGAAGGCTGGGGTTTTTTTTGTGTGTTTGATGGTTGTTGTTTTTTTTAATAACATGGTTGCTAATATATTTTTTTTTCTTTATATATCACCAAAGAAATACTAAAGCACATAATATCATCCTCTGTGCTATGTTGCCAGCTGATGCTAGTTTTCTACTATGGCTATTTTATTCCCACCAACTTGTTCTGCTCTTAAGCACCCAACATACAGAAAGCTACAGTTTTCATTTCCAAATAAACACATACACATGGATTTAGATAATTCTCCAGGAAATAATTGCCTTCTCTTTATTGACAGTGTTATATACAGAGGTTTTATTGATCAAAAATGAGCATAGCCTGCTATGAGCCTGGAAAATGGCAGTAGTGCATCTTACACAGATTTAATTCATGTTGTACGAAATAATTCACTATCACATCAATTCCAGGTAATAGGACTCCAGTAATCAGTTCTCAGGAACTCCTAAAGTGATGACTAGAACCATAAAATAAACTCAATGCATTTTTTGAAACATTTCTTTTACTTCTGTTAGGAAATATGTAACACTACAGCAATATTTTTTCCTACTTCATGAGGTATTTCATGCAACACATACTATCAACTCCATATATCTCCATATTTAGTATTAGTTAATGAACCTTTGTGTTATATGTAACTAATATAATAACCCCACATTAGCTAAAACTTTCTAATTGTTACATTTCCTTTTTCTGCAGAGTAATTAAATCAGTATAGGTGTGGGAAATAAAAAATATTCTTCCCCCAACAAAAATACACAATTCTCATTGCAAACAAATTTCCTACTTCTAAAGCCACCTACACAACAGACATCCAGATGGATACAGATGTACACTTTATTCATAATATCCCATTAAGTCTTATTTACTCATAATGTGGAGCTTTACTTACCTACAGTATGCATATATACTTATATATGTAGGAATATATTTGTTCTGTTCCTTAGAGGTTTTCAAAAATCACTAACTTATTTTTAAATTAATCACAAAAGTGATAGGTACAGCATCTTTAGTAGTGAGAGCATCATCATGATTATTTTCAGGGCAACAATCCAAATATTATTTATTGCAATTTTTTGCAATGAAGTGAGTGTCAGTGCTCATATAATAGCTTGACTCCATTGCCATATGGAAATAATTAAAATACAAATGAAGACAGATTTTACTTCTTCAGAGACAGTTGAGGACAAGCTATGAAATAACTATCTCCAGAATTCTTATTAAGCCAAAATTGTTAATTAATGACATTAGACAAAATATTAATGATCTCAGTCACTGTACATGAAAAAACTTCTATAAGACATTGACATCAATTCCCATTCAGAAAGGAATGTGAAATTGGTAAACTCACTGTAACTTCTGTTTGTGAGCTCAGGCTGGTATTTTCCTGAAAAATAATGCAGCATTTTGCATTGCTCCATGTAGAAGAGATTTTCAGCAACACTATTTTCCATTCTACCAGTCTCCTTTATTTGCCTTCTGAAATGCATTAATTCTGTGAAGGTAATTTTACTCACACTGTTCTTCCCACTCCTGGTCATCATCGCTGTGTTGACTATGCTGCTGAGCTTGCATGAGGCTCAGATACAACTCTTTTGCTCGGATTTCTTCCTGTTGTTTTATTTGTTCTTCACCTTTTTGTCTTTCCTCTTCTTCTCTTTTCTAGGCAAAATGAAGTAAAATATAGGTGAGGAAGAATGTGCCAAAAGTTAGAACACTGCTTCAGTTGCTTCCTCCCACAGGGTAGCTACATTCCCTTTGACAAATCACGCTCTCTTCTAACTTTGGGTTTCTCACATATCGCAACAGGCATAATAGAAGTTTCCTACCTTTTAGGAATTTCTGATAAAGATATGTTTTGAGATGCACAGGTATTAACAGGAATAAGGAACATATAAGTACCCGAGACTTGAAGTCCACATGGAAAACATGTTTTGTCATGTGGCACCAAAGCCTCTGCTATCCTGCAATCCACAAACAATGCTTGTTTTAAGTCCACATGTACATTGGACATATCCCTGTCACTCAAGCAGTATACACATCATCTACAGAATCTATAGAATTCAGTAAGTGATTTACCGGTGTTCTTAATTTAGCAACTGTCACCATGTGTCACTCTCATCAATGAAGAGAATAACTTTTTCCAAATATCAAGATAATTACATTCTGGATGAAAAGCCAGATCTTTCAGCACATACCAGTTGCTTTGCAAAATGTAGCCAAAGGTAATGGACAAAAAAAGTTCCCTTCCAAGAAGACCAGGTGAAAATCTGATAAAGATTGCCTCTACAGCTGGCCTTAAACATACTACTAATAATGTAGGAGCTTGATTTGTGCAGAAATAGAATCCATATCTGTTTTCTAAAAATCTGCTACCCAAATTCCTTAGGTAGCAGAGAGGCAGATTTAATTCATTATTCAACTGAACACCCCCCCCCCCCAAAAAAAAGCCGAAACCCAACTTCATGAAGTCTTATTCATATTATTGAAATAACTTGAAATATGAAAAGAACATTTTTGTATTTAATTTTACAATGGAACCAACACTATGCCCTTTTGGGTAACGAACTTATGGATAAGAATTTCGTTATAAGTCGCTGAGTAAAATCACCCTGAATTATTAACCTAGTTACATGACCTAAACTATAAGTAAAGGGTGTCCAAAGTAGATTGTGAGTTGTTGCAAAATGTTAATGTTATCAAACTTCTAGTGTGAAGCAACTGACATCTAGCTGAATAAAATCTAGTGAAACTCTAAGTTTTACATTAGGAGACCTGGGGGAGATATTTCTGGCTTCGTTAAATAACTTTTCTTCATTAAAGGTCAGAAGTGGGATTTCACCAGATTTTGCATTTTCCTAACTGTTCTCCATTTCAGTGGGATTTTAATGTTTCATTGCAATGGGACCAGCAAGAATTGAGTGAAAAAAACAAAAAAACAAAAAAACAACAAAACACCAACACCACAAAACCAAACAAAACTCGAATCCAAACCAAAACAACAATAAAAACAGCAAACAACCTCCCATGATTACTTTAAACTGGAAAACAATTTTATCAAATGCACCAACACATTCTGTCAGTCAGCTGAGGTGGTGTATTTGAGGAAATGTTTTCAGCCACAGATTTTGTACTGGTACTTTTTTTTTTTTTTCTTAAGACATGGTATGTTCTAAAGTCTAAAAATTCTTTTCAGATAGGATTGCTCCTGATCACAAAGGGAAATCACATGTATTTATCTTCCTTTTTATTTTATCATATATTTGCACTGTGAACTTTTTGTAAGGGCATCTTTTGTAAGTTTGAAATCAAACTGTCACCACAGCAGGATTCACAGCATGACCAAAACAGTACATGGTCTATTTTAATAAGTACTACAAATATGAGTGGAGACAAAACCTGACCTCTGTTATTCTCTAAACTTAGTCTGTAGGTTCAGGAGATGCAAAACTGAACTTGCATGAAGTTGCTCATAATCCTGCAAAAAGTAACTTGCTCACACTATGTATAAATGGCTGTTATAATTCAGCCTCTTTTTAGGCTGAATGGGTGGGAACTATCCAAAAGCTGTATTTTAATTCAATAAACATATACATAAATTAACACTTCCCTACAGTAAATAGTTCGTGTTTTATAATACATTGGAAAACTTATTCAAAGGTGATCTGTCCTATCTTAACACCTGCCAGGGCTCAAATAGCAAGAGCAACCTGCATATAGTAATATGAATGTCCAAACAATGTCTAGCGCCCCTAAGAGAGACTCATACATGTTTCCACAATGGCTGACCAGGTGTCTGAAATGTATGTCTGGGAAACATGTCCTTCCCCATGGTATTCTCCACCATGGGGAAGGAAAGGTGCTTTTTGATCTCTTCTCCCAGCCCCAGTTCTCTCTAGCTCTGCAGACATTATCTGTTGTTAACCAAACATCTGGAATTAGAGGAAGACAACTCCAATTCTTTTCAGAAGACTGCTTTCCAAAGCAAACAATATTGCTGTTCACAACCTCTAGAATCAAAGTGAGGGCCAGAAGCAACAAAAGGAAAGAGGACTCTGGTTGTTCTGGTCATGAATCGCACAATGGCACATTTAAGGAAGAATGACAAAAAGACTGAAAAGAAGCAAGCAATGACAAGCAGTGACAAGCAACACCATCTTCAGAGTGAGAAACCAAAACAAATGCAAATCTCCATCCTTTGAAAGAATTCAACCACTTCTCCATTTCCTTAAGTAAATAAAATCAACATTTCTCCATTTAACACAGCTGAGCTCCACCAGTTCACACCAGCAGAGGATTTGTCTTCTTTATAACACAACAAATCGAAAAACCTGAAATATTGGGTATTAATAGTATAATGAATAATAGCTCCATAACACACATGATGAACAATAAATTAAGCTGCCCTTATTATTTCCAAGAAAGAAAAGCCTAGTATTGTCCTTCAGTCAATTTGTTCTAATATCTTTGATTACTTCTAACATCATCCTCCCATTGTTATCTCCTAAGTCCTAAAAAGATTAGTTTAGTGGGTAGTTCATTATTTTTGAATAGTCAATGCTTTTTGGAAGCACTGATTTCAAAGCCCAGTGGCTTCTTCAGAAAAATAAAACAAAAAAAATGTACCTTTTTTAATAGAACTAGGGATTCCATATTTCAGCTGCTAATAAAAGGCTCTATTCCTTTCTTGGAAAAGCTATGCAATGAGATATTCTTTTTTCTTATGAGAAGAATATTTATTCACCTAGCTTCACTATCTAAAATATCCAGTTCATCTAGGCTATCTTTAGGGGAAGATAGAGAGACACAGGGGTAGTCCTGGGTTATCAAGATGTCTTCTGTTCAAGCTCTCAAATAACAAGGTAAACTTAAGGGAGGGGGAGATTTAAGTCAACACTGACACTTGATTATGAAGTCACAAAAAAATTTCATATAATTCTCCATATTAAAGAAAAAAATAAAATTCTATTTATTCAAATTAGTACATGGATACACGTGCAAGTATATTGTACAACTCCTTAATGTGTGGGTGAGGAGAAACAACTCTTGTTAATATGCCACAGGAAAGAAAAGTCATCCTTTTGTGAAATATGAGTAAACCCCATATGTTTGTATTTAAATTAATAACTGAACTTGCCACACTTACTCCATTGGAAGAACAGAGCAACCAGTTTATCTGCTTCTCCCCATGAACCCAATCCTGCACATCAGAGCTGAGAGTAAAGAGCAACGATAACCTAAAAACACTGCCTTCTGCCTGACAGTAGAGAGATTGTACTTTGTGTCATGACCCTTTCAGCTCTTCCAGAATAATTAGAAAGGTGACAATTCAGTATTTAGTCACAAATTGCCAAGAAATACCAACTTGCTGCAACAAATCACGATGATAGTTCAATAGGCAGCAATAATCCTCTCTAGCGTTAACTCCACTGGAGAATTTGAACATGCTAAATGATCCTATGTAGCCTCTGGCAGTTGAACATTTACCACAGATCTGTTATTTGTTAACCGCAGATGTCTGCTTCACAACGTTTGATAGTTTTGCTACGGCCAGCTCTAAACAACGTTTGATGCGTGAACCACCTCTGAGCCAGGGTAGACATGCAGATACCTACCACAGAGCTGAGAGCAGAGTTCATCTTCAGATCTAAGCCCTTAAGACTTCCTGCTCTGAAAGAGGGAATCTGGAAATCCTGGGTTCCAGGTTCCAGGACAGCCTGCTCTCGGCAAGGTTGACGCAGCAGGCTGAATTCAGAGATCAGTTCTCCGTAAACTCACCTGACAGTTTCCAACACAGCGTTGACTGAGTATCAGCAGAAATATACCTAACTCCTTCCCACTCTTTTTCTGAGAAAATTCTCTCACTTGCATCAGAAAAGGAAGCAGTTGCAGAGACATTATTTTCTTCTCTACTACCAGTGTCTCAAAAGGAACACAGGGTTTGCATCATTTCATGGTGCATCTATTTGCACTGAGACAAATGTATAAAATGCATACATGCTTTATGTAGAAGTTATGTTTCAGTCATGCATATGCTCCAGGACATGCTATTCACATATGGCTCACATAGAGAGGTGACAATACACTCTGTTTCAGAAAGACCCTCTTTTAGATGAGACAGAAAACAAAGCTAAGGACTATTCCTGGTTGGGAGAGATCTAAGATTTATTGCACATGGTGGAGCAGGCCCTGCTTGTGTAACTTGCATAGATCCAGTAACAATCTACTAAATGCTTGTCTCTGAGGCTTGAATTCACAGCTTGAATTCCCTGTATGCAAACTATGCATGGAGGATTAGCCATGGAAAATATCAGAGCTTTGCTAGTTTTTATTAGCAATCCAGAATGAAGACGGTGGCTGCAGCAAGTGCAATTGCCACTGGGGAAAAGATTTTTTTTAAAATTAATATCACAGTTCCTCACAAGTAGGATAGAAAGACCTGACTGCCCGATTCCCAGCAGCAACTAACAACTGCCTCACTGAGACTGGATTGAGAGCAGCTCAGAGCAGAAGGACTTGGGGGTATTGGTTGACAAAAAAGCCCAACATGACTTGGCAATGGGACTCTGCTCTTGTGAGACTCCACCTGGAGTACTGCACTCAGCTCTGGGGACGCCAACACAAGAAGGTTGTGGACTTGGTGGAGAAAGTCTGGCGGAGGGCCACAAATATGTGATCAGAGGGCTGGAGCACCTCTCCTATGAAGACAGGCTGAGAGATTTGGGCTTGTTCAGCCTGGAGAAGAGAAGGGTCCAGAAAGACTTTATAGCACCTTCCAGTGCCTAAATGGGGCCTACAAGAAATCTGGAGAGGACTTTTTACAAGGGCATATAGTGACAAGACAAGGGGTAAGGGCTTTAAACTGAAAAAAGAGTAGATTTAGACTAGATATAAGGAAGAAGTTCTTTATTGTTAGGGTGGTGAGACACTGGCACAGGTTGCCCTGAGAAGCTGTAGCTGCCCTGTCCCTGGAAGTGTTCAAGGTCAGGTTGGATTGGGCTTTGAGCAACCTCGTCCCATGGAAGGTGTCCCTGCCCATGGCAGGGACATTGGAACTAGATGATCTTCCAACCCAAACCATACTATATCCTATGAGCTTGCATTAAAAAAAAAATTAAATTGTGGGAGAAAATTATAATGCACTATTACTCTGTTGTTGCCTATCAACAGAATAAGGATTATTTCTCCTTAAGTGCCCACTCTCATTAAAATTCCTACTAAATAATTTTGATACATGAAGAAAAACAATACCCATAAAAGTTGACATATGCAAGTTTCAGTTAAAAATATTTCATCTCCCAAGGAATTTTTAAGAAGCAATCTAGTTTTACTGTGAACCATGCTTATATTATTAAATGTGTCTGATCTTGTCATATAGATAGTACTTTAACATTCTCTTGCTTTATGTAGACCACATGAAGAGCAAGCTGAGAGAGAATATTTCTAAATGTAGATGAAAGATACTTCCCATGCCTGGCTGGCTGACATTGATACCTTGAATTTGTCCTAGCTCTGCACATTGTTCAGGACTCCTAATGACAGCAACTGATTACAGTAGGAAATTATGCCTGTGATCTCATACCCTTTGTAAATTAGCAAAAAGATTAACGATAGTAATTGGTTCTCCTATTTGTCCTTTGCATTAGATTCACAAAAGAATAGCTGTCCTTAAGCTACAAAAATAGAGCAGTCAACATTTATATTCTAGCATCATAAATTAAAGGCATTTCTGCGTAAGAAACACCAAGGAAAGCAATACTTTTCTAACAGTGTTGGAAAAGGAAACAGCGATCATCATTCACTTTGATATGTGAGACATCATTTATCTAGAGCAGACAGCCCTAAGTCCCACAATAGGTCAAGAGGAATAAAATCTCTTTTAAAAGGACTGTGGGAGATACAATATGTTTAGAAATTAAACACATCAGCAGAAAGGACAGTTTCAATCTACCAGATCTCCCAAGTCGAAATCCTTCAAGAGGATGAAACATTAGCAGAAACTCAAGTTTTCATACGCCATTTTTGAAACTGCTTTAAACATGGTCTGTTCATCATCACAGAAGGATGATTACCAGTGCATTAAATATTTTAAACCTGTTAAAGTGGGCTTGCTAACTGATCTGCATCTCATTCCATACCCTGAATCATTCATGAAAGGTATATTTTTTTGTGATTTCAATGATTGCAGTCATACATGAGTAGATTTATTAATTCATCTTTTTCCTAACACCTTAGTTCTATTCTATTTTTGTAGCTGGATGTAGATGCTAGAAACATATCTTCCCGTTTTCCTGTTTAGGTATCTTTCTACTCATTCAGCTTGTAAATATTTCATGTACTTCTTCCACTGCACAAGAATAGTTATAAAAAGAGTAAAATGTGACGGAGAAGGAAAGCCAAGTGAGTTTAAATGAGCCAGTGGATAGAGAAGTTAAGTTCCCCATATTAGTCTGTGAGATTCACTTGTCTTTGAAATGCCTTTGCTGTTTTTAAGAATTTCTACAGTCCTATGTATAAAAACCTGCTCTTTCAAGACCAAGTAATAGATCAGCAGCTCTTCTGAGCAGCAAAGTTGTGGTGCTATAGTACCAGGGATGAATCATATATTTGGATTCTCTGCTATGTTAGTCCAATTCCCAACTAAAAGATCTCAAATTATAGACCTAAATGAAGACCCAGGGCTGGAAGTGTAATTAAACTATGTTGTATTAATATAGCAAATGCTGGGAGCACAGTCAGTAAAGGGGCATTTAAGAAATAACCACTGAATAATATCTTGTTTCCAAAGATGTTAGTGTTCTGGTTTCAGCTGGGACAGAATTCATTTTCTTCCTAGCAGTTGGTGCAGGGCTGTGTTTTGTCTTAGTCTGAGAACAATGCTGATAACACGCTCATGTTTTAGTTGTTGCCAAGTAATGCTTACGCTGGTCAAGGACTTTTTAGTCTCTCATGCTCTGCCAGTGAGGAGGGGCACAAGAAGCCAGGAGGAAGCAGGCAGGATACTTGACCCAAACTAGCCAAAAGGGTATTCCATAACACAGCATGTCATGCCAAGTATATAAACTGGAGGGAGTTATCCGGAAGGAACCAGTCACTGCTCTGGTCGGGCTGGGTATTGGTCAGCGAGTGGTGAGCAATTGTATTGTGCAGCACTCTTTGTTACTGGAGTTTTTTTGTTTTCCTTCCTCGTTTTAGGTTTATATCTCCTTGTTATTTTTATTAATAGTAATAGTATACCATATTTTTTAGTTATTAAACTGTTCTTATCTCAACCCATAGGTTGTGCAGCCGCAGAGATATTAAGTGAACATCAGTGTTTGTTCAAGAGGGCTTTGCTTTCCAAGAAGCAGAGAAAAGAGCATTTAATTAGTTGCTCTGTTCATTATTCATACATTAATAAAGCAATTGAAAGATATAGTTTCACTACTTACTGACATCAAATTTCAAAGGCCCTGTTCTCACCTATGAATTCAGATTAATTGTGCAAAGGTAAATCAGCAACTTTGTGCAGGAACCACCCTTGTTTTATTCTACCCTATAATCACTATAACAACCCTCGAATTCCAAGCCCACAGTTCACAGAATGACAGGTAACATGCTGACTCTAGTTTGTAATCAAACCACATAAATTTAACATTCAGTTTTTCAGTATTCCTCCCTTCACAGAGGGACAAGGTGAGAGTCTATCTACACTTTCTACACTTTTAATCACTATGCTGGGAAGGGAAAAATGGCATAGCAAGCCATCAGCAACAGAGAAGCATGTAGATGGAAGTTACTAGATGCAGATCTCCTAGGAGTCATATTTTGCTACACACTTTCTCTATGGAAACCCACCTTCACCATCTTGTGCAGTCCCAGTGCGCACATCCAAGACTCAGAAGACTGTGACAATTTCTCTGCACTCCAAACCAATTATATTTTAGTTTTTTCATTTTTAAACAAGTTTTTGTCTTTATAAAGTAATATAAAAAGGGAGACAGAAGCCATCTTCTTTTCAACAAGAGAGTGTAAAAACAAATGTTATTTCAAACAGTAAAATTCTGTAACTTTACTCTTAGAAACTTCAGTATGAAGTGAATAAAAATCAGGCAAATGAATGTCTTCCAGCAAAGCCAACTGGACTTTTCCCATATGCTGAGTAGGAGAAGGATCCACCCCTTGAAGAAAGTAGTGACAGAATTTTCAATTTAATTTCACATTAAATATGTGAACAACCTAGCCAAAATACACAAAATACATCCAAAGAAACTAACTTAAAATGCGACATTTCACAATTGTACATTTTTCCCCAGTATGATTCATTCCGCACAGCTGACTGAACAATTCTGTTAATGTCTGAGCTGAATAACCAGTTTGATTGTCCTGACACTTTTGAATGAGATATGTAATTTTTTTGCATAACTCACCCAGCTGTTCCTGTGAACACCATGTAGTTATTTGTAAATTCCAGGATGAAGAATTACAACTCTGGGTTTTAAAGTTATTAATAAACATGCACTGAAGGTGACAAGAACTTTGAATCTATATAAAAACCACTATTAAAAATGCTAAATTACTCTATGCAAACCTTCAGTTCCTCCTGAATTTTTTCCTCCTCCAATTTGGCAGCCTTCCGATCTTCTATTTCTATTTTCCATTTTTCTGCCACTATTCTGGCTTTTTCTTGAGCCATAGCATCCCGGAATTTCTTTGTAATTTCAGCCTCCTTTTGTCTCCTTCAGAAAAGGATTTGAAAATTAAAGTCATTTAAGACATCAGTTTTTTTTTTTTTTTAATTGAGGATATATATTTGCTCACCGGCTGCAACAAATACTTAGCATAAGACTTCATGAAAACATGCAAGGAAAGAATTAAAATATATTTAACAAGAGACATAGCACAAATCAGATTTGAGGAAACTATCCAGAAAGCAGATATTTTCAATTTTTGATAAATGACTAATTAAGATAGCACCTTCTAAATTAAAGAAGTATTTCTTGGATGTCTTCGAGTCGTACCCTGTATTTTTCCTTCCCTGGCTGAAAAACAGGTTTTTTCTGTCAGTCTATCAAAGCATGATTGGGAATTTACTGTCCTTCAAACATCAATACAAATGTCTGCCAAATTCTTACACTAGTTTTTTTTCTAAGTACTGACAATGTAAAAGGAATACAGAGTACAGGTTGCAACTTTTAATCCCTGCTTAAATATGCAATCACTATAAGCAAGAAGAATGTCACATTAAAAGAACAATATAGAATAATCTGATATTTAAACTGTCACTTTTCAGTGTTGCACTACAAAAGGAAGTGCAGGAGGCAGGTGGCCTATTTCCTAACAATATCAAGCACCAAAACACTTCTGAAACTCTCACAAAGCTGGAAGAAGCCCTGCTGGAAATACCAGCATAACACTTTATGTAATCAGTTTCTTAACTGCTGGGATAAGAATTAATACAAGCAATATGCAAATAAAACCAATTTCAGAAAGGATTTCATGTACCAAATCCCCATGGTGGGCATAGATGTGCTATAAAGCAAGCATTTGTAATTTAATCATCTCAAACCCAGGTTGTTTCATTCTTATTTATTTACAAACTGGTCAATGGTTTAGGAAAATTCCCCAAAAGCAAAATCTTTACTTCACTTTTTTTGTGAAAGAGGGTTTTGTTGTTTTTCAGTATTCAATAAAAATAAAATTACATTTTTCACGTGCTGTAAAAAACTTACACAATAAGTGAAGGCAAATGTTCACAAAACATACTTACCAGTTTTACCCACGATTACCTGCTGCCTTTCTACAAGGCCATGTCTCCCAATATGCCAAGTGGACCCTGAATTCAGATTCTTAAATCCTCACCATATTTCTTCTGCCTCCTTCTGTGCTTGTTGCCTGGCTCGCTCTGCTATTAGCTCCTCTGATATCTGTTCATATGGCTTGTCACCTGGGGCTTCTCCCATAACCCAGACCCAGACCTCACCATCCTTCCCACGGAGCCACTGCACATGTTTGCCATTACCTGCAACAGCCACCAAGAACAAATCAAAAATATAAATACTGGCTCAAAATACTATGTGAATATAGAAGATGGGAAATCTGCAATTTAGAAACATTAAGCTCGCAATTTACAATTCAGAATAAAACAGAACTTGGATGAAATTTTCATATCTGACCAATCTATGATGCTAGGGGAAAAAAAAGGGCCTGTCCACTCCAGATCACAATCTTAAAGGACTCTCTGTCCAAAAAAGTAAGAAATTAGTAATTCTGAAATGCATTTCCCATAATTTAGGTATTATAATCCCTTTTTAATTGTTGTAAGTACATTTTCTTGCTTCACTCAGTAAGAGATGAATGAAGAGAACGAAAAAAGAGATGGACAACAATAACCAGTGACATTGTGTGACTAGTAATGCTTCAGGACACAGAGAATGTTGAGTGTTGAGCATATAGAGAATTCCTTGGAACTCCTGCAAAAAACCCAGGAATTTCCTGCTCCCACTGTGTGGAGGAGGAGTTTCAGAACGCCTTCATGCTCAGGGCACACCACTCAATACTACAGAGGCTTTTCTGTTCAGGTAGGCAACTGAAAGGGATTAAGTTTCTGGTTCAGTTTTCATAAAAGATGCAGTGCAAAAATTTATGGTTACTGTGCTGACAGTAAAGAGTGATTTTAAAAACACCCCAAAACCCCTGAGTTCTTGTTACAAAATAGACTACATTTGGTGTACCTTCATGTCCAAGAACCAACTATACGATTTCTGGTGACTACAGAGGTTAGATCCTGCCTGATTATATTTTAATGGTCTTACACATTACCTGACTTAGCGTGACTTGGACTTTTTTTTCTGCTTTTATATGTATACCTCTTAGATATTTTATGCACTTTACAGGTTCATCATAAGGAACTGGTAGAAACATCTCTTATGCATCCATTTTTATGTTTTATTTCTTGCAAATTAGTTGAAACTGTTCTTCACAAAACAAGATTTCACCGTAAAGACCATTGCTCATGGACAGTGGATTTATCTTAAAGAATGTTGACTAAAAGGCCTTAAATGTTCACCAGTTCATTTTACTTCCTGTATATTGCGGTCCACTAGATTTCCCCCTCTTATCCAAATATTGAGGTTAATAAATCATGTGTCACCACATAGCTTCTAAAAGGAATATTGTCTCATTTGAAAACATGAAGAAGTGGAGAGTCTGCTGTTTTCCTAGGTAGCTTCTCTCTGATATTTCCATAAAAGTTAAAAGAAACCTGGTCTTATTTGCATGGCCAGTCTCTGCTTCCTGTTTTTCTACATCATCCTCTATTAGCATCAGCTTAGCTATTCTTACCTTCAACTACCTGTTGTTCTGTAATAGGACAGTATCTATTTAACCAGTTTAAGTTTTCCGATGCACATTCAATAGTGTTTTTGACATCCCAGACTGAAGAGAGAAAACTGCAGGAGGGAATGAAGTGTGGCTGTTGACAGCAGGCAGTGCTAATGCCAACCCACGCTCAAAAGTGTTGACAATACGAACTGAAGGCAATGAAAATATCAGATCTCTCAATGAAAGCTAATATTCTGTATTAAATTTGAAAATGTGATTTATAAGAATTCCCAGTGTTGGCCTAATGGTAGCGACTTCAAGGGGGGGAGGGTAGAAATCTAAGCTAATAATATTTTCCTTCAATAACTCTCAAAAGCATTTGTTCTTTTCACAGCCTATCAGATTATGTCGCAGGTTAGAAATGTGAATATATTCTACTACAGTTACTATTCAGTATGTTTCTGTGTTCCTGTCAGCACAACATTTTCAATATAACATTTGAACAGTGTCTGCTGAGAACTGATTGGCCATATTAGTATTTGCCTGCAAGGTTTTCACCTACTGCATTTCATGGTAAAGTATCCTGAGAAGTATGGAATGATTTCCCAGGAGCACTGATCTCACATAACCAATGGCAACTTTTGTTTTAAAAGTGGCCCATGTCTTCTTACCTTGGAGGAATTTGAATATCTTAGTTGCTCCTCCTTATTTAGTAGTTTAAATAGAACATTGCAAACAACATGCCTCATGTTAATTTATAACTGCTAGATACCAAATACTTCTAGTGTTCTGGGACAACTTCTGCTCATTTATGAGCTTATGAGATGGAAAGAGGACAAAAAAATAACTTTTTAGGTAAGCAGACAAATTTTATCTTTGCTTCTTTCTAGGTTTTCTTTGCCAAAGAGTTATTAATATGTTTCTCAGAGACACAACTTATCCATTACTACCCAGCCCCATAAAACAAACTGTTGATTTGTAGACACATCTTAAGTAATTATACACTTTTTTTTAACACAGTGGATCTCTCTTCTAAAGCTATAGACAGTAGATGTATAAACTCTTTTGAAAACATCATGATAACTTATGGTTGGTTCAGCACAAACTACTGTATGCTACACTACAGTATACTATTGTACATGTACCCATAGATTTAGTTGAAAAATAATAGCAGTATCAAGCAATCTGGCAATTTGAAGTTTCAGCATTAAACAGACAGATCTCCACATGTACAATTTTAAAACAATTCAAGTTGAGCACATATGCCTTTATTCAGGTTTTTCTTTAGAAGAGGAGGTTTTTTCATATCCAACCTATTTTACACTTCAAGAAATGGCACCTATGCAAATCTTCCCTTAAACCTACACTTCTCATGAAGTTGGAGAAGAGCTTTACTGTACAATCTGATCATAAAACTTGGAAGTTTCTTAGCACAGAACAACATTCAGTAATGAGAGTGAAGGAAAATAAATAAGCAGCACAAGGAGAAAATCTGGCATTGTAAAAAACTGAATTTCTGCCATATAAGAAGACTTTGCAGCCTGCAGAATCAAATTCATAGTGGGCAGCGTCAACTTTTCTAATCTAACAACTCTGGGCATGCACTTCTAGTTTAAACTAGAACCAATTGCAAGATCTGGGCTGAAAGTGCAGTAAATTATTTTCCTTAATATTTTTAGAAAACTAGTGTTCTCTGCTTTACAGGCAGAGAATTACCACCACTAAGGTCTGACTCTAACAAAAATAATTCCTGCTTTAAGATGCATCTCAAAGGTCCTGCCTCAGCAAATTTGAAATCTAGGTGAGAAAGAGACATGGGAACCTGACGTTTCCTGTTCAGAAGCAGGGTTCTGAGCCCAGTCATACAGCCTGATGCAGAGTCAGGAAATAAATCTCTTGGGCCCTAGTCTTGACCTTGACCACAAAAGTACTTTTCCTGGAGAAACTGTGGCAGGCTGCACATAATTACCATTAGAACATCAAAATTAGTCTGGATTGGAGAGTAGAAATGAAATGTTTCAAAAACAAATACTATTTTATCAGGAAATTATACTGAATAATTTACCAAGTCTTTTCCATTTCTGCTGTTCAGACCAACAATTTATTTGCTGCAGAATTCTGCAAGTTGAATTTTTTTTTTTGTCTAAAACAACTCTGTAGCACCACAAAGGTGGCGATATTAATTCTTGCAGTTCTTTTTACCTGTAGCTTCTCCCTGAATTAGTATTTCCCATGGAGTTCCCCTAAACCTACATCTATACTGATTTGAGACCAGTAAGTCGGTTTCTGTATATTGCTCCTTACTCCAGACAAATGCAAAATCAGGTATCTCAAATTTGCAGCACAAAGGGATCACAGTGAAAACTTTCTTCGGAAACCTACAGCCTGAACCAACAGTGACAAAAATTTGCACATATAAACACACACAATCAAAAATAAGACCAAATCATGTTTTCTATTTGTTTGTATTTATGCAGTCAATAAAAAAACAGCAACGAAAGTATAAAACAATGCCCAGGAGAGCCATAGTAAACTCAAGGCTCTTGCCTGTAAGAATTACTAGTCTGTACCAGGAGCACTACTAATCTCACACACACACACACAGTGCTGGAGTGCACCCTTGAATTGTGGCATACAGCACCACAGGATGCTCTTGCCCTTTGTGCTACCCTCAGGAAGTCCTTGGTTTAAGCAGGGTATCACTTCTGCCATGGCTGAATGCTGGCACAAAATACAAACACTGCCAGCCACCTTGGCAAAGAGAGAAAAACAGCATGTGAAGGTGCATGGGAGGAGGAATCCTGGCTGCATGCAATGCTCAGGCTAACTCAGGCTCCAATTCCAATTATCTCAGACTTCTACATTGTGACTAAGGCTTAAAACAAATTACACAAAGGAGAGCTGGGCCTTACGATGCCTCTGCTAAACAGGACAGAGGAGTAGAACCACAGACTGGGTTTGGGGGTTTTACAGGGTTTATTTTTTTGGGCTGTTTCTTGTGGGTTTGGGTTATATCTGGCTTCATTTTCATGCATGCTTCTAATTAAAAGTGCTTTAAAAATAACAGTAATCAGAGAAAATGGAATACTGCTGCAGTCAGCTTCCTTCCTCCAAGCTTGTTTGGCATCGCTGTAATGGTTACAGCATCCCCAACAATTCCCACTTGTGATCCATCTCCAGTGTTTACAAGGGAACTACTCCAAGGAGCATTAGAAGCCTGATTTGGTGTCAAGTCTCCCAGCTCTGCTGTCACTTAGCCACAGTCTGCCTAGTTAGTCTGACAAAATGACAGAGCACACCAAGTAACCCTGACTGCCTTTCTATCATAGGGAATATTACAGGCTGTGTCAAGTGTAAATTCAAAAAATTAGAAGATCAATTATTTAGAATAGCAGAAATATGGAATTGCCTTCAAAGTCTGCTGGAACTTTTTCAAAAGAGTCTTCTATTTCCATGAACAGCCTCATTTCTCTGAGGCTGGGCTTCCCACCGTAGTTTTCCTGCTTGGAAGCTACAGATATCTGCAACAGAAATTGACTCTCCTTCCTTACCTGCTGGAAAGCTTCGTAGTCACACAAATATCCTTTGACTCTCTCTGTAGACAATATTCTTTTTCTCTCACTGCACTAGAAAAAGGCTGCTGAAAATTATTCTGCATTTGAAACAGGCTACATAAATCATTCAGTGCTGAAATCAAGCTGATCAGTCTGATCTACTTTTGTCATTAAGAGATAAGCCAGATTGTCGAGTTTGGTTTGTTTGTAGGGATGGGGTTTTTTTTGTTGTTTTGGAGATTAGGTATGTGATATACTTTGGTCTCAGTGCAACATGGTTTACATGTGATTTTACCCTTGGCTTTCTGAACAAGTTATTTTTCTGGCTTCCTTAAAACAGAAGCTTGAATTTTCACAGCCTGCAGGTTAGATAAGGTTCCATTCAGAGTTTCATTAGCTGCAGGACATGTGTTAGAAACACATTGATTAAGACAAAAATGAGAATGTGAGTTTTAGGCTGGTTTTAGTTCCTTGAGCCTGCCCAGTACAAGTTTGTTTTTTTGTTTTGTTTTTTTTTTTTTTTTTTTGTACAAACACACACATATAATTTCACTTCTTTCTGAGGAGAAAACCTAGGAAGTTACTGTATATGTTTCGGAGATACCATTAAAAGGACAGAATGCACTTTTCCAAACATTAACTGCCATAAATCCGTTAAAAAACCCATATAGAATAACTAGATAGTGATGATGAAAATAAGGAAAATAACAAAATCCCACAATAAACTGAAGATCTGCTATAATTAATTCTGTGATCTGCCCCTGCTAATATTGATTGGACCATGAACACCTCTTTTTCAAGAACATGTTAAAAAATCCCAGTCACTTCAATTCTTAAAACAACAAGAAAATAGAGAAAAATTCTGAACTTCTATCTACAGCATCCTCCCAACATTTCAGTTTACAAACCCTCCAATTTTAGCACTGTGTTGTGTGCCTTTTTATTTACAGGAGGATTTGCAGCAGGAGAAAGAAATTCAGCCAGTTCATATGAATATATCAATAAGGGCTGCAGGATCTCAGCATTGCTGAAAAATCAGCCTTCACGGCTCTCCAGCTGCTTCCTGATCATATAACAAACTCAATCTTCTGTTTATAGAATTACAGCCTGTTACCATGGAAATAATTATGCTGCAATATACCCCTGCAGGATCAAATAAAGAAGGAGTGACTGAAGAGAGCAAACAGTAAGGGAGGAAACAATTACCCAAGACTATGGTAACTAACAAATGAAGCAAAGATAACTGTATGCAACACCCAAAGGTATGTGGGTTTGCATTAGCACATGGTATGTACGCATGCAAGATCTAGATACAGGTTTGCATATTATAAACCTAAAAAGAAGAAAAAAACCCCAACAAACACAGAAATAAAATATCATCTCTGCAGTCCCTATCTGCTACGTGCCAGATATTTTTGTGGCTCCCTGGCCAAGGCATGTTGTAAGAAGTAATTTTGTAATTTTCTCACTTTCAACTGGGAGATAACATTCTGAATTTGTTCTTCAAGACATTGTTTAACTCCACGTAAAATCTAAAGGTAGTCTCTTGTCTGTCCCCGTTTTGATGACCCTTTCACTGTTCATAGTATAAACATGCAGGAACACATCAGATCAGTCAAAGGTGGTAAAATCATACACAGGGCTCGGTTTCTCACACAGAGCTATCACAAATCATCCAGGTTTTTCCACTGATGGAGAATAAACAAAACCTAAGTCTGCGTGGCTACTTCAGGGTCTCTTGGCAACTCAGAAGGATAAGGGTTCTCTGCCACAGAATGAAGAGAGACCTGCTTTCTGCACCAGACTCCACTACTTAATGCAGCGTGGCAGGTTTGCACTGACTCCTTTTATCAGGCACGCAGGACCAGAAAATCAGGGAGAACTATACCACTACAGGCAGATTTTCTAGCACTACAGCATAAAAGTGCACTTGAATGTTACTGAACAACCACCAGTGTCTGGCTAATTCCCCTGCTGACTTGAATCCATTGAACTTTCCCATGTCTTCCAAATCCTGCTATCAAAACCTAGTGTCTTTGTCCTTGAATATTTTAGTCATTCATGCTAAAAACTAGCAAAATCAGCAAGGAAATATTGAATTAGGTAGGGCGAATCCCATTCTCCCCTTGGCTACAGTACTGCTCTTTTTCCATATCAAGTATTCATGAGCTTGCAGACAGTCACAACCTCCTATCATTACCAGAGCACTCGTATGTACAAGAAAGCCCATCTAACACCACTGTGGCCAGACAGGCTGAGGAACACAATGCTGCAAAGTAACACAGGAAAGCTCTCTGTGCCAGTGGCTCAATTAACCCAACAGCCTCTCTCAGAAACCAGCCGATGCCAGATGCTTCAGACAACAGGAGTGTTGAGAATCGATCCAATGTAATAAGGCCCAGGTAGCCAATAAAATTCTGCTGTCACTTTTCTGCAAAATAGAGAAGTCAGCTGCAGGGCAGGATATAAGAGGAAGAAGCACAGATTTATGGATCCAAATCCTAGGAAGGCAAAGAAGTCTCTCTGGATTTGTTCCATCTGGTACATATTTAGGTCATATGGTGGCTGGAGGTCTCTTTCTAGCCCCAGGTTTGGAGAAGTGAAAAGACAGTTCCGAAGCTGCTGTTTAACTGTATCTCAGTACACAGCCACACTGAGCACGAGCTCCAAGCAGCTGAATTCTGGCCCCAAGGTATACAGTGCTAACAAAGCTGCATCATATCACAAGCTGCTATATAAGTTGTGAATGTTATATTAAAAAACTTTTCCAATGACTTCAAATTATTTGGCTTAGTCCCCTAATAAAAATTATTCTAATATTCTCCTGTTACTTTTTCAGTTGTGTCTAAATTGGAAACAAAAGACAGAGCTCTACAGAATTCAAGACCACATTCAGCCAGAAATTTCTGAAACACTCAAGTCTGATGTTTCTGGTTAAAATCACATCCAATGATGCAGGGAAAGAGAACGAATACTGCCAGGAGCACACCTCTATAAGAGATAAAATCATAGCTAAGCACTACCAGCCTGTGGAGAGGCCTTAGTATAAACAAGGAACACATTTCTGAATTCAAAAAAAGAAAAAAATGTCACTGCTTGTACAGCCTCTCACTGTTCATACACATATCAAAACACACACGCACTCACTGGCCTTCAGATGTGACACTGATGTATTCTCCAACCACCTGCTTGTGATATGTGAAATACTCACTTTCAAATAACTTCAACTATTCTCAAGTGATTTTCTAGCACAAATGTGATTCAGATGAATAAATTCTTTTCTAGCCATACTGTGATAAGCCTACCTAATTTTCTCCCAGCTACTCTTGCTAAGGACAGGTAAGTAAGAGTGTTTACAAATAGCTCATGTCTGAACGTCATGAGCTGCAGTTCACAATAAATAAATGTCAGAATAAGCAGCAGCAGCCCAGCATTGTCTTCCCTCCCACATATCTGTCCTTCAGCTACCTAATGCTCAGTTGTTTTTGAGATCTCATTTTGAGTATGCTGACAGGTCTAGACACTACATCCAAGTCAAAATCCAAATTGGCAGGGTCCTTTGCTTACTCCCAGCTCAACTCTAGCGGTTAAAGGGCTCCTGCCTAATCAAATAGATACGTTTCTTTGTAAATTACAAAGCTGCCCATCAGTCAGTTTCAGCAAATCCCAAAGTGATTTTTAAATTTTGAGGAGACTTCCCTTAATGATTTTAGCACAGTAAGAAAAGGCAACCTGTTTTATTACAATTAAAGTATGTTCCTGAAAGACCTGCCCAGGAGTAATTTGTAAATGAAATGAAGATAGACATCCAAGAATTCAACTCACTTGTCAAGCTACTTCAGCACAAGCCAGCAGTCATGATTTAATTAAAGCTACAAAACACTTTTTTAATTTTGAATAAGCACTAAATACTGCAGTTTTCAGAAGACCCAAATGATGCTCAAATTCTAATAGATTTTTCCTCCCTAGTTCTGTAATTGTGGTTTCTGCAAGACAACACATCTAAACCTTGCACAAGAATCCCAAATCCTCAAGTCAATGTAGGAAATCAGAATTTGATTCACAATCATTGCTCTTTTGAAAAATCCACCCTTTTTCCTGTGCTGCTGGATTCACATGTACCATTGCAGGTCAGCTTCTGAAGTGATGGAGAATTGTACCTGTTGCAGAAAGGGAATCCAGATCAAGCCCAGGCACTTTTTGGAGCATTTTTAATTAGAGAAGTGCTCATTTTCATTAATTCTTTTTGTTCTATCTCATCCTATCCCAAAGAAGTGGGGCGAAATTTTCATACATAGCTATTCAAACTATGACAAAACTAGAAGGATTTGAAAGGTAGTCCTATAAAGATAATTCTGATTCAATTAGTAAAAAAAAAATATTTTATACAAATATTATGTTGTATTCACAAATATATACAACTGTATATTTGTATATATTCTGTCAGATAGAAAATTTCAAAAACTTGGCACAACATGAGGGATATTAAAGTCTCACCTCTGTTTTCTGCTATATGACAGGCTACAAAGATCTCTACAAAGCCAGAGTAACACTTTGCTTCAACAAAATAGCCTGAATATAAAACCTGTGCCATGCAGTAGAGGGTAAAAACCAAAACCTTGCAGGTGAAAGTGTTCAAATCTCTCAGTTTCAAAGGAATAAAGAACATGTAATTGCAGTAGCCTGAAATTCCTGGTAACCATTAATTTTAAACAGGAATAAAACCCTCTATATTCTACGCTGTGTAGCAGGGGCAGAATGGAAATTCACTTATACATCTATGGAAACTGAAAACTAAGCAGCTTGAAGGTCCAAAAAATGTTGATGCCAAAAGCCTTTTGGGGGGGGGAAAAAAAAAAAAAAAAATCACATTTAAGAAAAGAAAGGATTACTATAGTTATCTACTCTTACCCTTTGAGTCACCTAGGCAAGAATACTGCACAGTAAACCTTATCTTTTTAACAAGAAACTAGCTCCATTATGAGACCATTTACGAGCATATTATGGAACCGTAAGCAGAAATCTGTAATCTGTATAGTTAATGACCAGCATGCCTAAAATATGGAATTTTTCTTTTGTAACTGTCCCACATCAGTTCATGGAAGTCAAAATACATTTTCAACAGAACCAAATTTCTAACTTGCAAATCTGAATCAAATACTTCTCTGCAAAAACTTGGTAAGATCAGTTCTTTAGTACAGTTATGAAGGAAGTAGGAAGTTTCTAACAGCGGGCAAAAGTCAAAACTAAGCAATACCTTAAACTGGCAATTTAAGAAAGTAAAATGGAAATGGTATATTGTGAAAATTAACTCCAGGTATATTTGTGAATACTTTCGTCAGAGCAAATATAATCTATAGGTTAATCTGCTGCTCTCCTTTCTCTTGTTCTTTATAAATCAGAAAATTAATTACCCAGAAAATGGTCTCCTATAGTAGGAAGCTGAACATGTCTAATGTATAATTTATATATGGAAATCTAGGTGTCAACACTGTGAAAAATCATCACAAATATTTTTGCAGTTAGATTTTTCTGCATCTGTGTTCCCTAAAGAATGAATATAATACAGATTATCTCAAAGATATGAAGCTGTTCTAGTATATGGAGCTAAACTGCATTTTTAATTTCTTCTCAGCTACAAATCAATCAAAATAAACAAAGTTTCTGTGCTGTAGAAAGAGGTTATTTTGACACCATCCCTCTTAGGAGAGCACCATTCATAGTATGAACACTGACATTAAGAAAATAGAAATTAAACAGAACACGGTTTTCCAATGTACACCTTGCCATCTGTGAGTGGACATTTTAAACTCCTATTAGGGTTGATCAGGGTGGTCTGAACATGCCCCCTTTATTTTAAGGCTACCATTGTATCTTACTCTAGAGTAATTTCATAAAGGTCAAAATGCTTCAATGGAGTTTTGAAAACTAGTTCTGCTTTGAGACACTTTTAATAATAGCCTATGATTTAATAAGTATCTCATGGGCACTTTATAGGGTTCAAGGGCTGTCAACATTTGAAGAAGCCTGACAACTGAATCCAATAATTTATTTGCACTGAGGTTCTCTAAGCTTTCTACTATGGGTGTGTTAAGATGAGCAAGGCTTCAAAGACTTACTGCAGAGCTACTAGAGTGCTTTCTTAAATCAGCTGCCCAAAATTATTAGAAATTTTGAATATTCAAGTTTTAATAGACTTAAAGACAGGATAAGATCTTTGGCATTTCACAGGGAAAGGAGTGTTTGACATATCTCTGTGACATTTCCTTGTTGGGTAAGGAATTACTATGCCAACATTTCCAAGATGAAAACGTTATCTATCTTGAGTCAGCCTAACAACCTTCTGAAAGGGGAAAGAGTCGGAAGACACTTGTTGTAGAAGAGAGCAAGGAAATAGTATTTCCATTGATCACAAACCATTTGGACCCAAGACCAGACACTTGGAAATGACATCTGGAGAAGTTCTTTTTTGGTGTTTTCTTCCATGATTCAGCTTAATTCCTTTTTAAGTCAACACACATTTTGTGTCCATAGCAGCCTGTGGAAGAAGCTCCATAGTTTAACTACATATTGCATGAAAACACATTTCTCTTTCTTGTGTGTTTTGGGGTTTTTTTGGTTGGTTTTTTTTTTTTTTTTTCTTTTTTTGTTTGGTTTTTTTTCCCCTCTTTTGATTGTTGTTTTGTTTGCTTGTTTGTTTTATGTGCTTGCCCCACTATTATCCCATTCCCTAGACATAATCTTTTGGAGAGTGTTCACTAGTACAGTTGGAAATTTAGTCTTATATAGTATGGCTGTTCTGACATCACATCATATTTGCAAACAGCCCTTAATAACAAACTCAGATTTATGAATTTATCTCCTACTCCAGCCACCTGGTTACATTTAATGCCAAGTCAAGAAACCCCAACAGCACAAATAAGATCGCCTTTTGCCTGGCTGAGGGTGTTGGGTGGGGATAGTAAGTGAAGAAAAGTGCCTTAGAACTGGAAGATAAACATGGTCATAGTACATCTGTTATCACTAAGACTGACTCCTGACTGAAGAAGGCACTTCAGAACAATTCCACTTGCTCTCATGCTAAACTACTCCCCTGGAGGAAGAACCAGCCTTGAGGAACAAGGAGCAGGACCGTGGTGCTTTTGCTGCACCAGACTGTCTTTTTGCCTATGGGGACAGCTGCTACTCTTCCCTGTAATCTCTTCCAGAAGCATGCTGCACCATAGCCAGTTGCATGCCCGCCATCCCCATCTCTTAAGTATAGAAGGAGGTGACAAATCTTACTCTGGTTGCGCCTCGCTGTCTTTCTCAAGATGGCCTCCTCCATTCGTGCTTTTTCTTCCCTCTCCTTCCAGCGCCTCAGCTGCTCTTCTCTCATTTTGTAGAACAAGATCTGCTTTTGCTCTTCATTCAACTCTGCCAGGAGCTCAGGGTCAATATACATATCATGCAAAATTTGCTGCAGCATGATGACTCAAAAAAAAAAAAAAAAATGCAAAAAAGAGAAACCTGCTTCCAATTATACACTCACTAGAGTGACAAGACCCCACTGACAGCACTCCAGAAAGCAGCCTGCAGCAGAGGAGCTCTCCCACACCTGCCTGCCCAGGCGAGGTTTGATTCTTGCTCTGGCCCTCTTTGTGCAGGCATATTCTGCTCCTCGTCTCTTACAGGGACAGAGTTCTCTGCTTACCGCATCCTCCAAAGGCAGAGACAGGTTTCAAGCAAAAGGAAGGGGGAGTAACAGACAAAGGAAAGAAAAAAATGAAAAGGACAGGAGAGAGGAAAAAAAAAAAGTCACTTCAGTGCTCCTGACTGCAGACTGGTGAAAATAAGGGATTCTTGTCTGAACCCACCAGCTGAGCTCCCTTGAGCAGAAGTAAATCCAATGTAGAGAAAGTCTCAGACTTTCAGCTCAAATGCTTCCCTTCAGCAGCAATTCGCTCCCAAGGGTATAAGTGTCGCCCAGGGGTTTAAAGTGATGTCATGGTTAAAGGTATCACCTACACCAACAATATCTATGTCACTTCAGGAACTGATCTCTTCTGATAAGAGAGGAGAAACAGGTTTGCATATTATTTCCCAGCCTAGCCTAGTAACTAGTCTAAACAGAGCAGGTCATATTAGAGGTCCTATTTACCTGGTGTTGACAAATATAGTCATGCAAACTAATTAAAATGTCTCTAAAATTAAAAGTAGATGTAACAAAAGCCACAAGAATCTTGTTATCACATTATAAATAGTAAATAAATATTAATTAAACAAGAATAAGTTCTCAGCAGTTCATGCAGACTATGCCAGTCCTGCTGTTAATTCATTTTCTACTGTGTGACTGGAGAAAATTACAATGTTGCTCTTCAAGCAAATTCTAGCAGTAAAATAATATTATTTTGACACCAGGGTGAACAGCCACTTCATTATGAAAAAGCAAACCACATACACACACACAAAACCCCATAAAGCCAGAAAACCCCAAACCAAAACCACAACACACCAAAAACTGAAGTCATAACAAAACACAGATCACATTTACGTTTGCATCTCACTGCTTGATGTTATGCAAGAATAGAGAGCAGAAGCAGATCTGTACTCCCTCATAAGAAACCTGCTTTATAGATGGGTATCTGTTGAACTCTTGTGACTTCCATGATCCTCATATTCCAAAAAATTAAACTGTTAATGCATCTATTCATGTAACATTCTTTTCAGGTATGCAAAAGACTATCATCTTCATATAGGCATAAACTACATCAGATCTAAAATTCAAAAGAAGACACTGTATCACCTAGAAGTATGAATCCAAAGGTTATACTTGAGTGATGCCTTCAGCTGAAAGAGAATTTCATAACCCATTATGTTTGGGGTTTACAGAGTTCAGTTCACATGCATGCTATTCTGCAATTCAGGATCTCTCTGTGTACAGATTTTGTCTCCTAAAATAAAATGATTTTTTATTTTTATTTTTAAAGAAATACAATTTGGCAAGAAAAAAACCTCGGGTAAGAAAGACTTTCTTACTGCTTCTTTCTTCTGTTTCACTTGGACAGATATAAAAGGGAGAGCCGGGGGGGGGGGGGTTGGCCTTCCTTTCTCTGCTTTTATTCAATTATATTAGAGCTGTGGCTCCACATTTTGGCACTAATTGAAAAAGACTCACCTTTGCAAAGGCTTCAGGGCAAGCAGTTTTGCTGTTCTACCCATTTTTCATCTTTCTTACTTTATTTTACTTGACTCTACAGAACAGAAATCAAATCCTGATCAGAAATGACCACAGTGCAAAGAACAAACTCTTCATCAAGGATTATGTCCATTTAAGCATAATACGAAGAATCATTTCTGAACTGCATTTAGCTGCAGAAGTAGATCAGGATGGAGACACAAGACAGCATACAAACAAATTTTCAGGTAGCTACTGGTAATGTTCAATGAGTGATTTTGCAACAAAAAATAGCAAGAGCAAGCAGATGAAATGGATACTTCACAAACCACCCACTGCCTGAAGATTATTCACCAAAAATATTTGAGAATGGTAACCAAATGCTCAAGTGGAATTAATCTGTGTGGGATTTTTTTTTTTGTTTGTTTGTTTCCTAAAGGCAGATGTGGAAGTATTGTCATCTAATCACAGCGATGAATCTGATCAATTTCCTCTGTCATAGCTTTTCTTCTTCAGATTGCAACAACCTCAAAATAGAAAACCGTGAACATGCAAAGGGGAAGTAAGGAAGATAAAGAAATACTCCATCTTATATAAGCCAATGCGCTATGTAAGTAGAAAGACACATTTTTCTACTTCTGCTGTTAGTTTCTTGACCAGGATACTCTGCCTCAGAACATCTGGTCCTCAAAATCTCACATGGGTGGCGGTTTTTCCATCAATTCTCTTTGCTTTCACACATAGCTAAGTTTTGTTTAAGACTTATGCTACTTTCTCAAGGTCCTTTCCAACCCTAACCATTCTATGATTCTTTATGAGGTAGAAAATCCAAGAGGACCAATGGGAAGAATTAGTGTTTTAACCGGTCCCTTCCTTTTCCTTACTAATTAACATTTGATTTGACAACAGTTCAGGAATGGAGTGAATGGAAGGAGAGAAATAACTCAGTTGCAGATTCCCAAAGGTATAGAGATGTAAGTAAATACTACACACGCTTGAGAAACCATCCAATGTTCCACTTACCAGAAAAGACTAACAGAGGATGGTGTTCCAGAAATGCAAACTTAGAATATTTTGGGCCAACAGGATATTTGGCCCAAACCAGGCCTAGCTTGTTGGCTTCATCAGGAGCTCACAACACCCAATCCATCCATATGCTGAGCACCTTGCAAGGATATGAAAGAATCTGATGGCAGGTCTACCTTCCATATACCCTTACCAGACTAGAAGTGCCAAAGACCAATAGTAATTCAGACAATTACCACCACTCCAGTACCTCAGATCTTTTCTGCATCTAACACAAATCCTTTCAGAATCACATTTCTCCTCTCTGAAGAAATACTCTTGAAGAACTATTAGAAAACAATTAAATGATGTCTCTGATACAGACAGAATGACCACAAACATGCACTGCTAGGAATAAAAAACCCTGTCTACACAAAATGTAGTTGTCTGCCCCATTGTAATAACCATCATGGGGAAGACAGACTGCAGAAAAAAAAACCCCACTCATTCTTTTTCCATCCCAGTTTATTTCTAAGCCTCTCCATGTGCTTTCCTACCCACTGTGATGAAGCTTCTTATGAAGCCAGTTTCCTCAGCTGGTGGTCCAAATGTAAGAGCCTTCCTAGCTAGCTGTGACCCTTTATGCAGAATGAAAGAATATTTGTGTAAAAGCATTCTCTTTTTGCATTCCTTGTCTTCCTGTGGGAAGCATAATTTTAAAGGTTGAAGATCTCCTCACATCTGGCCTTTGGAGATCTTTAAATGTAGGCTTTTTTCACAGCCCACTCCAGTAACACATGCATGTCAGGATGACCAGCGAGAGGCAGGCATCTGTGCAGCTTTGCTTCCTGCTCACCCTCTTCACTCAGAGAAAGGTAGACACTCAATATCTCTATGAATAACAATCTCTAGAATGACCTCAGGTAAAAATTAATAGCTCCTGATACAAGAGGCGTCTGACAATCAAAAATTCAAAGAAAACACCATAGTTAAAAGCAAAAAATAACAGATCCTTGTATAACCAATGAGACAATTTCCAATTCTAAACCTGCCCCATCAGAGGGGGAGGAAGTGTCCGTATACACGAAAAGGATTTTTCTCTTAATTGAAGACACTGTCCTGTTAAAAAGACAAGAAGGGCTGCTTCTCTCTTGGCTATCTCAGTGAACCTGCTGTTTTATGAAACGTTTCCAGTATTATCCTATGCAAATCCAAGACAGGATTTTTAACCTAGTAGACAATGATCCTAATTATAGTTCACCTTTCTGTAAATATTCCAAATTAATAGTCTGAATTGTCACGAACTCTTCTGATTTCTCAGAAAAACTGGAAAAATCTATGAGGTCCAAAACTCAAAAGGCAACCTTGAAGAAATACCAAACCTAAGGTATGGATGAATTGATTGCTCAGAAGAGCAGGGAAATTTGAAGTAAGGATGTCTGCTTCCTGATTGTGGCCATTCAGCATCTTCCCAGCTTTACTGGAAAGTAGTGTGAATAGTTTAGAAGGATGATGACCTCTTCGTTACTCTTCCATCTTGGCTACCCCTAGTTCAATAATCAAAAAAAAAGCTAAAATCATTACATAAAGACATTGCATATCAACAGCCTATACACAAAATAAAGGATTACTATTAATGCAGTTCTTTATTGGCAGTCATACCTTCATGATAACTGCCACACAACTTGATGCCCTAATTAGCAGCAGTCCTTTCAAGGAGCTCAGAACTGTTTAAAAATATAAGTTTGGAGTTTCCTTTAATCTTTAACATTATCTTCTGGAACTATCCCATTCTGTGTTATAGCATCTTCCTGGCTAATCAGTTCTTAGAACTGCCACTAGGATTCATCTGCTGGGGAAGGGGGAGGGAGAGTGAGGAAAAGAAACATTTTAATTTCATTCTTAAGAAAAGGAGATGTGCTTAATCGGCCAAGGCCTGCAAACCTCCTAATCATGTACATCCTCTACTCCTTGAACTGAATAGCTCAGTTGCAATGCTGGTGAATGCTGAGCCATCAGAACAGCATTTTCATTTGGATTTTACAACACAGCCGTATAATCTACTTTAGCTATGGCACTTACATAAAAATATTCTGCTATAAGATGCAGATTACAGGGAAAGGAAGAGGGGCAATGCCTCCCCTGGCACAATTTGAGGCCATTTCCTCTCATCCTATAGCTTGTTACTTTGGAGAAGAGACCAACACCCATCTTGCTACAACTTCTTCTCAGGTAGTTGCAGAGCAATAAGGTCTCCCCAAGCCTCCTTTTCTCCAGGCTAAACCACCTCAGTTCCCTGAGTTTTCCAGACTATGAACTCTATAGCTTTAATCATTTTGTGGTGTCTTTTTTACATTTTTCATTGTTTAGTAAGCAGTGTACAATGTCTGAATGTTTTAAATCCTGCTGTGTCAGCATCAAAAGGACAACAGTAGAATCTGAAACTGAATGGTGTGGAAGAGAGCTGACCATGTGAAAAAGGAAAGGTAAACTTAACATTTGCTAGAGGTCTTCTAAACCATATAGATCTGTCACTAGAAAAGCAAACACATTAGGGAATTCACCACAACAAACCACCCTTTTGTCTAATTTTCATATTGCTGTCAATTAAAAACTAGGGAAAAAAATCCAGACACAATTGAGAAGAATCCCCTCCCCACCTCCTCTATCACAGATGAAAACCTGTCCAGTTTCCCTCCATTTCCATAGTCAAGTCTGTGGCTCCCTCTAAGGGCTAAAGCGAGCACCTTCACAGCACAATCTGCAACTGGATCAGAATGATCATTTTCCTGAAGCTGCTATTCCATTACAAAGCATCACACAGAGCAAGAATAAGGGTATGTTTTTCCAGATCTTCCTTTTTCATATAGAGTTAGTATAAGTAAATCAGACTATGAAGTGTTTTGGATCACGGACTGGCTTTGCATATTTGTTATCATCTCTGTACTGGTTCAATACTGGCATTTCTACAAGGTACTGCCATAATAAAAAAGGAAAAAAAAAACCCAACAAAAACCAACCAATTAAAAAAAACCCCACAACAAAAAACAACAAAAAACAACAAATCAAAAAGAACCAAACCAAAACAAACAACCCCCCCAAAAAACCACCAACAAGCAAGCAAACAAACAGAAAAAAAAAACCCAAAACCCAAACTTGAGGTCTGTATAGCAAAATAGGAATTAAACAGATTTAAACTTCAGCTTAAATGAAATGCAGTTGAAGAGATACGAACATATTAATGAGAAAAGATGTCTTACCAAACTGTCAGTCACATAGCTATGAGTGAAGTGATGCTAACTTGGGATTTTAATGGTACAACCACCATTTACAGTGGCAAGAATCTCATCAGATAGCTGGATTGGGTTTGTTTTGGTTTCTTTTCAGAATACAAATCTGTTACTTCTCAGCCCTCTCAAAGAAATTAGACAATCCCAAACACAGATAGCACAGAGAGTAGGAACAGAACTAACCCAGAGAAAGTAGTATTTGAAGTCCAGGGCTGCAGATAATACAGTGATCTGTCATTACTTCACTCTCCCAAGGCTAATTCTGTACTCTGCAACCCTACTTGCCCTTCAGAAGACATTACATCAGTGATTATTTTTGCTTGGCAGCATGGCAGTCCTACCCAGAAAGATTACTTTATGTCTATCCTTTTGCGTTCTGTGCTACAGCTGTACACACTGTTACACTGGAGGCTGTAATGCCTTCATGGTTCAGTACCATTTGTCAGAGACTTGGGGTGCTGGGTAGAAAGGGCAGCACTCCAATTTTTTCCTCAAGTTGATACTATTTGAAATAGTTGATACTAGTTGAAATTCGATATTTGGAATTCTGACCCTCATTACAAAGGTCTGAGATTAATGCAAGTTTGTCAAATTTAATTTTAGACTTGTTTTAATACCTCCACAGTAATAGACATGGATGCAACTCAAACTAGAACATTATGTATTTGATGTTTATTGCTATTAATACACTCACAATAGCAAGATACATCAAAGAGCTGGCAAGTCCCATCATAATTTTTCAAATGGAGGATTAAACATCCACCATTAAAATAATTCAGAGTGCAAACAGGTAACGTAAACCAAAGCGAAAAAAAAAGTCAAGTTTCCTTGAGAGAGTTCATCTGAGAAAACTTGGTACATAGGCTTGCAAGTAACAACTAGTGTTCCATAAGCCAAGCACTGTAAAGAGATACTTCACAGAGGAGGGGCAGAAAAAGAAGGCAAAACATACATACACTGCAGTTAACTAAGAGGTCTTGGTACTCCACCATCCACTCACTTGGATTGTGCTGTCTAATTCAATTGGTGTATATCTTATTTACAAAACAGTAATCAAGTTCTTCAAGTCAGACCCTCAGCCATAAATGGGATGTACTTGGTTGGCAGGCAGCAGGCTCTACTTAAGCAATTACAGCTCATTAAGTGTCTGTAGGGATCTAGCCTTAACATAGATTAAAAGGCCCACTGGCAACAGTCTCCAATTATTTTTTTTTTTTGTTCAAAAGATGAACAAAATGCACTGCCCCCAGCTCTCCTATTTACATTTCCTTGCTCATGTCAGACCCTGACGTTTTACCTTACTGTATTAAACGCAGCATGTGCTTACACTGCACACTGCAGTTCAGCTTTGTGCTGTGTAAGTACAAAATACATCAGTCCATCTGTTTCTCAGCAGAAGTCTCCGTAGCTGAGGGAGGCCATCCATGACTCTTCAAAGCACAACTGGTTGCCTTTCAACTCCATAGTGATCGACTTTTCTTAAGACGCTACACACCTTTTCTTTTTATTGATTTACCTCTATTTGATCTTTATAAAGAAGTGCTAACCTAGGACAAAACTCCAAGTACACACACCTACCTAAAGAATACTGGTATAGTCTTCTCTTCCCCTGCCTCTCAGCACACACCTTATCCAAGACTCAGCTGTCTGCAAAATAACAGGATACATATCTTCAAGCAGGAACCCAATACTCTCCTTTACCCAAATTATTCACTTTGTGTATTGGCAAAGCCCAAGAGACCTTTGGATTCCATGACCTAATTGCTACATGAAATTATTCCAGCATTTGGTACATTTTCAATGAAATTTCAATTTCAATTTCATTACAATAAGCTACCCAAAAGACATTAGGCTCTGAATTACACGAATTTCTTCTCTCAGATATGTATTAACTTATGAAGGTGCTCAGTAAGTTCACCTTTTTCCATCTAACTGTAAGTGCTTCAAAATGTATCATGCAAAAGCTAATTTTCTTTAACATACTCCCTGGTACAATTTAGCTGCATTATGTTTAATGCAGCAATCATATCATATCAACTTCACATCATATTAGACACTACATTATGGCAGCTAAATTGATTACTTGCAATTGAAGGCCACCAATAGGAAAATTTTTAATCATTTAAATGACTCATCAGCTTTATACATAAACTGTCTTGCTTTAGTGGAATCATGCAAGTGGTTGTCTTTCAGGGCATAGCATTTTGCCCATTTAAGCCACTTTTTATTCTCCTCATCTTTGTTCTTAATAACATTTTACAGATTTACAAAGGCAGCGTGCAATCTGCATGAAGACAACATTGATTTTCTTTTAACTACTGGACTCTTGTTTGCAAAACCTGATCAACAACCCAGCTAAACAAAGTTAGTTGCCATTCTGAATTGCAACTTCAAAATCAAATACTTCTGTTATGGGGTTTTATTTCTGGTTGTTTGGGTGGGGTTTTTTTTGTGAGTTTGGTTTGCTTTGTTGGCTTGCTTCTTTATATTATATTTATATTGTTCTTTAAAGCCCTTTAATTTTCAGCTTCACTTGCTGCCCACCTCTTGCTTCGCCCACCTGGCGAAGCCTCTGCTGCCAAAGAGCCCCAGTTTTCTGCTGCAGATCATACTCAGCACTTTCTATGTCTTGACACTGAGGTGCTACTCAAAAGAGCTAAAAAGCAGTAACTGAAGTATTCTGAAAATCCTTCTCCTTTACTTCATAGCCATTTAAAGACCTTCTCCACTCCTGTCACATACTGTGGGACAAAGAATGGCTCAGGACGTTGCTGAAAAACTCACTTGATTTTTTTTTTTTTTTTTTTTTAACTCTAATCATCTTCACAGTTTCAAATCACAAAACCTGGATTAAGGCTACTGACTCATTTCACAATACAAGCCTTAGCAGCTTTGGCATTTATGTCTGTGCTCTGTTCACCTGAGAGAAAACACATTCTTGAAAGCTATTTGTGAAATCATGACAAGATCCAAGTTTCACAATAAGGATGTGCCCCTGTCAATCCCTTATGGCAGATTTAGAAAGTAGAAGTAATAGCAGCACTATTTCTCCTCATTCTCCCTACTCATATCTTCAGTGATAGTAGTTGCCTCCTCATTATTTTCCAACAGTGCCACACAAGGCAGATCCTCACACTTTTCTTTTTCTCCTTTCTCCTGAGCTTCTGTATTTTAGATTTCTACTGCTGCTTCCTGCACTAAGCCTATATCCATCGTCAGTAGCTACCTCCTGAGAAAGACCAGCTCAAGTAAATTCATCCCTCTTCCTCTCACTGCAGAGGCCTGTACTGTGCCTGCGGTATCCCACGTTTCCTCTCTTCCAACAGGAAAATGAGCCCCTCTACAATCCACATGACCCACATATGCAAAGGTAATACAGTTCATTATATTAAATACATCATACAATGTGGCCACAAAATGACTAAAGTACTTGGATGACTGAGAAATTTCTTCCTACAGAACGTCTTGCTTTGAGAAAACTGCTACTCTACTATATAAACTAGTTTTTGTGAAGAGACGTTGGCCAAGTTTTCTAGCCGTTCTTGAGTAACAATGGATCAAACAGGTTGTGGCTATTGTTCCAGGTCTTTCTTTCCTTTACTAAGTCATTTTAAGTCACCTACATGCCCTCAAGGGGATATTCTGAGATTTCAAAAAATAAGATTACCTCCAATTTCCAAACAAGATAATTTTCATGTGCTCATTTTAGAATTCTTTAAGTGTCTCTTTATCTTACCATCAGGACCCAAGTGTGCTGTCCAGGCAGGAAGGAGTATGCTACTACTGTCGCACATTTTCTACTCTCTCACTGCAACCTGTATGGATCACCATCAGTTCAGAACTCTTCCATTCTCTGCAAAGTATTGAACGACAGAAGCTGCTGTCAGCTGTCCTCAGAAATCAAGTGGCGCTCAGTTAACTGCTGCACTTCAGTTATCAAAATGTGCTCCAGTCATGGGTATAGTCATGCCTGTAATGGTTTGTCTCCAGCTGAATGTCACTCACAACTTCCTACAGATCTATTTCCATTACAGGTAGAATAACTAGAGCTTCTTGAAGATTGTTAGCACATCACTGGTTCAGCTCCAGTGATATTTTCAGTAATCTGATGTCTCATACGAAGGCTTGCTTATTACACTTCACAGAAGTACTTGCATCCTGTCTTCTCTTCCACAGACCACTTGCCCTAACGACACAACCAAGTAGCTCAGAAGTCTCCTCCACCCACACTGCCATGAACTCCAGAAGCTTTAACCAGCTATTCTGCTCCAAACCACAAAGAAACTCATTGAGGTTTTTTTTCCATAGTCCTCTTTCAGTCCTCTTGTCACAACAGCCTGTCCAGGCCAGGCTGGCACATAATCTTATGACCATTATCTGTACAGCACAGCTCAACATACTAGCTGCAAGGCTGGCCCTTCCACAGAAGCTGGGCTTATGTTGCCCTTGACTCTGTTGCTATACACTAGTTAAATCTGTTAGACAGAAAAGATCATGTATTCCTCATGAAAGCAAGCAAACAAATCAGATAAGTTTATGGAAGAAAAGTGAGGCATAGAATCATAGAATAGTTAGGGTTGGAAAGGACCTTAAGATCATCTAGTTCCAACCCCCCTGCCATGGGCAGGGACACCCCACACTAAACCATGCCACCCAAGGCCTCATCCAACCTGGCCTTGAACACCGCCAAGGATGGAGCATTCACAACCTCCCTGAGCAACCCATTCCAGTGCCTCACCACCCTCTCAGTAAAGAATTTCTTCCTTATATCCAATCTAAACTTCCCCTGTTTAAGTTTGAACCCGTTACCCCTTGTCCTGTCACTACAGTCCCTAATGAAGAGTCCCTCCCCAGCATCCTTGCAGGCCCCCTTCAGATACTGGAAGGCTGCTATGAGGTCTCCACGCAGCCTTCTCTTCTCCAGGCTCAATAGCCCCAACTTTCTCAGCCTGTCTCCATACATCAGGGAATTTAGTCATTTATAAACTCTCATAGTTCGCATAACAAACTGCAGTCTGGCTCAGGGTCTGAACTATGCAGGATGACCTGATCCCTTTGATTTGACTGGTGAAATGTGACTTATTTACTACAGGAGAGAATTTTTATGTTAATACCATTGGGAGTTTCAACTGAGTCATCCACTACGTTACATTTTATGGATACAAACAGCTTCTTTGACTAAATTATACTGATAATCATTAGTCTAACAATGAGACTAGCCATAAACTAGTGTGAAGCTGAAGGCCCAGGTTAGCAGGAAGTTTTCAATTTCTCTCTACTGGCACCACAAGCAATTCTTTGTAAACTAAATTAACCATCCCTTCTGAGTGCTAGAGTGCTCCAGCAATCATGAAGCCACTCCATTGTCTCCTATGGAATTCAGAAAGACCATAAATCTGTTATATTCAGCCTTAAGAACAAATGCTAGTTTCAAATGAAGTTTCAGTGATGTGTTATGATTTAAGATGATCTAATAGTCCCTTCTGGCTTATTTACTATGAATCTATAAAATGAGACAGACTCCCAAGTGGAGTTGTCACCAAATAGCACAAAGAAGTTAGCACTTAAACATGGTAACTGCCAGAAAGCACTTGAGTAATGCAGCATTTGTGCTGATAATTTAGTCTTTACTTTGATCATATAATAATCCTCATAACCATAACTATTACAGAAATGAAAACAAAGAAGCTTTCTGTCCCTCTCTAAAAGTTATTGGATTTTCTTGCAAATTTGTCACCAGCAGAGTCTCTTTCCTTTGTTGGCCCAGCTGTTAATGAAAATATAGACTGAAGAAGCACTTAACTTTATACTGTGTAGTCAACTCCAGTGAAATCAATGGGATTAACTAGAGTGTGTAATATTAAAAAGCTTTGTAAGTCACTGAAGAAATAGGATCAGACAGCGCATCTCCCACAAAAAAAGCCCAGGAAGTACAAGGGACTATTAAGCGACATGCAGGGGGAACAAGGAAATACAAGCCAAACTTTTACCCCTGATATAGCTCTTGGAAGCCAGAGGGACCATACAACCATCTTATCTACTTTCCAAAGGACTCCACATTCCATAGATTGTGTTGCTCCATACAGTCTCTACAGCAGCCCACAAAACCAAGCAAACATCTCAGCTGAAGGGCAAGCAAAATGCTGTAGAAAAAGTAGCTTATTTAGAGAAAAAAGATGCACATATCAAGGTTCCTTTGGGCCAAGAATAAGGACGTAGAGCATTATGACAAGCTTCTCTAGACTACACGGGAATTTGAGCTGGCCAACTTCGCTTCCAGTCCTTCCCACAGACCCCAAGGCTATACAAAGAGTTCGGCTCAGCTAAACTGAAGACTATGTGTTTCAGACTGTAATTTATTGCATTTTCTTCCTTTCTACTTCAGCCTCTTTTCATAAAATTCTACAAAAGTAGTGAGAAACCTTTTTTTTTTTTTAGCTGATGTTGTTGCATTACAAAAGTACTGTGTTAAAACAAATAAAATCCATCATAAAGATGGACAATATTTGCATTCTCTAGGAGTGATACTACAGACATACAGTACATAGAACAAGGACTAAATAGCCTATTTAGGAAAAAAACCAAGCTACAGGAAGATGGAGGTGGCTGATACAGGAAGTAATTTTAAATCAGAGCTGCATTTAAAAAAAAAAAAAAAAAGAAGGAAAAAGGAAGAGCCAACAGTGTCATAAAGTAAAAATCCAGTAAACAGACTACACCCTGGTTTAATAAAGTAAGGTCCCAGATTTTAACCACAAAACTAATATTGTAATCTGGATCTGCAATCAAAACCTCTTCTTCTAGAAGGATTCCTTTGTGCCTTAAGGACTACCGGTGCTGGACAGGTGGAAATTCTGAAACTACAACCAATATCAGACTTAAATGATGTTTGCTTCCCAGAAACTCAGAAACTTCTAGACATAACTATGGCCTATTCTCCATTATGAGCAAGTGGGTTGAATACAAAGGCAGCTCTCTGTTACTGATATATCATTGTATTTTGCAACGGTTATATTTCAACGAAACAGCTTGTACCATTAATGATACTTCATCTTCCTGTAAGCAAAGATATTTTGTGGTCTTTGCTAAATGCTCAATAATCAAAAACATACATAAAGATATGTTTCTGCATTTATGTACTCCTTTATCATAGAAGTATTGTTAAAAATTATAAATGCAACTGCACTATAAAAGTAAAAACTGTAATCTCACAGCTTTATGTCTAATACTGTGTTGTCATCGCTGAACTGGAATGAGATGAGGAAAACCCACAATAGTCCCAGAAGAATACTAGCAGTTCTGAGCATCATAAATACTTGCACATATCCTTCCTTTGCCTTTCCCTTTTTAAGTTCATGTATACCAGCAAAAAAACACCCCACCTTTTTTGTGGATTTGCAATGCATTTGACAGGGTCTTCTATGACCTACAAAGTCAGACTTTCAGGTAGTTTCAATTATTTCATGTTTTCTTCTAAAAAAACTGTATGAATACAATGCAATTTTTTTAATTTCCAAGCAATTTTATAATACTATAAGCATAATGCACCAGCCCTTTTCCCTGAACAGTGCAGCTACTGGGTTGCTTTAGTATTCTTCAGATATCTATGGAAGAATGGGCAATTTTTTCTCAAATAATTCAGTATTTCATGCCAGGAAGATACCACAAGAAACAAGCATGGTTGGGTATTCTCCTAGAATTCCTCCTAAGGTCAGCTGGAATGATTCTACAATATCTCTAAGCAAGGACTCTGGTCACTTTCTATACAGCTGAGCTGTAGGACCTGTCTGCTCCATTCTCTTGATGTTGCAAGATTCACTGCCTCATAAGGCAGAGTTGGGAACAGAGATTTTTTTCAGTAGGCTTTGAATTTGTCTTTTGAGCCTCATCATGTACAACTGAAGGAATAAAAAAACCAACTCCAGTATTAATGAAAATTATAGTAAGCTAACCCTCAAATACTCAGAGGGCCTAAGAAAAGAATTGACACCAAAATTAATCTCAGCAGTGAAGAAGTTTCTCTGATCTCCATTATAAAATGAAAAAGAACAGCAGGATTTATGTAACAACAGGTAATTAAAAGTGGCATTGAAAATAGTGATGTTTCACTGATGTTACTAATTACAGTGGTGTCTGAATTCTGAAGTCAAGTATATTTTTTCTGAGCCTGACAGATAAGGCACAAACAACTATCTAATGCCTGCTTTTAAACACTTTCCTTGAGCAATAACTGTACTAATTGTAGGAAGCTTTCCTTTTGTACAGCTATACATGCTGTCATGCATGGACAGAAATAATTACAGATTATCAGAATGCTTTTGACTAAAATAAGTTCTGTGAAAGTCTAAGTATTTCAGAGACTTATTGTTAAGCATTTCATTAAGAAAGGGTGGTTGGGGTTGGGTCTAAGTATGAAAGTGAGACATTCTCACTGCACCGGCCCTAATATTGAAGTCTTTGATGTACTTCAATGAATTCTCATTGAAAACCTACTCCCAGCAGACAGCAGGCAGAACAGAAGTGCATATTGCCCATTCCCAAACCAGCTTTAGCAGCCTAGCTGGATATGTATGCACAGTCTTCGAATTGAAATCCCAAGGTTTCAATTCATGAGATGACACCCCAGTACAGCTCTGGTGGTGGAATCATGAAAGTGAAGCCAAAATCTTTCCAATGTAGAAGAAAAAGAAATGTCAAAACCTCAAAAAACTTTTATGAAACCAAGTTGGTGTTGTATAGACAGCTGCTATTGTAACATGTTATGAGGAAAATTATCTTTTTACTGATCCAGATGGAAAGAATGAAAAATCTGTAGCTAATTCAAAATCTGCCTGGTACACACAACACCTAGGACATTTTGCAAATGCACAGTGACAGAACAGTTCCCCTAAACAATGGATTTACTCAGTTATCTTCCAAGTCATCACTGATACGTTTAACCATTCCTTAGTCTGTGAAAAGGAATTAGAAAGTCTATTAATTTTCTCTCAGAAAGTTTCTTGACCAATAACCTGAGGGAAAAAGAATTTAAAAGTGAGTTATGTGGAAGGACATGACATCTCCCATGCTCAACAAAGCTAGATAACCTGTAGAAAAGTTAACATCCCTTCCATTTTCTTTCCCCTTCTTTTTTTATATTAATAAACTCTCACAGCAAACCAACAACAACCTAGAATTTCACTTTTTGCTATATGCTACAGCCATTGAATCAAGGAAGACTTTATTCATGATAATAAAGGATTCCTAGGTAAAAGAAAATTGTACTGGTTAGTATTTATACTTGCACTTTGGTTGCACAAGTCCACAGTTCTTGCCTCACTGAGCAGAGCTCAGTTGCATGCATATTAAGATAGTGTAGGTTTTACTACCTTAATGCAATACATAGGCTTCTAATTCACTACAAGTCAGTTTATTCACTACCTAATTAGTAAGGCCTCAATATTCCAGGGAAAGCAGGGGAGTATTAACCCCATTTTAACCCCTTTAACTTGAAAGCTGCAAACAAATCAATCTTGTCACACACCAGGTCAGAAGCAGCTCTGTATGTGTGAGACCATGCAATGGCCTTTCAAGCCACCTAAGGACTTCTACTAGCAGCCCTGGTACTAAACCACCAGACTAAACATATATAAGCAAGAAATAGTATCACAGTAAAGTACAAGACCAACAAATTAGAAGTGAAACACAAGAGTGTGAATGATCTTCTGAACTGAAACCACAGTTTTTTCCCAACTCCACTCCCTAAAATGTTATGAGAGTGAAGGATAGTAAATCCTAATCTAGTATGCACGGAATAGAGCTACTCTTCAGCAAACAGTAACTTGGCCGTCATCTTGAGACTAATGGTGCTTATGAATTACAGCTAATCTCAATTTCTTTCAGTGCACTGCTACAGCACCAGACAAGCCTAAGAACAGTGTTTTGACAACTCTGAGAAATGTTAGTACGTGGGCCTAGTAAGAGTGACTCACACAAGAAACCAAAGCATTGCATTGTTACCACCAACTTGAATCTTCACATGCAAGCTTCCTAACTGAAGTTAGATTCAGCCAGGATGATAAACTATCATTGTTAGTAATTTCTTTCCCTTCCAGAAGCATCTCTTTTAAAAAAGAGGACTGAAAATACTGGTAATTTTCATCTGCCTTTTCTTAAAAGGGGGAGTTTCTTTCTGATCCCCAAGAATCACAAACTTCAAACTTCCTTTGAGTATCTGCCCATCACAGAAAAACTCCAGATAAGCTTCTTTGAAATGTGAGTTAAGGGAAAGGCAGGATAATGGTGGTGTTTTTTTCCTCAGTTGAAAATATTCAGGCTGACAGCTATCTGCTGCTTTTCCACTTTCATTTGGTATTTTTACTCTAAAAATGCTTTTTATGTACTAAGCATATGTTAATCATATCAGCAACACACAAAATAGGAAGCAAAAAGGCATACATAAAATTTCAGCAAGGAAGAGAAAAGGCAAAACTACTGCCAAATTAATAGGCTTGAAGGATCTAGGTATTTAATAAATGCAGCAATAAGGGCAACCCTGCTGTCCCTGAGCTAGTACTATTACTATTCAAGTAGTAACAATGGGACAGGAAACAAAGACTGACTTGGGTAGTAAATCCAGATTTCCACACTTAACGCATTATTAGCTAAAAGATGTCCTTTTTTACATCTTATTCTCAGATGGGCCACTGCCTCTATTCCATAAAGCCTGGACTTTTTAACAGGCAGGCAAGCTTTTGGTGGCCAAATTCTTATCATAATATTGAAGGTGTATTGGCAAAAACTGCTTGAAAAGAGGTGGCAGTGACAGCAGCAATTCATACACTCTCACTGATGAGTCCTTTGTTGCCATCAGGAAACACTGTGCTTAATTTCAGAACACGACCATTAGGTACGTCTATAAGCAACCATGACCAAATTGCCAGAACTCCAGACATGGCCCCTAACTATGCACAAATTTGATCTCCAGCATGTACATTAGGACCAGACTGCTGGAGATAGATAATGACAATTTGCCCCAGATTTGGGGATATCTGAAGCCCATTCAGGGATGAAGTTACAAAACAATTTTGAACCATTGAGAAATCCAACAAAAACGGCATGCTCAGGTCACTTCTGATGTGCACAGGTGTACGTAAAGTAAATCCAGAGCACAGCAGATGAGTGTGCTGCTTTCCAGGAAATCACGGACAGAACTTTGGTAACTGTAGTTACTTGTTGTTTTTACAGATAAAAATAAATTATTATTTTCATAATAAATCAAAATTGTACCTCTAAGCCCAGTAATGGTATTCACTAGTATGGATTCCCCATCAAAGTACTTCAGAGTAATCTGAATTACAGAGAGTAATAAATCTTTAATAGTCTCTACACAGCTAAAGCAGCACTGCAGCATGCTGGGAGAACTGCAGCCACCTCTCTCAAAGCACTGTGATGTTGTGCACTACTCCTTATGTGATGATACAGCACACCATGAAAAAAATGGGACTTGCTGTGGATCTTAATGGGATGTTGTAGACCAGCTCATCTCCAATCCTTTCCAAAACAAGTTTGCTGAAGCACGACCACAGGCCCCAGCAATACTCTGCTCACCCTCTGCTTTAACTCCCCCACTTTCCCTTCTGTTCTGCTAGGTTTATTTTCATCACAGTCAGAGAAATTTCATGCTCAGCAAGTAAGCTGATGATAGTTCCTTTCCCAAAAATCTTTTGATTTTCCAAAAAATAAATGTATCTACTAGACCTGCGAACCAGACTAAAGTATCTTTTCAGTAGCACTCAAAGACAGTGAAGAAAAACAATACCATATATAGGAGCACTGTCTATTCCACAGTGTAAAGAATCCTTTCCAATATGTCTTTTTCTGGTATTTTACTGCTCAGAACATCACAAGAATCCACTACCCACTTGTTTTTTTTGAACAGAGGCCAGATTACTTGAAGCCGCAATCAAATAAATCACATTCCACCTTGTAAAAAATTTAAGCAACAGATTAATCTTCAGATGAGAGATATATCACATTATAGAATATCAGATTAACTGAACTTAAAGCAATCCATCAATTAAGAAAGAAGGAAACACTCCTCCATTTATTCTATTAATTTATTTTGCTGAAAGCTTTCTCACTGGCATCTGCAGAGAAAATGTTTTCTCCATGTCTGTTTGTCCTGGGACATGGCTAGAAGAAGAGGCAGAAACATATCACATGTCCGATAGGCAAAGCCCCTCATGACCAAGCTTTATTTCAGAAGCTATGCAGACCATTGGTCAGTTTCCGACCCAAGCACATTGCCCCTCTCAGCAGTGCTGACCTGTTAATGCTTCACCATAGAAGAGCTTGGGTCTCCCTCACTAGAGGAACACTGCTGGGTTCCCCTCACTGCCTCTGCCGCTGGCCCTCCACCAGGTTACTGATGAGGTATTTTCTGATTTTGCATTTTTGTTGTAAGCTTTCCCAGCACAAAAAAATCGCTCACTGCGCATTTGAACAGCACATAGCATAATCAGCACCTGATGCTGGTAAAAACCGTATGCAGTGCCTCTTACAACTGGCTTGCAGGATTATATGCGAACAGAAAGAGCATTTTAGCTTGACAGTGCTGTTCCATAAATTTGGATTCCCATACTGTCTTATTTTGCCATAATCTTAGTAACTGATTAGTTTGCATATAAAATCACAGTTCATTTGGCACAGTATTTCCATACCTGGCTGCTTGCCAGTGCTTTGTGCAATATTATGAACCTCTGTTCTCCCATTAGTATTCACTTCAGCAAGATGATGAACAACACTGAAGATGAGTTTATCTGATGTGATTTCTTATTGTCTTCATCCATTTACTGTACACCTCATTTTGTTTCCTTGGCTGTCTTCAGTCTTATACAACGGAAAGCTGGGTTTGTTGTTTTCTTGCCATTATTACCATTTTCTAAGTATCCATGAACCTGATCTAGTATTCCTTTGAAAAGCATCCCATTGACTTCAAAAGACACTGGAACTGGCCCCTGTGGAGGTTGAATGCTTCTGGCATACGTACTACTGCACAACACACCACCTACTTATCCCCTTTGTACTTTGTATTTTGTCTCTTTTGGGTCTTCACAGTTTTTCACGTCTGCCCATAAAGTGTTACCTTCTTGCTTGCATTTCAGAAATGCCACAACCTCTGCTCATGCTGACAGTATGTGGAAATCCTGTTTAAGACTCAGTTTGCACTCTAACCTCAACAAAAAGCAGTACCTTTGATTTTCAAAAGTGATCAAGAACCACTTAATCTTGTCAATCCCTGAACTGGCAGGCAGGTGTCACCATTTTGTACACATGCAGCTTAATCCATGACTGATCTTTGCCTTTTTTAAGCAGTCAAACATACTATATTCCATTTTTTCAGTATCTGTAGAACATAAGCAATTTTTCCCATTACAAGATGCAACAATCTTTACCTTACAAATTTTATTTTCCAATTCATTTGAAACTTTGCAAAATGTGCCACTGAGAAGATAGAAAAGAAAAAAAAAAAATTCATAAAGCATTCAGCTCACCTTCCCGCTCCATAAGCCCAGCAAAAGGGACGAGCTTTTAATTTATCTAGCAAGAGAGTCAGTAAAATGTCCCACCCTTCTTAAGATTCGATCCTCAGTCTCCAAACTCATTATCAGATCATTTTTATCTTTGAGTCAGTGATGTAAAGTCCCTCCAGTGTTATAACCACCACAGCTATTATAGATCCACAGTGCAGGAAGGTTTTAGAATGCTACACTTGGAGCCCACTGCTACCACCACAAACATCACCATACACAACCACCACCAGGTAGCACCACACTGGGAAGCTCAATCTGCTTACAGGAACAATCTGTAAATAGTATTAATTGGCAGATTGCATTTCCTCTAACTCGTAATGCAGCGACACTAGGGGGTTGCAATGCATCCTGAATAGCACATAGTTCATAAGCCATCCTGTAACTGGCTCTTATTTGTCAGAGGTTCAACTCTCCAATAAAGTGGGCTGAAAAATGCAATAACAACAAAAGTACATTGTAAAACTATTGCTTGAAAGACAGCAATTTTACTTTTTTAGTAACAGTTAAAAAAAAAATATTTTAAGTAACATTCTACTTGATCAGAAATTGTAACCCAGAAATGGCAGCTTCAGGCTGTAATGTTATCTTTCCAGAAAATAAGAGAATACTCCCATATGTTTCATCCACACAAACTTCAAAGGTGACTGTGAGGCGGAATGAGATGATTTTGGATCAGGCTTTCTCAAGCACTTAGCACCCACCAGTTAAGATTCAGGCACTGATATAGTTTGGCGGGAAGTAAATTCTAGGAGCCAGGCATTTTCTAAACCAGGCTGGTGTACCTAGATGCCAGTGAGGGATTTGGCCTGTCTTGGAAATCTGATCCTTACGATTCAATAATCACACTTCTGACAGACAGTAGAGAAAAATTCAATATAAATTATTTTTAAGATTTGAAAGGTTCTCTCCCAGCATGATAATTACTCTGTTTCCATTTCTGTTAATGACATCTAAGAACTGGAAACACAACCAGCAGCAGAGGATTAAGTAATTACAGAGTATTAGATGCATTTGAAAAGCAGGGTCACAGAAAAAGGAGAAAAGAGAGTGAGCACGCTGTGGGCTGCTCATCAGCTTGAAAGCTATAAGATATCCCCCCTTATTCACAGCTAGCTAGCTGGAAAGGACAAAGGCACACAGTACAGATCAGCTATTCTTTATTGTCCCCATTCTGGAGAGCTACAGCTTTCATGGGTAAGTAAAGCTCTTGTTAACTATAGATAGATAAGATCTCTAATATGTGATTAATTTTCTCTCATATAGGAATTGAAAATGTCTGTGATAGAAACAGAAAACTAATTATCATTTAAATATAAAAGTGTAGTTCTATGATAAATGCAGTACTATAGGTGACCTGAAATTCTTGTGTGTCCCATTTCAAACAATACTTAAAGTCAGATGAAAATTAAGGTTTGTTTAAAGAACATTAGCAAATTAAGAACAGCAATGAAAAATGAACTTAAAACCTTGGAAAATTATAAATTCTTATGAACTTCAGTATTTTGAAGGGAACTAAAATTCATCGCTCTCTATTGACAGTACAACATGCATCAAAGCAAAGCTGCTCACACATGCCTTTACATACTTATTTCACTTTGTCAAGTGCTACTGAAAAGACTAGAATTGCATTTAAGTGGTCTAGCCTTTGAATGTGTGTCTCTGACTCAATTCTTACCCTATGTCAAGCTGGGGCATAGGCCCTTAGCTTCCGTTAGATTAGCACTTGGTCCTTATGAAAAGAATGACATTCATACTGGATTTAAAATACTCCTCTGAGAATTCAATTTCTATTATTCTCCACATCATTCAAAGGTATCAGGTAACTGGATCAAAGAGTTCAGCCTTCCACCGTCATTCACATGATGGTAATTCATTCCACAATTAGACTTCATGACATCAGTGGAACTAATCTTAGTATTACTCAACATGTTTAAAGGTGAAACAGTCTGTCTCTGAGTATGACAACTGAGCAGCCATTTAATTATCTTCTTAGTCAATTAAATAATTACCCAGGTGAATTTAAACATCTCAGTAGTTTTGGGACACTGATAACAAAGCAGGACAAAATTTAATTTATTTTTTTTTTTTAAAGATTGTTGGTGACCTTGTGATGCAATGAGAAAGATGGACACAAACTGTAGATGGACTAAACCAGTACTACACATGTATTGCTTCTGGCTAAACCAGCTCTATCTGTAGAGGATTATTTCTGTAGGCCTGACTTCCTGTGGAGATTCAGATGGAGATAACTGAATGTGGTGGATTGTTTCTCCTCCTAATCCTACATCATTTGTGTGTACCTGTCCTACTTTCCTGTTCAGAAAGCTTACTCTTTTGCAGTATTTGCTGACTGTTGCTCCAAGGTTCTGATTCCCGCTTTTGTTAGCGCATTTTAAAGCAAGCAGTTGTTCACACAGCACTGTTTCTGCTCCCCAAGTATGAAACTTGACAGAAGACAAAGTACTTCTAAAGTACAGAGTTTTCAAACTTTCGTTTTCAAAAGAAGCACTTATTCATGCAGAACCATGTAAGAATTCAGGCAATGTTTAGATGTAAGCTGTGTTACTTTCCTTACAACTAAAAATATTAAAAGCCAGCCTGGACAAAATTACAAATTCCTGTGTGTGGTTCTCAGCATTCCCCAGCATCTTGCCATTTGCTTCAACAGCTTTATACCCTGAATATATAAATCAGATAGGGAAATCCCACAGCTGCTGCTTTTAATTCAAGCTTTTTTTTTTTCTTATAGATTTTTAAAGCATTGTGTCAGATGTACTTACATAAATTGGAGTCAATAAAGCTTGTTGCTTTCCAAAAACTAATGGAAATCCAGTCACTTGTTCTGTAGAATTAGAATCTAGACTGCACCAAAGTCAATAAAGCTATCCTGACCTGTATGGGCTGAAGAAGGGAAGACAAAGTTCAAATAAGCATGTTTTTGAGCAAGCTCCTCAAAGTCTCTCAGCCTCATTTCAGCTAGAAGTGCTTTGGACTTGAGGAAGGACAGTTGCTGAAGGCCCATATCCAGCAGCATTTCACTATCTGTGTTTCCATCTTTCCTTATTTCTAAACACTTGTTTGCATCACAAGGTCACCAACAATCTTCAGAGAAAAAAAAAAAAAAACACACACACAAAAAAAACCACCAAAAAAACCCCCAAACAAACAAAAAACAAACCCCACAAACACAACCCCCCCCAAACCCCCCAGAAAAAAAACAACAACAACAAAAAAAATAAATCACAAAACTGACCCACCAAAACCCCCAAAACCAACCACCACCAACAAAAAAACCAGAAAATGCAGAGTGAAAGTATATCGCAGATTCCTGTATGCAGTCTGGTATGGGGATTCTGCTAGGGTCCTTTGTAGACTGGAGTGTTAAATTACTGTCCCGTTTAGTGTAAAAATACTGGGGGATAGATGCTGCTCAGCTTTACTGAAAGACCTCTAGAAACATCTTCAAAGACATCAGTTCCAGAAAGAAAAAGTAAATACCCATTTAAGAGAAATTACTTAGCAAAAAATACCAGAAGTAAGTATTTGGAAACAGCACTGTTCAAACCATTTTTAAAAACATCTAGCACCCCAAAACTATTTAACCAAAAACATTTTATCATTCTTTAACTTATCTGTACAAGAAAAGTAAACAATAGAAGAAAACTAGCTACAAAGTACTTAGACCAAAGTGCACAAGCTCTTATTCTATTTACAGATACTTCCTTCTCCCCTTTCTTAACTGTTTCCTTTTTTCCTTTCTACAAATCCACTTCCATACACTTTGATATGCATTTTGGTATTTAAAAAACTGACTTAGGTAATTCTTCATGATCATAAGCGTTTCTTACAGATAAATGAGAGAACCTGCATAGACTTTTGAACCTGATAGTTCCAGGCACTCTCAAGAAAGCTTTTATAGCATTATGCAAACATAAGTTTGCGCATGAAAATCTTATTACAGCACTCAGCCCAGGAAAAGATATTCAAGATAGAAGCTAATCATGTTATCTAGGTGGCTGCATGGTCACACTCAAACAGTTGTGGTCAACTGCTCAATGTCCAAGTGGAGACCAGTGACAAGTGGTGTTCTTCAGGTGTTGGTACTGCGACCAGTGCTGCTTAACATTTTTGTTGGCAACACACACAGTGGGATTGAGTCTTCAGCAAGTTTGCCAATGATACCAAGCTGTGTGGTGTGGCTGACATGCTGGAGGGAAGGGATGCCATCCAGAGGGACAATGACACATTTGAGAGGTGGGCCTGTGTGAGCCTCATGAAGTTGAAGAAGGTCAAGTGGTCCTGCACCTGCGTCAGGCAACCACAAGCACAGCCACAGGTTGAGTGGAGACTGGATTGACAGCAGCGCTGAGAAATACTTGGGGTTGTTGGTTGATGAGAAGCTCAACATGACCCGGCAATGTATGCTTGCAGCCCAGAAAGCCAACTGGGCTGCATCAAAAGAAGCAGGAGGGAGGCGATTCTCCCTCCCTACTCTGCTCTCATGAGACCCCACCTGGAGTATTGTGTTCAGCTATGGGGATCCCAACACAAGGATGTGGACCTGGTGGAGAAAGTCCAGAGGAGGGCTACAAAGGGTCAGAAGGCTGCAGCACATTTCCTGTAGAAACAGGCTGAGAGAGTTGGGCTTGTTCAGCATGCAGAAGAAAAGGCTCTGGGAAGACCTTAGAGCAGCCTTCCACTGCCTAAATGGGGCCTACAAGAAAGCTGGATAGGGAGTTTTTACAATGGCATGTAGGGATAGGACAAAGGGGAATGGCTTTAAACTAGAAGAAGGTGGATTTAGATTAGATGTGTTACCTGAAGATACAGGGAAGAAATTCTTTATTGTGAGGGTGGTGAGACACTGTAACAGAGAAGCTGTGGATGTCCCATCCCTGGCAGTGTCCAAGGCCAGGCTGGATGGGGCTTTGAACAACCTGGTCTACTGGAACATGTCCCTGCCCATGGAGGGTGTTGGAACTAGATGATCTTTGAGGTTCCTTCCAACCCAAACATTCTATGATTCTATGATTTTGCTGGAGCTATTTTAAACATGAACTGTGTCTAAAATGTTTTCCAACTGAATGTGTGCCAACTGCTTTGTTAAATTTATTTCATTAATACAACCAGGATTTTTTCAAGATGTCAATCTGTATAAGCCTGCTCCCTTTCAAACAGAGGGTGATTATATCAAACAGTACTGTTTGATACCATCACACTGGCAGCAGAGAACAGCTACTGGGAAATTTCAGAAGCAAGTCCTCTGCAAAACCCAGGCTGCATTCCAGTCCTCCCCGTGTGTCACTTCTTCAATACCCAGGCAATGCCAACTTGTGCAGCAGAGCTCAAACCTATTCATACAGCACATGTAATGTAAGGTTAACATAATTAAATTAAAACAAACAAACATAGTCAAACTGAATTTTCAAAACTGTTCAAACTGACACCTGTGCCTTTCAACATACCTTTAAAATCTGATCCTTCTTATTCCACTGGAAACAAACACAAAAGTAACACTTTATAGGTATTATGGTACTAGTAAGCAGATTCTACTGAGCAACTCAAGTTTTGAAGCAGAGTTCTAAATATAGGTCATACATTACAGCAATTACATACACTACAATACTTGCATTAAGCACTGACATCTTCTATGGACAAACATTTTAAAATGTGTGTCAGACCTCAAAATCATAGTTTTTTTCAGTATGAGGTATTTTGTATCGCATAAAAATAGGCAAACATCCCACACACTAATTAGAAAAAACATATTCCTAGTATGTCCATTATGCAATCAACTTTGAGACTATCTTCTAAGAATCTTCTCATCCCTATGAAGTTGCAAAACAGGTCAAGCTGGATTGACACTGTAATACCGAGCACCACAAAAGCTTCACACAGTGCCCACAGAAAATGATTGTCAGAATTTACACAAGTTCCCACTAGTCTGTTTTATTCCAGAAACTTCTGAGATTAATATGGAACCTCAGTAACTGCACCAATCATGTGACACAATCATCTTCCTCAATAGTGCAGAGTCAAGAGCCTCCTCTCTCAACAGCTTTTTCCAGATCTTGGGTGGAGCCATACAAGCAATTAGCAAGGTCAAGATAGGTGCAGGTGGAGGATGAATTTAGACAAAAGCTCTGTCCTTTCGAGAATTACAGAAATACATTTTTTTTTTAGCATTATACCAGGGAAGCAAAGGAGAAAGGAATGTCCTTTCAAATCTGGTAACATAGCTTTGTACTATAGCCTCCGAAACCTACATGATGCACCTACCTCACAGTATTTACCACACACAACTGGAACAGACAACTGCTCAGGCCTATGAGCTTCTTTGCACAGACAACAACCACTAAACCCTCGAAGTTCATGAGTTTTAGTCTGGACTGTGGGACCTTTGTGTTGTGCCCATTTTTGTGGAGTCCAGGCACAAAAGACCAATAGTTGTGTTTGCTTAACTACTTGTTATCTGTCCACATAGCTTCCATGCTACTGGGTTTCCTGGTTAGACCTCCTTGCTCCATCAGCCGTGCCACATAACTGGGTTTCCCAGTGCAGACAGTCTTGTTCTCTACATGATGATGCTGTCTTCACTGCATACACACATTTTGGCTTCAGTTGTGCATCACCATGCTCCATACATATACACCAATCAAAACATCTACAGCCAACCAGATGGCTTTGCAACAAGGCCCTGTGGAGAACCAGATAACATGCACTGCCATGGCCAGGAATGAGACTTTTCTGCTTCACTGCAGAGGCAGCAGACAGCTGAGGGCAAGGACAGCACCTCTTCCTAGCTATCTAGCCCACCATTCTGTGCTCTACCTGCAACACCTGCCTGTCAACAGCTTTTCTTCTGACACTACATGCTGAGGTCTGAACATCTCCAGCTTATCGTCACTCTTTATAGTCTTTAACTCCACCTACACTCCCCCAACAGACTGTTTAGCAGGGATAGTTGAGGACTGAGCTGATGCTTTGGTATCAGCACAAAGGCTTATTTTTTCACATCTGTTCTTTTACTTGGCTGAAAAACCCCTTGCAGGAGTTGTCAGCCAAAGGAAATTAGTGTTTTCTCTGCTATGGAGTCTAATTGGTTTTTCCTCCACTGACAGCTCTTCAAGCTAAATTTAGGGAGCCAGGGAAATGAACACTGAATACTGTTTGGCTGAGACTACAGCCTACTTCCCATACACACATAATGCCCAAAGGGAAGAGTTCCTTTAATTCACTTTGTGCTGCAAAACTACAGAATGTGAGCAAATAGTAAGCACATCATATAAAAGATAGCCTACTTCAGATGTATATTAACTGTGTGATCAAAGGTACCTTTAGAGACCAACATCACTCATAAAAAATTCAGAAAACTAGATCTCCAGTGAGCAAGACAGAGGGATTTCACTCATTTCCATAAATGAAGTCAGTTAATTTATACCCAGCTGTCACAATTTGTCTGATTACCTATCTGTTCATATCATTGTAGTCAGCATGCAGCTTTGCCAGCTCAAACAATTTACTCCTATTTCACAATACTTGGCGAAATCAACACCTCCTAGAACTAAACAACTATGGAAGCTGAACTCTGATTTATACCAGCAAGTTTCCTGACCTCATGTTTACAAAAAAAGACCTGAATATGACCTAAACACAAACTGTTGCCCATGGAGAAAAGTAATTTTTACATGCATTACTCACTGGTTTTGAGTGTAGTACATTTGTTGTTATTTCCCCAAGTCTGACTTCTAAACCTGAAAGCTGGTGTTCTCCTTACCTTGCACAAGGAATTAGAGCATCTGGGAGCTCAAGCTTAGCATTAGCCTATGAAGCTGGCATCTGTCAAACAGACCTATTCTATAAGCACCAAGTGTAACAGGAATTACCAGGCACATAAAAAAGTGCATACTTGTACACAAGTTTATAACATTGATTCCTTTACAATAAAGTGAATTTTATTCCTATTGTCCAGCCCTCAAAAAATGAGTAAGTTTAGCAGAATATGATTAAGCAGCTTTTCATGCTACGGGTCATCTCTTCAGCACATATGTTCTCCCTGACTGAACTCTGCTGGCTTTCTTCTGACTTATCTCAAGGACCTGTTTTAGGTTATCCTAGGATAATCATATTTTTCCTCTTATCTGTTTTTACTCAGGGTTCTACAGCCAATTTTTTTCTTGACTCTACAGGGCACAGCATCAGCCACAGGCCAGAAGGATCTGCTTTCTATCCCTAGCTCTCCCCACACACAATCTTTCTTGTATTCCTTCCTTGGTGGAATTAAATTATCCAAGAATAAATTGGCCAGAAAACAAAAGTTCTTTTCTCCCTCCCAATCAATCTCCATTTCACACTCAATTGCCATTTTTCTCACCAGTGATAACACATCAATTTGTGATAACACATCAATTTGTGTTACCACAAGAAATATCACAATCACATTTACAAGGGCCTCTTCCTCTGAGCTGGAATTTACCAGTTTTCTGCAAAATATCATCTTTTAATCATGTGAAGCATAGCCAAGACTTACTGTCAAGAAAGAAAAAAGTCTTTGTTCATGCACTTACAGCTTTGTACTTCAGTCACTGCACTGTGGAACTCTTAAGCTTCAACCGTGTAATTCCCACCAAATAATGCAACATTTCTACATTTCCTTTAACTGCTTACATTTTCAAGTTCTTCACTCACTTATGTTTTGCTCATGTTAAAACTATGCACAGGTTCTCAAAAGAGAGGAGGACACGTCACCACATCAAAGAAGAACATTTGTGGCTGTCCTGGCTGATCTATAACAATTAAGAGAATTTTAGACATTGATTATAGAAAGTTTTCTTAAATCCTTACGATTAATAGAAAACATTAATGTAAGTACTAGCCAGTCAGGCTTAAATTCCTGTTTTCCTCACCCTTTCAACTTGCAGCTCAGGCTAAACAGTAAAAAATCTCTTTCAAAATTCACTGCATTCTCATGGTCTTTGAAGAGTAAAATGCTGAAAAGTGCATCCTACAATATCATACGCACTAAAAATGCTCAAAAGAGTTCAGGATGGACCAATGCAAAGTAGAAAGGCTGCAAAAACAATGGGCAAAGGCTAGTTTTTGTGAACAACACAGCAGCCTTCTATTTTTCAGTTCTTGGCAACAGGTGTTTTTAAAACAAGCACAGAAACTGTACATATCTGGCCATTAACATTGAAAGTATTTACTAATAGTCTAGTCCAGGAGAAAAGAATAGTGGGGAAAACATTTTTACATTGAGAGTGATAATTAGAGATTTCAATTCCTAGAGAATGACATGGGTCCAAGGATAACCTATGCTAGCCATCCATTCCTACTTCTTACCTCCTTGAAGAGAGTGGCCAAGGGATGCAGTGGCAAGAAAGATACGAAGGCTATATATGCCAACATGCTCGTTAACTACAGGACTTCTCAGGTTGAAGTAACTTTCATGCAGAAAAAACATAATTATATCTCTGTCACCCTTAGGATATTGGTTTTAAATTCTCTGTCCAGCTCCCTTTTAATCTAATGATTTTTCTCCTACATCTCATCACCCTTGACTGCAAAGACAAAGACACAAAACATTTTTCAACATGGCTTAAAGTGGCTTTTCATGGAGACATAGATAATAGCTTATCTGATTTATAGGACAATTTTCTTGCCATGGGTTTGAAAGTTTGAAGAGATGGAAGATCTGTGCCTCCAATGATTTACTTCATGCACCAAGATAAGATAGTTCTGTCGGAAAGAATATAAGTCAGCCCAGTCCCAAAACAGTTGCATGTCTTTGTAAAGACAAAACATAATAATTCACCACTAGAGAAATTAAAAAATACCTTTCCTCAAATTGAATGGCACCTCTCTCCTCCCTTCCCTGATAGGGCCTCCAAAGTCAAAAGAAGCAGCTTTTGCTTCCTTGGTTACAGCACAATTACTACAATGATACAGCTACACCATTCACAGCCAGCAGGAATATGAATACTTGACCTTTATTTGCTCTTAACACATGTACACTTACCAGCCCTTCTAGATTTCTCTATCTACAATTTACACCTTCATGTTTCACTATGAAGTAAATATTCCTAGATGAGGAGACGTGGAGGTTTGCTTCTACTACTATACTAATTCTGCTCTGCATGCACGAACCATTGTTACCATAGGTTTATATGGGAGGTGCCATGGACCAGGATTTATTTTTCTTATTTCATGGAAATGTCTTAAAAAAAAAAATACTGTGAGAAACAGAGGTTTAGAGCTACATGATTTTGCAGGCAGCCACACAAATACGAATGTGTTTAACTGAGCCTTGTGTTCCCCACTTTGGCAATACAATACATTTTCAAAAAATCAGAACCAAGAGAAATCCTTTATGTAATCATTACATAATAGTGATTATCCAATGACTTCAACAAGAGAAAGTAAGAATGAGCTTTCTCTCTCAATACAAAATTACTTTGTGGAACTCATCACCACTTTATGTCCTAGCAGCTAAACTACAAACAAGTTCAAAATACATATATTCATGAATTTAAGTGCAGTTAAACAAGATGAAACTTCCGGCAAAGAAGATCCCTAAGGAGCCGATTACTGAAAGTTGAGAAAGTATTCCAGTGAAAGGATATCTACTGTCTTCTTTTGCTATTCTTTAGTCACCTATTACCAGAGACATAACACTATGTTAAATGGACCTCTATTGCAAACAAGAACCATATTTTTTATGTTCTGGAAAAACATATTAACTTATTTTCCAGCTTTAATAATACTAAAGTCTTCCTTATACAACTTCTAAAATATACTAAAGGTAAATGGCAGAAGAATAAATTTAGGATGTGAAATTACTGAAGGAAGAGGCAGCAGTAGACATGCAATACTAGGCATTCAACTGGACTAAGTTGTTTGAAGCCCTCAAACAAATTGAACCATACTGAGTTCAAACTGCTCAGATTCCAAAATGTGGCATTTGCTATTGCAAGATAGGGTCTGTATTTGCTCTAGAGAAAACACACATGTGAAAGGGCATAAAACAAGGGGTGACCACCCCCCCAAAAAAAAACCAAACCAAAACAAAAAAACCCCAAACCAAACCAAACCAAATCAAAAAAAAAAAAAAAAAAAACAAAAAACCCACAAAAAACAACAAACACCCGCCCCCGCAAAACAAAACAAAAACCACAAAAAAACTCAACCAAACAAAAAAACCCCAACAAAACCAAAAAACAACCAAACCTAACACCAAAAACCCCCAAACAACAGTTAGGGCATTGCTGTTTTAGGTGCAGCATAAGCAGTCACTGAAGAACAGAGATGTGTGGAATTCCTTCTTTCTCACTCAGAGAGGACTTCATAGGTCAAAACTTGCACTACGAATTGACACAGAAATGGTCCAAGGGATCCAAAAAGCTCACACCTTACGGCTCTTTCCGCACTGCAAAAACCAGATGAAGTCTCCAAGTGTGGTATGTTTTCTGCTTTATTGTTTCTGCTTTCATTAGGAAGATCAAAAACCAACTCCCACAGCAAAAGTTTGGTTCCTGTGCCTCTGAGTAGCTTATACACAGATTTATGTGCAAATTAATAACCTAGCCCTTCAGCTCAGGAAGAAGCTTTTTGTGCTTCAATCTCCAGAGATTTCTAAATTCAGACCCTTCAGGTAATCAGTGAGAAAGTAAAATTAAAGCCTTCCAGACCAGAGCCTGAGTACATTTTCCCTGCTTCTACCATGAATTACTAAATCTCAACATATTGTTCAACAATATTCTGATGAAAATGCTGATTCAAGAGAACAAAAAAGTGTTCCTCAAGAACATGTTTATCCTGTTCAAACTGTCCCTCAGAAGCCAGGTGGGCAGGCACTTCCCACTGCTTGACCAGCTGGCTAGCCTGGTTGGCTCCCTTCCAGCTCACCTACCAGCCAGCCAGGCAGCAGGCCAGGCAGGACCCCCGGGGGGAAAAGAACCACACCTGCAAAAGAAGTGAAACAAATTGTTCTGTTTTGCCTGAAGTTCCACCATGTCAACATTCTGTTCCAGAATGGGAGGAAACAAAATGTCAACCGCCTAGAATTTTCCACAAAACAGAAATATCCTTTTCTGACCAATTTCAGTTCCAAACTTTTGGAACTACGTATGCCTCTCAATCTGTGTATGCATTATTGCCTCTCCATGAAAAATAACTGTTTTACAGTGTCTGCTTCAATTCCACTTCAGAAGCATGGACTTCAAGACAATGAGTATTGAGGAATCAGTCCCATGTTGGTTAAAATAATCAGGTTTTTATAAATCACATACAACACGATAAAATTCTGAGTAAAAAATATTTTAAGACTGTTAAACACCACCTCTTCTGCAAGGCTTATAAAAATAGCTCTTCAGTCAGATACTCGGTCAGTTCTGCTGCTTATAGTACTAATTTCACAACATTACAGACTGTAATCAGAGAGATATCTTACAAGGACTTTCTCATCATGCATATGGTGTTATTCTATTGATCTGTTCCTTGCGGAAACAATAAAACATCTGAATTTCTAATTACCACTATACCCACCTAATGAGTGACCAGTAATATAGACAGTTCCCTGCTATTCGTAAAACAATTTCCTCCAACTTCAGCGATCTGGTCACCTTTTCACCTTTGTATGTATCTTAACTCTATCGGAAATGTATATGCAAATATTGCTATTGCTCTAATCAGCGGATATAGAGTAAAAGCAGTTAAATGCATCACTTCATGCCAACACATTTGGGGTCTTAATAAGGATGAAGTCAGAGTTCAGTAGCTAATTCATTCTCACAGACTTCTAATTTATTTCATGTTGCTCTATCAGCAGTTGTAGCCTTCTGCCCGCTCCCTCCAGATCTAGTTTAAGATTAAAGCTGATTCAACTGTCAGGTTGCTTAGGTGATTTTTTATTTTTATTTGTAAGAGAATTGCATTCTGCATATACTTCATTCATATGAAAGCATTTGTACACCAAATTGTGACAGGAGAAATACACACAAATGGAAACCAGTGATTAATGTTAATTTTTTAAACTGGGTCAAATAAAATCATCCTTGCTGTATATCTATCCCTGTCTAATAAAAAAAAAAAAAAAATTGCAACAAATCCAAAGTAATCTATTAAAAAAAGAAAAACAACCAAATGCTGATCTCCTGTGAATTTTATGCCTGAGTTGCCTTTAGCACATGATTTTCAGAAAGCCACAAAAAGACAAGCACATAGCTACTTTAAACTGCAAAACCTTTCGAAGAGGCATCAATACATATAGCCTGAGTTTCTTACTCAGAATAAAAAATATTGAAGGTTCTCCATATAGATTTTTAACCCAATGAATCCAGCCATTTTTCTTTAGATAGCATTTAATTTAAAGCACAAAACCAATATTGTCATTGCTCTTAACTGCTTTTAATTTTTTAAGCCAAAGAATGTTTTTACATAATTAAAAGCTGTTTCTGTCCTACTTCCCCAATGTTTAAATCATCCTCTCTTCAAAACAGCTCAAGACACTTCAGGTTCCTTTGAAGTAAATTCCTGTATGCACAAACTCATGAACTCTAATTTAAAAAAATAAATAAAACCCACACAGAATGAACATTAATTAATGGACACATTAAAGAAAGAGAAAATGGTGAATCCATCAAACAACAAAAATAAATTATTTACTAGTCCTTTGCTGAAGAATTTCTAAGCCAAGACTCATAACTCATCTTTTTCAATGAAATAGTTTGTGAAACAGAAGTGCTATTTTACTACAGTTTTGGTAACACCTTACATTATATTCTACTATAAGTCAACTACTTCAGCCATCAGTTTTCCATCATTATTTCCCATATTCATTTCAATCACTGCAGCTCTTTTTGTTTTCAGGAAGCAGATGGAGGAACCTTCAGATTGAAAGGCCAACAGATTTAGAACAAATCAATAAAATAAATGGCAACCAATTGTCAGGACTGGATGTTACTCCCCAGAGTTTATAAGGAATTAAAAAAATGAATCATCAAATCACAGTAACTGTGACTCGCAGAATGCCATTTGAATCAAAGGCAGGATTAAGAAGGTGGAAAGCAGTTAAGAGTGGCATGACTTTACAAAAAACAGTTACAAAGAATGCAGGAAATTGACATATGGAAATCTGATATCTGCATAGGCAAATTGTAAGATTGGAATAAAGCACAGAATTACTAAATGCAGAAGCAATAAAAGCAGAGAGGGTCTATATGACTTCTGTGGAGCAAAGTAATGCTCAACCCCTCTCTTTAACCATATTTTTAAGGAGCTGGCATGAAGGTGAATAAAGGAGATACTGTTAACAATGCATTTTGATTTCTACAAACCATTCAATAAGTTTTGCCACCTAAGCTATCTTGTGATATGAGAGAAGGTTATCTGATAAAGACTGAAGGGCAGAATAAAGACTGCTTTCACAACAGAGAGGCATAATTATTAGAGGTTACTTTTGCCAGAACCTGTGCATTTAATATATTTATAAGTTATCTAGAAATAGAAGAATGGTAAAGAGTTTTTTGATTATTTGGAGTACTCAAATTTAAAATCTTCTGTAGAGATTGGCAGAAAAATCTTATCAGCCTGCACAACTTGGGATAAAGAGACACATCACATTCAGAGTAGAAAACAAAGCATTCCAATCTCTGTCTTAAACCCAGTTCACCTGTATCTTGAAGAGACTTTCAAATTTTAGCTCCTTACCTGGAAAAACATTGAAGCAAGTTATGAAAGCTTCTCTAGAGAAAATATTAGATGAATTAGTAGGAAAAATATAAAAGAGAGATATGATAAAAATCCATCTAATCACAACAAGCATGGGAAGGACAAATAGTATAGAATCATTCCTTTCTCTTGCTACAGAAACTCAAAGGCAATTAGTTTTGAGCTTTTTGGTAGCTATTTTAAAGCTAAGTATTTTACTTAGCTTTAAAATCTTACAACAGTGAAACTGGAACTTGATGGCATAGCGTGCTGTGGAGATAAGAAGTATGAATTATCTTAAATAAGTAATTATATTTATGGAATAAAAGTCCATCAAAATGTATTAAATATACAGATATAAATACTAGATATGTTTCTAAAGGCCAGTGTTGCCAGAAACTGAGGAAGAAGTATGTTACGGTATCTCTTTCACTCTTGCATTCTTTCAGTGCCTGCTGCTGGTCACTACCAGAGTAGATACACAGCTAGTTGAACTGCAAATACCATCTTTATAATAAAGAAGTATTTAGAAATGGCAGGCTTAATTTGGGTTTTCCAATTATTCCTCTTTCCTTGTCACCTCAAACTGCCAGTTATCATATGCTAATTTCTTTTTCCAGATAGAATTTATCTCTGCATGTTTATACCTGCACAAGACCTATGTGCTGTCTCAGAAGTGGACCAAGCCTTTGATTCCATGCTCTTGGATTAAATTAGTTATTTAATGAGCATATTTAGATCTGGACCCTTCAGGAGATGATCTTATGGGCAGCCATTGTCACTAAAAAGAAACACCAGAAAGAGTTCAAAATATTTTCCATAATAGCTCACCACAGTTTTCTATCCCATTCTCTTTAGAAACCCTGAGTCAACACCTGGAGTACCTTGAGCTCTGTGGAGATGACGCAGAAGCTGAACATCAGATCCTTGAAAGTCTGAATGGGATTCTCCTGGCTCTTACTGAAGATAGCTAAGTATCACTCCAGACTGCTATTTAACCATTTGTACAATCCAAAAGCATTCACTGAAGGTTTTCGTCTATTGTGATAATCTGTACTGCAAGAAGTAATTGCTGCTACCATTACAGCTGTCCTGAGCCTATTTTTGTTGTTTTCCTTTCTCTCTGTATACTTGCAAATCTACCTGTGACCCAAAAAAGCTACTGGTTGCTAAAACACCTGAAGCTGCAGACAAATTCTAAATTTAATATTCTATTTACTACTGTCGTGGTTTAAGCCCAGGCCGTAAATTAGAACCACGCAGTCTACTTCCCCCCCACCCTTTCTTCCCCCTGCTCCTGGAGGGACAGGGAGGAGAATCGGAAGAATGCAACTCCCACAGGTTGAGATAAGAACAGTCCAGTAACTAAGGTATAACACAAATTACTACTGCTACCACCAATAATAATAATGATAAAGGAAATAACAAGGGAAGAGAATACAACACCTCATGACCCATCGACCGATAACTCGTCCCCACCCCGCAGTGATCCAGCCCTTCCGGGTAACTCTCAGTTACATCCTGGGCATGACGTGCTGTGGTACGGAATACCTCTTTGGCTAGTTTGGGTCAGCTGTCATGTCTCTGCTTCCCCTCCTCCCTGGCAGAGCATGAGACTCACAAAGTCCTTGGTCAGATTAAACATCAATGTTATCAGCTCTGTCCCCAGGCCGAAAGTCAAAAATACAGCGCTGCACCAGCTACTAAGAGAAAAAAATGACTGCTACTGCTGAATCAGGACAACTACAAACTCCTAGAATTAAACTGGGGTGACTTTATCAGATAAGGAATTTCAAAAGTAGCTCCCAGACTCCTTATAAGGAAGTCCTTAAGGTCTCTGCCCATTCTCCTGAAATAACACAGGCCTGCAATTACCTGAAACTCCTGGCAGATGGTGATTTACTACCTTAAGAACAATAAGCCATACCTTTGATGAAAAAAACTTAAGCAAATTGACTGTTCTAATTACTAGTCTAATAAAAGATGTTATGCCTACCTACAAAATTTATTTCTAAGCCATACCTCAGGAATAGAATCTTAATCCCTGACTTCCCATGCATTATACAAGCATCCTTTTATAGTCAAAGACAATGAAACTGCTTTCCTCCTTGCTTTGCCACCTGTGCTTCAATTCTGCGTGAAGCAGAATCATTAGCTGGAACTACACTTGCTGCAATTCAAGCAGATAACTGATCTCATACATTTAGACTGAGATAGCCTTTAAGTACCTTGTTAAATCAGAACCTTGGATCCCACAGATACCCTCTATGAAGGTACAGGAAACACACATGCAAATAAACCAGTTACAAACCTGCTGCAGGTATTAACACTCTTATCATTACAGAGCAAAGATCCTTCAGCCTACTCGGAGAGAGTGGGATCTTTTTAACTTTGGCAAAAATCCTGAAGGGCAATCCACGATGTGCAGTGAAAGCAGCCCAGGTGCTTTCAGAGATAGCCAAGAATGGTATGTTGTACTAAAGTCTTACTACAAGGTGTATTACAACACATTAGCTGTATGTTTCCACTCTTGAGTTTTGTTACATAGCTATTGGTCTTGCAATTGCAACTATTTTTATTTCAACATGGCAAAAAAAACACAAGTCCCTCTCTCTTACCTATACAGAGGAAATGAAGAAACCATGTATTGAAGCAGATTTGGTTCCAACTTTGATACCTTTGCTGGAAAGTACAGACCAAGAAATGTTGCTTCATGCTGGGAAGGCTATTGGCCGCATCTGTTATGATAATCGTAAGTACTGACTTCAGAGAATCCCATTTTCCCTAGCTGAAAGGCATTAATTTATAAGGTATTCTAACCTGCAGTTCATAATAATTTGACAACCTGAGCACAGAATGTACTTCAGCCTCCAGTTAGACATACAATTCACACAGCTTACAGACACCAATCCAAATGCATCTCAAACACCTCCAAAACTCTGGGTTTCCCCTATATTTTTGACTTCAAGGTGATGCATTCTTTGTCAGAACTCCTCTGCAACAACAAGAGTAGCAAAGACTCATATATATCTTAATTTTTGCAGAACAGCTTTGGGCCCAGATGCTGAATGGCTTTGCCTTCTTCCAAAGTAATAACAACACCTATAAAGCAAAGCACTTGTTTAAAAAATGCGTCAGAAAAAACATAATCTAAATTAAAATAGAGATATTTATCGATATTTATCTATGCAAGGAATGGTATTCTCCAAGATCTTTGTGCTCCAGATTTTCCATAAAGCCAGTACACTAGACTGCTGGTCTCATGAATTAAACTGTTTTCATCTACTAGCCCAAACAGTTTAAGATTTTTCCTTCTACCTTTAATTCCCAGAATGACCAGAAGTATTTATTGTATACTGGAGGTAATATGGAACTTTTCACCCCCAGTACCTTATATCCATTTCCCTCTGCCTTTAACGTACCTTCTCTTACCTTTCTAGTGTGAACCTGCATAGCTTTATCTAGAAAGCTACAGATTTGCTTTCCTGCACTATGAAATCCAAGCATGATAGGTATCTGGCATAGATTCTACTAACCCACTGCAAATTAACATGTATTTGGCAAGGAATGACAATAAAAAAATCTCCCGGTATGATTACATGTAAGGCTCATGCTCCCTGACCTTTGAAAATTAAGTGAGGCACAGACAGTTGGCTTATTTCTCTCAGGGAATGGGAATCTCAGCCTTATTATTTTGTAGCTTCTTTTGTTCCAGACACACCAAGAGATACAGTCCATCAAAACTTGCTTTAGAAGCTGCACTAGTAGTAGAGATGCTCATGCAATTGTCTTTACATATCTTTTACAGTGGCTTAATTCCTCTAGTCAAAGTAGAACCAGGAGCTCTAGCAACACTCTGTCCTGAACATGTCCCGAACATTTCCCATACACATGCATTAGCATGAACACCCAGCACAAAAGCTGCACAAATTCTGACAGTGTGAGAATGTACCAGAATATCCTGCTGCAAAGCATCTCAGTTGGTCCCTTTTTACCAATTTAATTGGTCCCTATTTAATCACCTGTAACTTCTATTCTTATTACCAGGGGAACTTCAGGAAGAGCTAGTGAAGGTTGGAGTAATCACAGCACTAGTACGAGTGTTAACCGATTATGCAGAGAGTGAACCACTTGTCCATGTTGATTTACTGGCCTTATGCAATCTTGCAGACCTTGGTAAGTAAATGTTTTTTTATCCTGGAGCAAAATACAATCTTCATACTGTCACTGCCTTTCCTTGTAAATGCAGAATGCCCACAGGTTTGGGAGTTGTTTTGGGGGATTTTGTGGGGTATTTTTATTTGGTTTGTTTTGGGTTTTTGGTTTTGGGGAGTATTTGGGACTGGAGTGGTGGTTTGGGGGTTTTGTTTGGGTTTTTGGTTTTTAAATACTACTGATACCTAATCAGGGACTGGCCACAGTTACCTGTATTGGAGAATTAACTACTCTTTCCTGGAGTACCAGCAATTGCCGATACATTATGCATTAAAAACAATTCAGAATTAATGGCCAGCTTTTGACCCACAAATAAGTATAGAGGGCATAACTTCATGTGGTAAATTGACAGATTATAGGGAGATACATTTTTAACATTTAATCAGATAAAGAAGCATTCAAAGTCCTGACTTTATCATATACACAGATTCAGCCAAGGAAGCTCTAAGCAAGACAAAGGTTGCTGAACAGCTGGTAAAACAACTGAGAAGAGCAGAGAACCATGAGAGGTTAGAAATTATCTTTGAGGTCCTGCAAGCACTTGCAGAAAATGGTAAGTCTATTTTCATCTTAGGAAAATAAGGAGAGAAAGATACTAGTACTTAAACTCTGGGTTCTGAGTTTGCCATGAAACCCTACTAATGGAACCAGCAATTTCTTCAGTGGAAAAAAGCCACAAGAATATAAGAAATCCTGACCTGAGCAAGAATTTGAAGCTTAACAGGTGAGGCAACAAACAAAGGATTGGAGTAGCATTTCACTCTACTTTGGTGGATCTACAGGATAGCAGATGCCAACTCATATACTTCATGGTGTGTAACAGGAAAGCAGACTTGACACTGTTTTCTCTTAGAAAACGACAACCAAATACCATAGACAATGCCTACTGTAAGCAGTGGTGTAATAAGCACCAACAAGAACCCACTAAAAATATCTAGACACCTGATACAAATTTTAAAGAAATGAAAACTCATGGCTGGCAAGACAAGAAATGTCAAAGATCAATGCAGAAGCATTGCTCATTCTGCCTTGGTGTCATCCTAGCATCAGAATGTTTGTTACATGCAAAACCAAAACAGAGACTGCACCTAAACAGTCTGGCTAATGTTCAAGGATTTAGCTTCTTAGATCAAAACGCTTCAATAAAGCCTTAAGAAGCTTTTAGTGTGTGCCCTGGTTTCAGCTGGGACAGTGTTAATTTTCTTCCTAGTAGCTGGTACAGTGCTGTATTTCAGCTTTAGTCCAGGAACAATGCTGATAACACACCAATGTTTCAGTTGTTGCTAAGTAATGCTTATCCTGATCAAGGACTTCTCAATCTCTCATGCTCTGCCAGTGAGGAGGGGCACAAGAAGCTGGGTGGAAGCAGAGACAGGACGTCTGACCCAAACTAGCCAAATTGGTGTTCCAGACCACAGCATGTCGTGCCCAGTACATAAACTGAGCTAGCCAGAAGGGACTGATCGCTGCTTGGGTTGGCCTGGGTATTGGTCAGCGGGTGGTGAGCAATTTTATTGTGCATCACTTGTGTTGCACATTTGTCTCATGTGTCTTGTTTTCACTGCTGTTCCCTATTATCAGTATTGTTATTGTTGGCATTATTTCTATTATCATTATATTTTACTTAATTGCAATTATTAAGCTGTTCTTATCTCAACCCCTGGGTTTCACATTTTTCTGATTCTCCTCCCCATCCCACCTGGGGAGAAGGCAGGAGGGAAGTGAGTGAGCAGCTGCCTGGTAGTTGGTTGCCAGCTGGGTTTAAACCGCAACAATGTGCTTTTATTGTGATCTCTACAGATGCTCTGAAAGTGCAGTTGGTGGAGGCAGGTGTGCAAGAGGTGCTGTCCGAGATCCTGATGAGGCTCCACAGTAGTTCACAAGCTGAAAATACATGTATTGTGAAGGCCGCATCAGATCTCATTGTCTCTCTGCTTCTTGGAGGTAAAAAAAACCAGAAGGCATACTGACATTCCAGATAAAGAAAGAAAGAAAAAAAAAAAAAAAAGAAAAAAATTGTCCCCTGGATTTGCCATCTTCTCTGCTGCTTTCACAGTTAACAGACACATCTGCAACCTGTTTCATAATTCTTCGGGGAATTCTTCTCAGGCACCACATTATTTATTATAGGAGCCTAGCACTCCCATTGCCATGCTCCATTCAAGCATATACATATGTTGCCTGAAGTCATCCAATACCATAGTGACTGCTCCTGTGCAGAACACAAATGAAAGCACAAGAACTTCAGACCATTGTAGCTGTACCTGTGGTTGTCAGTTCACACCCTGCTTCTATAAACTTACTTTCACAGCTGCCCGAAGAGCCAGTTTTAAATCTAAACCTAATCATCAAATTAAGTTCATGTGATATTGAACTCCTCATGTTTCCTGATGTACTATTCTGAGTACATACTTCGAATATTTGGATTAATAAATAAAAGAACTTTCTTGTAACATAAATTCTGCATCTATTAGGAACAGACTACTACACCGCTGACCTAGATTTTTCACTAAGTCTGTAAGCTGATTTCAGGAATACTAAAAGGCTGAAGACCTAACAACAACAGTTTAAGTGGCCCTGCTATGTTGTATTTTGAGCAATACAGATTAAAGAACTGGACACTTATACTGCATGCCACCACCCCCAATCCCAAAGCAACCAACAATTTTCATTAATATGTGCTTATCACAAGATTCCCTCACATCTGTCTGAATGTTAAAAACAAACAAAAAAAAAAGTCTGTCTAGCTAAAGCAAGCCATCATACATACATATTTCCAGCTCCCCCATCTTTTCTAGCTTCCCTTTCTTCGTTCTCTTACACTTTGCTCTGAATCAGCCATTGTGCTTTATAGTTCTACAAAGGCCACAGAAATACCCTCGGTGCCTTTAAACTAGCTATCTTCAATTTATTCAGCTGAATGGCTTATATATATATTGTATATATAATATCACTCACTCTTCTCCATCCATCTCCCCCACGACCTCATTACATGTTTCATGTGGAAAAAGTGAACAATCCCTCTCAGGCTGCAGTATGTGCCACTGATGTATGCACAGCTTTTAATCTGAGAGAAAAAGCCCACTACGGAAATCTGATCTCAGCATCAAATAACTTCCAAGGCAGTGAAAAGATGACAGACAGCTTTTGCAGCTATGAAGTGGCTGTTCCATCATACTTCAACTATGAGCTATTAAATTGAAGGTTCTGCTGCTATCCAAGCAAAAATCCATTGAAGAAAGAACCAATTTGGAGCTCTGTGACATTCAAAGCAAGGCAGACACTAATGGGTCCTGCCTATTCGCACTTTAGTACAACAGAAAATAATGCCCTGCCATTCTTTGGTTTGAAAGGTGGGAGGAGGGGAGAAATGAAGTTCAGTTAAGGTTAGTCTATATGAAGATCAAAATATTTTGACTTCAGAATCATGTCAGACCAAAAGAGATGGTCTGTTTCTAGAGAACCTGTCCTTAAAGAGAACTAGGCAATTTTCCTCATACACTCCGATCTGCACAGATTAGAACAAAGCAAGAGAAGATTTGAGGAATCATAAGCAAAAACATCAGCTTTAGAGAACGTATGCATAAGTGATACCAAAAGATTTTTTGCATGAGTAGAAACTGAACTATTTTGCAGACTGATAGTTTTCTCATGAGTATATCCACTTATATTTTATAAGCAGCTGACATTCTTATTTAACATATGTAGTAACACAGGGGAAAAAATATGCTACTAACTGAAATGCTAAGAAATTAAAGGAATAATAGGCATTGGTTCAAAAGACAACATGGAGTTTCTACTACTGGAAATACTGGGGTATGCTTGGAAATAACATTCAAATCAACAAAGGTGTTACAATTGCTACAGCCATTTTTAAGTGGTATACACACAAAAATGGAAAGTCTGTACATTTTAGGCATGCGGTTAGTACCACAAGAGACACCTAAAGCTAATTCTGGCTAGATTCTCTACTTACATGAAGTCTGTATAATTCCATGGATAATTGTTTACTCCAGGTGAAGATGTGGTCTTCCTATAAGACCCTGTATTTCTTCCTTCCTGTAGAACACTGTATTCCTATATGGTGTTTTGCCACTTTTTAACAGCATTCACAAGGTAACAACATAGCAATAAGGAAACTTCTACTGGTGTCAGGAATATGCTTCTCTTCAGGTGTAATAAACTGTATTGAATAAAATACAGAAAAATATTTGATAAAGGGCATCTTCAAAATACTTCCTTCAGGAAGGATGCATATGATAATATGCAGAGTTTCCTTTTGCTCTTTAGAAGAACACCTCACTTTCTATTAAGGTGAGCTAAGTAGCTGCTGATAACAAAAGGGCTGTCACCTCTGCAGAGCAAGTTCTCAAAGACAGAGGGAGACATATGTAACAAATACTCACAGAAAATATTGCAAAGCATACACCAAGCAAAATGGTAGTTCTTCAGAATACACAAATATGCTTTCAACCACATCAGAAGTCTCTAGGTCAGCTCATATTTTCTTAGCTTCATATGAGAGCAACTTCTCATTTCAGAAAGTGGGTTTCTCAAAACAGGTAATAAAAGCTAGGCCCAATTCTTTCACTGATTAATGACAAATTATTTGACTGGACACAAGGAGTTACTCCAATAGCAGTACAAAACTAGTAATCAGACTCACCACTGCTGGATAAGATCCCTGGTCTCACAATGGTCTCTTACACCAGCAGAACAGCAAAACTGAAGTATTAAATTTCTCCTGCGGAGAAACTGAAAATGCTACCAGTATTGTACCACATATATAGTGGAAAATAAAGCAGTATTGGGGGGGGTCGGGGAATAAAAAAAAAAAAAAAAAAGCAACAAACCTTATTGGAGGACATATAGTTTTACTGACAGTGACTGTCTAGAAAGCTCTCTCGAGCTAAGCTTTACTAGAGGGTGTCTCAACATCATTCACAGGTGGCTAATGCCCACTTACCTCTAGAGTTGAAGGATGTAAATGACTATGCAAAAGCTATAGTCTCAAATTTATCAAGACATTAAAGCACTCAAGGTAAAGACTCCCTGAATTCTCAATTTGCATGATTAATGTCTACCATTGTGTTTCTTACCTCTCTCAACTGCTTGGTTTTGCCTTTCTTTAGATGGCAACTGTGTACGAATGGTACAGCTGGGAGTCATACATCAGCTTCTGGATCTTTTGGAGAAACATGTAGAGAGTGAGGACATCTCTGTTCAACATGCTGCACTCAGTGCACTTCGAAACCTTGCAATACCAGGTACAGAGTTTGAAGACAACTGATTTACTGTGATTCTTTGTAAGGATGGATCATTTAATGGAGATCTGTGTGGCTCTGTCCAAGTCACCAATTTCAGCCCCTTGCATTTTGACAGGCAATTGACCTTTTTTTCTCCCTGCAGAGACATATGTATTTCAGTAACTCACCAAGACTTTTTATCTGCATAGAGGGTCTAAACATAATAAAGAGTGATCTCATTGCCAGCTGCTAAAATAGTTTCATATTAACAACATAGAGCAGTTCAAGACAAAACTGCAGAACAGGGTCTATAGCTTAAAATACAGAGTATGGGGTGAAACTATTACATCACAGCTGGCAGTGATTTCATAAATCTGCTCCTCTTCTATACAGCCAATATTCATTCTGAATTCAGCCTTTGTAACAAACACACTTGAAAACTACAAACTTAAGGGGAAGCACAAGAAAAATAGGGACAGACTTTTTTAGTAGGGCCTGTTGTGATAGGCCAAGGAGCAATGTTTTTTAACTACAAGAAATTAGATTTAGCCTAAATATAATGAAGACATTTTTTACAATGGGGGCTGTGAAACACTGGAACAAGTTGCCCAGTGAGGTGGGTGCCCCATCTCTGGAAACATCCAAAGTCAGGTTGGATGGGACTCTGAGTAACCTGATCTAATCTCCCCACTCACTGAGGTGGGGTGGAGGGAGGGGGTTGAACTAGATGAGCTTTGAAGGTCCCTTCCAACACAGTTCTGTGATTCTACATTTGTGACCTTTTGTTAATACACATCAGGAAATTGTGCTGCTTCTTATCTCAAATTTACTGTTTCCATGTGAAATTGCAATTCAGGCCAGAAATGTTTTCCTAGAGACTTAACAGTGCAGCAGCACCCTGCAACAGTCCTTACACTGCTATAGAGTACTCCAGAAAAGAGCATGGCACCAATAATACCTTGTAAAATAACAGATTTTGAAGCTGTCTGCCAATTTTATTATGTAAACCAGCCAGCATGCTTGGTCTAACAGTTTTAGGCATAATCACTGCTTTAAACAAGTGAGAGTCCCAGAATATACTACTTGCTACTTTGCTTCCCCTACTTCGTTTTAAAGCTGATACACTTCCTTCTTGCAGACAGCTGTCTTCAGAACCTCACCTATTTCTTTCAACTTATTTTTCACATGCTCTCAAGTAATTTATTTAGTTTGGCTTATAATATCATCACACTCTCTGGATCATAACAAGCAGCCATTATTTGTCTATCCAGTATTTTAACAAACATATTTCACACCATAAGCCCCTCGCTGCTTTTATGTGAACTTTTTTCTCTGAAGAGATGTTCCACCACCACTCATATCAGCAGACAAATTGCTTTTTGGTGCTAATAGAGTATGCAGCACTTTGAGGATGCATGCCAGCTACCTTACATCAGTTACAACCTAACACTACACCTAACCTATTAGAAGATAACTACAGAACCATGAAAAATCATGGAGAGCCATCAGCTGAAATTGGGAGAGCGATTTAGTAGGCAAAATGTAACTATCATTATTAGAATAAAAAGGTGGACTTTTTCCCATAATTGTAGGGGTGTCCCATGCTTAGTCCCCACTGACTTTACTCCTGCAATATGTACAATACGAATTAATGATTACAAGCAGCAAAGATCCCAATTAATCTCGTTTGAAAGATAGCAATGTTGATGTAGTTTCCCTTGACAAACAGCAGATAATTATGTTCTAACTCAGAACATGTTCCTCAACAAATACCAAGGTAAAATTTTTGTAATGCCAGGCACTCCTTGGGAGTTCCTTAGCAATGCAACAAACACAGCTGATTTTGCAAAGATTACAAGATCTAAACCTCCAGAAAAACATGGTTGTAACCTACAACTTCATTCCCTATGTCACTGCCTGCTACACACAGTACCAGTAGATCTCAATGTTCTTTATATGCCATAACTTTCCCTCACAATAATAAATCACTTCCAGAAATACACAACCTCTTACCACTTTCAATAACATAGTCTGCTTCCTGGAGGGAAAACAAACAAAGAAACAAAACCAACCCCAAAACAAACCACACCAACAAAAAACCCCACCAAAATAAACACAAAACCTACAACAACAAAACCCCACCAGCCACCAAGAAGACTGAGAGCAAATCCAAAGAAATCATAAACCAAAAATGAATTAAATATGGATCAACACTTGCAAATGAGAACAGGGAGAGTCTTCAACTCAAGTAATGATCTTGGAGAACAAGAGATTATTAAAAAAAAAATAAAATCGGAAAAAGTAATTATGCTGTAGGGAATGGAGTCAGTCTGTGCCACTGAAAAATACGGACATTAAGAACAGTTACTTAACAGTGTCTGCTTCTCAATTTGTCCAATAGGACAAGGAAGGGATAGAACAGTTGTCTCCCTAAATTCACTGTGTGTCATGTGTGCTCTCTTTCCCCCCCCCAAAAAAAAAAGGCATGGTGAAGATGGTAAGAAAATTGCTCTGAAGGAATCAGCTTTTGGTAACACAGTTAAGCAGCATTAGGACTCTTTCCAGACAAGCTTCTTACTATTACCAGGGATTACTGCAATAACTGGAGCAAAGACACAAGAATTAGGAGAAGAAAGCACAGAAACAAAGGCATGAACAACAGTGGATCAGGGAGATCAAATAATAAAAGAAAATTAATTTTCAATAAATATGGCTATGTAAATCACTTCTGCCACCCAGTTAAGATGAGCAAGCATAAGAAAGGCTTGCTCACGAGAGTGACCAAGTGAATGGATTGTCTATTACAACTAGAAAAAGGAAGAGAAACAACAATGCTGTGTTTTATTTATGCACTTCATTCCAGGCAGGGCTCAGATCAAAACTAACCAAAATATTGTAACAGCAATTCCTAAGAAGTTTTTAGTTCAAGGGAAACCTGAACAATTGGGTAGTCCTAACTTCATTTCTGAGCACTCTAACAAGCTGGACTTTTTGGCAAGAGCATAACACAGCTTAAAACTCAGAACAGTTATATTGTATCTACATTTTCAGATGCTTGTGTAGTTATTGAGCTTCACAGCACTGTCTTTATTTTTCTATTTTCTAGTTGTTAGCAAGGTTCAAATGCTGGAAGAAGGTGCGGCAGAACGGATTCAGACACTCCTAAGGTCAGAGATGCCTCCTGTGCAGTTTAAACTTCTTGAAACACTACGGATGTTAGCAGATGGTCAAGGTAAGGAACTGCTAATGTTTACTGATGTCAAATATCCACCCCACTTCTCCCTCTCCCTGCAAGACAATGAACATGGCAAGAAAAACACAGGCTAAGTGTCCTGCTGACCTAATTCCACTCAGTCTGGAGAGGTTCCAACAGAGATGATTGCCAAAGGCTGCAAGCCTTCCATACTGTCCCAGTCAGCCTCAGAAGTACATAAGAAAGAAACCAAATGGAAGAATCTGCATAGTCAGTGAGAAACGACAAAGGCCTCAAAGAAAGATGTTTTCCACCAGAGATATACTAGCAAGGCATGAGTACGATGGAAAAGATTAAGGCTAAAGCTTTACAGTGCCAAATCACAGGAAAGCAAATCAATAGTAAAACAAATAATAATAATACTAATAAAATGAAATAAATAAAAATAATAAAACAATAATAAAAGGATTAAAGGGAGCTGGGGTGGAGTGAGGCAGGAGAAATTAGTTTCTACCACATAGTCTCTCTACACATATGGTGCCAGGTTTCTCTGACTGATATGTCTCAAATGTTGAATTTACTCTGCACATTGAAATATGGGATTATTTACTTGCACTTCATTCACTTCTACACAGAGGTGGGTATGCAAAGGCAACAATACTCACTCTGTGCACATACTTGCATTTTTAGAAACATGCACAATTTCAGAATTATGTTAAGATCTACTACAGTATCTAAATTTATCCTTAGATTTATATAGCTTCTTACCAGAGTATAACATAAAAAGTGTTGTGGGGTTTAGTTTTCTTAGTAAGTGTTCTAATTCTTTCATATCACCAGAGCAGCTGCCCTGGAACACCTTGAGATGTGCACGAACAACAACAGGTCAAAACAGAACCAGAAAAGTTGTGACTGTTTTGCAATAGGAACTGGCAGTTGGTTTACAATTACAATCACAAATTCATTAGTTATATGGAAAGAGAAAAAAATCTCACTGTCCCACATTCCATGCCGCATACTCATTTACACCACTGAAGACATCACTTCAATATAGCAAGCTACTTGCATCCTTTTTCAAGCTAAAATGCATGATACAAATCTAGATCTAGCCCTCATATTAATAAACACAGATTCCAGTCCAGTAAAAAGCTTTCACTTACATTTCACCAAGGTAGGAAATGAACACTGCAAGGTATACAGAAACTTACCGTCTTCCTCCCAGGCCTTGAAAAAAAGTCATTAAAAGATCATTTCTCCAAAGTTGTATCTAAATGGCAATGGAGACTGTTTAGCTTTTAAAACTGAGGCATCGTAACAACACAGATCTAAATTATCAAACACTAAATTTTATACATTTTTTTAACTCAATGCTATTTACCTGCCCTCGTATGAAGTAGAACTTGGTATAAAATGGTACAATAACTGAATCTGAAACAATACAGATATTGAAGTGTAGAGTAGGAAAAAAAAAAAAAAAGGCAGATTATTTAATGTTTGCCTATTCCTGTCTATGAGCACATAACTCTCCCACCTTTAATTACTTTCTATTCTGTTTACCCATGAGTTACCATTGTCCTTAATTAACTCAGCCTGAACTCTTATGAATACACATCTACTAAGAAATCCACACTGAATTAGTTAATTGCATTACTTAGTACAAGTTCACTACTGTGACAATCACTGGGCATGCTGAGGCCTACAGATGAGAAGAGGTGGGTTTCTTTCTAACTCTAGAAAACAGGAATCAGATCTTTCAGCTTCATTACACTAAAGAGATGTTAACATTAACTCCTGATTTTCCATTGTTTTGCTTCAGAGGAGCAGAAGAATTTGTGCATTTCAACAGCCCAAAGACTTTCAGCTGAACTGAAAGTTCAGTCATACAAAACACCAAATTTTAATAATTTGTAAGTTAAAAGGGCCTGTTCCTGTTAAGGTTTTATTTCAAAGAACTCTACTGCTGGTAGACATCAGGAAGTCCCTGTCAGACTGGGTCAAGACGCTTCCTTTGACCAAACCTCTTAGACTGGTTCCATTCACCATCCTCACACCACTTTCTGCTTCCTGTACTAAATTGGATTACCATGATCTCCTCAGACTACTGTGTAACATCTGACCTAGAAACAAAAGCCTGTTACATGAGGTAATACACAGGTGGTTGTGCAATGACAAGCAGCTCATCTCAAAACAAACATGTTCAACTAAGCTAGAATGTCCCAGATTCCTTGTGGGATTTTCATCTGTGGATTGTTTCTTAGCATACTGGATAAAAACAAACAAACAAACAAACAAAATGTCTGTCCTTCCTCATCTCCCTCTTCAAAATATAAAGGGTACAGGTTGACTTATTTTGACTTATTTGTTGACAGGTTTCAGCAAAATATCCAGAGTAATCATGTGGTTTATTGACAGTGACCTTCTGGTGCGCATGCTCTATTTGACCCTTGCCTGAATATTTCAAAACAAATGCCACACACAAAGAAAGGAAGAGATAAAGAGACAGGAGCAGGGTGATGCCCTTATCAGCCAAACCTATTCCTTGTGGTTCCAGATGTTAATACTGGTTTTTCCTCAAGTCTTTGCTTCCAAAGGAGCAAGGATCTCCCTGGTTACCTTACTTCAGGACTGGAACTATTTTAAAAAACTGGAAAAATTAAAAAGATTGGAAGAAGCTCACAAATCCTATAAATCCTTCTTAGGGAATGTACATGTCCCAGGCAGGCCTTCACCACATCTTTCATTCTTCAGAGCACACAATGCATGTTTATGCTCATCCGCTGTGGTCCTCCAGCAATGAGGAGTGGACACAGGATAAGACTACGAACCACCAAAATGACATCAACAAGAAAAACCCTTAATTATAAATAACTATACAAGACTCCTAAATATGAATTAAATTTTATAACCACAGGGGTTTTTTTCTGTTTTTTGCAAATAGAACAATTCTACACTGAAAGTGAGAATCTGTCCTATGACTACTCTTGTCTCTCAGTTGCTGCATCTGATGCCCAGTTGGAAATACTGTGCCTTTATACCCTCAGTTCATGATCAACTGAAATGCATGGAAACAGCTGTTTGGCAGTTTACAAAACAACTCTTTTGTGCTCAAAGCCAAACGGTTGAGCACTCAATTCCCACAAAAAGACAGATTAAGTTGCGCACATTACTACTTTCTTATCTTTCTCCTGGTACACTTTGGTCAGAAGCAAATACCAGTTGAACCAAGATGTGGAATTTCAGTCTTAAGTACTGAACAGGACCAACTAACTGAAATTACTGAAGCAGTATTTACCAGGATGTTCTTAGGGCTGAACCTGTTTAACATAATTGGTTGAAAAGAGTATTTCAGTCTTCAGCACCCTTCTACCTGCATTTTAGCTTTGCTCAGGAAATCACTTTCTACCAGTTACTTACATTTGATCCACAGCACTTTAAAAATGTATTATTAAACTGCAGTAAGACTCCTGTGGAACCATGGGTTTGACTGATGAAAGAAGAAAGAGCATAAGCAAAGTTACTTTTGCTGCTGAAATTCTAAGAGCTCTGGGAGTAAGTAGTCTTCCTTAGTGGCAATGAGCCTTAAGCCACAGTGTATCATTAGAGTTCCACTACTTAGGAAAAATTACCTAGTGAGGTTTTTTCCAAATGTCAACCAACAGATTAATACTTCCAGCAAGTCTTGCAACAGGGTTCCTGAAACACAAGGGAATGCACATTAAAAGGCTCCTCCAAACTCTCAGAGAAGTTTTGATGATGCCTAATACACAGTTAAACACAGTCTTAAGACATACAATTACAGACATGCTGCAATTCTGTTCTAAGACTTGGCTTCCTACATGCTACCAACAGTAATCACCATTACTGAGAGAACTGAAACAGAAAGAACAGGATCTAAAGAGCCCACGATTTCATTTGTGCAGGGCTCTAACAGCAAGTGCAAGAAACTGCACGGAAAACAGCTGGGAAACAGCCCATGAATATTTCAGGATAGCAGCAGAACATTTGTTTTCAAAGATACGAAGTTGCTCATTTTAAGCCCTGCTTCAGCAGCTTCTTAAAAAGGATAAGTTTATTGGAACAGCTTATTCTGTTCTTTAACTCCAAAAGTTACTGTAATACAACTGGCATTCCTCAGGTAAATATTTCCAAGATTTCTTAAAAACCCAATGCTTTAGTTACAGCTCTTAAAGGATAGCTCAGGTCTGTGACAGAAAGACTGAGAACTTTGATTTTGAATGCCTCCTGATGATGTTTTTCTCTTCAGCTGACGCGGCTGAAATCTTGGGCCAAGACCCTATGCTACTCAACAGACTTGTGCAGTGGTGCAGTGCTAATGACCACACTGGTGTTCATGGAGAAGCAAATCGGCTGCTAGCATCGATCTTGCATCACAACAGATCCCAAGTATGAGAGCTACTGGCCTGATACGTATCTATTTCATCCTTGTCAAATATTTTTAAAGCTTGTCAATATAGCTGGGGGTTGCGTTAAACAGCACATACAGCTTTATCATTAAAAACATGAAAAATCACAGTAAAAACCCCTCATCTGCCTCAACATCAATAATGGGGAGGTGAGCAGAAAAGCCATGCTCTCCATAGCCACAGATACTGCACAGAAATGAATAACATGGTTACTTTACTGTCACTTGTCAACTTTTAACTTATTTGAGTAAGGCTTGACGAATGTTAAGTAGCTAAAGCTTTTCTATTTCTGTAAGTATTAGTTTCAAAATAAAATGGCAAAGATCACTCAGACCTGTCCCAAATGTCAGTCCTCCAGGAGCAAAGAGCCCACTTATCTACCTAGTGATGGATAAATCTGGCATGACCTGTATCTGCTGGCATATTAGAACAGGATCTGGTTTTTGTAAATCACGTTATCATACACAGGCATCTCAATCATGCTTCATTTGAGGTAGTGACAAAAAAGTAGATACTATCTGCAAATGGTTTGATAAAGTAAAACTAATCTTTGCTAGTCTGCAGGCTTGAAATGAAAAACTTAAGTAAGGTCAAACTAAAACTCTTGACACAAAATATAAAAATTACCTTATAGATATACACATACACAATTGCAAGTATTGATATTCCAAGTAAATTGGACCAGCCCTAGGCAGATATGCATGATCAGTGCCCAAAGCAATGTTATCTTTAGTCTTCAAATACTGGTTTGCATTGCAGCAGGCAAATCATTGCCATCAATTAAGAGGCTGAAAAGTGCAATGTAATTTCTTTCTTCATTTTACATTATTCACAAGTCAGATTTCCATTTGTGATATTTTACCTTTGCCCTAACAGGAAGTGGTCAAAGCCATCCAGGAGGCACAAGGAGTGAAGCATCTGATTTCCATGACAACAAGCGAACATGCTGCCATGCAGAATGAGGCTCTGAATGCATTGGCAATAGCATCTGCAATCAATTTAGGTACTTTTCTCCCAAAAGCAATTATTTGTGCAAGATCCTCAATTATTAAAAAACATGATAATGCTCTTAGTTCTACGTAACATGTTAAGAAAAAGCATGTTTCTTGTCTAGATGTAGCTCTTCAGCATGAAATAAAGGTCAGCCATTCAGAAGATGACAAAAGCAACAGGCTACAGTAACTGCCTGAAGATTTTTTTCTGTTTAGAGTCAAATGATCAGGTTGCATGGACAGGTACAATCTGCTGAGTAGCATGGTATATTGCTAGAAACCTACACAACAAAACAGAAAGGTGATGAAGACTAGAGAAAAAAGACGAGAAAGCCTAAATGAAGACAAAATTAAGGACAAATTATGGACTTCAATGGTCAATGAAGACTAAATGGAGGAAATAAACTTCAGAAAACAGACATTCTAATGAAGGAAACAAAGCAGAAGCATAGACAAAAGGGCCTTGTAGAAGGTGCAAATGAAACAAGTGAGAAAACTGTACCTACTTTTACTGAGCTAATTTTCAGAAAGACTGAGAATACTTCTTTTTCAAGACTGAGTATACTTCTTTTTCAAGACTGAGTATACTTCTTTTTCAAGACTGAGTATACTTCTTTTTCAAGACTGAGTATACTTCTTTTTCAAGACTGAGTATACTTCTTTTTCAAGACTGAGTATACTTCTTTTTCAGCTTTTTCCTATATGGCTGACCGCATCTGAAAATAAGCCTTAATTTATTACAATAAAGACAGTCACCACAAACCAACATAAATCAAAAGATAAACTGAAAATTTGGAGTTTCCTATAGCAAGACAATAAAGAGCCCATTTTACTGCTTGGTCCACCATTAAAGCTCTCAAACTCAACTGGGCAAGTAATGCAAATCCACATTTGTATCAAAAATCATTGCAAATCTTAATCTATTATGAAGTTATTTTATACAATCTATAGTACATAGGTTCTGTCTTCCAGAATGAGAGCAGTGAAAAAACGCTATATGAAAAATAATACAGAAATTCTCCAGTAGGGACAACAGATGCCCAAGACATCCCTGCATAGCCAATTTGAAATGAAGCTTGTCAGGAATTTCATTTTTAAAAAGGAAGCACATTCACTTCCCAGCTTCTTTTCAGGTAACAGCTCAGGTATTTGCTTGCTTATTTTTCAGAAACCCTTGAAGAATCTTTTAAGGAATTACAGCTAGTTCAAAGCTTACACAAACTTCTACAAGATGATAATACAAGTCCTGAGGTGAAATATAATTCAATGGGTCTTCTATGCAGTCTTCTTAATTCAGGTAATTTAATTTTAAGTTGTCTGTTATGAAAGGATAGATATTTGTGATGTGTTTTCAGTAACAGAAAACCAGCATTTTCCGTTACTGGAATGTGTTGCTTGCGATGCTGCAGTCAGTGGGTAGTAAAGGATATTAAACAGGTTAATTTTTTATTCATCACTAAAAATCCCAGTTGAGTAGCTTCTTTCTGTATGAAAAGCTGATTAAACCATCAGTTGAATTAAAAAAAAAAAAAAGCTTTATTCCAGTGAGTCAGTGGCATAATCAAGTCCTGAAAAGTAAAATTAGAGCCTTGAAATAAAGGCATCTTTGTCCAAATTCACCACGCACAAATGTCTGGCAGTCCCAGGTCCTGTATGTACCACAGCCTTTTTGTGTTCCACAAAAAGTCTGCATCATCTTCCACATGCAGACATTTATTCTGCTTATGCTGTCAGAAAAGCAGAAGCAGAGATAAAACTGCAATTTTAGCAATGCTGCCTTTGCACAGCAACTTTTAGTTAAACATATGAAAGATATGATTTCAGTTTCCCTCACTCTGTGGTTAGGAAGACTTAAAATGCTTTGTGCAAGATCAGACTTATCCTGGATGTGTGGCACTAACTGAAAACAACCACCTTGAAACCAGGAGGCCAAAGATCTCATGCCAATTTCTCACATCTTAAAACATAAATCATGTACGCTGAAAATGACTGTGCTCAAGGCAAGGACCTGCCACAAGAGGAACTGCCTTTCGAATCCTGGAGCCACTCTGTATTGACAGACAAGCTGGATTTTGCAGTATACTTTTTTTTTTTTTACCTCTGTCGCCACACAGACTTTGGAATGGGGATAAGTACTTGCATCCTTCACTGCTACCACAGGGTACTGACACAACAGATGTATCTCTAAGACTTTTTTTTTCCAGAGGTGTATATACTTAGCACTCTATAGACTAACTAAATTATAACTAATATTAAAAATTAAGTCTTGCAAATACGAAAGACTAACAAAAAGCATACAGGCAAAAAAAATCCTGGAACTTGTCCTGTATTATATTTTCAACAAAGTCCTTTTCTTCTGTTCAATCAGTTCTTGGAAGTCAAACAGGGAGGAAAAAAAAAAAAATCTTAACCCGTTAATACTTTTAATGGCTGAAAGACTGTCTCTTGAGAGAAGTTTACTTAAATTAAATCAGCTCATTTTAAACAGTAAATACTCCAAACTCTTGTCTTATAACAATTGTTGGGAGCCACTATGCCATGGCATGTCACTAAAACTCAGCTTTTCATCATTCATTCAGGTGATCTGAAGCAAGAAATAGAAGAGGACAAGATTAAAGAAACCCTGGAACAACTCTGCAGTCACAGCAATGCAAATGTAGTCAAGGAAGCTGTCACAACATTACAGGTTTTGAGAGGAAAAGCACCCCACTAGCCTCCCTTCTTTCCCAGAGCAACCCTGCACTGCCACTGAGGCAAACACAGTAAAACAGTAGCTTTGCCAACCCAACCTTGCATACATCATGCTGCCACATAACCAAGACTACTAAAGCTCAGGTACAGCTCCTGCTTTTAAAGTTGTACACAAAAGAAAAAAAGAATACTCATTTGTTCATCTATTTGGCCTACAGATGCTTACGTCACTGCTGCTCTTCACGGAGGTACTAACACACAGCAGTAGGAATAAGGCCTGTAAAGCAAGTAGTCTTAGAACACATCACATTAGAAGCATCAGATAACTACTACTTCTGTAATACATTTTTCAGCTGCTTGGTTCTATCAAATCAGGATATCACTTGCAACTTATTGTATCAATGGGACTTCAAAATCATTACAAAAAGATCTCAAGCTTATATCATGCAACCTGAAACAATGGGGTTTTACATCAGAGCTGTAGCTTAAAAAACGCAAAGGGCTAACCGGCACAAATTCAACCTCTGCACACTGTGAATTAACCTGTGAGACCAGCTGTTAACTGAGTATCTTAAAAACACAGCAAAACTGTACCTTTAAATTAACTTCCCCTTCAATTTCCAATTTCAAAGCTCACCTGAGTTTTTACTTGCTAGTGCAAGTAAAATGCTATATTCATGCCTAAATATCTGAGGTCACAGTCTTGCCCTAATTTCAGAGTTGCAGCTATTATAACCTGGAATGAGACTCAGTAGAAACAAAGTTACAAGAAACTGCAGTTCAATGTCTATAGAGTGGTTAGACAAGATACAAATTAAAGCTAGCTAGAAATTATAGGTGGGCACATGTGAAGATTTAGAGGCAGCTGGAGGTACCTCCAGTAAGGCAACCTGGGTTTAATTCTAGACAGTGAAAAGCTGTAGTAAAACAAATGTTGCTGACCATTTCTACAGAAACCTTTCATATTTAAAAACGGTCACTTAATAAAAAAAGGTAACAGGATCTATTGTACAACTTGTCCTTACAGGAACTTTTTGAAGCAGTTGCAAGTGTGTTGCAGTCACATTGCCAAGACCTAGGAGATAAAATTCAAAACCTCCTAGTGGTAGCTACTGAAGAGCTAGGGTACAATGACTTTTAGTCAGCATTAAAAGTTATTGTGAAAAAAATAGGAACATACTGACCTTTAAAAAATTGTTATAAAGCAGGGAATATTTAAGAGACATCAAGTTCTCAAACAATCTGAGTATAAATGATTTAGGTCTGTGCACGAATATTACAACTTTGTAAAAGCAAAAGCTTCTCTACTTGAAAAACTTGTTAATACTATTTAGCCCACTAAATATCACTATCATGAGTACTCTTGAGAAAGGGAATTTCATGAAACCACCTCAGACAAGTCACTTGGTGAGTAACACATAAGGAGGTTTTGACCACGTAGAAGAACAGTAAAATGAGCTGAACCACATGCAGTTTTCCTCTAGTCTATCACACAGTGATATGGGCATCCTGCGTATTTCCAATATCAAAATAAGAAATAGCTTCAGACATTCTCAACTTCATGGGATCATGCCTAAACCAGCAGTACTATGAAATATATCAGGATCTATTACAAGTTCTATACATACATACCAAATAGCCGTATTCAAGTTAAGTTACTCTTACCAGAAACTATCCAGCCTTAAAATTTCAGAGTATCTAATTCCAGATATTGCATTACTCCAATATAGCTATTATCTACTAGTTAAACATTTCTCTGACCTTATTAAAACTAAGATGAGGTTTTAATTAAAGAAACATTAAAAAGGCCAAAGAAGCAGTCACAAACCTATCTCTGTCTCACCTTCAAACCTGGAAGTAACTTCCCTTCCGCACTCTGAAGAATAGTTTCAGGAACATTGCTCAAATATGACAAACCACAGACTGCTCAAATCACACGAGTGATAACTGTGGATAACAGCAGTCAAACTGCTAACAGCAGTTTAAACTTTATGGATACCCAGATATTTAATTATGTCTCTACACCTTTTCGCAGCTCTTTACCTGTTCATGGGTTTCCATTCGCAATGAAGAGAAAAGTACCAGTGTTAGCTATTATTCAGCTGCCAAGACTTGGGGGGGAAAAAAAACCCCAAAAAATAAGAATTAGTTTCATCAAAATATACACATGAACACCAGCAGACCCTTACCATTCCTGTAGTTAACCACAAATTGCAGTCTCAGTAGCCAGTCTAAACCTTAGAGGGGGAAACACTAGTGACTGGAAGCAACAAATCTTAGAAATCAAACTCCAGGAGTACAAAACATTAAATTTTATTTAATCAAATATAAGGCTTGAGAAAAAAAAAAAATAGATATACTGAAAGTCACTCAGAAAAGCCATCTCAGAAGACAGAACCTCCCCTTCCACTGGCTGAACAATGTTCAAGCTGCATGATTAACTGCAGGTGGCAGGGAAAAGGGAGAGGAAATGATGGAATAGGGAGACAAAAACCAAAAACAAGTTCTATGTATAAGCCAATCATCACATCAACCTCAGTGGACTGGAGGTACAAGTTTATCCACATGGATCACCAAAACAAAACCTGCTGGGAAGAAATACTGAGGTTTTAGGAGGCAATCGAAGCTCCTTTGGTCTCTGCACTTGTTTTTAGGACTTATATTCATCCTCCTCTTCCCATACAAGGAAGCTGTGCCCAAGTGCAGGCATATTAATAAAAACAAAAGGGCAGTTGTACTGTCATACGTACTGACAAATAAATACATTGCTTCACACAAATAGATTGTGCTCATTTCTGAGAAATAAAAGTGATCACACTGAAAAGTTTCCTTCTCAGTCTAGTTATTCAAGTCTGATCTCATATTTGACATCATTAAAACTCTTGTTTCCATTGTATTGTTTGTGGAGACGTTCCAAATATAATCACTGAAATCTCAACACCAACAATTCATCAAATCTCTCTTTGCGAGATCATTGAATTGCTTCTCCTTCAAGGCTTTAGAGGCAGGTTCACACTCAACTGCTTTTGCTGATAAGACTTTTCTTAAACCATAACTTAAATCTTTACCCATGAAGTCACTTCAGGTCCACAGAGAAGGTTCTAGGCAGAAAGTTTTAAGACAGTATTTCCATTCCAAGTCCAAAATTACATTAACCATGTGTACAACAAGTAGGGGTGCACTTCAAAATGCCTTGGGGTATACCAGCCTAGAGCGCTAGGGTTTTAAAAGCAACGCTGAGCAAGGGCAGAGAAGTTTATCTTCAGTGAAAACAAATCAATCCATGAATTTATAGATCCTCAAATAGGTTGAACTTGCTCTCCTGAATTCAGTTCCCAGTAACTGCAGCACTGACACAAAGCTGGTGTTAATATAGAAACATAGAATCATAGAACAGTTAGGGTTGGAAAGGACCTTAAGATCATCTAGTTCCAACCCATCTGCCATGAGCAGAGATACCTCACACTAAACCATGTCACCCAAGGCTCTGTCTGACCTGGCCTTGACCACCACCAGGGATGGAGCATTCACAACTTCCCTGGGCAACCCATTCCAGTGCCTCACCACCCTTATGGTAAAGATCTTCCTCCTTATATCCAATCTAAACTTCCCCTGTTTAAGTTTGAACCCATTACCCCTTGGCCTATCACTACAGTCCCTAAAGAAGAGTCCCTCCCCAGCAGCCTTATAGTTCCCCTCCAGATACTGGAAGGCTGTTATAAGGTCTGCATGCAGCCTTCTCTTCTCCAGGCTGAACAGCCCCAACTTTCTCAGCCTATCTTCATACGGGAGGTGCTCCAGCCCCCTGATCATCCTCGTGGCCCTCCTCTGGACTTTTTCTAACAGTTCCATGTTCTTTTTATGTTGAGGAAACAAGAACTGTACACGGTACTCCAGGTGGGGTCTCATGAGAGCAGAGTAGAGGGGCAGGATCACCTCCTTTGACCTGCTGGTCACACTCCTCTTGATGCAGCCCAGGATACAGTTGGCTTTCTGGGCTGCGAGCGCACACTGAAGCCGGCTCATGTTCATTTTTTCCATCGACCAACACCCCCAAGTCCTTCTCAGCAGGGTTGCTCTGAATCTCTTCTCTGCCCAACCTGTAGCTGTGCCTGGGATTGCTCCGACCCAGGTGTAGGACCTTGCACTTAGCATGGTTAAACTTCATCAGGTTGGCATCAGCCCACCTCACAAGCGTGTCGAGGTCCCTCTGGATGGCATTCCTCTCCTCCAGTGTATCAACCGAACCACACAGCTTGGTGTCATTGGCAAACTTGCTGAGGGCGCACTCAATCCCACTGTCCATGTCACCGACAAAGATGTTGAACAAGACCGGTCCCAACACCGATCCCTGAGGGACACCACTCGTTGCTGGTCTCCAGTTGGACATTCAGCCATTAACCACAACTCTTTGCGTGCAGCCATCCAGCCAGTTCATTATCCACCGAGTGGTCCATCTATCAAATTAATATGGCCAAAGCCGGTAAGAACAAACTGGAAAGACAACACTTCCATTAAATCTGTTTTGCATACAAACAGTACTTCAAAATGAAACCAAGTATTCATTTGCCTACAGGCAATTTGGCAAGATTTGCAGACACCAGAATTCTGATCTGTGATGCTGGTTCTTGTCAGTAGCTAATTTCAGTGCATGAACTCCATAGGTATCTTTGACACCATGATGATTTTCACCAGCTGCTGAAATTACTTCACAGCATTAGGAGCTTCCTGTGTCAAAAATTGGCAAAGGGAAACATGCTCCCTATAAGCAATTTTCAAGGCAATGTTTTATGAATAAGAAGTTAAAAATAGAAAACACCCTTCTTGATTTTCACATACATCAGATTATTACACGTAGCCTTCACAGAATAAATTGGTTGATGAGGTGTTATAAAGTTTCAAGAACCAGAGTTTAAAGCAAAGGTTGCTGGACGTGGTTTTGCTGCTTGTAAAGTTGCAGTAATAGCAGCAAATTTTTTTTTTTTTTGCCTGCTTCTAATGGACTAGATTTAACAAGTAAGTAACACAGACCTCAAATTCAAGGTCTACAGGAGAAATGCTTCTTGCTTTCCCCTCAGTGATCTACTGCTACTGTTTTCCTGTTGTATATCAAAGCTAAATAAAAATAAATGACAGTGCACTTCTAGCATTTTCTTTAATGTTTTCAGATGACTAATAGCAGTGCTCCCAGCTACTGTAGGGAAATCAGCCATCCTTAGACAAGCTTCCTTTTCCTGTTGTGTCTCAATCACTAGCCAGAAAAAGAACTGTGTAAGCTGAACTGATACATGAGAAGCATAGCATTGTCTGTGAAGTGCTTCAGAAATTAAAAGCTGGAAGGATATCTTGACAATCAGTACAGATACTAAGATTCTTACTGTTGATCAGCTTTTGCCAGTGAAATGTTTGTTAGTACATGCATAATAGAAAAAAAGGACATTGGAGAGAGATTTAAAAGTTTGGCTTTCTAAGAAAGCTATATGCTTTGGAAATACAAGTATTAAATCCTTCAGGCAGACTACAAGTAGTAAAATACTATAAAAATATATACTTTTTTAAAATTTACACAGTGTTAGGCACTGTAGATAAACCTGCTCTCCCTGAAAAAATTGGGTGTCACTGGAAGAGTAAACAATGTTACTTATATGGCACACAGCAAACCTGACAGCTACTTCCAAGAACTTTTCAGTCACATAATTCTATTTTAAAGTTAAAAATACTATGCCAAAATCTTTTACAGAAGACTGGAACTCTACTGAACTACAGATCCATCTATTGAAACCCCAAGAAGGGACGATGGGAAAGAGATAGCAGTTTTCTTCTCATAAAAATGAGGATAAAAAAAAAATAAAATTACTTCAGCAGTAGTTCAATTTGATGTAAAAGATTACTGTGAAGAAATCATTCTGGATCACTACTGTGACTAGCATTCGAACTGTGTATCAGAATACAAGCAGAACTGACAATTCAATAGCTTCACAGAAGATTAAAAAAATTCAGCAACTCTAATCTTTTAGTAAATATGTATTTTCTCATGAAAAAACAGATTTCAGTAAGGATCAATGCTGAATTGAAATGTTTTCCATCAGTCCTGACATTAACAGTTAGGTCTTCTGAAAATCAATATAGCAGTTGTTAGAAAAAATGGAGAAAAGGGCAAAAACCCATGAACATGGGGTTCATAGCATAGCATGGTTGCTACTTACTGAAGCAAGTTGCATTTTGAAATTTCTGCAGACAGAACTTTTAAATTATATTATCAATCAGTAAAAAGTTAAGTATTTTTAAGGAGTTTTTTCTCTCTATAAAGAAAGACTATTTAAATTTTTTTAGACAGGAAACAGCATCAAGGATTCACACCCCTTGCCTGAAATGGTGATTTCCAACATCTAATGCTACAGATAGTAAGATTTTTCCCCTCTTGAAAAAGGGCTTGCATTTTCAAAACAGCATGGGTTACTCAAACTCTGATGCTGAGCACAAGTTCCTGCCCCTGAGACATCTACACAATTGCCAGTCAAACAGAAATACCCTTACTTCTGTACAACTGAAAATCATTTAAAGAACTAGACAATTTATGACATTTTTTTTTTTTTTTCCAACTTCCAATACCATTACAATTATGGTTGCTGGGTATCTTGCCAAAAATGACTGCATGAATCTACTGTAGACATTAAAATGATTTCAACATTCTGAAGAAATCAGCACACTTTCCTAGAAGATTACATTTTGAGATTGATGACAGCTGGGAGAGAAAACAGAAGAGTCTTCACAGTAATCTTTCAAGGAAAGAGTTTACAGCAGTTTCATGACTCGTTGCTACAATTCTTAAAATCTGTTCCACCAATATCTTGAGAAATTCCATTTCTTCCTCACAGATCAATGTTGCTGCACTGAGTCGTCTTGTTAGAAAAAAAGGTAGACGGGTATGTGTTCAGAGATCTTGTTTTTGTACCAGCTTCTAACAGAAAGCATGAGTTGGGCAAAATCCACATAAGGCTTTTAACAGGAGTATTTCATGGCCTGTGCATTTCTTCCTCCTTGATGTCCAACCAGTAACTATAAAATACACTTTTTTTGCTTTTATATTCAGAAGGCATTACCTGCCTTTACAGCTTCAATGTCAGATATCAATGTCCTGGCTAGGAAAATCCCAAAAATCTAAAACACAAACAAACAAACAAAAAAAAAACACACACAAAAACAAACATTTGTGAGATGAAGCACTTGTAATATACCAGCCTGCAAGATGTTTGTTTGCAGGTTCAGATATCATTTCACAGCTAGGAATACCCATCAAAGCATGGCTATTGCTAAAAAGTAATAAAGGCAGCAGAATCTAGCAGGAAATAAAACTCATGAGAAAAAGATGCTTTCATGTAACATTTCAGAAGCATTCATAATAATAAGCTTCTTGACGCCCTAGAGCTGGAAGAAATCCACTTAGCCAAGTTTGAGTCTTATAACATTGCTAAAGTTACAAAACAGGCATTTTCATTTGTTCTACAACTCTGAATAATCAAGTCAATTTCTGAACAATTTTTTAAAATACATACAAACCGAACAATTACCTGTACTAAAATGAAATTCTTGTCACAAAGAATAGTGAGAGATGTACCAGATTATTCTGAGATATTTAAATTTGAAGTTTTAACATTCATTCAAGTTCTCAGGGAAATCTTCCTTTACAAATTTAAGATCTATTCATAACTCAGTACATTTCCTGAAACAGCATTAAAAAACTACAGACCTGAGTGAAGCTTTGGAAAATCCAAAAAGATTTTTTTATAGAAGTAGTCAGGTTATGTCTAACTCTCAGTATCACAATGAAATAGTTTAATGCACAAGAAAGACTCAATCTGAAAAGACAAGTGAGACAAGTGACTGTGAAAGTGGCTTCCCAGAGACTCAGGACTTGAAAAAGAATAGCAAGAAGTTATTGTCAATCAACATACTGCCAAAAGATGTGAATTTGTATCTTGAATATCTTCCTAACTGAAGGTGTTGTTCTCAGGACAGCATCTCTCAAAGCCATGGAAGCATATCATTAGATAGTTATAAAATACTAAAAATTTAGCAACAGAGGGCAGTATTGCCATGGTCGAGAAAAGGTATTTTGCCAGCACTACACTGTTTTCAGTCAAATGGAAAATACATACTGTAGTAGGTCAACAACTTTGTTATTTCCCACCTCAGTAGTACCACATCAAAAAAATTTATGTAAACGTACATAGCTGCCTTAATGAAAGCAGGATCCACTTTGAAAGAGGTAATCCAATATGTTTTACTGGGATTTTTTGTTCTTTGATGTACCAAGCACCAACAAAAGAACTGGAAGAAGCCACAGCAGCTTCATCTGGTTCTGCTAATATCACATTTGCATCCTGTTCACCAATTTCCCTGCCTCATGGTCTCAATTTTTTTTGAGCAGTATGGTATATGTCACTTACACCCAGCTGAGTGGTAGTTTTAACATTTCAATCATTTCACGTTTGTGATAGAAGGCTATAGGTCAGATCTACTGGAGCAAATGACCAGATCTCCCTTGCCTCAGGGCACATTGAAACATAAATATTGTATCACATTATGTAATAAGTATATATTAACAATATGCCAACAATATAAAATCATCATATACTTTATGTATTATAAGAGCACTGTATTTCTACAGTGACCTTCACTGCTTTGAGGAATATAATTTCAACAGAATTAGTTGATATTAGTTATTTTCACTCTAAGTCCCCATCCCTATAATTTTTTTTTTGCCATATTATTCTCATGCCTACAAAAAAAACCCCTGTATTAAACTATTAACTCTACGTTTACCATTACTACTTTTCGCTTTCGCAGGTCTGTATCTGCAAACTTGAAATTTTTTCAAAATAGTATAACAAAAGCAACTAACCTGGAGCAGTGAGATAGCTATGAAGACACCTGCAACAATGTAGATATTTCGGGGTAACCAAGCCTCAAGGGCAAGAATACATCCTTTGACAAAAATCTGATCATCCCATTGACTCTTGCTCTGAATGTAAAGAGGAAGAATATCACTTCTCTGCTCAAGTTTATTATAAGAACAATCACATGATACAGGTAGACAATTTGTCACTTATGCAGTAATGTTTTCAACCAGACTCTAGAAATACATGTATGCCCAGATTAAATCAGTGAATGGCAGACATTGATGTTATTATCTTTCTGCAAATCCTGTTATTAGAATACTTTACAATTAGCAGATAATAGAATTCAGAGTTAGACTATTATAACTAATAACTGAAATGCACATTTGAAATCCAAGTCCTACCCCTTTTTGAAACACACCTTTCCCTTTACCCATTCCACCACTTACTTTCTTCGCCCTCTCACAGTAGAGGTTTACTTGCAGTATGAGGCACAGCCAATTAGTTCCCAGAAGTTTAAGCTGACATAACTATAGCAATTTCACCATTTTTATAATTTTGCTCATGCAAGCACAGAATGACAGACAGCAAGACCCCAGTACCTTACCTTCTTTCTGATATCATAGCCACACTGCGTATTCACAACTTTTTGCTGCAAAGGAAGAGAGATTTAAAATAAATCAACTGAATTTTACTCACTTCTGTTTACAGAGAAAAATTTTTTACATTTCACAGACAAATCAGGACTGTCAGAGACAAACATTTTAAGAAGTATTTTTACTAAAAATGAGCAAAGCACTAGCAGAATACATGAAAAGTAATGACAAAGCAGAGGTGTATACTCGCAGGAAAACATCCTCCACCAGAAATGCTAGCTGCTTCTATCACTTGGCTTTCAACTAGTAAGGAGTTTTTAACATAAAGCATAGCAAATGTACTGCCAACATACAAATAAGATACTTGCATTTCCAAGATCGGTTTCATTTAGGTATTACACATAACACCTAACACTGAGGTAACAATAAAGGTACCAGGCTGATTCATTTATACTTGCAGTGAAGACACACACCTTACAATTCCATCATTTCAAGTAGTATACAACTTGCTATTCCAAACAGTTAAAATAAGTAACAGCTGCAAGCTACTTGAGCCCCTCAGTTGATAGTTCAGTCTCACATATAACCCAGCTCCAAGATATACCTAGTCATGAAGACAAAATATTCTAGCTGCAGATCCCAAGTAGGAAGACCACAAACACCTTCCAAATCACAACCCCACACAACCCAATGACAATATTCACCTCCAAAGATGCAAAGACATTCCATTTAAGACTTGTTTTCTCTGCATGAGGCTTATGAAAACTTATGCACTACACAATTATGGCACAATTCAAACAATGCATAGTGAGTTATATTGAAATATTAGGAGTAAATCTCATCTTATGAAGATTTAACTACACATGCTTCCTTAAATACAGCAGTGGAATAGTACTGATTCAAATTAAAGTAGAAAATAATTACTGGGAAATCTGAACATGGAATTTTTCCCTGACAAAGTCTTTCCTTGGCTGATTTCCAAAACAATCAAAAGCCTCAGTATAACCTACCAAGAGTTATCTATTCTGCCTAAGGACTTCTGGATCAACTTTGAGCTGTAACTCAAATACTAATACTGTCAAGCATTATATGTTAGTCCTACCTCCACATTCCGGCTTCCACTGAAAAGGTTACATTCCTGAAGGTTAGCAAACAGAGCTCACCTAAATCTTGGCAAAACCATCAAATTTACTCAACATGCTTTAAACTGAGACTGTGCATAAGCACTTTATTAGTTGCTGATAAACAACCAGCAAATAGTTACTCCTGTTTGCCTGGCAGAGGGGTGTTGTAATATTAACCAGGGCAAGCACTGGTTGGACAGTGCTCTCAGGTCCTTACAAGCTAGACAGAGAACAGAAATTCAAGGTAACAACATATTGGGGTAGGGGAATAAAAATCAGCCACTCAAACCATGGAAGAACAGGTTGCCACATTTGGACTCTAAAATATAGAACAGAAACATGAAAAGAGTTTGTATGCACAAGAGTCATTTTTGATCATTCAGAAGACTTTTTAAAGCCCTAGTCATCACACTTTGTTCAGGAAGTGCTTCCTTTCATAACTCTCCAACAACATCAGAGCAATACAAAACCAGGAAACAACTTACTGCAGGATCAGGTATACAACAGGAAAAAGGAACACCACACTTCTCACGACTTTTGCTTTCACTGCTGCAGTTAAAATATATGTTAAAGTCCCAGTCATCTGGCCCTTGGGCACCACAGCAATGGTTCTGTAACAGATAAACAAACTCTTATTATTTGGGGATATTTTAGAGACAATTTATCCACTGAACTCATTCTCTGGAATGATACTTGCTTATAACCTTCACTGTCTCTAGTGCTGTGCAGAATTAACTGCAGCATCAGAGTAAAACATTAGTAATCAATAAAGTAGTTCTATGAAATCAAAGCAATACATTTGGCATACTGCTCTTGGAAACAGATGTCAGCCTGACAAGCAGAACTATAAAAATTATCACTTTAGAGGTAATTGCTAGATGCAATCAGTGAACATCCATAAATGGTGCAACAAAACCGTTTAACAAATGCTTTCTACCCCATTGTTTCCAAGTCAACCAAACCAGAAAAATTATTTAAAAAAATTCTTTTAATTTGCAACTCCATCTTTAAATCTTAATGTTTACTGTAAAAAGTGGATCCAGGCACTTAAGAACATACTTCCTTCCTTTTAAATGAGAAGGTTTTCATATTCAAATGAATTAACTGGTAAAGTCTCACTAGCTCAAAGGTCAGTCAACTCTAGGTAAAGAAACTTATGTGAAATACTTTTTAACAGTGTAATGCAGTTATCATAATTTGCAGTTTGGTGAAATCACAACATTACAAGGAATGTTCAATTTCTTGAACTAATGAAAGCCAGTTTCTCATTAGGTTAAGTCTTACAGCTTACAAGCCTGGATATTTGAGGACACAAATCTTTCTCTAGAACTTGAGTACTTGAAACGTTACACCATCACACAGATTTTCCTGGTACTTCATGAAGTTCTATCCTCTTGGGATATCTCTAGAATCTTTCCTCTGCCCAACACCCATCTTCATAAAACTTATATCAATCTAACTGTCTGTAAGACCACGAAAACTTTAAGTCAGTAAATGGACTCACAAGTTAGCAAATTGTGACAGCAACAGATGTGAACAGATACCTGTTTTCGTAAAGTTTTCACATTGTATATAACTAAGGACAGGTGAACAGAATGGTCATTTACCATGAAGAAAGCAGGAGAGGTTTGTTTTTGTCTTTCTAGTCCCTCCTCCCTGACACATCTACACTGTTGTAAAGAAGACATACAGCCATCAAAAGCATGTTTATTTGAATCTAATTTATTATTTATTATGTTTATTTAAATCTAATTCCATAAGGTACAGACTATGAGGTCACTTACAGGCCTGAAAGCAATAAAGTTAGCCAGAGCAGGAAGCTGCCTACAAAAGTCTCTCAGGGTCCCAAGGCACAAACTGAAAACAGAGCAAGTCAGCCTAAGAAGCACAGCTGCTTAGAAGATGGGCTTCACTGAGGCACTTGAACTCACTGCTCCACCTTGCTGTTCAGCCCCTACAAAACTACATTTGCTAATCCACACGGCATCCTTTCTTCCTCAGTGCTTTCCGGTATGAATCAATGACAGGCCAATGGAGAGATTTTTCTGGTCCTTCCTTTTTCAAGCTTATTAGCATGCTAATCTGGCTACTGAACTCTTCTTAGTATGCTCAGCCTTTTATTTTCATTGAAAAGTATTTAATCGGAGTTCAACTGTAAATCAGCTTAGCATATTAGCCTGGATGACTATACTGAAACTAGGTAAACAAAGAACAGAGTGGGCAATATTGAGAAAATTACTGGTGTTGGTCATGGCCAGGGGGAGCCCTACCTTACAAAAAGGTGCCCTTAGCACCAAAAGCTAAAGCAAAACAGCACTGAAATCCAACCAGGTAGATTAGTCAGAGGATGCTTCCGTAACAATGCACACAAGACTGAATGAACAGGACAAGTAACCTGCTGGCAATATACAGCTAACTGTTCTGATTTTACCCCAGCAGGCAACCAAGTACTACCCAAACGCCCTGCACAATTTTCTCATGATAGTGCTTTTGTTCCTCACCTCTTAAACTGGTGCAACACTGATAAGAACAGGGGAGCAAGTGAAGAAGGTCAAAGACGGATGCTTAGTAGAGCTTCCACACTGACAGTTAGAATAGCATTGTCTCTTAGAATATCTTGCCTCCCTGATGCTTTCAGTGAAAAAAGAGCAAACCAGCACATCTGTAACATGGCACTATTAACTACAGAATATGATAAAACCATAACAAAAAGGAAAACTTCCAAATCTTCATACTTTCCTAGAACACATAAGACTAGCGACAGAATAGGAACTTACAATTTTCTGCAGCGAATCAATGAGGTTCTGGAGGTCAATATCATCTCGGTAGGATTTAATGTTATTCTCAAAGAATTCTTTGACCCTGTCCCTCACCCAGTCCTGGAACAGGAAAGCAAGAACTGCCACTGCCACCTCCAGCAGGAATATAAACACAATTGCTCCACAGAACTGTAAAAATAGAAGGCACAAATTAGAAAATATCCATTCATTTTGAATGCATCCCTACTCCAACTCCACCAGAAACAGACACAGAGAATTAGGTAAAAATTCTTACTGACTACAAATACTATGAGAACACAGCCTGTTAAAATGAGAATACAATGTAAAGAAACACCCAAGAGGGAGAGTTATCTTTTTATTTTGGTCACCTAAACTCGACAGTAAAATAAGCACCACACCACAGTCATTATGCACATTATTAATTATAATATTAATAAATAAGAATGTGCAAAATACAGGGCTGAAGTAGTCTTGATGTTACTTCTTGAATTGTTTCTAGTTTTATAATTTTTTTGTTCAGCCCATTTCCAGATCTAAAGCAAAGAAGCAGCCTCAGTATAAAAAAAAAATATTTAAGAGATCTGACGTGTCAAAGTCCCCAAGTTTTGCCAATTTAAAAGAAACTTTTTAAATTTTAAGGGATTTTGTTCTCCCGAAGCCACTATACCATCTTCTCTCAGCAATTCCTAATTCCTGTTTAGTTTGGAACACTGAATATGTTCCAAATATCATATTCTGTGATATTACATACACAATGTTAGATTCCAGTATACAAATATTTTAACATCACCACTGTATAGCAGAATAAAGAAAAAAAGGAAGAAACACTTTCCAAGAAGGGGAAAATATATATAGGTTTGAACCTACGCTGCTTTCATACCATTACTCAGAAGCTTGTTAGGGGAGTAAGTTGTAACAAACATTGTGATACATTGTAACAAAGTTCTAAAAATTAATTATTTGAGTTTGCTAGTAGTTCTTCACCCATCATTCCCAACTTTCTCATACATAATCCACTCATATAAAGGTGTTACTTACAAACTTCAGAAGGCAGATGTTTTCTCTCAGTGCTCCTACACAACCAGCAAATCCCAAAGTAAACATCACTACTCCAACCACTAACACAAGCAACACTGGGTCCAGACCATGAAGACCAGTTACCTTTGTCAGATCAGACAATACACCCTGAAAGAGAAAAACAGGGTAGCAGAAAAAGGTGACCACTTTAAGTATGCATTTCATTAAGTATTTCTTCTGGATGTCCATGGTTTCCAGATGACTCCAAATGAAATTAGTTGCTAACCCCTGAGCTTGCCAACAACTGATCCCAGTGGAAAATTCTTATTGTAACATGGTTACTGACAATGCCAATTTTCTTCACCATAGCAGAGGAAATATTAATGCAAAGGTATAGCTAATAATTCTTTTAATAAGTAAAACCAGTGCAGTCTCAGATTACATTCTTCTAGGTCTGTTGGCCAAACAAGCTTCCACAAGATGGGGCCAAAAGCTTGATATTATCACTGAATATTCATTTAGTTTCAAGGCAAAAGAATTAAGGCTTTATATTAACCTAAAATACATAAATCAGAAAGGCATTACGAAGTCTAAGAAAAATTAAGGAATTTTTTCCAATCCTTATGTTTTGGTGGCAGAAAGGGAGAGACATAAACTACAAAGCAGGTATGCCTGACATTTTAAGGGATGGGAAACAAAATCTTGGTTTAGTTTTCAAGGGAAGCTTGAAGGTTTTTTTTTTGTCTCAACATTTTACTTACACCCCTTCTAGTGCTGAATAGTCCTAGGAATGCTCCTCCAAAATCTTGCAAAATACAGAGTAAAGCCAAATATTCCCATTTCATCCCAGATAAAATTCTTACACCAAAACCAGTTATCTATTCCATATAAGATACTTCCAATTTTTCTAATTCAGCAACAATATTTTCTTCTTCACTATCCAGACACACCGCTTATCTTGACAAAAATCTCACCTACTAAACCTGCCTGTCTAGATCTTAAGACAGAATTTCTAAGTCTATGTAAACATAGTGAAGACCTTATTTCTAGATTACGTTTTAAAGAAATTAAGTTTATACACCAGCTACCATCAAAATTCCATCAAATACACATAAAAAGCTTTTCAAGAAAAAAATTTGTAAGCACATCCAGGCATCCTTGCAATAGTATTAAGTTTTTGTCATATACTCATCAGCAATATATAGAACATTTAATAAGGAAATACTTTCCCTTTCAAATGGAGAAATAACAAAACACACAGTATAATATCCCATCATTACAGGTCTACTATCTTTTTTTTTAATAAAGTATATTCCAAAGCTGATTTTGTTCAGAGTAAGAGAAAGATATCAGTAAGACTCAAAGTAATTCATATAAGCAGTTTAATTCCACCAAGAGAATGTAAACTCTTACCTAGCACAAATACCTGAGTAGCATGAGTTAAGTTCAAAGAACATACATGCTAAGAGAATACCTTGGAAAAACCCGAGTTACTTTCTATTTCAATACTTACTTACTAAAAATAATGTCTTCAAAATACAGCACTAGAATAAAATGTGCACATGGAGAAACTTCCCTGATGAAAACACACTGATTTACAGTACTGCAGTGATACATAGGAATTCACCTTCTTTCAGAATTTGTTCTATAAAAGATCTCATTAGAGCTGTTGATTTGGCAACAGCAAGACAATAAGGTTGTTTTTATCAAAACTGGTTGAAAGGATGAAAATAAATAAATAAAAATTGAACTGTAGGATTTAGAATTGCCTTGCAATAGCTGCTGACTAACAGTTGAAACGGCCTATTAAAAATTGGTCACATTTTATAGATATCACAGCATTCAAAGTCTTGGGAAGCGAAGACCTTTCTAGTTACTGTCACCAATAACACATTTCCATTCTTACAAACTGTAACACAACTATCAACAGATAACTACAAAACTTGGTCTTCTGGGTTAATTGTGAGAGTCCTACCTAATGAAACCTTGTCTCAGAACCCAAAAATCAAGGAAGACATGCCAAGATTAGCTAGGCCAATGTCTTTGTAGAACCCATACACTATGAAACCAAACACTGTGACCAGGATATTGAAACTTTCACAACTATTTCCAGCCATCTCCTTTCCAACACAAACAGCAGCTTTTTTTCAGACAATCTCACTTGCTCAAGCAACATTTTTTGGAAGAAAACCTCCTCTGATCAAAACATTTTAGGAAGAACAGTTGGCAGGAACTGGGCTCTGTTATTCACCCTCAGATGTTGCTGAGTTCACAGCAGTTTCTTCATGTTCATGTTTGATGTTTACAACATTCTCTTTTGCAAAGAAGGTTGTGGGGTGCTTTTTGCCCAACAGAAGATGCTAAGTGAAAAATCCTGAAGGAAGGAAGTAAACAAGAGAATTAATTCAGGGCACTATCTCATTCCACCGCACTCATCTCTCTAAGGATGCTTCTGCCTGTGCCATCTGCAGGATGGTAAAAGCTCTTTGAGGCCCAGACTGCCCTTTAAAACAGCACTTCCATTTCCTACAGGTATACAGGAATCAAGTTTGATACCTGAAGTCACTGTCAAAAAATCCAAGAATAAAACTCAGCCTTTAAGTGTTCCTTTCAGTCACCTGGAACAGTGAATTAAGAGTTCAACTGTACATGCTTAATTTGTTTTCCTCTTTTTTAATATTTGTAAGCATTATGCCACCATCTCAACTGACGTGTGTTGCCAACAGAGGGCAAACATGGATTGTCTTCAAATAAAACATCTCTAATACATCCCATTAACAGACACCAAACCAGTTACTGTTTTGAGATACAATAGTATGGAAACCATAAAATACATCGGACAAGGACAGAGCTGATTTCTTATAAAGAAGTTCTGTAAACTGGATGTTGATTGTCACAACATTATAACATTATAATAACTCATTATAACACAATCTTCATGGAAAAAGAAAAACCAGAGAAGTTATGGGACCCAATGTACTTCATGTTGCATTTAAGAGACAGGATGTTCAAAACTTTTCCACCACCTGTAATTTATCTTTCAGTTTACTGCTGCAGCACAGCTTCTGGAATGTTTTTCTCTCAATTCCTATCTATTGTTCACCAAGTATTTATCTGTAAACAAACAGATCATATAGACACTATGACTGAAGAACATTAACTAGTACGAAAGACTGTCCACATCACAAAGAACAACAGACATGTACAGATTTTTCAAGCCATTCAGAAGTCCAAAACCACAGGAAAAGCTTTGAAGTACCTATTTGCAAGTTAGAACAGAAAACAGAAATAGTTCATGCAAAATTTAAGCAATAAAGACAGAAAGAATCTGTTCTTGCCTTTTAGTATCTTCAGTGTACCATAAAGTCCCTTTTCAAACAGAAGTAGCTGTGAGCTAGTCATTTCAACCACATATACCCTATGTGCTTCTTCACAGAACAGAGATGATGTCTGAACTTCAGAGAATACAAATTCAAGACAAGATTAACACTCTCTCTAAAGGACTGTAAATAAAATCCTTTTATAACAACAGGCTAAGAGATAAATGCATTTGAGTGGAGATAGGCTGCTTACTATATATCAGTCACATCACTTAGTTGTAAGAATGTCTGCACACACATAGGGAGTGGGGAGAAGAAGAATACATACCTCAGCATTAAGATCATCATAAAACTCTTTCACTTCCAAAAAGTGGAAGAATCCTAGAACCTTTCTGTATGTGGAATCCCAGAGTCTCACTGTTGTATGTGGGTAGCTGCTGTGTATAAGCACTCTGATTAAGGAAATATTACACCACAATGGTAATTAAACTCTTCCTTTCCTACCCAGCAGTACAAGTGAGGGCACCTGCTTTCCACTGCTGATTAAGATTCAAGATCAGTAAATCTGCTGGTAACTGTCACTTTTTCCTACTGCTTGCAGTCACATTAAAACCATGCTTCTACATTCATAACAAGGGAGTGAACCATTCATTTCCATACCTACACCATTTCTTTCTAACAGGAGATCTCTGTAGGTACATGCTCACAACAGACTTCCTCTGAGGAAGTCATTCACTAGAAGAAACCTTTGACAAATATAAAAGCCTTATTTAGTTAGATCATGTTCCCCAGGTTTGATCCTTGTCGTGGTTTAAACCCAGGCTGTAAATTAGAACTATGCAGTCTACTTTCCCCCCCACCCTTTCTTCCCCCGCTCCTGGAGGAACGGGGAGGAGAATCGAAAGAATGCAACTCCCATGGGCTGAGATAAGAACAGTTTAATAACTAAGGTATAACACAAATCACTACTGCTACCATCATACAACACCTCACCGACCAATATCTCGCCCCCACACCGCAGTGATCCAGCCCTTCCAGGAACTCTCAGTTACATCCTGGGCATGATGTGCTGTGGTATGGAATACCTCTTCGGCTAGTTTGGGTCAGGTGTCCTGTCCCTGCTTCCTCCTGGCTTCCCCTCCTCCCTGGCAGAGCATGAGACTCACAAAGTCCTTGGTCAGAGTAAACATTCTGACCAGCAACTGAAAACATTGGCTTTATCAGTATTATTCACAGGCCGAAAGTCAAAACCACAGCGCTGCACCAGCTACTAAGAAGGAGAAAAAGTGACTGCCGCTGCTGAACCCAGGACAATCCTCTACATAGAGACACAGTAACTTAAGCAACACCATAGGAAGTTCCAAGAGGAAGACAGTAGATGGCCTGAAGACTGGAATACTTCAGAATGATAGTCCCAAAGATGTGTGCCTGTGTTCAAGGTTTTTTTGTTTGATTTTTGTTTAGTTGGAAGTTTTTTTTAAATCAGGATCAGTTAACTTTTATATTTCTCCTAAATGCTTCTTGTTTGTAGCAAAAAGAGGTGGGTAGAGAATTGTATTTTAGAAAGCATGCTTTCAAAAGAGAACCAGTTTGTAAGGACTAATCGTAAAAATTAAGTTCTCCCAAGCATCCTGCTCTTTAAAAGTTTACAAAAAAGGTCTAAACATCAAAGGTCACTGTTTAACACCTGATCAAGAATAAAACTCCAACTAAACTCAGTTTAGATCATTCAAACATGGTCTTGAGCTCAGATGCTACATTCGATCTCTGCTGCTTCCTGCGGAAGTAGTTTTACGGGGGCAGAGGTAGGAGAGGGCAGCCACCAAAGTAAGATCAGTCATTTCTACCCTTACCTTTTCACTCCACGCCCACAGACCAGCTGCAAGGAAGGCCACCCCAGCTAGCTAAAACAAAAAGAAAAAAATAATTAGATACAATAATCAACACATTCTCAAAACACTTAGGCACTCGCACTGTTGCTAAAGTAAAGCAAGTATTGCCTGTAATCTCAGACAACAGTAATTTATTCCATAGCATTCTTGCATTACATAATCTACTTTTTAAAAGTATTTCAATTTGATTATTCATGATTACTCAAGAAGCACACAGGACTAAATTAACAATTTCACATAGCAGCGTACAAGGAGGAATTATCCTTGTCCCAGTGACCTGCTCTAAACCTTTTGCTTGCACAGAAGATTTCAGAATATTTAATGCATTTTGAGGTTATTCCCTAGTCATTTTACAGTGCCACTCCCAGGCAGTAGCCATGCTTGGCTCCTCAAAACTTATCAAGGCTCACTGTATTAGCCCCTTCTCTAATTAGATATGGTTTGTTTAAAGCCCTTTTGAATTAGGCTGAAATAATGGTCCATCCACTTATTTCTAATAAGCAGCAAATCTGACAATGTACATACCCTACACCAAATGTTTGTACAATAAATATTTATGAATTATATTAATCCAAATGAAGCATGAGATCCTTGTTCTAATCTTTTTTTTCTCCACTGTCAGGCATTTCAACAATCACTGGCATTTCAATCTTCAAACTAAAATGACCTCTCTGCAAACGGAGGGCAGCTCCCCCTCATTATTTAAAATGGCGTTCTACCCTGCTATTGTTGTCTGAAAAGCGGATTCGTGCTCAGCGTGCAGTAAATCAGTTCCATGCGCTCAGGAGAGCTATTGTTTATTCAGGCCTGGGTGTTCAGTGGACTGTTCCGCAAATCAAGCACTCCAATGCAAGCTTTCTTCGTTATATTTATACACGAAAGTTATAAGGCAGTAAACTCCTAGTTACAATGACTGGTTGTAATTTACATATAATTAATATTTGCTGTGTTGTTGTCTCTAGCTACTCAGGAATACTCAGGTGAAGGGTTGTCACCTGGGCCAGGGTCTTTTTGACCTGTGGTTGTGATTTTTAACATTATAATGAAGGCAGTTCACTTCAGGACACCTTAAAAGTTAGTTCTTTTGCCAAGTTAGGTAATTGAAGGGTCACTTCACCAAGCTGTCAAATAACTCATCCTTTTGGTGCCACCAATCCTGGATATTCTCCTTTGATCCTTCAAACACAACCAAGATGTGGTTGTGCCCATGAATGAGTTCCTCATTGTTTTAAGAGGGTCTCTTTGTGCCAGCCCAACATGCAGTAACTATGTAACTGTGGCTACAAATTGCAGGTACACAATATAGCAAGCAACATATCGCTATGTCTATGTAACCTTAAAAGACACTGAGGTGCTGAAATGTGTCCAAAGAACAAGGAAGCTGGTGAAGGGTCTAGAGAACAAGTTCTGTGAGGAACAGCGGAAGGAACTAGGGTTTGTTTAGTCTGGAGAAAAAGAGGCTGAAGGGAGACATTATCACTCCCTACAACCACCTGAAAGGAGGATGGATGAGGAGGTGGCTGGTCTCTTCTCCTAAGTAACAAACTATAGGATGAGAGCAAATAGCCTCAAGTTGCTCCAGGGGAAGTTTAGATTGAGTACTAGGACAAATTTCTTCACCAAAAGTGTTGTCAAGTATTGGAATCAGCTGCCCAGGGAAGTGGTTGAGTCACCATCCCTAGAGGTATTTAAAAGACAGGCATGCAGATGAAGCACTTAGGGACATGGCTTAGTGGTGGAATTGGCAGTGTTAGGTTAATGCCTTTTCCAACCTAAATGATGCTATATAAACGACTGAGGTTGCCACCCCCACCCACCCAGCCTTACATATATTGACAAGTAAAGCCCAACAAATGAAAAACTGCCTTGAAAAGGGGGCCCTTTCCTCTCTCCTATGAACTAAATAAGCATCAAAGGCAATTCCCCACAGCACAGGCAAAAAGAAAAAATAAGACTGTCTCACAGTCACACAAGAAAATATGTGTAGATTTTAAGTACTACTGGGTTCACTACCTACTGACCCTAAATTGCAGCCAGGGCAAAATAAGTTGTTCTGGGTTCACTCTGCTGGGGGAAGTGGGGGGAAAAAAAGCCTAAAAGGTCTCTGTCATTCATGTCATTCAGTAAAAATTACTCAAATGATCTGACACTTCCATCTAGGCATGAAGTATTATATGCCATATTTTAGGGCTTAATCACATGGATTAACCAATCAAATCAACTACTAATAGATGTAAAGAGTTACAATGGGGCAAAGAAGTACTAAATAAGTTAGATTTCCAGATACTGCTTAATACGCAACAGGATAATAACTACTCATCTCAGACTCTAAATAGCTAAGAATATTTAGAGTAATGATTTGGATCAAAGCACAGCTTTAAAAATATTATTAAAAAAACCCCACATGTATATAAACAGAATATTGACCCAGATTACCCCTAAATCTTAACCCCTAAATCTTACCCCTAAATCTTAACTTCATCTTTACAGATGAAGAGGCAATAAAAAAATAATAATAATAAAAAAAAAATCTATACTCACAACTTGTATGTCATCAAGTTTTACAGCGAATGCAATCAAGGCATCCTTCACCCTTTCTCATTCTCAATGCTCCAGAAATGCTGAGACACAGGTGAAGACAGTTGGCATAATTTGCAGTAATCAAGGTAAATTACACAGTAGACACAGCTGGATCTTTGGGAACTTTTTCTTAAGAAATGAGGGGGAAAATTGGGAAGACTTCCACACTCAGTATACAAACTACTGTTACTGTAACACTAATAATGTGCTATTGAATATATAAATAAGGTGTCCTCTTCAGACTGGTTGCCTTTCATTACAATTACTGTCTTAAATTGTAATAGACTAAGTAGATTTTTCACTAGCATGCTTCATTATCAACTCTGAATACAAACTCATGTTTTATTAAATGTTCAGTTTCACAAAGTTGCACTATTTTTGCAAAGTTATTTCCATGGGCACACATGCATATTACCTATAAGTAAAACAGTTATTAGCAGAAAAATCAACTTAGTCTTATAGAATCAACATGGAAAAATCTGTAACTTAATTCACCTAAGCGATTCATAAATCTCACTAGAAACACAACTAGAAGCAAATCACATACATTAGGTTTCTTTAGCAAAAAAACAGTGAAGTATGATGTACTTGCAGAAGAAACAAAGCCATCAGCTTTACAGGCGCAATTACCAAGACAACTAATTTTCAAGGAAGTAAGATGGTAGTTATTTAACTGAATGAGATTGCTTGAAATGCCAATTACAAGATACTGTAAAATATCTCATTGGAAACTACCGTAAAACACACAATGGTGATAAAACTACCTCAGAAGTTAGTGTGATTGAGCATGCTCAATACAGAGTTCTACAGAGAATTAGTACTAGGAAAATACCCTCTCTTTACCACTCTTGCAGAGAGGTGTTCCACTAACTGCTATGCCGCAGACAAGGGAACTGATCCAGACTGAACTGAAAGGAAAGTTTCAACCTTCATCAGCTCACTGAACTAACTGGCCACATGAATGGGAGAATAGGCAGCTGAGAAGTAGCAATGCTAACCACATGTGTTCCCAGGGTGAAAGTGAGCAAGCCAGCTCTATTTCAAGAGAAGCATTTTGGAATTAGCCTTTCACTAGAATCTGGATATGTGAGCAAGAACAAACTAGACTACCCAATTCAATTCTGTGCCATGGAGTCATTTAAACCACATACTGCATCAAAGATTAGGTGGAAGCACATACAAAGCAGCTCAGCTATACCCCTTGGAACAGAAAATTAAGCAGCATTTGGTTATTTACTGCTTTAGAACTGAAAAATCCACATTATTAACATATCACATTGAGCTGTAGCCTTGGCTCAGGAGATGTACAACACTGAAACCACTCACAGACACCATGTACAAGGACAACTTAAGCATTATCCGTTCCCAACCACACTTTGAATTTCTTTGTCTATGCTATTAAGAATCACCCTACTAACTGAGAAAACAGATCTAATTTGTTTCTCAAATCTTGATTGCAGCAAACATAATTCCTGCAAGACAACCCTTGCACATAAACTGATTTTTGAACAGCCTGCCTCATGGTCTTATTAGAAACAATGGGAATGCATTCCTATTGCACTCACTTTTTGTAAGCACAAAATGTTACTCTCTCACAGAGAACACTTCTTCCACACCCTGGACAATCCTGTTTTATTCTGTAGCTCCACCTATGCTGGAGCAAACAGCAGCCTACAGCCTTCCTTCCTTCCTACCCTTGTCTCTTCCAAGACTTTTCCTCTCAGGGTCAGGAAACCACCTGGTGGTGGATTCTTTCCTCTTCCTGCACAGCCTTGCTGTTTTAGATGGTCCTGAGAAACAACATAAACTGCAAGAGCCAAGAAAATCTTATGCTACCCTCGGTCTTCTCCTACTTTGCAAAAACAAACTCGGCATTCTTTTCCGACTTAAGAGAATTTTTGCCTTTCATGTTCAGAGCAAAAATGCCACAGCTTCTATAGGATGAGGGGAAAAAAAAAATTTTTTTCCTCCAAACCACTTTAAGAGCTACAAACAAAGCTACAAAGCATCAGAAGATAAAATCAAGATGACAGCAAATAAAAGCTATTTTATGCTTTCCTTTAAATTCATCTGAGAGACAGTGAGCTCATATGCAACCTAAAAAGCTTTGGCAGAGCACACATGCAATGCTTTGCTGAAATAGCCATATCGTGGCCAAAATGCCATTCTTGGACTACTCAAAAAAATCCTTCAACTGGAGACAAAGCAGCAAGCATGAGAGGCAGATGACTGAGGGAGTGCCTTTCCTTCCCAAGGTCTTCTCAAGAATTCTCAGGCTGGAAGGCATAAGAATAGTGCTGCACCCCAAGACTTGCACTCCCTCTGGGGTCATTTATCCACCCCTGCCTCCTCCCTCCACTGGGGCTTTCACAGAACTCACTCAATTGCAAAATGACTTGGAACAGAAAGGTGCCAGAACCAAGCTCTTCACCTTTTATTACTGTGGCCTTTTAATTTTATAATGGCAAATGAAGCTATTTGGGGAGGGGGAAAGCTTTAAAAACTCAAAAGGAGGTCCAGTCTTGCTGTAATAAGGCAATTTCACTTAAACAACTGAGCACTCCCTGAAGGGCTGTCTTAATGGCTTCAATACTGCCTCATCACTACTCATTAGAACAAGTGTACTTGGAGAGTTAAATCTTATTAGCATGGTTAAAAGGCAAGAAGAGAATAAAGCAATCCCACATTAAAATCACGCCTAGGAAGACAACAGCCTTCCTATGACCTCCATTCCCTTTCTCACAAAGGAAAGCCAAGCACAAAGAAGAGAAAAGTGATTTTGCAAGCCAGTTGTATACAACTAACTCGAAGACATCAGAACTGAACCTTCTATTGAGAAGTTACTTATGTGGAAAAAAAAAAAAAAACAACAAACCAAACCCAACAAACCTTATAAAAAAAAAATTACAGGTTTCTAAAGGCTGATTAAACTGTGAGTTTGTCATTATTAAGTCATATTTGTCCTCGTAATTCAATATTTTGTGCAAGCCCAGTCCATGTGAACTGTATTTGATAAATGATACAAACTGAAGTAATCAACAACCCACTAAAAATATACTGTAAACTATCCACTTTAAAATGTATAGTCACTGATACTATCTTTAGAACTACAATGAGGAAGTCAACATGCATCTTTAGCAAGCATGAGGGACGAACAACTGCAACTTTATTTACATGCAAATTACCTAGTTTGTGACTAAACTGTGTCATGAGTTGAGACAAAAGTGAGCTATCATCATATCTCCAGTAACAGCTTAAATAGGCAAGAGGCTGTCTGCTCACCTACCTAAATGCTATCCCTCATACCCATTATATAGCAGCCACACTAACACTCACAAAACAAGTTCCCACAGGTACCTGTCTTGCAAGCCAAGAAAAGTGACTCAGGACCAATACTCCCTCCTTTACTCCTGCTTTTTTCCAGTCATGTTTACATTTCCCTTCTGGTTTTGTAGTCCTTCCATTCTTAAGGCACACAGAAAATTTACTTCGTTCTACACATGATGGATTTGTCCAATTAAAGAGATCATTAGACTAGTCATCCCAGCCAGCAGGATGTCATAGGCTCCTGAATCACTCGTTCAGCTCAATGATTCATGCATTGCCTACAGGAGTGTCTACCCTCCCACTCAACATTTACACAGCTTGTTCTACAACTGAAGGTACCGAACTTTTACCGTAAGAGCTGCAGCTGCACATAGTTTACTAGGTCAAGCCAAAAACTTCTCAGAAGCCTGTCCTGGTTTTGGCTGGGATAGAGTTAATTTTCTTCCTAGTAGCTAGTACAGTGCTGTGTTTCTGCTTTAGTCTGAGAATAATGCTGATAACACTGATATTTTAGTGAGGCAATGAGAGGAGGGTGTGAGCCAGCAGCAGCATGGTACTTAGTTGCTGGCTGGGTTTAAACCACAACAAAGCCCCAGAACATTTGCTGAGCAAGGTACCAAAAAATAGTACCTGTTCACAAAACCAATTTCTCCAGCCAACAGATCAGCTGAAATGCACGAACTGTATTTCAAATTCTCCTCAATTTTTCTGCATCTTTTTAAAAAAGATTCTTTAACAAATAGAAAAAAATCTGTGGATTGTAGTCACTGATTTCAAGAGAACACATAAAAAATTAGTTTGAAAGAAGTGAAATATGACTGTGCAGGGAATAAAAATAAAATAGAAAGAGACAAAACAAATTCCTGTGAAAAAGCAGAGCCAAAGGCCTTTCAGAAAAAAAAAATAAATCAGGTTTTCAAAGGTTGTTTACCCATCAGAAACAGCAACAGACCCCACTTCACAAGACACTCACTAGAAAGTAAGCAGAGGTCTAGAACAATTCTAATACATTCATGAATACAAGAGCAAATCAATTCCTCACATAACCCACGCTACCTGCTGAAGAGCACCTACCCAGTTACAAAGTGATTTATCTGAAAACCAGAGCAGCGTGACTAATATTATTCCTCATTGCATCACACTTCACTACAGTTACATAGGAGTTGTACTATATACAGAAGAAAAGTAACTACAGAGGCGGTAGCCTTTGAGCACACACTTTTTGAAACAAGGCCATGCTGGGAATCCTCAATTGCTAGTGGGAAAAAGACATCACTGACAAACATTTGCACTTAGGCAACATTGTGGCAAATCAACCCTTCCTGGAAAAAAAGTCTCTACTCAAACCACACACATCTTTCCTGCCCTGTTACCTACACAAGGATAAATACCCCTGTGGCTTACTGATGCAATACCATGTCAAGACACTACACTAGTAAACAAAGGGTGGTGCAGTAACAGAAAACTTCCATGGTTTTCAACCACCATACCAAACAATGCCGTCCCAGCATTACCTGGCCTTCCAGCATTTTTATTAGGCTGAGGGCCGCAAAAGATCAATGAGTAAGCAGCTCATAAAACTCCCAGCTCTTCTCTTTGAGCAGTTATTTCTTACCCTATAGGTCCTGCTTTCAACAGAAAATTGGGCAAGAGGACCCCCAGAAGTTCACAGAATCACAAAACGGTTTGAGTTGAAAGGAACCTTATTGATCATCTAGTTCCAACTCCCCTGCCATGGGCAGGGACACCTTCTACTTGACCAGTTGCTCAAAGCCTCATCCAACCTGGCCTTCCATTTGGAACAAACCTAGTCTTTTCGTGATTCTAAATTAATTCAGATTTTTGTCCATAATACATGCAGCTTTCAAAAAAACCCTTATTTTCTACCTTAAAAACTACCAAAGCAGACAAAATGTGCAGAATCACCAATCTAGTTTACCAGAAATTTATGTGGGTAAATCAAGCAAATACAAAGTCATTGCTGACAAATACAAACAAGAATCCGCAATTTATGTTCAGATACTAAATCCCATTTTTTACTGAAGTTAAACACCGATTTGGGTAGTAATTCTGTACATCTTAAACTTCAGGTAGTAAAAAGCTGACATGGTTTAAGGAATCACAATAAACAAATAGAATAAATATAATTCTCTCTAGCATGTCTACTTAGACAAATCAGAATCAGGATTAATTTTTACTCTTAACTTTAAGAAGTTGCTTCAGTCACATGCCATACTTTTATTCTTACTATCTGATCCTTTCAGCTTCGAAAAAAATCTAAACATTTTTAGAAGAGCTATACATACTAAGAAATATTTCAACTCTGAGTCAGAACATTAATCTAAGATGTTAGCACCAAGCAAATCACCAGATCTGCATTTCTTCATGACTACCCATGCCCTTCCATGCCTGCAGTTTCCATGACTTCACAGACATATTAACTATTTTTAATGCAACACTATGCACTAACCTTTGAATAATAGCCTTCTTTTCCATGGCAGTCAGGTGCTTCAGTGATTTTGATCATCATACACATCTAAAACCACACACCTGCTTTTTCACCCTTTTTACATTCACAATTCTAAACAAGCATTATAGGCACGCTAGTCCCTAGCTAAGTATTTCAAGAGTGTATCAGAAAACTTTGCTGCCCACGGAGCATGACATTTAAAATCTTGACTATTTTGCAATGCCAGCAAGTTGACACATCTCTGGAGCAGTTCACTTCTTCTCTTCTGCAGTGTATTTAAGCCACACCACTCAAACACAGAGATCAAAGATGATCTGAAAGGAGATATTAGAAGAGACTTCTCTTAACAGGGAAGCAACTCAATGTACCACTTAAGTAAGGTAGCTTTAACCTTTGCCCAAACACAACCAGTGTTGAATAGCCTCCATCTTTCAAAAGATAGAGTCCTTGTCAGCAACAGTAGAGACTATACTATTTTCTTCTGAAAAATCCTTTAAGCAAATATTTCCTTTCTGCTAAAAAAACACACACAAAAAACCAACCAACCAACCAAACCAACACAATTTTATCTTTTTACCTGCTTCTCTCCTTTATCTTCACTCAGAAGGCAAGACAGGAGGAAAGGGCAATGAAAGGAAAGATTACATGGGATAGGCTTCTCAATTCCAAAACACTCAGGACATACCATACACGAATTTCCTTTCAGGTAATTATTTCAGCCTCTTGAACAGATGAAGGAAGTTAGTAAAACTGAGGTATGCCTAAACTATTTCAGTCTCTACATTTTGTACTCACCCAGAAGACAATGTTGTAGCTGAAGAGAAGGTATTTGTACCAACAGCTGACTTCTGCATTAGAATATCGGTAATAGTGCATTTTCTATAGCACAGCGTCTGCACATAATAGAGAGAATGAGAATAATTAGGCAGTGAAATGTTTTAAGAATAAAGAATCTTTTTCTAGATCTCTTATTGAGAAAGTGACTATAGTAACATGCACCGTATGACATTCAGCGGTATGTTAAAAGTCAGCTCAGAAACTTCTGCTGACTCTTAACTCCCCCTAAGTATTTGTTGCTTAATAACCCTATACTCTTTAAGCACCCTGATGTGGTAACAGGAAAGGACACCCAAAAAGGAAACTAGCTATACAATTAGCCTAGAAGGTCTGCATCAGCAAGTTGACATTCATCTGTTTTCTCACTCCTTCAAAACCATTTTACTTATACAGACAGCTGCTTGGACTTACACAAAAGTGTAAACACATACCCTGTGGATCACACATCCACCCAGCTAGTATGATGTTAGAAGTCGTTACCTGGAAAACCTCAATGTCTACAGACTGTTAAATACAATAAGCAGTTGTACTCTATCTTTTCCACACTTTAACATTTCTTTACCAAATCAGTATCCCATAAGAAGTCTTATTCTCACAAACATTAAAAAGCTGGTCTGCTCTGCAGTTTGTTTTCTGTGTTTTTGTACATTCAGCAGAGATAAGGTTCAATAGCAACTGTTGCTCAAATATTTCAGAGAACTTCAGCTTTTCAGAGTATCATAACTAAACCACCTCTGCAGAAATGCCATGTGTAGGAACAAAAGAACAGAAGATAAGCTGTTAAACTGAGAGCTGGAGCAGGGAAGACAAAGCACTCCACAGCTCTTGCATTCCAGAGAGCTGACCACAGAAGTACTGCTTAAGACAGACAAAAACCAGTTCCATATTTCAACCCTACACTCACCTTGAAGTAAATGTTTTCCTCGCATAAAATGTCAGTGAAAAACTTGTGACAGAAAAGCAAGCATACAGAGTTTTTATACACCTCATAACTAAGGAAAAGGCTTCAAGGACTATGCTGGCCTGGACATTCACAGACAGCATGCAGAAACCACGCCTATTCAGCAGTGTCTGAAACCAAGCACCATGGAATACAGAACTGAAGATCACCACCACATTTTTTTTTTTGAAGACAGCCTGCACCTGGGTGTAAAAACACCACCACCACAGAAAGAAAGAACAGAAGCAAATACCTGTCAGCTTTAAGAATCCCCTTCAATAAAAGCTAAAGCAAGCTCTTTATTGTAAGTGAAATACCAATTGCTTTCCAGGACAATTATGGAGTACTACAATCACTGCCTTACTGGAGGAGCTTGTTTTCTGAAATCTCAACACAAGTATTTCAAGCCTTGTCTCAAACTTTTTCTCCCCTGAAGCTAAAACCACACACACACAAACAGATCAAGGACACACAACAGACACCTCCAGCCCATGAGACTACGAACTCCTAAATCCAAACAGATTCTGATTTTCCTTCCAGAGGTCACCCAATGCAAGGATTAGCTTCCACCTGGAAACAGACTGAGAGTCCTTCCTTGGTCCAGACACATTCCCTGTCCCTCTTCAAGCCCAGCCAGGAAGTTTCTTTGCTGCCCAACAAATGAAAATAGTTTTCAGAAATGCAGAGACCATGCAGAAAAAGCTAAAGAGGATAGATTTTGGTAGTTTTCTCCATAACTACTTAAAACTGTAGAATACTCTATCAGAAAATCATGTGACTTCACCAAAGTAGGATTGCAAGACACATGGACAAAGAATAATTTTTGCCTTTTTTTTTTTTGGCTAAAATGGCTTGCATGTGCACAAGAGGAATTTTCAGATCATATTAAAAGTTGGTAGGTGTTATACAAGTCATACTGATCCACTTGACATGAAGTAGATTGATTTGTATATAATAAAACCAGACATCACCTAAATAGCCTTCAGCCATATGTTACCTACACAGGTTGCTTAAGACAGGTAGACCAGTGCATCTGGACAGACACAAAAGCAGCATGAAAAATCATTAAAAGAAGGAATTACTCCACCTGATGCCATACAAGATGGAGTAAAAAATTCTATACAAGTTGGAGTAAAACTGAATTAAGTCAGAACTAAAGCTTTTTTTTATTTTCCAACAGTCCCAGTAAAGGGACTGTACACACAGAATGAACCACTTGGTGGGTTTCATAGAAACAGCAAAGTCTGGAGAAAAAATAAAGTATATATTGTGCATTCTTACAGAAACAATACCTGCAAAATTTGCCAGGCTAGAGAGTGTGAACATTCAGAATTAACACCTGAGCATGATCATGCTAGTTAGACATTGATTTCCATACAGTTTTGATCAAATACAGAAAACAAATCTTTTTGCCTTCCAAAACTTCACCTTATAAATACGTTCTAATGCTCGCAGTTCATTTATAGCAAAAAAGCACTTAATCTTTGTTAAAAAAAACAAAATTGTACTTTATAGCAGCACAAGCAGTGACTAGACAGGACTTCCCTAGATGTGACCAGTCACATAAGCTGAGTTTTGCAATATACATTCCTGTAAGTAGACAGTTTTGTTTCCTCATGCCCTCGTTCAGCTTTAGTTACTGACCCTTCCAACCCATCTAACTTCACAGACAACGTTTTGAAATCTTATTATTAAAAGACATAGTAAAGAAAACTTACTTAAACACTACTCTCCTGTTTTTCTAAGCCTGCAGCTGAGAGAACACAAGAGAAGGAACAAACACTTGGCTTTTCTAACCTCATCTCAGCCTCTAGCCCCAGATGGAAGTTTTTATTTCAGTACTCAGTAGTCATACACTTATTCAAGTCAGTAAGTCAGATGGGTCTGGGGAAAAGGGGGAAAAAAAGGAGACACTACAGACAATAGCAGAACCCCACTAATCTGAGCAAAGTCCAAGACTCCATTTGCATCAGTTTAAATCTGTGTTACAGCAATATACTGGCTGCCAGAGCAAGCACATTGTCAGTGTTGTTCCCAGGCTGAAAGTCAAAACACAGCACTGCACCAGCTACTAAGGAGGAGAAAAATGACTGCTACTGCTGAACCCAGGACAGACATTCTCTGGATACAGGCACACAAATGTCTTCATCACTGTTCTGCCTGCCTCCCTCCATGTGAAAATCAGGACCCCGGCAAAAGACAGAGGCGCTAACTGTAAAATGCACATACTACTAATAAGAAACATTGCTTTTGCTGCTGCTACCACTACAAAAGAGGAGACAGCAGGTGGCATGTAACTAGCATATCATTAAATTCCATAAAAATTGAGTTCTACTAGACAAAGAGGCTTAAAACGTAATATGAGATAGAAAGACAAGCATACCATTTCAGGACCTAAAATACAAACACACCCCAAAGTTTTACTTTTTGTTAGGTTGCCCTCCCTGGCACTGGGATTCAGATCCAATTGTTCCAAGTCCCAGCTTCAGTGAAACTATTCCCAGGAATTAAGAACATGTCCTGGGTTCAGCAGCAGCAGTCAGTTTTTCTCCTTCTTAGTAGCTGGTGCAGCACTGTGTTTTTGACTTTCGGCCTGGGAACACGGCTGATAACACCGATGTTTAGACTGACCAAGGACTTTGTGAGTCTCATGCTCTGCCAGGGAGGAGGAGAAGGTGGGAGGAAGCTGGGACAGGACACCTGACCCAAACTAGCCAAAGAGGTATTCCATACCACAGCACGTCATGCCGGGGGATGTAACTGGGAGCTACCCAGAAGGGCACGTCCTCTTTTCTGTCAGGCTCTTTTCCGGTGGGTGGTATCATATTCTCTTCCCTTGTTATTTCTCTTATCATTATTATTATTGGTGGTAGCAGTAGTGATTTGTGTTATACCTTAGTTACTGGACTGTTTTTATCTCAACCCGTGGGAGTTACATTCTTTAGATTCTCCTCCCCATCCCTTTGGGGGGGTGGGGGGAGAAGTAGACTGCGTGGTTCTAATTTACGGCCTGGGCTTAAACCATGATAGAACATCAAAAGCACCCTTTACTGATAAGCACCATTCCCCACCTACCTCACCATTCTGAACATCAGCTTGCGAGACACTTCTCTCCATTACCCCATACAACTGGCAAGATGTCCCAGTCAATATCAATCACAGTATTTTCACAAAATGAAAAATAAAATGCTATTTTTTTTTCCATATACTTTTTTTTTTTTTAAATGCTTTGAAGGGACAAGGGGCCTAGTACTACCAGTACTGGTTCCTTGCTGCAAAGAAGCTCATGGCTCCAGAGACAGATGTTACCTTCTGAAACATCTGCTTATATTAAATGAGCAGATTTGACTTACTCTCTTCGCTTATCCTCACCACGAGTCTTTTGTTTCTTCTTGATGGACCACCAAACACTATATGGAGAAGATGCTCACTATTGGTATGGGAGTGACATTCTGACATAATAAGTTGAAAGTGTAGGCATGTCTGACTTTTTCCCCTAACCCTACAAATAAACAGACTAAGCAATCCACTCAAGGCCAAACAGCCACGTTCTCTGTGTTTATACTAAAACCAGTCATGTTTCCTAATATAGGAGGCATCTTTCAGCAGTCTAGAAATCTGCTACATCAGTATTTCATTTCACTTACATCACAGACTACATAACTGTGGTTAGGCAATGCTACAAACCACTTGGAAGATTAAAGTAGGCAGCATAGACTAGGAACTTTCTCTACTGTTTCAGACAGAGCAAGTCACATTGTGTCAGCTGACAGTTTATCACCCACTCATGACAACAGGAATTTTTAGAAATTAAATAGAACACTGCTGCTTTAGTAGACTATATGATTTTGTCTTGGTGTTTACAGCTTTAGCGGAGGGAGGGGAGGAAAAGCAGCTGTTTATCAAGAGGCTACTGCCTTTTCCAAAGCATTTCTACACCCACAGATTCTACCCTTAATTCCAAAATGCTACAGCAGTGATATTCATAGTCATTGGATTTTCACTGTACTAAACCAGAAAGGTGTGATATATTAAACAATCTAACTTGGATATGCAGGGAAATCCTCACAGATAAGATATTAATTCTAGAACAAGAACAACTGGAACACTAATGCATATATCTAGATCTAGGTCCACAGGTCCTTCTGACCTTCAGACAGCATTAGCTTTACAAGGAAGTAAAGAATTTCAGTATGACTTTCTGTAAGTTGTCCAGGTTCAGCTAGTATTGCTACCATATGCAGTCCTGATCCCCTTCCCTGTTGCCTCCTAAAATCCACAACCATTAATCATCCTATTCAGTGGAGCAAACAACCATACAGCAAATCACGTAGCACAATTGATCAAACCTGTGATCTTTTACCATGAGCCAAGAATAGAAGAGTTTTAAGCCATCCAATCTACCTCCCCAAAGCTCATACAAATGCCAGGGTGGGCGCAGTCAAGAGGTGGCAGAACAAGGAGGCCAGAAACAGCACTACCTTCTGAGTATGCTCATGGAAATTGCACCACCCTTACAATGCCAGCAGCCTATACCAGCACCACAAGCTACACCACACTTGAAGCTAACACACTGAAATGGATGAAGCTGGGGGAACTGGGGCAAAACTTAGGCAAGAGAAAACAAAGAAGAAAGTTCATTTGGTAAGTCGTTAGCTGCTCTCCTCACCATTCGTCGATATAAAGCACAAAGTCATACGAAGCTGGTGAAGTAAACCAACAAAGTTAAAAGAAGAACAAACTAAGGAGCAAGAATTTTTAAAATGCAGGAAGAGGTATGCTTTGGTCTATCATTTGTTGTGATATGACTACTTAATTCCATTTCTCCATCAACAGCAAATCTGTATCAAAAGATATCAGTTCATTCATTCAAAACATGGTGCCATTCAAAATAACTGTCATATTCTTTGAAGGTGCTCAATCAAGGGTAGGGCGGAACAGGGGAGAGAGTTGAAAGACTCATCCCTTACCAGGGATAGTTCAGAGATTTTCTTAGGACCTTCTGAAAATAGAGAAATTAAGAGGCATCTACAGACTGCTTTTTCCACATCCCAGGGAGAAGTTGATCACTGAAGGAATCTTTATGTTCAGTACGATACCTGGGTGCTGGGCATCAAATCTTCATGTGTAAGGACTAAGACGGTGCAGCACAAAGGCAAGGAGCTCTTACAGGTTCCTGGAAACAGAGACAGCAGCGCTTCTGATGACTCAGGAACTCACTGCAAGCGTCATCTTTATTTTTGCAATTGTGTCTTCAAGGAACTCTGACTGGGGCCTTGCAAAGAAAAGACAAGCTTCTCTTCAGGACCACCAGTACAAGGTATCTACTTCTGCTGCAGTCTAGAAGCAAAGCCAGACCAATTTCTTAAGACATCATCTTTTTGTAGTGTGCTGAAGACTCAAAGTCCTCAAAGTATCTGAGGAATATTTCAAGCGCATGCTGCTCCAATACAAAGTCTACAAAACTATCTCTCAGAGCAGATCCCTATAAATTTTCAGGTTTCAGTGACCAGGCTTTATTCACTACAGCACAAATCACAACTTGGAAAAACTTTTTAAGGAACACACACCAGTGCTCCTGAACCCAAAACAAGTAAGCAGTGATTCAGACAAGCTCCACTCTGGTTCTCTAGACAACTCTCTCTGAAGTTACGCATGTGCTTTTGGCCAAGCCACTACTTTTACATGGATAAGCTGCATCTGAAATACCATGTAAAAGTACTCTGAACTTAAGACTAGCATTCATAATATTGACATCTTAAATTCTGAAAAATAATCTATGTGGGCATCATTTGTTACCCTCTTGTGAGCTGCCCTCTTGACTAACATCATATATAATCTGTCATAAAAGCTCTACACTGCACAACTGTAATTCAAGGAGCTGTTTAAGCTATCACCCATGGAACATTTTCAGCTCCCCTTGATTTCTTAAACTAACACAAATACACTAAAGGCAGACTTGAAAAAGGCGAGCAGAATTAGGGAACACTCCCACAGCAATTAAAAAGCAGTGAGAGAAGACAATAGCCATTGTAACAATTTCACTTTTAACCAAAAGATACAGTTGGCTCACTTGTTCTCAAAAAAAAAAAAAAATCCTCAAAATAAAAGCAACTCCAAAAATTCTGTATTTTCTTTATACAAACTGGTCAGAATGAAAGCTGATGACACTGTAGAATGTAGGTGGTTACTGACCATTCAAACTGCAAATATTTTTTGTTATTGACACTTTCAGTACAACAATTTTACTCAGCTATCCACTGTACTTTACTAGGTTTATGCTACTTCTGCTCCACTAGCATCAGGTTCACTGAAGTAATGAGGAAAACATAAAGTCTTTCCACTCCAATATACAGCAGCACCCGGCAAGGCACAAACTAAAACATAGATCTCTTACCTAGTTTAAGGGAAATCTGCTCCAAGTAGCTGACTGCAAACAAAATGTACACTCCATATTCTGACTTAAAGCAAGAGACAGCACAGGCACCAGAAAGAAACGTAAACATCACAAGGAAATAGAGTCTAAAAGCCAGCACTCATCCAAACATGAGCAAAAGACAGAAGAAAGATCACTCCATAAGCTCTCAGGCTATTAATATTTAATTGCAGGCAACAGCATGAGGACAGGAGGTGGGGCCTTCACTGACCTTATCGTCAGAAACACTACAGGCTAACCCATGTTTATGCAAGTTAAAACTCAGTTAGATTACACCAGAATAAGTGAAACCAACATTAGACACTGTACTACAGTTCAATGGATGGCATATCAGTGAAACACACAGAAGCCTGTCAGTCATTCTGACCAGGAGTTTATTCACTCTGGAGACCAAAGCCTGTCAGAACAAGTAGCCAGAATAATCTTAACTGATCAAAACTTCTTGGCTGCTTTCCACTACCTCATGAAAGCAGATACATTCACACCCCCTATAACACCAACAGCAGCAAGGCAAAACTTATGGTCTCAATTTAAAGCATGTAATTTGACTTTTCTTTTTTTTTTTTTTTTCATTCCAACAGAAGGTTTTGGAACTCTTACGAAGTAAATATTTCACTTGAGAAGCCAGAACTTCCAGTTTGGGGAATAATTTTATTTCTATTTAGTGATCAGGGGAAAATTTTATTTTTATTTAGCAATCTAATAGTAACAGAACCAATGCCAGACATGTCTGCTCACTCCCACACCTCCATACAGACCAAAGTATTTCAGGAACAAAATGGGTCCTTCACTTGCTATACCACTTTATATCACAAAAATAAGTCACAACTTTGAGGAAAAAAAGACAGGAAAGAAAAAGACCAACTTTCCTTGCTGATAAATCCATTTTTTTTCCTGAGACCATCCTGAATTTTTACACATGCTGTGGCTTTCCTCCATTTCCAGGAATGCCACTTGTTCAAATCTCCAGTTACGTTTCAGCCAGAAAAGATATCCCTTCATTTTCTTTTTTTCATAAGAGAGAAAAACAGCAAACTAATTATAGCAATATATACTAAAGAAATCTCAAGCATATAATTTGTTTTGGGGTTTGTTGAGGGTTTTTTCTCCTAAAAATATTTCTTGCTTACAGTATAACATGCAGTCTGTCCACGTCCACACTGTATTCTTAGCCTTTACACTGAATGTTCATACATATAAACACAAGCTAAGTATAATTAAATATTTTAAAAAATTAAACCAGATCAAGGTATCTCTAAGTTAAAAAAAGAATACCAACATTGATACCTGATCTCTTGTAATGAGCATGCTAAGAAATAAATGCATGTACAGTACTAGCTACCTTCACCAGTTGTTCTGGTTAAATGCTGTTTTCATGTCATGGAGGCATGATGTGGGGCTGAACCCAGAAAACTTCTCCCCCCTCCTCCATTCCCACCCCAAGTGACAGGACCCATGCTTTCAAACACCAGGGGAACACTCATTCCAAATGAGGCAAACCCTCCCTGCACCAGGAAATGCTGCTTACTGGGGGCACAGGGTGTTAATGCATGATGGGTCTGGGGACAATGCTTTCAACGCTTCCTTTCTTTTGCTGCCCCTCCACCTTACACACCAACCGCGTTCTCAACCCAGGAGTCCTTATTTCACATCCCAAGCAGGACAATCAGCAGCTCACAGCCACAAAAGAAAAGTGCTTTGTGGCCACATAGACAGATCAACAATCATGTAGTTATTCTCCTTACCAACTGACTTTCTAATAAAGAAACACACCTGTGCAACTTTCAAAAACCAACTACTAGGCAAACCTCTAACACAACACCGGAAAACATTAGAGATGCAACAAAATGGCATTAACCAAACACCTCACAATCCTAACCACTACCAGCTCTTCAGCAAATGAGATGTCTCAGCCAAAAGACAGAAATAAGCTAATGCTTCAAGAGACTTAGGTTCACAGAGTACCCTGCACACACTACCACAACACAAGTTAAAAGAATCAAAAAGACAAAGACCAAACCTGCTGCAGACCACGCCCATGTTTGAACAACTCCAGCCCTTCCCCCGAGAGTCAGTGCTCAGGCAGGTTGTGAGAAACCCTTGACTGTCTCACTGGAAGACTGCATCTGCCCCAGGGGAAGGAGGAAAAACAGGCTTTCCGCCTCTTAGGAGTATGCCAAGAACAACACAGTGCCATTAGGAGATCAGGGCAGCAAAGGCCATGAAGTGACACGGAGCTCTTTCCAATGCAGATATCAGTCTCTGCAATAGAGGCTGACTGGTTACAGAAGCTGCGCAGCTCAGAAGAAAGAACAAAACTGAACAACACCTTCCCTTCTCACTTGTTCCTGCTGGACAAAATCTTTCAGTTAAAGTCCCTCCTGCTTTGCAGAAGCAGACCACTGCTATGATCATTTTGTCAAAATACTCTGCCACCTCAGCATGCAGTACGCTTTGCAAACAAAGCCCTCTTCTAGTCTTCTGAGTCATCTCCCTAAATTGCCTATCCATTAGTTTCAAGTCAACCAACTTTTTTGATGAACCGTTCTCCTCCACAGGCTTGCCATGCAGACAAACTGAAGTAACTTAATACTCAAGGTAGGGTAGAAACCTCTGTTATTTTATACCCTTTATTATATATAGCCACACCACTGTATTCAAATTCCACTCAACATTAAGTACTTCCCTGAGCACCATTTAACAACAAATTGAAGGGAAAGAAATGGGCATCAAGAGAATCAGCTCTATATCCCAGCAGTCAGAAGGCTGCTGTTGCATAAAGACTATAGTCCAGTCCAACAACTCAGGTATCTTCCTTCAAATACAAGCTACTTGAGGCTATTCCCTTTGTTTTCTATTCCAGGAGTTTCTAAATGCCAGTGTACGTGTTTCAGCACTGATGTTATGCCCCGAAGCAAAGAGTAGACAGCTCTTGCCAAGCAGAACAAACCATGCTCTTTTTAAAATATTAAAATTCACAGCATCCTATGAATCCTGAATATTGTGCTTCATTGTTTTCTGTAGCTGTGGCTGCAGCAATTGGAAGCTAACTTGTTACTTCTAAGTCCATCAATTATTTAAAGAAATCACCTTTCCACGGAGACTCAAGTATCAATTATTTAGTCATTGAGCAGGAAGCAAAAAGCCTTCAAAACAGGAAAAAAAGATTTCTGGGAAGAGCTGTAGGGCCACATGAACAAATCTGGGTTTGTACACTACACAAAGCAAAATAAAACAAATCGCAAAAAAGCCAAAAGCTCATACGCACACACAAGCTCAGCAAGTGCCTGAGCCTATTAGTGCCAAAGGAAGATCCCCAACAACATGAGGAGGCTTCAGCACAGGTCTTCACATGGAAGACCTTTATCAATTTGTTATGAATACCTGCTCTCTAGACTAGGAGTGTAACAGAGAGAAGCTCTTTTTTAGTACCAGGACAACATTCAACACCACTTACTTCAAAGACCAAGAGGAAGCAAAGCCCTATGTTTATTACACCCTTGCCTTTCACACTCAGGTTCAGATCAAGAATGAAGACAGCCTTAATATTTTCAGCTTTTGCACATACTTCTAAAGACAAAGACACAGAAAACAGCTCCAAGAAGAAACGTTCTCAGAAGAAATCAGACTCCACTGTCCATTGTCTCAAAGACTGGCATGAGAAGCTGAGATGGAATTCCACCTATTTTGTCTCAGAGATGGGTGGGAGGAGTTGAGGTAAGACTTCCATCCATTGCCTGGGAGAAAGGAGTGAGGAGCTGAAGCAGGACTCCACCGTCCACTGCCTGAGGGATGAGTGGGAAAGTCCACGGATTTTGTGAACTGCAGCCTGTTAGCCCTAGAAACACACCAGAAATGCCAAAGCACAAAAGCCCGTTCTATCAGACACAGGAAGTTTTGACCCAGGAAGCCACAGAGTAAAGCAGAATGGCACAAAAGGTCCACAAGTAAAAATATTCTTGATTCACGTGAGGCATAAATGTCTCCTTTGTCTGGTGTCTGAAACCCACATACTTTACCATACCCTACCCAAGTGGAGTTGTTTTTTTTTTTGTAAAAGCAGAAAAATGACATAAAGGGAGGATCTGTAGGAACAGTTTCCACAATAGCTCTGTGAACTGCACTTCTCCCACACACATCTCACTGAGATTTCTAATATAACATAGTAAGATTAGAACAAGAGTTTAATTTATTTGAGAACAAGAGTTTAATTTACTTGCGCTAAGCGGTGATCAAACTGTGCCACACATAACACACAACGGAAACCTTGACAGAAGACTATGAGAATTGTAGGAGTTAGTCAGCAGAAACACACACCTCCCCTTCCCCCCCCCACCTCCCAAAACTTCTTTTTACAGGTAATGGCTGACTGGTAGCCACACACTATAGTTTCATAAGCTACATATAACTACCCTCTAAGAAAATCAGAGGTCAGCCTCAAGACAAAACACAATCTATAAGGGATATATTCCTCATTCATTAGAAATTAGCCTACAATTTCTTCACACAGATTATCTAACGCATTTGCATCTGGACATGACTAAATTCTTAACACACCATGTCAACAACCTTCTTGCCACATCTAAGAGCAAAAAGTTACATCTTCAACACAAAAGAGAATCACATAATCACAAGGGTTGGAAGGATCCTCTAGAGATCATTTGTCTGACCCTCCCTGCCATGGCAGGGTCACCTATAGCAGGTTACACAGGAACACATCCAAGCAGGTTTTGAATGTTTCCAGAGAGGGAGACTCCCCAGCCCTCATGGGCAGCCTGCTCCAGTGCTCTGCCATGTTCAACATAAAGAAGTTCTTCCTTATGTTTAGGTGAAACTTCCTGTTTTAGCTTATGGCCATTGCTCCTTGTTCTGTTACTGGGCACCACTGAAAAGAGTCTGGTACCATTATCCTGGCACCCACATTTGAGATATTGATACACATTAATGAGATCCCCCTCTTAGTCTTCTCTAGACTAAACAGGCCCAGCTTCCACAATCTCACCTCATAAATGATGCTCCAGAATCCTGATCATGCTTGTGGCCCTCTGCTGGACCCTCTCCAGTAGCTCCTTTTCGTTCTTGTACTGATGGGCTCAGAACTGGACACAGTACTCCAGATATGGCCCCACCAAGGTCGAGCAGAGTGGGAGGATCACCTCCCTCGACCTGCTGCCACACTCCTCTAGATGCACCACAAGATAGTGTTGGCCCTTCTGGCTGCAAAGCCACACTGCCAGCTCATAGTCAACTTACCGCCTACCAATACTCCCAGGTCCTTCTGAGCTGCAGTTTGCCCAATTAGATAGCATTTTAGGGCTCAGACAAAGGAGACATTTATGCCTTATGTGAATCAAGAATGCTTTTACTTGTGGGCTTTTCTGAAAGTGTCCCAGTTAGATAGCATTTTAGGGCTTGGAGCAAGGGCTTTTTATGATCCTTTCATTAAGCATTACAAAGCTCAAAGGCAGAAAAATGTAAGCCCAGAACATAACCCATTTCAGTCCCGTCAGGTATGTTACCTACATGAAGGCTCTTGCACAGCCACTATTCCTAACAAAAAAATGTATTTGTTTTTCTTTCTTTTCTGCCACCCTGCCTCCCCTGTGCAAGGGGACAAGGAAGAAAGGAAAAAAGAGGCTTTAAACAGGCAAACAGCACAAGATTAATTATTCTACAATGCACTAAACATCAGGCAAAGCCTATGCCCAGAGACAAGATGACAACTCAGTTTAGACTCGTGAGGTTTCTTCTGATTTGGTCTTCTTAATGGGGACTGGAGAGAACAATAACACATAGGAATCTACAAATGAAGCTAACTGGGTCAACTTACACTAAATAAAAATCACACAGAGCACACACTAGACAAAGGAGTAACTTTTAATTATTTTGATTTAGCTCTAGATCTCACCTTTAGCAAGTTCATCTATGAGCAAATTCAACAAAAGCAAAATGCCAACCATGTAACTTACTTGCACATTGGTTTTCCACAGTATTACAAATGCACTTCCAAACTTTGGGAATCTACTTCAAAAACCTGATGTTTCAGTGGCATGGTAATTTTGAATATGAAAATCTTCTAAAGGACAGGTGGTATCACTACTTTTGTTCCAATCCACCCCACAAGAACAGAGCTAAAAGACATACATCATACCCTAAAAGTACCTTCTTCCCATGTCATTAGCCAGAAGATAAAGAACACTAATTCCACCAACAGAGATGTCCCGTGTTTGTTTAAAAATACAACAAAAATATCCAAAAGCTGCAAAGTATTTTCCCTCCACAGCTCATTCCTACTTCACACCAATGACTACACTTAAGTTCCTACCTGACCCCTTCTCTCCCCACACAATTCCTCTGTCAAGCAAGTAGTAGTAGCCCCTCAATTATCCACATCCAAGCATTAAAAGTTTCACACATTTATTGTAAATATAAAGCGGCTCAGGAAGTTCTAAGAACATGTGAGTACTGATGCCTAACTCACTGCTGGAGATAGCCAGAAAGGAATCAGCACCCCACTGAGCATTTCTGAACAAGACATACTCTGTAATTCCATTCTCTAGGAGCTGGTTTCCTTCCATTTTATTCCAGTGCTCTAGGTCACAAGCTTTATGCCCCTATAACAAGAAAGAAAGAAAGAAAGAAGAGAAAGGCAGTACTGGAAAAATCTTATCCTGCCAGTTATCCTAAAATATCCTTCCCTCCACCACCATCACCTTTGATGACCTATAAGGAAAGGAAAATCATCATAAATAACTTACTTTTACAGCGTGGTGGCTTTTTTTGTTTGTTTGCTTTTTATACAGAAAGGCTCAAAATGAAACTACAAAGTCTACATGAAGTATGTGAAGTAAAATTAGATGTATGCTTAACAGCCTTATGCAGATAATCTGAAAGTGTAAAATCGTGGTTTGTTTTACACACACACAGAGAAAAATACAGTACTGAAGTTAGACAGGTATATCATCACAGGTCCTGTGTTATACCAAGCATTTTCCAGCTTAGCCTAAACCCTCTCCCTAGAAATGCACAAGGGCCGGTCCCTTCCTTATAAAAAAAGTTTACAAAGGGAATAAGAAAAAACAAAACAAACCACACCAACACTTTTTCCACATGAACTGTGCATAATACATTTCACTTGAACTCTTCTCATAGGGTCTGTATGTAGTAGCTTCTCGGCAGAGCTCTGTAGCGGTCACAGACCGCTGAATAAGACATTCACCTGAAACTAAAGACAACCAGGTAGAACGTAAATGACCAAACAGGAACTGGTGATATAACAATTATCCAAACACCATTCCTGGGAACCCCCAGGAGCCGAAACAAGCGCGGCAGTTCAGCGCGACCTCGGCTCGCCTCGTCTAGCCTCACCTCGGTGACGCCGTGCTCAGCGGCCCGGCCTGTTTCGGCAAGCAGGAGAAAGGGCGTCAGAAAGGTTCCTCGCTAACATAGCTTGCACGCAATTAAAGTTAAAATAATAATAAACAAAAGTTACAGGCCTCGATTCTCGCAAACACAGGACACTTGCTGCTTCTAACCGCAACCCCTGGACTGAGAGGCTAGCAGCAGCCGGTGGGACGGCGGAGTAAGGAGCAGCCAAAGGCCGCCCTGCGGCTGCAGCATCCCCGAAAGGCTCTTAAAAAAAATTAGAAAACAAAACTGCTTTTCTCCCTTGTGGCACCTCACTGAACTCCGCATGTACTCCCAGAGGAAGCCTCGCCCGGCCTCTCCGGCTTTCTTTAACGGACAATGGCAAAAACACACCACAGCCCCGCGTTTTAGGGAAACTTGGAAGTCGGAGGGCTACTGCCCGCCCCGAATGAGGGCAGTCGGCCAGCGTTTGCTCCCCGCCCGGTTCAATGGCTGATAGCTCTCAAAGAACGTTGCAGCAGACAGCCATGGTCCAGGAGAAATCAAAATGCCCGTGCTTAAAACCGAGAGGCAGAAAGGGGCATTCCGTGGAGCTGGGCCGCGGCGCGACCCCCGGGTCAGACGGCTAAGCGGGCAGGAACTTACCAGGGGCAGTAGCCTGCTCACTCGCTAAGTTTCGCCAAGTTGGGCGTGGGGGTGAGACGGAGATCGGCGTAACCGGGCTTCCCTCCGCTGCCTCGTCTAGTCCATGGACACGGCGTGGCAACACTCCCGGAACCTCCCCGCGGCAGACGCTGCCAGACACCAGGGCCGGGTACCTCTGCGGAATCGAGCCGCACTGCCGCTGCCGTGCTCCCGCTGGCGGCCAAGAAGCGCGGAAATGCACGCCCGTTCCTCCGGCCACGCCTGCTCCCCACACGCAGCCGTGCTCCACACAAAGGGGACGCACAGGAAGCACAGCTCTTCCTCCAGCCCCACAGAGTCCTGCAGGCCTCCCAGTGGCTTCTCCTGCCACGACATCCACAGGCGTCCCCCAGCTGGCGGGGTAACGCCGGCACCCTGGGAGGACCCCCGAGGCCGGGCGGAGCTGAGAGCGAAGAGGCCCCCGCCCCAGCGGCGGGAACAACCGTCCGTCATGCTACCGCCGCCCATTCCCCTCGGGCGGTCCCACTCAGCCGCCTTCGGCGGCTTAGCGAATGGAAGGCCGTACCCCTCAGTAAGGCTGTCAGCTTCGTTTATTTTAGGCTAGTTTTGCGGTCGAGATGGTAGCCTCCCCCGCCCTGCGGAAGAGGCGCGGAAAGCCGACCTGCTTCGCGCCCCGCCCTGGGCTGAAGGAGCTCGGCAGCGGTCTGCGCCGCCAGCCCGTCCCCTCAGCCGCGTTTCCTCCCAATCCGGGGGTTTTCGGAGCGACAGTCAGCATGCTAGGGACAGCTCTCTCAGGGTAATAGTGAAGAAGCAATCGAGCTTTACCTGAAAAGCCAGAAGGTGAAAAGAGAAGAAAAGAAAAAAGAAAAGAAAGGAGAAGAAAAGAAAAAAAGAAAAGAATATCCCGAAGAGTATTTTAAGTCTTAAAGCATCCTAGGGGTTTTAAATTTCGAGGTGCTGGGAACATAGGAGGGTGAGGAGAGAGGAGCTGAGTCGTGATTTTTAAACCCATGTGCTGAGCAAGTGATAGCTCACACCTGAGGTAGTCTCTGCCTGGTACATGAAAATGCTCTCCCCTTCCCTGTCTAGCTTAGCTTCTAACTTCTGTGCACTGCTCCTATTCCCATCTATTCCGTACCTAATGATCTCTCTTGGCACAGGGAAACAATTCTGTCATCTTCATTCTCTTCCTCATATAAACTGTTTTCTGCAGTGCCTCACTAACTATGAAAATACGTTTTGTGCAGGAAGGCTAAGCTAGGCTAAGGAAGGCAGTTCCACACCAGAGGCATTCTCACATTCGCTACACTTCCTTTACCTTCTTCAGGGCTTGGACTTTGGGGACTTCCTTATTTCCCGTAGATCAGGCACAAGTGCTGCTCACCAAGACAGCAGCATTCCCACCAAGTGCTTAGCTGAAGGGTGAAAGGACCTGTTGAGCAATAAAATGGTGTGAGCTTATTAGTTCTCTTGTGTGATAATTCTCCACTAGGTCAAGGAGGACAAAACCATCTTAGAATTTGTATGGGAGAAATGGACAGTTCCCTTCATCCACACCCATCTGAAGTCAAGAGAAAGCAGGCAGCAGTGTGTGACCCACCCCCTGGTCACATTATCAAAATTTCTTCTCTTGCTTTCCATGCAGTTGTTCAAATAAATATTGTTTTGGGTTTTTTTAAAGGGGGATGGACAGGAGGGGTTTGCAAGGCGTCCCCAAGCTTGCTCAAGGTTTCTTAGAAACCGAAATAGAATGTAATTGACTGGTAAAGCTGGAAGAAGATGCCAGAAGAATTACCTGAATTTTAGAAAGGATCTAAGTAAGGAAGGGGAGCTAGGAAATGTCAGTCAATTATCAGGTGGTAAAAAGACTCCATCTCAGAAGAACCTAAGTCATCTTACAGAGCACCAAGTCACACTGCCAGAAAGTCCAGAACCAAGGCAGAAAGCTCCAGTGTGCTGCTTCTCTAAGAGATGGGAAGATGGAGAGTGCAATTGTAACTGCTAAGATTCAGCAAGGGAAATGGGAAATTTGAGGGAAACTCAGCAGCCTTAAGATATAAGGACTGTGGAATTAGGAAGGGCATTCATCAGTCAAATCAGGTTCTTTTACAGTTTAAAATATTCTCTTAAAATGGTTAGTGTTAGCAGTTCACAGAGTGGTTGAATTATTCATTATTAGCATGGAGATAGTTCAAACAAACTATGTCCCATTTATTTACCTGTGATGTTATCTCTGTTCTGTGTGCTTCACTGTGTTGCCAATAAGGGTAAAAATTTAAACCATCAAAGAAACATTATCTAAGTGCTAGGGCAAATTGGAAAACTTCTAAAAGGCAGTCACTTCAACAGTAAAAGGATGTAGTAATACTGCAGGAATGAAAATAGAAAGTCTGATTTTTTTTGTGAATTTGTGCAGGCCGATGTTTGTGTATGGTTTGTCAGAGCTGTTTCTTCTGACCACTCCAAGACATTTCCTGAAATTAATGACTGATCCATTATGAGGAGTGGCTGGTGGGAAATGGCATGACCAGAGCTATTCACCAATTTCACTGTATCTGCTCAGCATTATCATCAAACACAACTTTTCAATGAAAATTTTTATTTATGCAGGGAGGTTTCTGGAAATCAGTTGGAATTATCATGTAGTTTTGATAACTACAAGGTTAAGAGAGAGGTGGGTGAAGGGGAAAAAAGCCCACAGAAGCTACTGAGAGACTTTAAATGACTTCAAAGAAATCAGTAGATGGATCTAAAAGAGAAAGTAGAAATATTTTAGGGAAATACTTTATAAAATTTTAGAGATCAATTAGAAGAAGAATAAATTATGATTCAACTATTTAGTTATCAAATAAAATGAGAGTGGAATAGACAATCAGCGATTTAACTTTATTCGTTAACTTTATGCATCGTTTCCGCAATATTTTTTCCATCTCCCTGGCTCCCTCTACTGTTACCAAGTGGCTATTGCACCTGTCTACTCCGGCTCCACTTCACCAGCGTCTGACAGAAGCCTAGGGGATAAAGGAAGCTTAAAACCGTAAACCATTGGTAAGAATAACAGTGAGTCTGTTAATAATTTATTCCCTCCACACTCATTTAAAAATGTCTATATACACAGACTGCACCATTCAATACAATATATCCTTCCTTTAAGCTCCTTATTTTAAAAGGAAAACATCCACATAAGTAAAAAGATCGCAGGAGTGTGTTTCTTCCAGCCTAATTGGAATCTATTGTGGTCCGTTCCTGGCACCTTTGTTATGCAAATCTTTTACTGCAGAAAAAACCTCAGATTTAGTGCTGACCTTCGCTTTGGCTGGGGTAGCAGTGACATCCAGTGGTTCAGGGAGAAAAAGAAATTTGCTCTTTTCCTTTCTACCACAGTGCATTACAAGAAAGGCATCAGAAAATGGCAGGGATGCCTTGGCACTTTCTTCTCCTTGTGGATATTCTCACCGACTGCAGGCAATCTGACAGCCGTGGAAATGGATAACCCACACTTGGAAACAAAAACCAGAAAACACCCTTTAAGATGGACCATCTTGCTAGTGGCTTTAAAAAGACATCACTGTTAGGAAATGTAATCGATATTTTTTAACAGTTCAAGTAAAAAGCACCTTCCTGTATTACATCTACACCATTGACTTCACAGCATTTTCTTTTTTTTTCTTTTTTTTTCTTTTTTTTTCTTTTTTTTTTTTTCCCAAGCCTGTTTCTGCACTGAAAAAAGAGGATGGACAGACTTACAAACAAGGGAAAGTCAACTGAAGAGAAGTTACTACAGGGGAGTTTTGTTTCTCAAATCAGAATAAACAAACTTTAAATTATTAAAAAGTTTCCAGTAACCAGCTGAATGTTGAACTGTGATATTTGATGCACTGAGAATCGATTTAGATTTTGTGTACATGTTGTGTTAAAAGGAAAAAAAAAAAAAAAAAAAACAAAACAAAAAACAAACTGAAACATTTAGATGCACACAAGGAACTGAGCCAGCAGAGGTAGCTGTTGGTACAACAAAATCAACAATTAAATAAGTTGGCTTTTAATAACATTCTACATTTAAAGAAGAAAACATTTTTTAAACCCAGATAGTCAGACCTCACAGTCTCCAGCATCAGAAATTCACTTAAAATTCATTTGTTCCTCCTTTACTATTTTGCTGTCATTTTTATTTCTTTGACACCACCTATTTCCAATTCCTATTAACTGCTCCTGGGCACCATGTATTTTCTATCCTCTCCATTTGTATTTTGTCAAGAGGGAGTTCAGAAAGGATGAGTCAACTCCAAAAAAATCCCAAGGTTGGCTTAAATGCAAACCCAAACATTTATTAGTAATTCTTCAGAATGTTTTCAAATACCATTTGGAACTTCTGTGACTGCAAATTTTGACTTGATCTCTGATTGACCAAAAGACAGGGTTAGAAATCTTCAAAATGTGGGGAAGCTTATGTAACTTTCAAATCAAGAAGTACACTGTCCCACTACCTGTTTAGGGGAACTATTGCTATTAGCAGTAAGAAAACACACTCTCCCAAATCTGTCTAATGGGTTACAGTATACATGCCTTTGCTGAAACTGACAGCAGAGAACTTTTAGGCTCCACAAGTATTTTAATAAACATGTTCAAAAGGACTTCACAGTTCTTTCTAAAAATGTTTCTACACTAGAAGAACATTTCATCTTGTAGCATTAGTATGTTTAACAGCCATTATACTTCAGCTAAACATTCTAAATGCTGGACATGATGGCTTCCTGCTTCTGCTTCAAAGATCGTGAAACACAGTCCCTCTGGGTCAGCTAACAGCAACGCTGCAACCCTGTGTGGCATCCTTGTCATTGTCTACGACTTTCTGCAGTCTGACTGACAGAACCGGTGGCCAGTTCTGTTAGAGTGGTTGGAATACAATTACGTGTATGCAAGATTGTAAATAGATGCTCTCCGGATTTAGCAGGTTCTAAAGGCACTTCAGTTTATCTTAAATTTCTTGGAATTTGTCTGGCTTCCATCCTATTCTCCAAGGACTGTTTATGTCTTTCATATTTCATGTTTATGTGAAAGGCATAAACAGCCCTTGGAACAAGGTCTGAAATCCAGGTCTAAGATCAGTAACTTCTTTGCCTGTTTCTGTGCAAGATCTGTTCTCTGTAAATGGCAAAGCTTTCCAGTTCCCACTGGAAAGAAGACTCAAAACTCTACAGGAGCCATGATCCAGAAATCTCCTATTGTAAGCAAGATTTCTGTAATTAATTGCATCTTGCAACTAAGAAACAGTAACTCACACCCATTTCTTTCAGCATGTTTCCTATCGCACTCCACAGTAACAATACGCCTACTACAGACAAGTGGACACTTACACAATGCTTTGAACTTTGCAGGTTTGTAGAGTTTAGATGCCATATGTCAGGCAAGCACTCATGATATCAGTACTTTCTTTCAGTGCTAAAGCCCAGGACAAAAAAGACTTCAAGCACAACTTTTGGCAGCTGCCTGGCTGCTCTGGATGCCATTCAGAGGAGCCCACCTCCAGTCAGCCATTTTATGTCTTCGAGCACCCAACAGCTTCTTGACACCATTTTATGGGCATACTTACAAAAGTATGCTCAGAACATGGACAGAGACAATACAGGGTTCTCTGCACCTGACCATGACTCTTAGGAGAGACTTTATAGAGAAAGTCTGAATCGTGTAGTCAATTTGTTGTCGACTTTGCTGCTCTACTGTCCAAACTCCTGATCCTTCGTCCATCCCCCAGGACAGTTAAACACAAATTTCACCTGATAGTAGCACGAGTCCAATTTCCATTCTGTTTTCAAATGAAATATCTTGATGCATGTAAGTCACTCAAAATCCGTACTGCTAGTGGTGTTTTAGGGAACTGTGAAGAACAGACTTTGAAGAGCACATCAATATTTTCAGTTAAAATTAGTTCTGCCTGGTCAGAAATAATAATAATAATTAAAAAAAAAATAAAAATCAGGATTTCATCCATAATGATGCAGCGCAGACCAAGGCCAGGCCTCACTGCTTGTGAAGTTCTAGAGTTTCTAGCATTGAGGTTTCATACAGTCAGCATCATGTATGACCATTTTTTTGCACACAGCTCAACAATACAGACGGACAGGCACACAGAGCAGAAACAGGCATATTACCAAAGTTTCAGAGGTGCAAAGTATCCTTGCCATCAGCATATATGATACATGAAGGTTTCATTAAGGCCAGAAGAAAGCAGAATGACAGTTCAGACTCACCTGCTGCCAGGACAAAAGAATACTTCTGCTAGCTTAGTATGTCCCAGCCCACATATTTTCATAAGTTACCTAGCCTCTTACATACACCAGCTAATGAAGGATACACAACACTTGATAATCCTCTAAGTGAAATGTTAAAATTTTGTTTAGACTTTGAAACATTAGCACATTTGGAAAATTTATGCTGCCATGTTCACATTTCAGCCTAGGTGCATATATTTGGCTATGCATGGTGCTGGCTGTCATGAATCATATTGTGCAACACTACATCTATTTTTAGGAGTAACAGCCCAGTCATTCTACTACAGAATTCAAGACTGGATCTATCTACCTAATCTGCTCTCTGATACTATTCCCTTTTTTTTTTTTAAGAATCTTAAAACACAAGAAGGAATTTGCACTCATGCCACAATTATCTTCTGAAGTGAACATCAGATGTCTTCAATCTTCTTTGCAGGGAATAACACAAAGAGCTGAAAGATCTAGAGCCAGCAGTTAACAAGAAACCTACTGGGTAGACATAGCTGCATTTCTTGAATGCAGAATCTTAGAATAATCTAGTCTGACATGATTTAGTCTTCTACAAACACCAATGTGTTTACAAGTTAATGAAAAAAGCAAAGAGCAAAGGCATTTCATTTATATAAAGTTTTATTATCCTTCAACCTCAGCTGGTACCCCATTACTTCAGCCTTAGCAAAGATCTGCTCCCCTAGGTATGCAGGTTTTCAACTGACTGACTGGAAACATCTACACTAGGATAGATTTTAGAACCAGCCTTTCATTAATACATCCAGGCACAAAAAAGCAGTTGAAATCATGACCACCTGAAAGGATGCAAAGTGACAAAAGAAGATCCAGGAGGATTTTCATGATTTTCTATATTTGAATAGAGAATCTGTCCTCTGCATTTATCACTGAATAGTTAAAAAGCAATTAACTGCAACATTCAAGAAACAGATGCATTCTACATTTCGAGCTGTGGTCAGAAACATGTGCAGCTATTTTTCCACTTATGAAGCTTGGGGTTTTATCTTCTCAGCAGCTTCAAGGACAGATGGAAGGTTGACTTTGTCTCCAAATTCTTTCTCACGATGCTCCAGTAAAACACCCTAGTCAAAGACACAAGAGAGAAATTCTTACACTAGTATCCCTACAGCAGATCAAATGGCCAGCAACTGAACAATTCCTAAGAAGAAACTTTTAGTCTCACAGGAGACATAAAAGCCCAGGGAGATGACCTGCAGTACCTGTCTTCCAGCACCAATCACATATACTCCTCCCAGGGTGAATCCTTCTCCTTCCAGGTTACCACTATATCCACTTTTCCAAGCACGGAAGAAATTTTGCCAGACTCCATAGCGGAAGAAACCCGATATCATCATTTTTCGTCTGCGTGGTCCATAGAAGCCTTTCTGCAGGGAAACAGAACGTATCTCAGCAAACAAAGTGAAAAGAACTTTTCCTCCCAAATGACATTCAGGAAACCAGCCAGCCCTGTATCCAAGAAAGGTCACAACACACAACAGCTAACCAGGCATAGCTAAAAAGAAACTGCACCTGAACTAACCTTTTTAACACACTACCTCACCACTTGCCTCCACACAGACAACTAGTGGCACTGCCACTATTCATGTGGATTTTAAGCTGATCCACAAGTATTTAAGCCCTATGTATATCTACATCCCTATTGCTGACAGCAAGGGTGCTTTGTGATAAACATCTTTTTTCTTATTTTTGAATTATGACAATAAAAATCCTAGTAGGGATACAAGTCCTGAAACTTTTATCACCTTCTGTTTTGTCTGGGGTTTTGGTTTTGTGAATTTGGTTGATTAGTTTTTTTCAAATCAGCCTGATTCTTTCACACAGGCAGAACGTGGCGGGAAGGTTAACATATCTGCTATTGATTTGAGTATTACGTATTCTTTTTCCTTCAGAAGACAAATAATTTCTAAATGCGTCTTCTCAGTTAAGGAGTAAGCAGGGCCGTAGTTTTGAAGGACATGAAACTAGGAATAAAGCATGTGCCACTGTACTGGGACAAGCCATATCACTGCAATTTGGCCTGTATATCAGGAATTAATTATGTTTATCATGTTCAGACCTTGATTCATACACCACAAATGTCACACTGCCAGTGGAAGAAAGGAATAAATAATATGCCATCTTGTTTACCTGTTAAAAGGGAGGGGAGGAATAATACTGCAAAAGCATGTAGTCAGTGCATAGCTACAGGTGAGTTTGTAAGCTGAACAGGATATATATATAGAAAAGCAAAGCTAATTAACTTCTTAAACTACAATGCTACTCAACCTTTTCTCATTCAGACCACATTCCATCTCTATTACTTATATAAGCTCTTCAAAGAGGACATTCACAAGTTTGTTTTTAAAAAAAAAGGAGAACATTAACTTCACTATACCTTTTCATCCAGAAAGATTTCTCCTTTGAAATAAGGTTGAAAATCCTCCACTTCAGTCCCTATCTTCTCTTTCACAACAGCATAGAGAGGGACACCCAATTTCGACAGTTGAGGTTTCAGAGAGGAGAGCTCAGAAGCCTCCTAAGAAAGGAAAAAAAACCCAAACATTTCAGACAATAAATGGAAATTGAAAGCTTCACCTTGAATTTCAAGGACATCAGAAATATACATAAATTCTAGCTTGAGGCACAAAACAGAAACAGACCTATAAATCAGACTTTTAAGCTAGCTTTACTCACAGGCAGGTCTTCATTAGATTTAGTAAAATTTTCTTCAGTAAGCATAGAGGAAGGAGATTTTTTTGAGCATTTACTGGATAAAATACTAAAATCCTGGAGAAAATGTATTTTTAACTAAAAGCTGTATACCTTGCCTGTGCTAGGACTTCAACTATCTTTTCAAGTGTTTACAGAACATTAAAAAGATACTGCCTACACATCATTTAACTTTCCCAGGCCAGAATTTCCAATCCTTTTTTCCAAATAGAAAGCCATCATTATCAGACTCTTTTGCAAGCTATTTTGAGAGCTCTATGCAGAAGCAGGCTATGCAAGTGCAGAGTAAGTAATGGAGTGAAGATACACTCTCCTTTCTAGATCCCCCCAGTGAAAATAATCAGAGAATTTCTTCATACACCTTCAGTATCCCAGAAGCAATAATGCTTCTTCTGGTGTGCGGGAGTGCAAGGTGTCAACACTCATCTGCGGGACTTTTTGTTCTGCTGAAGGAATCCCAGATCCCCCAGTTTGTATAAAGACCTCTGAGATTTCCAAAAGCAGAGACTGCACATTATAAATTTTTTTCATTTCATCTAGTAGAAGGTGTCCCTGTCTATGGCAGGAGGGTGGAACTAGCTGATCTTTGAGGTGTCTTTCAATCCAAACCATTCTATGATCTCCAGTGGAGAAAGGTCATTTTTACTGGACAAAACTCCCAGAAAGCACTCCACACTTTTAAAAAATTTACACAGTTTACATGAACACACTCAGCCACCTAATCAAAATGTCTTAACTCAAAGGCTTGCAGGACATCTAGAATTTACCAAGTAGCAGACAGACAAGAGAAAAGACATTGGAGAAAGACATCAGTAGCTGAAAGGGTAAAGGCAGCTTTGCAGTTAGTTCATTACTCTGTCTTTTCAGAGGAAATAGATAAGCATTCATCAGCATCATAAGCAAACAGAGTAGAGAGTGGTGAGAATTAAAGGATCATCGCTTACACTTGTTAGATCTTTTCCCTCGTTTCTCTTCTTAGAGATCTGGTAATAATTTTCTGATTTCCCTCAACAAAATGCCTTATGATCTTCCTAAGAGGGGCGTTAGTAACAACAGAACAATTTTGTCTGGGATTTTTTATATAATTAAAAAATCTTGTAATCAAAAAAAAAAAAAAAATTTATATTGGGATGTAACATTTCTGAGAACTGACATTCCAGGCTAGTGCAGGGGTGCCCTGAAACGACTGTCTCTGGAGAGACAGCAATACTAGCAAAACTTGGTTAGCCTTTTGGAGAAGAGAAAGCAAAGAAGTCTGGTTTTGTGGGCAAATTATATCACGTAACAGCTGTACAGCCTTACCACAGGGCTGAGACCATTTCATCTGGTCTGTGAAACTGTTCTCTTGCTTTTGCAAAAAGTGAACAAGCACAACCTAGCAGAATAGTTCCTTTCTCCACCAAGGCAGGGGCAACCCAAATGAACAATTCCCATTTCAGCTGGTCCCTCTAATAGTTTAACTATGGCTCTTCTGCTACTTTAGACTGCTTGAGCTGATAGCTACAATATTTAGCAAGCCCACAGCACTTTCACAATGACTGGAGCACTGGATCACTGCATGGCTGGATCCAGACTATGAGATGCAGAAGTGCAGTTCTGTTAAATACAGTCTTATGTTAAATGACAAAAAAAGAATCAGATGATTTAGGATGCAGACAATAAAGATAAAAGACTGTATTTCTTAAGTCTACAGGCCTCAATTCTCAATGATCTAAAGGGATTTGTGACATCCTCTGCAGTGGACAAAGGATGCATGTCCTCACCACTGAGATTAGGTTGGTGATCCATGAGGTAGAATGGCCACTTTTCGATGCTACCCCTGCATCCAGGGAAGTATATATTTGTTCTTGGTGCTGTCAACAAGGACAAAGTTCAATATCCTTTCCAAGGTGTAAGATAGTGGGAACCAAGTGTACCTTGGTTCTTGCAAAAAAAAAAACAAACCCCAAGCCAGCCTACTGTCTGCAGGTTAACACATATGGCAAGCCACTATATTGAACCATTCCATCAGTTCAGAGTCAGTGACCAGTGGAGAAAGCAGCAGCTTTCACACTATGGAGAAACATTAATGGACCAAAACAACTGGCAGACTGAACTGGTGAACTTTTTCTTGGGAGAAAGGTGAGAGTCAACTCACAAAAATGCTTTTAACACACCACAATCAAAAAATAACTTCAGTTGAGGCAATTTAAAAGCTTTTTTAAACACTTTCACAGTTAAAATTCAATTATTTGCCCTAATTAGCTGATCAGTAGTATGACTGCCTCTCTTAAAAATTTGAAGTTTTGAACCAAAAATAAGAACTTGAAAAATTAAATGTCTCACCTCCATTTTTTCCTGAAACAAGCAAACAAACAAAAATAACAACCCACAGTTCCCTGAATCAGCACTTTATTTCTGCTTACGAAGCTAGTATTAAAAAAAACCCCAAAACCTTAATGAGTTCCTGTCTGACTGTATGTGAAAAGCACAGTCAGGCACATACTGCATTCTCCCCCTGCCTAAGCTACACCTGTTCGGAGAGCAATGGACTTTAATATTTAACCTTCCACGAATTGTACACATACTTAAGCAGTTCTCACTGATAGGAGCAGATCCCTTAATTAAGAGGTTGCAATATTAATTACTCCATGTTATAGTGAGTAACAACATAATAGCTATTTCTTCCCCATAGCTATGAGAAAATAATGGCCAAGGTGCAAGTTACAGCTCTTCCCAGGCACATGGTACATTCAAATCATATTTTAAGTGTTTCCTCCCACCTCCACCCAAGGAGCCTAATGCCAACTTAAGGATCAGATTTTGTTTCCAAACCGTCCTTGTTACAAACAGTAACTCCTTGTCTTCAGACTCTTCACCTTCCTGCCTCACATTCAGCATCCAGAACAGTGAGGGACTCCCGCTTTATGCACATCTTTTTGCTGATGAACTTTATATGATAGCTTTTTGCCAGTCTAATCCTGGGCTGCTTTTGACCAGAGACTCATAGAGGCTCATGGAGGTTTATTTTGGACATAGGGAATACAACTAGCTCATAAGACTCATTACCAGCTGGATTTTGTGTAATCTCCCTTTATAATTATCATGGGCTAGGTCCCTGACAGATGTAAAAATGATGTAGCCATTGCCTTCAGAAGGGAAAATGCTCAGGATCTATACAAATCAGCTACATAAATCTATACAAATCAGACTATACAAATAAACTGCAAAGAAAACTAAGTATGCTGTTAGCTGGTGACACGTTTGGGCTAGGAAAAAAGCCCTTTCATATAGTTCAGATGTATCTGTCCTATTCACCCCCTCCCTTTATTTAAAGGTATCTATGCAAGTAGAGCTCAACTCTTCCTAATTAATTCCTAAGCCCAGCAATTACCTCTCTGCACAAAAAACATCCAGGTCTTCGCACAGCCATGATCACTGCACCATTTTTCTTCCATAGTTCACCTGCTTTGAATGTCCTTTGTTCTGTGTATACAGGAGAAACAGTATCAACAATAATATCAGCCATTCTTACTTAAAATGACTAATGCTTTAAGGACCAACAAAAAGCACTGCAGGTAATTCCACATTCAAACAGTTCTATCAGAAAAAAAAATAAAACCTGTATGCATAGCAGGGTATTATTGTTTTACTGATTTTTAGAAGCATGTCACATTTCATCCAGAAGTAATAGAGTTTTGGTTGCTTTTCCTTCACCAGAATTATCAGCTATCAAAGACACGAACTATGTGTCATAACAAGAAAACACTAAGAAAAACTTTTCCATCAAAGGTTCTCTTCCTTACAAAGGTTCTTATAAAAACCAAATTATAAAAGAATGTGGGCTGAAACATCCAGAATTTTACCTGATCCCAAAGATTTTAGCTCTATCCCCTCTAAAAACTCCAATGTAGCTTTTTCTGGTTTGGACAAAAATAAATCAGTGTTAGCAATGACGATCCCTGTCACAGCTGCACCAAGAGCTCCAAGACCAATAGACCACATGCCCATAGTGAAGATTCCCAAGTCAGGCAGGAAGGACATTTCTGGAAAAAGAAAGAAGAAAACAGCTCTAACGTTGGGCATCAATGATGCCAGACAAGGAGGAACTAGATTAAAACAACAACTAACAGTTCACACTGATATTTTTGGTTTGACTGGAGATGATCTGTACATTATTGTACTGAACTGAATTTTAGAAGAGCAAGATTACATTACAGTTCTGTGCCTGACCCACATCAAAACTATTAACAAGATATTATTCCCTTTTCGTGCTACCAGACTTACAGAAACATTAATGATTAAAGTGCTCAAATGCAATGAGGAGAAAAATGATTGAAGTGTATGTGTGTCATAAACCATAGAATCATAGTTTGGGTTGGAAGGAACCTTCAAAGGTCATCTAGGCCAACACCCCTTGCAATGAGACCACAGACCATCTAACAAAATGTTAGCCAATAACTTAAATTATTACAGTAAGACAGTGGTATCTTTCAAAAAAAGAACTATTTGTAGATTAAATGTTCATACACACCCAATCCATATTAAACAGTGACCTTTACAACTACGCCACAGAAGACTTTAAAAAAAAACCCAAACAAAATCTCTATCTGGTTCACCGTAACTGGTAACCTTTTCTGTTCCCAACAATTTCAGCCTAGAACCAAAGCAGGCATCAAGCCAATATAAGAGCTCATCAGTCTTGCCTGCAGGCAGAAATATGTAGTCTTGCAACCATTTTATTAGACACTGTGCTCCAACATTACAAACATGCCCTGGACAGCATCTTCTATATACTGACCAATTCCTACTCTTGCTCAGGAACTAACAACTTTGGTTAGAAGTTGTAACACTGCGACGGAAACCATTAAATACGCATGCTCAAGTCTTACAGTACAAACACTGCTGCTTGTTACCAGTGACTAATTTGGTGGCAATTTTATTTAACCACCATCCATTCACAAATGACCCCCAGCCCAATCCTGACCCTTGCATGTTTCACAAGCCTGGTAGGGGCTGACAGCCTCCTTCCAGTGAGGCTGTATCAGTTATGAGGATTCAGGAAAGCACACTTAGCCCTGCCTCATGGACAGAATTCAAGATCCAGCTCTGAGCCGTGACTGGTACAAGAGTCATTGGAGTTTTGGCAGTATAAGGAGTCACTTCACACTTAATTGCAACAGTTATGTGTTACAAAGGGCTGTAGATTTGCAGTCACACAACTTCAGTATTACATAATACAGAGAATCACATTTTTTCCAGAGTCATCTGCAAAACCCTATTCCCTGATAGGCTTTTGGTAAATATTGCCCTCTGTATATACTTTTGTATAGAAAAGGGGTTTTCCCCCTCATAAATATAGGAAAATACATTGGAACTGTGACTGGCAATAAAACCAGAGACACACATAATCTTTACCCCCACAGCTAGATGTTGCCAGAATTCAGAAAATAAGAACTAGGAGTAGCTCCTTGCTTTTGTGTCCAGAATTTTCTGGGAGAAAATCCCTTTTTATCATGAAAACTGGCTCCAGAATACTACTGATAAACAAATACAACCAACTGCCTTCCTGCAGAAATAGCTAGAAAACATTTCGAAAAAAGATCACTTTGTTCCTTTACCAGCATACTTGGTCCCAAGGAAGACAGTATCTAGAAACATGAGTAATTCATAGTCCCGAGCAGGAAACAAGGCCAGTTTACACAAACATAAAGCAGATAAAAGAACAAATTTTACCCCACTCCACTGCTTATTATTAATCAAGGAAAAGCTTCCTTGACCATATCTGCTTTCTCTACGTACTTTCTTCAAACATAAAGTCCTACTGTAATAACAATTTTTTTGGTATCTGTCCCTGACTGATATCAGAGACCATTCTGACCCCAGACTTTGGAAAGTTACAAAAATGTAACTCAAAATAGACTGCTGTAATGCAGCAATATCTTTTAAGACTTAGAAGACTCTGTGGCATACCCAAAAGGCTATATAGCCCTGTTCCCTCCCAGAGTCTGATTATCCAACTATTCTTTGGACCTGAATCTTACCAGGTCAAGAGCTGGTTTTCTCTTAATTCTTTGTTACAAGAGGAAAAGGTGGTGGTGGTGGTGTAAAACCAAGTATTAATCTCTTGTGCATGTCATGTGTACAGAAATGTTGCCAAATGTGTAGCAATTGATTAACAAGTATTTCTCACATACTTTTTTATGTTTTGTTAGTGTTATTAGCACTCCTAAAAGCCAACTTCCTCTCAGTTGTAGCTGATAGAGAGATCATTAAGCTTAGTTAACACACCTCTTTAGTTTAGCTAAATGTTTTGGCCTCTACTCAGTGACAAAAAAACCCCAACCATACTCAAATAAGTGAATATTTTGCTATTTAAATACATAGGAGGAATATCTGAAGCAGCTCTACATGATACTGAAATTCTTTTCCTGCTAAGCAAACACCATGGCAAGCCATTTTGAACAATACATATGGGAAGCCGCAGCCAGGACTAGTAAAACATTTGTTAACAAGACAGGCTGAGCAGTGATGAGCCCTAACACATCTACATCACTGAACGCCAAGTGAAGAGACTAAACGGAAAACTGCACATTTGCAGCTAGCAGCCTCATTTCTGCTTAGCTACTGTTTATCAAGGAAATGTGAAGCTTAAATTAACTTTACAACCCTCCACCCCACCTTAAAAAAACAAACGTTACTGCCTTGTGATCAAACTCTATGAGTTTTTAAACATCAAAAGACAATCCACAACAAGAAGATACAACAGAGCATCCTGTAAGCCTTTATCATTTAGGTGCATACACTCACCAGAACCTATGCAGTTTGCACCAGCATCAGCCACCACCAGCTCCCCCTGTGACTGCGAGCGCCGGCAGGAGAAAAGACAAACTGATATCACGTGTGGCAAGTGGGCAGGACTAGGCAGGAGTCCAGCCCTGGAGCCTTTGCCTTGTAAGCAGGACCTAGGCCTCCACTCTTTGAGCTAAATGTGCCACAGTCACCCTGCGGCAGTCCACAGCAAGATTGTTTTAAAGGTATCTTAATCATTCATCTTTTTCCTTAAAACTGAACACATGGTTACCCTCTTTATGGGTGGTTGGGTACAGGGAACAGGAGTTACAGAAAACTTCTCTGAAGCTGGGAACGCATCACTGAACATTAAGATCTGCATGTTAAAACAGCACTTTTCTGTGTAACTGTGCATTGTTGCAAGTTTTTGCATTTTTGCATTTTTCCCTTTGGTTCAGCCTGTTCTACTTGTACCCTCCACCTTGTACACTGCATGCCAAAGCAATACAACCAACCTTGGAAACAGTTAAAAAGCTATCACAATGCACAATACAAGAAAAAAGTTTCAATATAGAGGCTGTATGGTGAATTAACGTAGCGTTTCTACGCTCAGATACTTGCTTTAGTGGCAACATCCCTTCACTAAAGAGCATCATTCTCTCTGAACTATCAGACCTGCAAGCTCTCAACTCTGCTAAAACCTCCAGAAGGGAGTGAGCTTTCAGAGAACAGAGGCCAAAGGGAAAAACATATTTTTGTGTGTTTTTGTGTGACCACAAGAGATCCGAGATCTCCAAGATAACAGTGAGTTACTTTCTGGTCTATCAGGACTCAGCTAACCAGAATTCAAACAAGCTTAGTCTTAATCCTGTTATAAGTGCCAGTTGATGGTCTTCACTGTGTGTCAAGACGACCAGTTAAAACATGGTTTTCTACATGTCTCATTTCCTTCCCACCCACAACCAGAGAAAAAATTGTCATTAAGAGGAGAGCTATCCTTAAACATTTATTTTAGCAGTGTAAACATGACCCATTGCAGCTGTGTCAAAAATAAAAAAATAAAAAAAAATAAAAAAAAAAAAAAAAAAAAAAAAAGGAAAGTCTGGGTTTTCAAGTTGTCAGTAAAACTCGGAGTAGCACAGAGATGTACTTACATACTTTTCCTTAAAAGACAGCTGAGCAGACATGGAAACAGTGGGGACTCTCATAAGCTGGACTGCACTAGCACGTATACCCTAATCTAAAATAACTTTGACCATTGCTTATTCTTCCCTTCTCTCTCGCTCCCATCCTCCCCAAGTTACTGCATACCAAGCCTAAAAATCTTTGAGAGCTTTGTCACAACTTGCATATGCCAAACAAGTTGAGCTGATTATTTTTTATGAGACATTTACCCAAAAAATGAGTCATGTGATTGCAAATATCTTTTTAATCTCACTCCTATAAAGAACATTTACAATAACCTGGTAACATGCTCAAGATTTCATGAGCTTTTAAATACCAGTAAGGATTATAAAACACAGCATCTTGACCAATCTCTAAAATTAGCCCTGCTTTAATTGGGGATTTGACTGAAGAAACTTCAGAGGTCCCTTCTGACCTAATTTGTGTTCTTCACGTGCCAAGATTGATGCATACAGAAGCCTCCTAAAATTTCTGATGGCATGGATATAAGTCATTTTCACAACATGAGGGATTTTTTATTTTTGCCATTGTAAAGATCCTGTAACAAACCATTCCTTGTGTCAAGAATAACAGTTATCTTTTTAGGTTTCTTCCCACTCTGCACATTGTTTCATTGCTGAATTCAGTATAACACTTGTGCTTGGCTTTAGCTGAAGACAAAGTTGCTGTGTCAAGCAGGCAAATCATACTCCTTCCTTTGAAAGCAAGTTAGTTGTTAGCCCAAATAATCTCCCCTGTTCTGAGGCTGTTTCAAAGATGCCCAACATCTCAACAACCCTTTTCTTTTGAGCAAGGTAGAACAAAGAGCTCTGGCACAAGACCATGGAAAACTTCCAACTCTCTAGATGTATTCAGAGGGAACAGGCGGCTAAATACCATGTAGGGAAAATTCAGATCTATGCTCAACCAGTAAAATGGAGAGACCACAGAGACAGGAAGAAGTAGCAAAAACTAGTTAGGTGAAGCTAATACATATTCTGTGTTCAGTTACCTGCTTTAGTAAGAAGCTTTTTCCAGAAAGAAGCTAATAGAGGCTAAACTTGCTGCTAGGGATCCAGAGCAGAAAAGCTGCATGCTGTGCAGCCTGCAGAGACAGAGGAATAAGAGGAATGCCAACAGACACACTAAAAATACAAATCCGTGTTCACCAATAACACAGTGACCCACTAGGCCACAAGTTGTCCCTCTTGTTCCAATCCAACCACAACTCCTTCAGATTCAAGTTTAAATTAAGAATTATTTTCCATCTTTTCAGATTCTTAGTACTTGCATGAAGGTGTAACACATGCATCTGGGTAGATACACCCAGCTGAGAACAATTTCCTCACAACCTAGTTCACCCTGTTGTCTGCTGAGCCAGGTCTGATAACAATATTGTCCCTGTGGCTGTAGAAGAGAAGGCTGGGAGGACTCCAAACCGATACTTCAAGCAGCCTGAAGTTCCAGTGGACTTCTTAAGTCTGAGCAGTGTGGTCACACACAAGATTGCACCAAATGCACTAGGAATGACACGAGACGAAGTCTCTTCGTCTTTGATCTTGTGCCTACTTACACACGGAGGTTAAGTTACATGAGGATGCAAGGATCAATCAATATATTAAACCACAAGGACAGGCATAAGGTGAATTTCAGACCCCAAAACGCCGAGGGTAGCGGCAGACGCAGAGCAGCAGCCCACATGACCGCGCCTGCCGTTCAGTGGCGGGTGGGAAGCCCCTCACCCCATCCGGCGCAGCCCGCGGCCGTCCCAGCCCTTCATTTCTCAAGAGTAACGAATCGCCGCCGCCTCTTCTTCGCCGCATTAGGGCGCCAGCCGCAGCGGTGCGCACGGCGCACAGACCAGCGGGGATGGCGAGAACAGCTGCTCGCCGGGCAGGGACAGCAGGGAGGCGGCGGAGGCTCAGCGACGCTGCGGCGACAACCCGGCCCAGCGGCCTGTGCAGCAGTGGCTCCCGCGCTCCTTCCCGCCGGGCACCCCCGTGAGCGCGCGCTTCCACCCGCCCCCCCCCTCCCCAAGCCCCGCACTCACAGTGTGACACCCCGCCGCTACCGGCACCGTGCCCGCCGCAGGGCACGTGCGGCACGCAGGCACCGCTGCCGGTGCCCTCCGCGCAGAGGTGGGTGACCTTCGGCCGGCGTTCGCGGGCTCGGCGCTGCTCGGGTTGTGAAAGAGCTGCCGCGCTGTGGGTCGTTATCCCGTTCTTACTGACGGGAATGAATAAATCCCTTCTGTTTCCTCCCGGGAGCCACTTTCCCCCTCACTGGGATTTTGGTTTAGCTTCTGGCTAAGCAAAGAAAGAAAGGAAATATATTACAAGATACAGTGCTTAAATGTACGGGGAAATGAGTGAAAAAGCACCCCCACCCACCCCCACAGAAAAAGGAAAACCAACCACTAAAGACTTAAGTAAGAGAATGTAGTGAGCTTATCATTCAAGTAGTCTGATTAGTGGGGCACTTAAAAATGCTTACATATGCATTACATTCAAGAATATACTTGCTCAGATAAGCCAGCCAAGAACAAACATGTCACAACATCGTTTTCTGAACACACTCTTCAGTTGCTTGTGGTCACTGGGCACCACTCCAGCCAGAAGCAGAGAGTACTCATCTTCACTACCTTAGGACTATTTCTTGAGGTCTCCTGTTAACCTGGCACTTAAAATACCAAACAAAAATGGTAGTGGCAATGACAGCACGCTCTGCGGTAACACAACAGCAGCTCAGGAGAATGTATGCAACCTCTGACGGTACTGGACAGTCTACATTCCAAACAACAGAGCCACTGGCTTTCACCATGTCCCAAAATTACCTAGATCAAATCGCCCTGTCTTATCTCTCTTCACTGGGAGTCACCAGCCACTCTGGTTAGGCCTGCTCAGTTTACCCCTTATTTAGAGTTTCTGTTTATCACAGAGCTTGTGCTTTTTTTTTTTTTTTGACGAATCTTACCACAGAAAAAGTTCTCTGCTAATCAGAAGCAACAAGAGCATCACAGTTCTGATATAGCACAGATCAAACTGGAAACAACACGCCAGGTGTGCTGTGATGCACCAGAATTCATCACCTGGCAGTCACCTTGGAGCACAAGACCACCCCGCTTCCCAAAGGCTGGCTGCTCCCTGACCATGCTGTCCTGCTCCTGCAGGAGCACACAGTGGCCTTGCTCAGCTGGAAAGCCACACAAACAGCAGTTCTGCAGGACAGAGCTGTATCATGACGCTTACCGTTTGCCTAAATGCCAGGGCCTCAGGCAGTTGCAGGGAAAAGATTTTGGGTCTTTTTGCCCAAAATTGCGGTAGCTGTGCTTTTACCTAACATGCTTTTAGAAATCAAATGGATTATAAAAAGCACTTAAGTCCCAGCACTTAAACACCCAGACTTCCCAGCAATTAAAAAAGAACCTCAGGAAACTTCATGGCAGAAATAGCATTACCAGACTACTTGAAAAAGCTGGAAAATCTAGGAGGACTGTAGGGTTTGGGGCTGCTTCTTCTCCTTGGAAATACACGGAAGCCAACATTTTCTCTACTTTTTAACCAGTGGGAGAAGGTTCTCTGTCAATACACCAACCATAATACGCTGAAGTGGCTTTCTCACTGGCTTTGAAATGCAATTAGTGTTAGAATGTATGCATCTTTGCCACTGTGATACAGTCTTCAGAAAAAACATGATGACAAAAAAAGATTGACAAATTTTGTCAGCCATCATCAGGTAATTAAACCTCTAATTTATGCAGACTGTCAACATTCCTTTCTTCTGAATTTTATAATGGTTGTTGCTTCAGCTGTGAACATTTGGCTATGGTAGAACTGCAGCTCCATTACTTTTGTTGCCATGGTAAGCACACAAAACAAAAACCCCAAACTTTTTTCTTAATAATACTTATGCCTCCAACAATCTGGCAGCTGGCCTTTGCAATCCAAAGGTCATCAGTATTCCTGACGGGGGAAAAAATCACCTATCACAAGATGAAAAGATCTTTATTCTTTGCTCTGGCTAGGAGTTCATGACAAGAACAATAAACAGTTAATCACAGAAGTGACTCTGATTTCATTTGTCCCTGTTGTCTGAGCCTGCACATCTGGATTCATCCAAGAATATCTTTCCTACTTCACATGGCAGTGAAATCACTTGAATGCACGTACACTTCTAGTAGATGCAGAATTCAAAATAAAACAAGTGTCATAAAAATACTGAAATCTAACCTCTTCCTATGTTGCCAGAAAGGCTTGCTTTCCATGAAAAGTGAGAGTGTTGCACAAGTAGAGTTGCAGCAGCAATTACTTTGTCCTTATTAGATGACTTTTGCCTTCACTGCTTTAGAAAGGTAGTGAGATTATGGCAGGAAAGCTGAATAGGAATTTGACTTCCTTGGGTATATCATATTATGTGATCTATATAATAGTTTAGTTTTCCATATACCTATTCAGATGGTATTCACATATTTTTTCCTGTTAAAAAAAAAAAAAAAAAAAAAAAGAATATTAAGTTCCTAACACATGAAAAAAAACATGTCACAGAGCAACAGGCACCAATATTTAATCTTCTCAGATTTTGCATATTGTTCTTAAAAAGCACACTGACCCCTTATCTTCCTGCTTTCATAATTCAGTTTTGTAACAGTTAAACTGAAGAGTATCAGTCTGAAACTGCTTGTCTACCAGTTAATTAAGCTTCTCTAGCATGCCCGTGCATAGGTCACCCAGCACGCACTGTATCTCTATGCTAAAACATGATCTAGCATTACAAAACTTTCAATTCATGTACAGAATGACAAAGCTGTGTGCTATTTCAGAAGTTAATTATTTCTGTTTCTTGTTGGATCATGCTTCTATAGATCAGCTTTAGACCAAGGGTGTTGTTAGACAAATGGCTCATATTAAACAAACTACCTTTTCTATTAGGAAACGGGAGAACTCAAAAGCAATGAGGAAACAAACAGTGGTCAGCTAAAGCAGGATATAGGCCCTATGTCTGCAGAAGGATTTCTAGCCTAATTTTTCAGCATTGAACCAGTGAGATCAGATTCAGATATACAAAAATAAAGCTTGAAATTTTAGCCCATGTGCTTCAAAGGGTGCATCCACACAGATGCAGACTGTCATAAGTTTCAACAAGGCCAGACAAAGGTCATTGCTTGTTTGGAGGCTGTATAACAATAGGTACTCATGTGGTGGTGTTTTCAACCCCATCCCGATCCTCAGGAAATAAAAGCACCAGTCTGCCTACAGCCAGCCAGAGGACCTGGACAGAGGACCCTGGATTTATTTTCAGTAAGATCAGGGTGTGGTAGTCGTGGAAGAAGCCAAAGAACCTCTACAGGTCTTTTGAAATTAGTTTCATCTGAATGACCGGTTCACAGTGGAACCCCAAGAACAGACTGGTGCAACATCCTCCATCTAGACAAGAACAGGAAGTAAGAATTAGTAACTCTTTTTAAAGGGGATACAGATTCTTATACAAAACTCTTTTGGCAATAGCCTAATAAACACTGAATCACAGAAAAGCCTAACATTTACAACAATATAATAGATAACCAAAGCCTCTGGAAATAGCAGATGAGGTCATTAGTTCCTCTGTCTGTCCTTCAGTCTTTAATATCTTTATAGCTTAAGTGTAATTAAAGCAAACTTAAATCTCAGGGGCTTATAGCTTTTCTTTGTCCCATTTACTGCAGTGAAAACTATACTGTTACTCTAGTCCAATTTTTTAGTTTTTCTCATACCAGGTAGGACACTGAGGCATAGTAAAGAGAATTATTTTAATGCCTATTCAAGCCACTGGAATAGTGATCAAGCTTCAGGCTCTATAAGCAAAAACACGCTCCTCAACATCCCTAAATACCCATATTGATAGCACCAAAAAAGCGGTAACTGCATATTTGCACAATCAGGGTGTCAGAGGAAAAGTCATTCTGTAGCAGTTCTAGTTGACTGCCTGCAACTACTACATGGCTTCCATTAAAATCCACACACCCATGTTTTTAGGCTATTTCTCTTTCAAGTTGCTGGGGCAAAACTGACACGATCAATTTCCTTCTATAGACTCCAATTGTAGTTATGCATCTTGCAGTCTATACAAGTCATTTAGTAAGGACAAGGCTGCTTGTGTTACAACTAAATTTGCCTTGCAGAGGACCTGGGGGTGTTGGTTGATGAGAAAATGAACATGAGCTGGCTTCAGTGTGCACTCTCAGCCCAGAAAGCCAACCGTATCCTGGGCTGGATCAAGAGGAGCGTGACCAGCAGGTCAAAGGGGGTGATCCTGCCTCTCTACTCTGCTCTCGTGAGACCTCACTTGAGAGTATTGTGTGCAGTTCTGGTGTCCTCAACATAAAAAGGACATGGAACTGTTGGAACAAGTCCAGAGGAGGGCCACAAGGATGATCAGGGGACTGGAGCATCTCCCGTATGGAGACAGGCTGAGAAAGCTGGGACTGTTCAGCCTGGAGAAGAGAAGGCTGCGTGGAGACCTCATAGCAGCCTTCCAGTATCTGAAGGGGACCTACAAGGATGCTGGGGAGGGACTATTCTTCAGGGACTGTACTGATAGGACAAGGGTTAAAACTTAACAGGTTCAAACTTAAACAGGGGAAGTTTAGATTGGATATAAGGAAGAAATTCTTTACTGAGAGGGTGGTGAGGCACTGGAATGGGTTGCCCAGGGAGGCTGCGAGTGCTCCATCCTTGGCGGTGTTCAAGGCCAGGTTGGATGAGGCCTTGGGTAGCATGGTTTAGTGTGGGGTGTCCCTGCCCATGGCAGGGGGGTTGGAACTAGATGACCTTAAGGTCCTTTCCAACCCTAACTATTCTATGATTCTATGATAAATAGTGTCCTGCATTGTCTGTAACAGCTAGTTTCTATACTCAGATAACATATCTCACCAAGTTGGTTGTATGTAGCTAGAAAAACTGGTGTAAATACTTTTTTATGTAAGCATGCAAAACTTGAAGCTGACCAATTTGTAAGGTTTAAAATAACCTGTCGATTTACTGGTTGATTTAGCTGTTACTTGGAATTATTTGTTGAAGCACCAAGGAAGAAAACTGGGCCCTCTGTAAGAAATTTTACCTTCTCCAGAAGCAGATGAGCTGCCCTTAGTATTTAAAATCTGAGAGAAAAAAAATCCATGAGCTCTCCTGTGAAAAGAACATCCAGGTCAGAAAAACAAAATGATCCTGCGATTCAGAGTGTTGATGCCAATTTAGGTCATTTTTACAGAACTTGGCTAGCAGCAAACCTGAGTTCCAGCATCTGATGGTAAGGTGGCAATGAGTAGTTGGGCACAGTAAACTGCTCATCTAGCAGAGCTACGGCCACACTGTAACCATAGCCTTAGAGTTAAGCTCTTTATCCTCTCATTACATTCAACTATTTATCTGTGCAAGTTTTTTCTGCTTGAGCAAATACAAATTACACTTATGCGTTTAGTTGTTTATTATCACACAATTACAACACTGCCTATCTGTAATTTGTTATCATTTATTCTTGGTCTTTATGCAATGTATCAACCTAAGAAGGGTCACAGACTACGTATTTCTTATTTTTAGTGTATGGTTTCCATTTAATTAGCTTTCTTTTTAAGAGGTTGTGCTCACCACTGCAGATACACTGTCCATGTTGACATCTACAATCTTCACTTAACTTTTACCACATTAACTTGAAAGAAAGAGCAACATAGCAAAGGACCTAATGCACAATCGCCAAGTATCCGCAATGAACAACTCTAAGTTGTTCTTTAATGACAGCTGACAAGGGCATACATCATGCAGATAAATTTAACAGAAAAATTCTACTGAAGGTACATTTGAAGTCCATGACATCACTTCTGCACGTTCTATTTCCTGAAATATATGTGTTTATGTGCCTTTAATGGGAATGTGAAGGACTTCCTGTGACGCTTGCAGCAGAATACCCAATTAACTTGTGATTAGCCTGTCTTCCTAGAACCAGGTTATAGCCTGTGCCACTATTTGGCGATACAGGTTTAGTCACCAAGCCAGAACTACAAGTTCACAAAGACATCATATGGATTTTGCCTAGGTATTTTGTTCATTAGACAAAGCTTGTCAAAGCTAGTAATTGGTTTAAGGAACGTAGACAGTTTTCCTTTTACCCAAAAAAAGCCCACCAAACACAAAACAAAAAAAACCCCAAACTAACACAAAACAAATAAAAAACCAAGCAACCCCCATATTACCTTCTTTTAGAAATGTGTATTTGCTTTCAAGCATTTTCTCCACACATTTTGCTCACATCCACTTGTCATTTTTGCCACTGTATAAATTGTTAAAAAGTGTAGCACATATTTACCATGATTGCATAGGGGGTAAAACTTTGTGGATACACCATTTTGTTAAATTAACAACAAGCATAATTTCAATGCATTTTGTTTCCTGCTCTTGATTTAACTAAATTTGTATTTGGGTGATAAGCTGTTGACAGTGGGACAGATTAATGGGTAGTGTGAAATAGGGCACTTGTGATGTTGAAAACTTTCAAGGTCACAACTTGCTATGCTGTGCTACCAAAACAGCATTTTTAAATCCAGGATTGTTCATGTATCTTGCAGGTTAGGCTTAAAATTCAGACTTTTGGAAGGTAAAGGAGGTTGCTTAGAGAAGTAAAAGGGGGAGTGGTAAGGCTAATTGCATTTCAAGCCACAACTCTTCAAGAAATGAACCATGTCATTCCCCATTCCTGTGGTTTTACTATTATGATCCAAGAACATTCACAGAACACCAAGTTAGCACCCTGAAATGATTTGGCAAGTGCTTTCCGGCTTATGCCAACTACTGTTCTAATAACGGACAACTTGCAGGGGCTCTGGTTAGCTAAATTTGAAAAAACGATGACTGACGAAGAGCAGAGTTAGTGAAATCCTTATTAAATTACAGCTTTTCATGTGTAGTTAAGACACAGATTATAAGCCTAAAAGATTTATGGGATATGAATGAAAGTCACTTCAGCTGGGAGAAGACAAGTGAAAAAAAGATGACTAAAGATCTACCAAGCCAGATGAGCAATACCCTAAATACTAAATAGGGAGGCCAGTAAAACACAGAAAGAATTCTGAATTTCAGCCATTAAAGTCACATGGAAACCATTAGAGTTGTGTTTTTGTCAGGGGAAGCCCTAGGTAAGTGCATTAAAGATGACTCATAGGAGTGGCTCTCAACTGAAGTAATTTCTAAATGAGAGATGCCAAAGAAAACTAGCATCAAATACCACAGGCTGAACTACAAAAAATGCAGAATAAATAGGAGCAATACTGTTTCCTCTTGGAATTAATATGGTATTCAGGTTTATTCTAATTAGCCTTTTTCCTCTAATTTACTGTTAACTATTGCTATTAAACTATTCATCATATTAAGAACTACAAAACATCATATATCTGAAAAACCAGTTAAACAGCTCCAATGCAATTCATTGGGTACACAGTCAAACTTTTCTCCCACATGAAGCAGGCATCAGTAGCTCCCCTTCAATTACTCCATGGTTCTTTCTCAAAAGAACAGTAGCAAACTACTCGTGTACTAAAACGGACTGAGAATTTATCTCCCTTAGGACAGCATTTCCTCTACATGCATGTGAGGAAGCTTTTTTTTAATGCTGATTTTGTTTAACATTAAGCAAAGCTGTATGGGCTCTTGATGCTGTATCTAAAAGAAAATGCGTGTGAAGTATCTAGAATTGAGAAATACATGGCTATTGCTGCAGTGGCCTTTACCTAATCGCTAGTTAAAAAGCTCTTATGAAAAAAAAAAAATAATAAAATGCAAGTGACTTCAAATAGCAGCTGTTTAGTATATTTCTTACTTTCAGTGAGACATCAAATTTCCTGAATTTTCATACTGATGTCCTATGAAGTTATAAAGTTAAGTCCTAATCACTATTTCCTCAATACTACTAACCAGTTTATTTTTAGGCAAAGCAGTAAGGTCACTGTGACCATATGTTAAGACTTATCTAATTGTTTCCCTTATCGACCTTATGCTTATTTTATGCTATGCCCTGTAATTATTTTCTGTTATTCTCTATATTTCTAGTCCCAAATTTTGTCACATATTAAATAATCACTTCCTGCACTGCATAAACAGAGCACCTGATCGGAATGAATGACCTGCAAGATACTTTCTACTACCTCAGGCAAGAATGTATTGAAGTGTTAATACTAATAATGATTAAAAAAGCAAATATAGGCATGTTACAACTGACCATTTTTCTTACAAATCCGAGTAGTTACACCTGTAAGCTCACAGCTACTGGAAGCTTTAAAGACTGTCTCCCCATCTGTCAAGAAATTCATAAACATAAGCAGGACTTCATAATCACAGAAGTGAGTAAAACCAAAGTTCCTAAACAAGGCACAAACAAGCTGAGTGGATAATGAAGGGAACTGAAGAAGAACAAAGTCCAGTATTTCATTAAAAAAAAAAAAAAGGCTTTTAATATAAATCTGAATACAAAAATAACCAATACACCCTACAGTCATCTTAAGCAAATCCTCAAGGCTTTCTTTCATTAATTCCCTGACAATTTGGCAAATGCCTGCTTTCTCTGTTCTGCAGTCATATACTCACAGGCTTCCAAAATATTTACTATAATTAAAGTCTGTTGAACTGTTCTTGCTTTTACCCATATTCTTCCATTCATTCCCAGCACCATCTCAAATGGGTACAATTGTGACAACTCCTGAATTATTTCAGATTTGGGAGCCAAGAGCCTGTAAAAAAGGATTAAAAAAGTCATTATACAGACCACACTATCAGTAACTAAACTGCAGTACTGGTGTTATGTCAGCTATTAAGGCAACACACCAAAAGGTAAGACAAACAAGTTGCATATATGCATCCAGAATAGCAATACCACATCAGATTTTTGATTCTGCTCTCATCTAAAATATATACACCTAAAAATACAGCTGTGACTTTTCCTAATTAGAGTCAGAAGTAATATCTGATAATTTAAAGTGAATCCATACTTTTGTAACAATTCTACAATTTAATAAGTCTAAAATTTACTGTTTGACAAAGTGACATTTTTAAGTGCTGCTATTTATAAATTTAACACCAGAATCAAAGATGTATCTTCAAATGACAGCTTCCCTTCTCCTTCAGGAGACAATACTAACAGCAGTAAATATAGAACATTTTAGTTTTATAAGGTGAGAGAATACTGAAAAAAAGCATCAAGAATTATTGTAACACACCTAAGATCAAATCAAGATCCAACAGGCTTTCTCAAACATTACCACTTGTACCATACTGTTATTTCTTTACTTGCATGCAGACAGAATTTGGAAGACACACAGAACGGCTGAAAAAAATATTTGTGTAAGTTCACGCTGACTTCTGATGGGTCATGTAACCAGACAAATTATTACTTTAAAAAACCAGGTATGAAATAGCTGCTCTTCACCTCAGATTGATTTTCCAAAGAACAAAAAAAACCCAAAACACCCAAAAGCAACAACCATATAATCTGGCATTCTTTGACAGTCACAAAAGTCTTGTATTTATGTCAGCATACATAACTCCAAAGTTCATGATACATTAAAAAGCTTCTGAAACAGTTCCTGGATTAACATGTCAGTTTTAAATGAAAATCCCACTTTTTTTTTTTTTTTTTTAAATCTGTATCAGTATTTCAAAGCAATTTATTTTTCTTGGGAAGTCAGAATATAGTATGTATCGATGTGGAAAGAGCTCTTTAATCACGTATCAGCCAAATGTACATCCCCCACAATCCCCATTAACCAGAAAAAGGACAGCAGGCATTCATTCACAGTTTTTAAAGTCCAAGGTAGTAGATACATACCTGAAACCCTAGGTCACTGATTTTGTTTTCCATGCTATCTTGGCAATCAAATCCCTTTATTTAAGCAGGTCACAGCACACCATATTGAAGAGCATATAAATCTCTTAAGTGGGAAAATAAATCCTCCTCCTAGGCCAATATCCATACCCTATTCAGTAAAACTGCTATAAATGCACTAAAACAATTACACACTGATTACTGAACTGCCTACACTGCTCAGAGGAAACAGTTGCACGAATCCTACCTACCACAGTATATGTTAGTGACTACTTACTTTCCTTAGTACTTACTTTCTTATTAGACCTAAGGAAACTTTAAAGAGGAAGCCATCTTGTCCAATTATTCCCATTCCACTTGATCTTCCACTGCTGTCTATACAGACCATCTCTGGTTCCATGTCTTTATTTGCTACAACGAACTGACCATAAATAAGATCTCCCACCTAAACAAAGCAGTATTAAAAAGCAAAAGTAGAGAAAATTATACTGCGCATTTGTAAGCAATACTCAGTTGCTAGAGATCCTCTCATAAGGCCACAAAATAGCTTTAAAATACTGGTTACACAAAAATAAACTGGTATAGTACAAATTTTCATTTTTTCTACTTCAACTAAAGGCAGCATCCTCTAGGAAGAATTATCTTTTATAGTTACCGATACTAGAAAGATAAAAAGTACAGAACTTTATTTCACAGAGTATTCCCCTTTTTAAAGGCCAAACATTATACAACCTGCTCTTGTAGTCATCAGGATGACGATGACAACAACAAAACCAAACAAACAAAAAACCCCAAACACACAAACAAAACACCAACAAACCACACACAAAACCAAAAAAAAAAAAATCCCCAAAAAAACCACAACAAACCACAGTAATCTACTTTGGTTTTCTTTACAGTCAAATTTTACATTCTAGTGATGGTATCCTAGTTGAATGCAGAAGCTATGGCATGCATGTGCCATAGAACTCTTTAGAACCACTCTGTGAGAACCATTTTCTACCAGTATTGGATGGTATAAAAGCTTGTTTATACCCCTAACTCTGGAGTGCCCCCTCAGATGCATATTACTCATGAACTATATCTGCTGCTGGCAATATTATGGTAAAGTTAAAATGTAAGGAGTGAAAAAGCCTGCCATCTGCCAAATATCAAACCACACTAAATTAAATGATCTCTAAAAAATCTCAGGAAACCCACAGCCCAATCGTGCACACTGCAAAAATCACTGCAAATAAATCCGCACTCCTCCTTTTCCATGCGGCTTATAAAGAGTTTTACAAAGCAAAACCACGAAACCATAAGAGAAGCACCAGTCGCTAGTGTTACCGCCAACCAACAAGAGCATTAACCTGCACGTTCGGCCTATTCCTCTTCGTGGCGCCTTCAAATGCCAAGTAGGACAGTGAGGCCTGCTCGCTTCCACCGACGTCCAGCTTAAACACGTCCCCCGCTTTGGCCGTCACTATTCCTATTGCGTGGTCGCCTTTGATCGGAACATACTGCAAACACGGTGTGCGGGACAAAAAAACGCAGGCAAACGGGTCAGGAAAACGCGGACAAGATAGTGCCTCCTCTCTGGCCGCCCCCCTCGCACACAGCGGGTCGCCCCTCCCCCCTACCCGCTTCTGCTGCGAGTCCACCCAGTAGGCGCCGCCGGCCGCCTGCCGGTGCCGCAGCAGGCCGCATTTGGTCACCAGCAGCCCGGCGTCGCACCGCCGCAGGCCCGGCCCGCAGAGTAGCTTGGTCGGCGGGGCCGGGCTAGCGCCCAGCCGCAGCCGCTCCCCGTCCTCGTCAGGGTGCGTAGGGAGAAACAACACGTCCCCAGGCAGCACCACCTGCCCCACACACTCCTCAACCGCCACACCACCTCCCCCCACCATCGCGGCACAAGCCCAGAACACTCGCGCCGCGCAGGCGCGGAACAACCGCCGCTGCTGCCGCGCAGGCGCGGAACAACCGCCGCTGCTGCCGCGCAGGCGTCAGTGTCGCCGGTGTGGGGCCGGCCGGATTGAGGGGACTTGCTCCTCGGGGGCGGAGCGGAGGTGTTTTTCCTGCGGCAGCGGAGCGTCTTTACTGGCCACTGTTGGAAGGGCTGCTGCAGTTCGGCGTGGGGCTTCGCCTGAGCCTCGGGGGTAAAGGCTGCGGTGCCTTTGCTGCCCTGTGAAAGGCGTTCGCAGAGCGCCAGCGACATCCTCCGGCCAGAGCAAGGGTGCCCGCTTTTGGCGCGCGCTTTAGCTCTACCCCGTGTTATGCAGGAAACACCGAAGCTAGCTTCTTACATTTCAAAAGCTGGCTTCATCAGCCGAGTGCTTTATTACTTCCATGCGGTCTTTCTTTCTGGAAATAATTAATTTTTCAGCCTTTCATTAGTGCTAGGGAAAGATCAAGGTAACGTTAGCGCAGTTAAGCTTCAGAACTAAAACAGACACGGAATTAATCCTTTGCAGAGTTTTTAAATACCTGGTTAAAAGTCGCCAGTAAAACAAACAGCTGGCCAACCTTGAGGTGAATGGCAGCCAAGATGCTTCTCAGGGAGAAGAAACAATCAGTTTATTTTAACGCTGGGCATCTAGCCTGGGACTTGATTTTAAGGGTCTTTTCCAACCTAGTTGATGCTATGATTATAAACTTCCAGCACGGGAGATCCCGGCTTTGTTTAAAAACGTGCCCTGTGCTTAGCTACAAAATCCTTATTCAGTGTTAGCTCGGGTTCCTCACGCTAAAATTGCGATAGTGTTTTCTTCCCTTTCATATACGTGAGCATAAATGCATTTCTATATGCACGCATAGAATGATTCTGTCTCTAAGCCTGTCATGAAGGCTCTGTAGCTGCCAGCTGATCGCGCCCAGGGCTGGCTGAAGATGTCTTTCATTTTAGTGGAAGCCCCTTCTCTTACGAAAGGAAACCGTTCATGACGAGACGGCATTAAACGCGTTTCCAAATTTTTTTTTCCCTAGGAAGACCCCACCGCACCCCTAAGGGACGGTAGCGGCCGCCCCGTGCCGGCTGTCCCGCTGCACCGCCCACCGGCCACTCGTGTACCGATTCCGAAAAGGACGCGGCTAACCCGGGAGCGCCCCCGCTACCGGCACCTCCCCACTGCGCCCTCCCGCCAATCGGCTACGCGGACGTCGCGATGCGCCCAAGAGCGGTGTTGCTTAGCAACCCGGCGCGTTGGAAGGCGTCATGTGCCGTGATGCCCGTGCCAGCGTTGGAGCAGCCTACAGGCCGGGTAAGACCGGGTCGTGCTGCGCGGAAAGGCTGCCATCCCGAGGCTGCGTACGGCGGGTAATATCGAGGAGCCGCGGGAGTGGGGCTACTCTGAGGGAAGACGAGCTGGAGAAGCCAGGGTCGGCTGCGGCGCAGGCTAGATAATTACTTTAGCGATATCGCACAGCCTCACGGCACCAGAAGCAGGGAGGTGGCAGCACCGGGCCCTAGTAAGAGTCCATGGAGCATCGGGTGAGGTAAAGTAACATGCCAGGTCCGCTCTGGAAATCCCAGCAGCGCTACAGGAGCAGGCCCGCCCGGCATATCATCTAGGGCAAGGATAAAAGTCCCAGCCTTGAGCTTAAATGGAGCTCGGGGCAGAGGGTGTGGGTTGGAGGCTCCAGGTGAGAATGGTTGGGACAACGGAGGTCTGCTAATGTGCTCAGGGCCCTGACCCTTGTCCTGGACTTATCACCTCGGGAGCTAGTAGAAACATAAAGGGCCAGAGAGGTTTTGTATCTATGTCACTTCATGTGAGGTGGATTCAATCCTTTTGATAGCAAATTAAGGGTATTTCAGTATTGCAGAACTCGAGTTTCTTATGTGCATACTGTCACAGTGCTAGTAAAACCTTGCATGTGTGCAGGTTTATGCCTTTCATAACTGTGTAGAGTGATTGCTTCAGGCCTTGGTTTTGCATACGTATTCTAAAGATAGTTTTGTTAGCTCAGACCAAAATCTATCCTTACTCATTCACAGAACTACTTTGCTGTACTTCAGCTGTCTGTGTAGAAGTTCTCTGTGGTTTTGTTTTGGTTTTTTTTTTCTCTCATGCTGACCTAAAATTACAGCATATTTCTGAGCAGTTTATGAATTATACATGACTAAACAGTAAGGGGGATTTTAAGCATTTTTGTTCCTGCAGTGCTGGTATAACTGATCTATCACTGGAGCTTTTAAGAACTAAACCAATATTAAATTTAAATTACTTTCTTCAATTAATTGCTAGGTTAGTAAAAAGAGTAATGGCATATTCAGTATTTGGTGCTTGGGGCAATAATTTGTAGAAACCCTAATTTAACTCTGACATTGATGGGTAATGTCTTTTTTGTCATTAGTAGATGTGAATGGAGTCTCAGTATCTGAAGAAATGCCTGGGAATTTGCTTGAGAAAGGGACTGGCAGAGGTTGCAGAACATCGGCCTGCAGATCCAATAGAATATCTGGCACACTGGATTTACAATTATAGAAGAGTCTTAGATGAAGAAAAAAAGGTGGATCCATCTTGGTAAAAAAATATTCGTGATAGTATAATTGATGCTACTTAGTCTCTATTTTTTCAATTGATTCTCTGTTACCTCTGAAATAGATAATGTTGGAGAGGATTGAGCTGGAACAGGAACGGGAGGCGGCCTGGATAGAACTCGAAATGTTACAAAAAGTGAAGGAAGAAGAACTAATGATCCAGCAGAAACTTGAAGAACAACATCAGGTTAATAATAGTAGCCAATTATAAGTAGTATATGACGCTGTGGCATCTTGTAGCTCTGTGTATTTCTAATCTCTGTATAATGATTTGGATAGAAGGCAGCATAAATGAAGTATTTAAAACTCACTTTTCTAAATAGTAAGTGGAGGAATTAGTCAGCACATAGGAAGGAAAACTTGCATCCTATGTGCTAAAATGTAAAAAAAAAAAAAAAAAAAAACTTACATAAGAAGTAACTTAAAATAAGAAGACCTGGCTTCTGTAATTAATTATGGGCAAAAGCTGGTGCAAATAAAGTTAGAAATCACCGCAAAAATTGACAGGCCTGTTAGGAGGTATGGGAATGGTAACCAATCATTGTCTGAAGTTACTTCAGTGTAATATCAGTAATGCAAACAAAGGTAATGAGAAAGTATACAGAATTGTAGAGACTGAAAATGGTTGGGAATCAATGATGTGTAATGCCTTCAGTGTTGCTATGATAACATAGATGTTATCTGCCTGGATTTTTTCATATGACTGACTTTCGGGATGCGATCAGGAGGGTAATATCAAATCCTGTTAAGCCCAGTTCTAGTATAAGATGCATTTATTCTATTTCACTTGCACTTTTAAAATTCAGAATTTACTAATTTTCAGACCTAAAGTTATGTGCCTAAGGATTTGTTGTGGTTTAAACCCTGGCAGTAACCAAGTACCACACAGCCACTTGCCCTCTCCCCCCACCTCCCTTTTCTCCACTTCCTGGGAGGGATTGCGAGGAGAATATAAAACTAAAAGGGGAAAGGAGAGGAAAAAAAACCAAAATAAAATCCCACCAAAACCAATAAACACAAGTGATGCACAACAAAATTGCTCACCACCCTCTGACCAATACCCAGCCCAACCCAAGCAGTGATCAGTCCCTTCCAGGTGACTCATTCCAGTGACATACTGGGAATGACATGCTGAGATATGGGATATTCCTTTGTCTAGTTTGGGTCAGATGTCCTGTCTCTGCTCCCTCCCAGCTTTTTGTGCCTCTCCTCACTGGCAGAGCATAAGAGACTGAAATCTTCTTGATCAGGGTGAGTGCTATTTCACAACAACTGAAACATCAGTGTGTTATTGGCATTGTTCTTGGACTAAAGCAGAAACACAGCACTGTACCAGCTACAAGGAAGAAAATTAGCTCTATCCCAGCCGATACCAGGATAGGATTTCATGAGTCATATAAAATAGCAAATGGAAACGAGAATATGAGATTGTGTTTAGAGATAATTCACAGGGATTTATATAAATTATTTCATGTAAACTATGGGAAAGATGTTGAATTATTCAATATTCACATTAGACACATTTTTTTAACCTAATCCCATTTTGGCTATAGTCATGTACTCGGCTATGTTTTGATTATATCTGTCAAAAAGGAATGTGAAAACTCATTACTACAATATGATTGCTCACAAAATGCTGCAGCAAACAGTATTCTCTACACCCTAGTGTTGTTGAATGTGAGCATTTAGATTACATAATTTCTTAATTTTTGATGCAGTAGGACTTAAGGTTACAAAGAATAAACACTTTGTATTAGATATTTCTAATTGGAAATATTAAAGGTTGCTGCTGAAGATGATTAATGTCAATGACCTTGCTTAGTGAAGTTCTATATAAATGTGATTTGATGTGGCTTCATCTGTCTGTGCTAGGTACTATATGAAGTATCAAAGAGCTTAATTCAAAGCATAGGAGATAATGAATATAGACTGATAAAGAGCATGTGGAGCAAAACAGTGTCTTAAGTGTGTTCCAGGTGTCTATTTCTTTGTCCTCTGATAGCAAAGACTTTCTATCCATGCAAATCTAAAACCTATGAAACTGTTGAGTCAGATAATACTGGAAGGGTTTTATGTTATTTACACTGCAGTTATGTTTTATGCTTCCTTTTTATTTTTTTTAAGATTTCATTTGTGAAATACATTGGAAACAATGGGGTGGGCAATATGAATGTGGGGGTTTTTTTCCTTCTAATTACCTTTCTTAAACTGACTGCAGGCTCAGCTGGAGCAAGAGCGTAAGGAGTTGGAACTGCAGAATGAAGAAAGGAAAATGCCGTTGCAGCAGGAAGATGAGGTTTAAGCCAAAGCTTAGTCAGTTGTTTGAAAATACTGTTAATCAGCTGCCTTTTCCAGATGGAGGCACTAAATCCAAAACACAATGAGGAAGCCCATGGGTGTTGAACTGACACATAATTAAAAAATAAAAAAACATTGAAAATGGGGGAAGAATTTCTAACACATTTGTTCCAGTCTGGCTTTCATACTTACATTTTTGTCTGTTCTATTAGGCTCATTTAGCTTATGATCAGAGCAGAGCATACATTTATTGCAAAATTTAGTGTAAGGTCAGCTTAGTTGATGCTTTCACATTCCTTGAGAAATGTGAGAAAGTATTATAATTTAAGTATGTCTGCTTTAAGTATTTAGACAGTAATGTTATACAGTGTATCATCCTGGAGTCCATTTGCTGTATCTGGAAAAGGAACTGTGGTTTGAAACTGGAATGCTTCTTGATTCTGAGATCTTCCTGGTACATAGAAATTTATACTAGCAGAAGAGTGTAGGCAGGTATCTGTGAAAATGTTTGGTCTTTTAATGCCATTTCAGTAAAAACATGGCATGTTTATCTCATTAAAGCTTTTAAATATGAATATCTCTTAAATATACATGGAGCACATTGTGTTTTAGAGATATGTTTGTTTTTAGAGCACTGTTAAAATCCTGAGAGAACATAACTTTAAGAAGATGACTATAAAAGTGACATAAAAAATTAAAATATAGAAATTTAAACCAAAATTCCTGTTATTTAAAAAAGTCTGATAAAAATTGTCTTAACAAGCATGCAAAGAACATATTCACATACTAACATATTTCTATAGCATGCATCTAAGAATTCTCTATTAATAGATTGTGTCATTTTAACACATCTGAAATATTCTCTATAGATAATTATTCGTGATGTGGAACTGAAAACTGGTTTTTGTTACCACAGGAAAACGATGAAGAGATGATAGCTGAATTTACAGATAGAGCTGGAGTGTCTAATTTGACCATTGTTGAGGAGCTAGATGAGAATGAACAGCTTGAGGTAAGTGTTTAGAAAGAACAGGGAGTTTACAAATGGTTCTTACAGATTTGCTTTTCTGTACTGACATATCAAAGGTTAAAACTGTTGGAGTTAAGACCATGCTGGTTCTCTCCTATGGTTTTGAGGGATGGTATTTTGGCCACAACCTCCCAAACTTCCCATAGCCTGTTCTCTGGTACAAGTTAAGCTATTGTAAAAGACACTGTGGTGCTGGCTAAGTCCTCAAGATTTAAAATTCCTTTTTGTATTCAGATACGTTACAAATGAAAGTATGAATATAATCAGAGGAGGCAACCTTCCTTTTCTATGTGAAAAGATAATCATATACAACATGTACTAAATCACAAAAGATAAGTTGTTTCTGAGTGATTGTGGTTATATTTTTCTGGTTGGTGTGAAGTATATTTTTGTGCATCAGAATGCACTCTTGTGCAAATATTTAACATATAACACCAGATACTAAGGACACAGTGCTCGCTAAAGCTAGGACCTGCTCAGAATCAGTTTATTTGAGCTCTCTGCCAACATGAATGTTGAACGTTTTCAGTACTACAACTATGGCTCTGTACTGTGATCCTTGAATGTCTTCTATGTCCCAAGTATTCAGTGGTTATAAAGATGTTGATATCTGTATTCCAAGTGTTGTGTCTTGAGATTTTGGTATACTAGTTTTAGTACATCATTATCAGAACCCTTTTTCCTTTATTAATAATTAATAATCCTTAATAATTTGCTCACATATTTTCTGGCATCAATAGTGTAATTCTAGCTCAAGATTTATATTGTGATATTAATATGCTCTATGTTTAGGGTTACTTTAATAACGGCCTGTTTTATAAGTGTTCTCTAAGTATATTTATGAACATATTTATGACTATTCTTACAGTCAGGTTTTCACAGGTGTTTGGTTTTTTTTTCACTAAGCTAAATCAGATCTCATATAGCCCCAATTTTTATATTTTTCAGATAATTACATATTAAATAGTATTTTTGAGGCATCAGGCATATTCTGTTCTTAAATAAGTGAATTTCAAAACCAGAAGCTTCTTCTTATATATGCCATCTTCCAAGTTTTCATGCCTGAAGTCATTTAAAGTTGGATTACATTGGCCTTTGGTGATGTTATTTCAGGTCTTACAGTGATGTGTTTGTTGATTTAAACTACAAATTAAGAGCTGGTCAATAAAATTAAAATGTATAGACTTGTACTATTGAAACTATACTGCTCTCAGAATCATAATACTTCATTCAGACTCACCGGATTTTATAATAAAAGTCTGGTGATAAACTTCATTGTATTTCACTGAATGGAAGAATACATAATTATATTGATAAATATGGACTTATCTGCTACGTAGGTTGTTTCTTTTTATTTTTTCTTCATTTTTCTTTTAAAAAGTTCAGTTAATGCTGGCAAATGATAGAATTTCTTTTTCTGTTTGTTAGAGCACAACAGAAGCAGAACAAGAAAGTTCCCAACTGATCTGAAAGCTGTAAATATATTTTCTACTCATTACTTGCTGATCCTGAGGTGCGATGTCTTAATTTATGTATTTTACATGTAGAACTGATTTATATACCTGTTGTTTTGGTTTCTGGCTTTCTGGGTGTTTGTATAAAGTCTGTTAATTCTCGCATGTGATGCTTCCTTTTTGTTCTTAAACCACTGTAGCTAGTTTGGCTAACTCAGACGAAAAATTGCAATTGAAATGAAAGGAGTAAATATATTTTCTACTTATTGCCCATTGATTCTTGAGGTGTAACTGTAATAATTATATATACAATTACATTGTCAAGATTATTTTTGAGTAGAGGCTACAATATCATAATTTGAATCAATATTGAAAGAACAAAAGGGTCTTTTGTTTGAAAGAACAAAAAGTTGAAAATGGATTTTCCAAGAATTTGAATGGTTTATAATAGAAAGAGGGAAGGCTCTGCCAGTTAGAAGATGGAGAGAGAATTCTGCACATCAAACTAGATGCAAAAATCAAATCAGAAGATTTTCCAATTTATATGGAAGGGATAAATTGAACTCTGTGACTCAGTAAACAGATCCACTAGAAGATTTGTGTGTCTAAGAAATCTTGTAGTGCTTTTCGTATCACTGTTAGCTTTAGGCTTCATAATAACCTTTTATGGCAATTGTGTGATATTAGGTGAGCTGCAAGTGTCTGCATATCAATTTTGATTACTCAAGTCTTAAAATAATCTTTACTGCATTTTTCTTGAATTTGCAAATCAGTAAATTACATCAGTGTTGTTTTTACTAAATAACCATTATTAGTTCTCAAAGCTTCACTTGTAATAAAATGTATTAATAAATTTCTGCAATCACTGATATCTTGGTACAGGTTATCAAGACTGTTCCATGTTCATTATAAATGGAAAAGACACCAGCCTTAAGAAATCACACACTTCTTGGCTAAAACATGCCTTTACAGCTTAATGTCTTCTAATAGTACAGGTTAGTTGGGCAATTAACGTTAAGTCATTGCCAATAGTGTATAATGAAAATACTCTACGTTACAAATTCAGTGCTGCATAGTTAGTGCATTCAGTGCATTCTTCAATTTTGGGATGAAAGTGATGCTGAGGACAATTTCACTTTCATTTGTTTGTATACATTTGTTTGTGTTATAGCTAGCTTTAAGGGTTTTGCTCTTTGGCAAACTGTTAAAAAATATCTATATACCCAACAGGCAAAGGTCAATTGTGTAATAAATATTTTTGTGCTCTAAATAACTTGTTCTGTTCATGTAGCTCATACTAGGCATAATCCTATCAATTTTTTAAAATGTAAGCACTACTGATTTCTAAAATAGTAATCTGTTATTTTTCCCTGAAAAATAATAAAACTTGTTTATTAAAAAATTCCTGTTGCTCTCTTTATTGCCATATTGCTTTTTGGATGCCATTAATGACATATAAACATCCTTAAAGTCAAAAGAGGAAAATATCACTTTCCAGTTATAAATACTTAGAAATGTTTTTATAACTTTTTAAGTAATGAGAAATTGAACTACTTTTGTAACTAGGTGATCAGGCTTTGCTATCTACATTTATTCTGCATTAGTATAGGTTTCCAGTTTCTATGACAGTCAAGAACCCTTTCTGTGGAATAAATATGCTGTTTATGCTGATATTCCAGTAAATGGGTTTTGTCAGGTTTTGATTATGTTTATTAGTAATAGTTAAAACAGTATAATTTTAAGACCACATTTTAAGACACCACAGTTGTAATGACACCTATGAACGCTGTATGCATGGCAGCTTCTTGTGCCAATCTCAAAGGGATGGAGTAAGTGGGTAGATAGGTAAAGTTTCTCCTTTGAGCCGGTATGTGTAACTGAATCTTGTTTAGATTAAAATTTTCAAAAATTGGTAAGTAACTGTGTTGATTTCCCTTTTCTGTCCAGTCACGCTGACTGTGAAAATTTCAGCCTTCATACAGCCTTCATATTTAATTAGGAAATACATTCCATTTGTAAGACAGTATTTTAAAACATGCTAGGAAATTATTCTAAGTGGTACTTCCAATATGTGGCTTTCATTTATATCTTTGATTTTGTTGTGTGTCCACTAGAGTGCATCCTAAATAAACACACTGGTGGCTCTGTCAGTTGTAACCCATGAAAACAACAACTTTTGTTCATCATTTTCTTTCAGCTTATTTTTAACTGTGACTTTTTCTTTGTGATTCTGCAATTCATATTCCTTTTCTAGGTAGGAACTGAATTTTTGGATGGGAACTTTTATCAGAAAATTACTTAGTAAAGGTCAAAATAAAATGGTAGATCCCAATTTCCCTATTCCTTTGCTGTTATTTTGTATACAGAAGACATAAGTTGTTCAAATGTTATTTATAGGATTTCCCATTTTTTCAGGATTTGATGTGCGTAGACCTGGTGCATTGAACACATTCTATAGCTTTATAGGAATTATGTTGCTTGTGGGACCAAAGGATAAACAGTTCTTGACTCAGTGTTTTTTTCAGGTGCAAAGCAACCTGTAGGTAACTTGGAAATGTAGTTCACAGCAAAGATGACTTCTGCTTGGGCGTCCAAGCCTAAAGGGAAATTAAGGCAGCTTAAAAATCTCTGCCTTCTTCTGAACTTGAACCTCCTTCGAAGTACAGCAAGCTAGAGCTTGGAACAGGAAGAGAACACAGGAGAAGATGCTATTTTATTGTTACTGCAAGTGATGTGATGTCATAAGTGTTAATACATTTTAACCTCTGCATGAAATCTACAGTTTTATATTGGGAAAAATAAAAGCAATTACCTAATGTAACTTCAACTACAGCTTACATTCTCTTTGAATACATTTTAGTGGAATGAAGAAGATGGAATGCAGAGGCAGATGATGGAAAGTGTTGCTGAAAATAAGATGCTAAATACTGACAGAAGATTTATGAAATTGTAATTTCTCCTTTCTTCAGAATAGGATCAGAGTTATTGAGGCTGCTACCATGTGCAGGTCCTCCAGAGAATGTGCTGATATTAACATGCCCATTCACAGCTGTTCTCATTCCAGCGATACTGAAGCATAAGGATGAAAACAGATATGAAGCCCAGAATAGGACAAAATGAATCAGATTAACTATCAGTCTACTCACAAAGATGGAAAGTGAGCTCTGCAATGTGAGAAGTTTCTCTTCTACTAGGAGAAATGCGTTTGCAGCAAGTACATTTTAATGTTTCCTTTTAGCAAAGTAGGCTTTAAGTCCTCGGTCCCCTTTCTTATGATGGATAATTTTCCTTCATAGTCTAAAGGAACTAACTTATGTTTATGTAAGCAAAATCTTGATGCAATAATTTGCTAGTGGTAAAGAGAGTCAGATGAATTAGTCTGGATTAAATGTAAAATTGAATTTGCCTGAACTTTCCTAATACATTTTACTTATATTTGAAGTCAGATATTAATTGCTTTACTGCTGTGAAGTTTTTCTTGTACTTTAGTTAGATAAAGAGCAGTGTTGTCGATTGACTACAGCTAGAAAAAGAGTCTAAACCCGTTCTTTGCTGATAAGGACTGATCTACTTTTAAAAATATCTTACTGGTGCACTCACTTGACATGTTTTTACTTTTGTTTGTTTTCTGGCATTACTATTATAAACCCTCATGCAGTTTTTGTGCTTTATACTCATTTATTTGTTTCAATTCATATGATGGAAGAAGCTATATTATTATAAACATTTATACAGGTATTTTAGGCTAATAGTAGTGGAAGAAAGGAAGGGTAGAGGAAAGTGGTATTTAATCAAGCTGTCACAGTGTAGCAGACTTTTTAAGAAGCAAAATTTGAGAGCTCTCGGATTTATATGCAGCTTAAATAGTATGAATCTTCCCTGGTAACTCATCCCAGCATCTTGTAGAATCATTATCATAAACTAAAATTGGTGTTTAACTTAGATCAGAGATCAGATGTGTTGTAGTTTATATTACCGATTGCCATTTGAAATAAGTTACTCTAGAAGATGCTGCACCATGAAAAATTATATTCACTAGGCCCTGTGTGGAGATGCCAAGTGCTTCCATTTCATCTTTCGTTATAGGGCACCCAAAATCAGTGGCCATTTTGAAAAAAATTGGGATGACCAATTACTTAGGTTAGTTTTTTGACTATATGTATATGAGGTGAGGAGGAGGTAAAAAAAAAAAAAAAAAAAAGTGATTATGTTAAGCCATTTTATTATTAATGCCAAACAAGTTTGTATTATCACTTGAAATTAAATCCACAGGCAAACAGTCAAGTAATGTCATAAGTAGAGAAGGTTGTCATTTGCTTCTGGTTTGGTAATCTTACCTGGGTTGTTATCTATTACAAAGACTGCATTGATGTCTCTGTACTGATGCAGAAGTTTATACTTCCCCGTTATTTTGCATCTGGCATAATTTAAAATTTCAATGTATTTTAAGCTTGGGTTTGATTTAGAAAAAGCATTGACCTGTAGGAATATCATACCAAAATTATCTGAATAATATTACCCTCTTTAAGGAGCGTTAAGAAGCTTCAGGAATCTTTCAACAAACTCTCCAAGGTGTTTCCACTTTCTGCATGTAGTCATCTGTGGATGTCAACAGAAGTTGCTATTAAAAAGGATTTTTTTTTTTCCCCCCATAATCTTGGGAAAGTAAGTGTGAAAAATATGTGATTTTAGTTTGATGCAAGAACCCATTGATGTTTGAGCTCAGCAAATTGTTTTCTGGACAGAAGAAATTATTTTACTCATTGTTTCCTCTATAATTTAGACGTAGTCTAGTAGATTCCAGATAAAGAAATATGCTTTTTCTGAGAGAGAAGGAGTAAGTATATCTGAACTTGATCAGTGTCTTGGTTAGTCTGTTTTTCTTAATGAACTGAATCATATTTTCAGCTCTATTATTGAGCTGATTGCTGTTGTTGTTTTGCTTAAAAAAAACAAAGCAGCAAAACATCTTTTGGTGCACTGAGGAAGTAGTCTTCCAAGGAGTTCTATTTATTCTCATTGAAGTTGCTGAAAAAGCTGTGGTGGAAATCATAAGAGGATTGAGCTCTCTACTAACATGAGCATGAGTTCTGCCTCTGAGAAGCCCTCTCCTATTTGTTAAACTTGTAATATTCTTAATATTCAAACTTGAGAGAATTGATTAACTCAAGCTACATGTAGGGAAAGATACTGCACAAATAAAGGAGATTTATTGTTGCAGGGAGGGTGGGGAAGAGGAAATATTCAGATAATAAATCATTCCCATTGCAGCAAAGGGACACTGAAGCTCCCTTTTGCTGTTTCAAGTCACATTCCTGGGAGTGTTCTGGGCTTCTCCAATCATTCTGCTATGTTTCCACCCCACCTCCTGAATGTACTTTCTTCCAGAAATGACTGGCTGCATGCAGACACACCTGTATTTGGTTCATTATTATCTTAAGCAATTGTGCTTTTGCCACTGATGTGTTTAGTAGATAAGTTTAAAAAATGCTATTTATTTAGCTGATAATTGTAACCCTGGAAACAGGATCTGTTATTTGTTTCATTGTAAACCTAGCTGCACTGAAAAGTTAACCTTAAGCACTGACAGCTGAAAATGTCTAGGGCTGGAACTGCTGTGAAGTTCTTAGACAGCTGTTCAACATTTTTTCAGTGGGCATATGTATCTAAGTGGAGCCTATAGAAAAAATGCACCACTATGTTGTTTCTCACTTGGGTTTAAGTGTCATTATGTTTGCTTATATTTTAGATAAGGTTTCTTCTCAAGAACTATGATCAGTCATCCCTCTCAAACACTATTATCTCAATAGATCATGTTTTTATAGAGACTGATCTCTATGTATCTTTAGGATAAATGTTTTCACCACTGCTCAGACATAGGCTACTGTTAAACACATATTCCCCTCACCCTTCTTATGTGACTTTCTTAGCTTTTTTTTTTTAAACTATCACCTGGAAACTCAGCATAGTTACATGATGTATGAAAGTCTTAGAATTTGCCCAAGCTTTGCTTGGCACAAAGAATCAGGCAATTACAGACAGACCTATATATTTCTACATGCTTGCCTTCGCTCTTGACAAAGTAGAGTACTGTAAAGGCAGGTTTCCTTTTTTTTTTCCCCCTGCAGTTTCTTAAAATGCCTCTACAGCTACAACTTTCTCACTATTCCGTGACTACAAGAAAGTTGCCACTTGTATGTGTGTTAAGCTCGTGCATGTGACAGCAATAGACAAATATTCTTTTTTCAAGCTTCTTTATTTTAATCAAAGGACCACCTAATTTTTAAAAAAATCCGGTGGCTATTCAGCATTTTGCTTTGGTAAGATAATTAAATTCTTAGTAGTAAATAAATTAAAATTTTATTGCTTACAGTATTTCAATATTATAAACAATGTAAGAATGAAATTTGCAGCTTTGAATAGGCTTCAATATTTGGGAATTCAAAATCTGGAAATGAATTTTGTATTCTAGTTTTCTGTCTGTGTAGAGAATATTTTAGTTTCTAAGATGATTACGCCTGTGCTTACTGAAGTTACTGGCAGGACTCCCACCTGAGTCCTGGTAAAACTCCAGGGCTCCATTTGTGCAAGCTGCATGAGGATATCTGTATGTGTCTTAAAAATAATGACATACTGAAATCACTTTGCTGACCTTGCTTCTAAAGACTTACAGAATCTAAGTAACATATTTTATGGTACTGCAGATGTGGAGAGGTAACAAAATAGAACTGATCATCCAAAACCTCCAAATGCGTTCTTCTCTGAGTGTTACTGTTGGGATACTAAGCTATTGGTAGCAATTAAGAAATGGTTGATAATAAACTGCAGTGTAGACCTGCCATTAGTTTTCATGTTAGCCAAGTTTTCTAAAGACATTGAAAAGAGGATGTTTGTTGTTGGTTTATGGAGAAGTTGGTTTATGATGGTTGCCAATTTCAATACCAATTTTCAAAAGAAGAAAATGTGATCTTTCACTGTCTATACCTTCTAATATGTACAGGTCAAATGCTTTTTCTTTGAAGAGTTGAAGGATATAGCTGATAAGTCTTGATTATGGCAGGTCTGCTCTGTTGTTTGTTTTCTAGTTGACTTAGCTAACACGAGAGGCCAAAGGCAACACTTGTGTTTAATTAGAAGCAATGTGTATTGTGACTGTAAGAAAGAAGCAATAGCAGGAGCCCTGTAAGCTGTCAATCTCAGAAACAGGAGACAATCCTCTGCCTTGGAAACAGAATCAATGATTGATACGAATCTAGAAAGTTAAGGCACTCCTTAAACACATTAGTAGGAAAAGCTGGAGGAGCAAAAAAGAAAAAGAACCAAGGGATGAGAAAATATCGGAGTGGAAGAAGAGGGAGGTTTACCCTAAGAGCAGTTCTGGAACATATTTAGTTATGAGCTACTACCCATGGACAGCAAGGCAGCATTTCTGGAATGTTATTTAAAATGTCAATAGCACACAGCAATAGATGTTGGATTCTTATTTGCCTTAAGAACCCAAGTTTATTTATCTACAAATCTAGAAAAAATCCTGAGACTTTTAGTCTATTTCAGGCTAAGGACGTGCAAAAAAGAAAAAAAAAAAAAGAAAAATATCATAATGAAGCCATAAGATTGCAACTATGTCTATAATCCTAAAGATCTTTTGGTGAGATTGAAATTTTCCTTTCCATATTCCATCTACAAATGGGAATCTGTAGAAATGTTTATGTATTCTGGTTACTGTATGCATTTTTGTCTAGTACCATTTATATATTCGTGTTGATTGATCCTGTATACCCTTCATCCGTTATCTAATATCCCCTGTGTAGATCTATATCCAAGAATGTCTTTGGCTGTGTTTTATTTCAGGCTTGTTTATGTGAAACTGCTAAATGACTAGTTTTAGTGGAATCTTTCAGGCACAGATGAATGATAATGATGCTTGCTGTTTGCTAATATATTTGTCCAAATGAAATTGCTACTTGAATGGCAACCTTCCACAACCAACTGTAGTGATAAGGTCAGGCTTGGGGATTTCTGAAACATATGATGAGTCGGATTATTTAGTTAGCAGTTTCTTGCAGACCTCAGAGCACCAGAAGTGTATCTGTGCTGTAGCACAAATACATCTGTACATCTGTAGCAATGATGGTGGGAGCATTTCTGCAAATGCTGTGAATAACCCATGGATAGGAATCATAACTAAAAAAGTCATGGGATGTGTGTTGCATCTTTTTCTCCAGATAGCTATACAAGCCTAATTCTGGAACTCACAGCATTGTGCAGTCATTTTCAGTAATGCAGAATGAATGTAAAATTCTGCTATGCCTTATTTACTAGATTAGTAGAGTGTGTAAATAGATGTGTTTGCCTGTATTAAGCAATTCAAGTATATAAATATTTTGATTGCGAGCATAGAAGTACATCTGCAAACATTGGTTATTTTTTCATATACACTATGTATATAGGGTAGACTTATGAAGGTTTTTGATCATTAAATATTTTAGAAAAGTAATTACAATCGTATGCCACATGAAAGTAAGTCTTTTCTGGCATTATGTATCAAGAAGAAGTCAAAAGTGTCTGAATTTAACCTAATGTACCTTGTCAGGAAGCCAGAATTTACGAATTCCACAACTGTTCTTGCAGATAGGTTGCTGAAACCTGACTTCACGTACTCGAGTCAATATTTGTTTCCAAGGCCAAAGACCACCTCTACTGTAAACATCTATGAAACGCTGCAGCAAAACCTCTTGGGTAATGGCTGTTTAAATGCATCGGTCTGTTTTCTAAGGTACTGAGGAAATCCTAATGGTTTACATATATACACTAATAATGTCACAAGACATGGGAAAGCAGAAGATCATACAGAACACAAGCTGCTGGAAGGCAGCTGAAGTTCCCTTGCAAAATAGTTTCTGAGATATAGATCTGTGGCTGTAATGGGGTTTATTCTGGACAGGTGATCAGACCTGTCATTAGCAGCAAGGAGTCCTAACTATTCCCCCAGAAAGGAACTGTGGCTGTGTATGTGTCTGTGTGGTCACACCCTACGCAACTGAAATTAAGGGTTGTGCTTTGTTACATGTCAGATGATAATTTTTCCCTAGCCAAACAACTGACTGTAGTAACCGGGAAAAACATCCAGGGAGAATACAGTGATGTTTTTCTGTGAGGTTAAAGGGAGACAATTTCTAACTTAAGACTCTTCCATTCCCATCCAAATCATAGCTTTAACAATAAATGGGTAAAGTTATTTAATTTAGCATAATGGTTTATGAGAAAAATGCTGAATCTGGAAGTTATAGTCTGTTACGTTTGCAAACTGAAAAACCTTTTTGCTGTGTGAGGTAAAGTTGGGATAGGGCTTCATTCTTTCTCATCAACACCGTCATGATTTATGGAGGACCCAGAAAATCTGTGATTCTGTTGTAATAGGGCTCCATGTAACAACGTAACACAAAGATGGTTGTACATTGCTCTGTAGAGCTTCTAGCTTTAAAAGGAAAAACTGCCAAAGACTACAGGCAGAGCTAATTATGTATTAGTGTGGTATAATGCTGTTTAAATGACTCAATAAAAACAAATCAGTGTAAGGAAAACCTCAAATTTTAACTAACCTTGCTATTTTTCCACCCTTTCTGGTGCAACAATGCTAATTTATGAAGACTTAATTAGAAAACTTACTTTTTTATTTATCATTATTGTGCAAGAAATTAAGGTGTCTTTTCTATGAGGTGTTAAAAAAGCCTGTGTTTGTAAAAAAGTGTTTAGTTTATAGAGCCTTGAGAAATGATCTCAGGGTTGAGAATTAAACAGCTAGGACTTTTATGAAGTGAATAAACAGAAAATTAAGTTGTATTCAATTCCAACTAGTGTCACAGTCCTGAGGAAATAATTCTCCCAACAAAATTAGTACCAAGACTACAACTGACTTTCATACAAAAGAAGAATTGAGCCCCTAAAGTAGCTTTAATTTTTCCTAAGAAACAACTCAAAGTTGCTACTTCATATATAAGGCTCTGGCACATGTTACTTCATGACATGACCATAAGCAACCTATTCAAGTTGGTTCTGCTTTGAGCAGAGAGTTGAACTAAAGACAATCCAGCTTCAAACATTCTATGATTCAGTGATGTGTCAGAATAGAGAATTCAAGGTCAAGCAGATGCAAAGAGGACAAGCGCATGGGAGAGGAGCAAAACTTATTATTTTCTTTGATGTTAGTAATGGAAGAACCTGGAAAGACTTCTTAGGGAATAGAAGCAAAGGCAGATGAGAGACACAGTAGAGGATCTCTCTGAAGCTGAAGTAACCATGGAATAAGTTACATAGAATGCACACCAGGAAATGGCTGGAAGTGGAATTGGTATTCACTCAAAAAGCTATAAGAAAACTCAAGAATGAAAGAGCTGAATTCCTTATGGTAGCATGCAGAGTTTGCAGGAGGTATAAAAAGATGATACAAAAAAGCAAATGCTGGGTGATAAACACCCATATCAGAATACGTACTACCTACTTTTCTTCTACAATCACAACTGTTTTTTCTGTCTCACAATATGTATTTTACCCTGAATGTTTATGGGCCAGTGAAATTTTACACCTGCACATCTGCGAGGCCTTGAGCCACTCTCATTTTCAGGTAATAATAGAAGTGAGAGTTCTGAAACAGGTGTGAGTTCTGTGTTGAGTTCCTGATGTTCAAACTCTGTTGCTCTGACTAGGCTTGTCATTCTCCATGCAAAAGAAGTAAACCCAACTAAACAAATCTTCCTTTTGGGCTCATTTTCCATAGGAAAAAAAATGAACTGCAGTAACTTCTTGAAAACACACTATTTGTATTATATATGAACTAGACCTTGTAAATAGCACAAATGAAACTGGTGTTGAAGTTGTTTTTGTAAACACCTGAAAAACTGTTTTATTTTCACAGGCAAAAATTAGAAGTAAATTCCTTGCATGAATTTGCAAAGTGAGAGTAAAATAGCAAAATAAGGAACTTAAACTCTTAGCTTGTTAAACTGTTAACTTTAGTAAATAAAGTCTTATCTGATGATAAAGTTGAGAGAACAGACCAGAAGTATTTAGGAAAACACTTTCCTATCTGTTATTTGTATGTATGAAGTATTTCTGTATATTGTTAAAGTTAAGATGTTTTGGGTCCTTTAATAATAATGGAATTGTAGTTTTAAGTTACACTGAAGTATGTGCTCTCTACAAATCAAGTCATTGTCCTTTGCATTTGTAAGCTGTGTTGAGAGACACAAATTGCATAGCTTCTGCAATTGTTTTCCCATGACTGATTCTAGTGGTGTAGAAGTTCTTCAGAATTCTTGATACAGTTTCCTTCTCACTCAAAAGAAGTCACCTTAAAGTTGTCATGGTGGTGAAACAATATGAATGAATGAGTAAATCTATACTGCTTCCAGTGAAAACATGATTCTTCTGCAGCTGAGGTGAGGATGACCAGGTCTTAAGGATACCTACTTCCTTCCCCTGCTGCTGTAAGCTGTTAGCTCAAGCTCGTTTTCTCATTTCTACAAATAAGGACAGGAAAGGAAAGGTGAGTAAAACAATCCAATGAGAATATGGCATGAGAGGTCTAGGGTCAAGACAATTTATCACTCGTATCTGTCTGTAGAATCATCAGCATCAATAGCAACCATTCATCAGATTCTTTTCTTAGTTAAATCTTACTAACTTCATTATATTCAGGGCTTTCTCAAGGCTGTGGTAAAACCATGCCTTCTGGCAGCTGTTAAGCATTATGTGAACTGCAGAACAGCTATGAGTGAAAGTAGCAAATCCATGGGATAGTGCCAAGTGTGAAGACTCTCACATAGATTCACATTGCTATTCCAGTGGTTGGGACTGACATTATAGTCAATATCAACAAGTACTTAGAGCAATACAGAAGGACAGTGTTACTTTTACATAGTAATTTCTCCGTGTTTAGCTTCATTTCAGAGCACAAGAGTCATACTGATTGAGAGTATTTTGCCATTTAGGTATCTTCTGAGCTAAAGGTCATAGAAATATAGTCAAAAGGTATTTAATGCAATGATGGACAATATACAAACTATGAAGAGATTTGCAAATAAACTGATTTTCTAAGGGCTGAGTCCCACAAAGGTGTTGAGTATAGCAATAAAGTTAACAGAAAATTTGGAAACCTGTTACATTGATGAGTAATTATCAATAAAATGCAATAGGGAAAAACTGATAATAATAATTATTTTACTATAATCCTCTTTTATTTTTGTGTAGGCAGATCATCTGTGCAAAAAGACATGATGGTAGAGCACTATCTTACCTTTTTACAAATATTTAACAGTCAAATTGGCTGGGAAGAGAAGCCAAATTAAACATTACTTAACCCTACAGGGGTTTGGAGTTGGTCACAGATGTCCTAGAAGAGAATATGCTGGGAGGCTTCATGGCCGTAAAGCAAATGTATTGGTCTTAATAGTAAAACCACAACTGGAAGCAGTTCAAATAGGAGGTTTTACACAAGCTATGTGAAATGCAGCTGTGCAGCATTTCTAGAATACTCTTACCAGAGAGCCTATTTTAATGAAGAGTGACCCTCTGAAGGTCTTAAGAACCAATGCATTTGACTAGCCAGAAGTGAGTCCAAAAAGAGGAACTGCAAAAGCAAAACAAAAATAAGCCTGCAGATTCACTACTCTTGTATGTCAAGTTGCTTGCAGTCTTCAGCATTTAAGAGCTTGTGGTGGGCTTTTTTTATTTTTATATGGGATAAGAGGGTTATGTGAGGCCTGGCTCTGCATTCTGTTTAAGTGCTACCTTAGAAACAAGAATGCTGATTCCCAAACTACAATTTCTGTACTTAAGTGGCACTGAAAACCAAGAAAAAGAAAACCTGAAGCAAGAGGGAGTGAAGCACTCAGACTGACAATATTGAATCTTGTCTGTTTTTTCTGGAAGATTGTAGAATTAGAATGAAAACTCTTATATGTACAACAAGAGTTTTTGTCAGAGGTGTTTTGTCCATTCCCATCATGTCTTTGTTTCCACAGAGGGAAAAAAAATTTGCATTTAAAAATGAATGCTTATAACTGGTGTTATTTTTCTTTAAAAGTTAATGTAATTTTTGAATGTTACCCATTAACTAGGGTTAATAAAATTAGGTACACTTCAGTCTTGTTGGGTTTTATTTTTTTACAAATTCTATTTTTCTAGATGATGTTAATGTGTAAATTATTCAGGCTGGGTTAGAATCTTCATGTCAGTGGGGTGATGACAGTTTACTACAGAGAAAGCTGTGCCTCATAATGTGTATATGATGTGTGAATTCTTTATTTTTAAGTGCAACCAGTGATTTTCATTCAATTAATTGAATTCTGTACAACAGAAAACCAAGAAATTGTCTTTGAAATGAATGTTGATGATAATCAGAGAGGGGCCAATGCTACAACAGATTAATGGTGAATAATCACAGTCACTGGTTATTGTTTTCAGGAATGTAGATAAAAAGTGAACATTCTAATGAATTTTTGCATAAATTTGTAGTAATGCAGAAGTTTGAATCCAAGGGGCCACATAAAGTGATCTTTTAAAATAATATTGACCAAGAGTTTGAAGCAAACTAAGTCTGGAGGGATGAGAAATTCCTTTCTGTCAAAATTTGCAAGGACTATGGAATCAGCTGTATGTTACTCGTTCTAGTCCAAGTATCAGGTACACTTTGAATGATTGAGAGAATGATTCAGTGTTCATTGATAAAGGGAAATTTTTAATTTGGTAGGCCAATGATTTGGTCTTAGATTGAGACTAGAATGGTTTTGAAAGAAATTAATAATTACATTTTTCTATAAAGTGCAGTAATGATGGGCTTTTTCTGGATCTGCTCCATGAGTATGTTTACTCAGTTTTTGTGTACTAACTTCAGGACACATATATGCACAAAATGCTACCTGTCTTCATACCTGTCATACCACCAGCATATTCCAGACATGAGCCATCTGACTAAAAGAAATTTTTGGTAGCAGAATTAGTATTCATATGTGGCAGTTAATGTATTTCTAAGGGTTAGGGAACATAATATAAGAATGTGATACAAAAAGAGAATTAAGATGGATCTGAATTAATAGAAGAGAGGACAGGAAAAGTAAAGCAAAGGCTGAAAGGAGAGGTCTGCATAATTGAGAAGCACTCGTCATGCTAGATCTTATCAGATGTTTTGTCTCTAAAATGTGCAAGAAGAATGAATGAAAATGGAAAAAAAATATTTCAGGAGAGAATTCTACTTTTCAAGAGATGAAAAAGGAAAAGGAAAATACAGTCATATGATGCAGAGCAAACTTCTTCCAGTTTTTTGCTAGGAAAGACATGTAATTACAGATTTTTCATCTATCCCCGTAAAACCACAACACACAGAAGCACAGCAAAGATTCCAGAATTAGGGGAGACTCAAACTGAAGAAGCAGCTGACCTGAACTGTCACCAGTAGTCTGCATTACTTCATGCTAAGCTGAGTTGCTAAGATAACCTATCTTGCACGGGTTGAATCCAGAACGTTTCTGAGAACTGAGTTAATTAGTGAAATATACTGAAGTTAACTAACTCCCCTGCCAAGAAATGGGCTCTTCCATTTGCCTCACATGATTATCTAGGCACTTTCACTTTTCCATATATAGGAGCAGCTCAGGGACTGACAGATCAGGCTAGGTAGGGATACAGACTTCAGGCACATGCATACTTCTTGCATGTGTACACAGATGCAAAGAACATGCTGCTTTCACTCACTGAAATTCAAGTTAGTGTAAGAAGTAATAAGTGAAGACAGCAACAGTCCTGCTGATAAAGAACCTTCTTCTTTAAAAGAAGACAGTAGAGGTATAACTCTTCAACTACTGTTTATAATAATATATCAGGAAAAGCATCACAATCATGAATGGGCCAGTGGACGGTTTATGTGATTACACACTGGATGATGAAGGGACTTTCATGTTCACATCGGAGTCAGTAGGAGAAGGACACCCAGGTAAGAAACCAGCTCTGACAAGTGCGTAAGAAGAATAATATTTTAATTTGAAATGTTTTTAAAAACATGAAGAAGAATTAATGTTATTAATCTTATAGAAGTTATCTGTAGCAGGGCACTTTTATTTCCATTGGACCTTGTCCACATAGACTATAGAACGGCTATAACTCGGGTGCTTCCAACAGGAGTTTACACGCTTTTGCAGAGCATGTGTTGCACTGAGGAGGGCAATGGGGTTTACTGTTGCTGCTCCTTTTCATCTGAATTTCTTTCAATATTACTGTGGAGACATTACTGTGTCTCTCACAGACTCAAGTTTCATGTATGGATAAGAATGCATAGCTTGCTTCCCAAGTTCCATATCTTTATGGGCCCTATGAAATTGTCCTGCACATATGCTATGCTCTAAAACTGTCATCCCCAAATATCTCTAAGCAGGCTATTTCAAAACCTCTAAAAATCAGTGGTTGCAGCAGCTGTACATGGCAAAGTTGCTGCTTTTTTCCCCCCATTTCATCATCTGATGCAATATATGGAATTGCTTAAGCAAATAGTGGACAGTTACTTGCTAAACTTTATGTATGGTCAGCAAAGCTTAGTTCAGATTTGTTGAAAACAAATGTTCATCTGCCATAAACATGTACCTTGTGTCAACAGCAAGTGTTGCCCCAAATGAGGTCAGGGGACAACAGACTGTTTGATGTCCTGAAAAGTGTTATTTATTTTAGAAGCTGATTTCGCATCCTCTACCTTTTGCTGTAATAAGGATTTTTCAGATCTGTACTCATGTGAGTAAATCATAAACGGGTGAAATGACAGGGCAGAGAATAAAAATATCAGCAGTAAGAATTTCATATCTGTAATTCTGATATTCTTCTATAATATTAACTTATTACTGCAGATTGAATCCATGGCTGATGCAATTTAGCACATCTCTGACAATGTCAAGGTAGCTACATCAGGTTAAGCCAGTTGGGGTTCTTTCTGATGTAACACAATCAGAAAATGACAACCACGTTTGATCCTTCGGACATAGGTCACCTCTCAAATTTGTACATAATTACATCTAGCATCTGTAGTGCAATGTAGTTTCATAGGAAAAATAACATTACATAATATGGTCATTTTAAATTTGTGATGGTGTTTCCAAAGATGACAGGTCACAATTTATGATACTCTAATAATTATTTTTAACCCTGGGGCAATAATAGGTAGGTATTAGAACAGGAAGAGTTTGAGTCTGCAGGTTTAGCTTTGTCTTTTGGTTTCCTTTCTTTCTCCTTTTGTCTTGTTTCTTGTTTTTGAATTTGGCCTGGTTTTTTAGTTCTTATGTCACACTTCCTTTAGTTCCTAGACCTCCATTGGCCCCTAGTAGGTCTTCTTTTAAGTCCCACGAGCATTTTCCTCCTTCGCTGGGATACTCAGCAGGCCTTTGAGAAACAATGTTACCACTTGTTAAATTTATGTACAGCCTCTCATGTGGCAGAGGTTGCCAGATGTCTGGGTAATGTGAGGTGTGAAGTGGCAACGTGAGAGCCTAATTGTAGAGGGAATGGAAAACTGGAATTTACTCAGATGTTTTCAAGACTGTGATATACTTTCTTAAAAAGTCTTCATGTAGGGTGCTGAAAACCCAAATGCCTATGACAAAGGAAAGATACAGATCTTCCAGATCAAAAAAAGGACCCTAAGTAACTCTGGGTGGTCTTGCAAATTCTTGTTACTGAACACAGCCCTGCAATAGGTCTTAATCATCTCAGCAATAGCTCTAGTTTGTGACAGCAAGTTGATTCCCCTTATATCCTGGGCAACCCCCTTTTGCCTACCTGGTTTTACACAAGGGGTGTATACATGCTATTAGGTTTTCATCATCCAGGAAAAGTAAGGCTATTTCTTAAAATGGGACCCAGTGTCTGGGGCTGTAGCTGGGCTTCTGATGTTATCAATAGCACTAAAATTTTATTGTGAGTTTTGAGTTTCTCTGATATCAAATGGATAATCTGCATGTTCTTGATTATTTCTCTTCTGTATGTGATAGTATAATTTTGCTAGAGGGCATTATGTGAAGTAAAGACACTGAACCACATCTCTGTCTGGTGGAAATTTGAATTGTTCTGATTATATTAGCTGAGGACTGAATGCCTTAATAGAGACCTTCTTCTTAATAAACAAAGCAGGAGAAAAATACATGCTTATTTATTTAGGTACACAGAGAACTGCCTTACACCTGTGCAATGCCTAAGGGTTGTGTGTCACTAAGAAGCCCAAATTCCATAGATGCAAGTAATAGCCAGCCATAATTAACATACAGGTATTACTTATGGTCTCCAATATAAGACTCTGTTTATTCTATGTTCTCAGTCCAAATTATTAAAAATTACTTGGGTATAAAATTTGGGACTTTCTTCCAGGTTTTTAACCTTGGCATTTAGTGGGGTAAATTCCAAACTCTCTGAAGACATATGCATAACTTCTTCATTTCAACATAAGCACATAGATAGCAGCATGGGGAAGAGAAATATTTATTTTTATTTAGATAGCTGTTTTTTGTCACTGCTCCATTTTGCTTTCTCCAGTAGTGTCTGTCTGTGCTGCACAATGGTTTCACTGTGCTTTGAAAGGCATTGTGTTTCTCTGATCCACAATGTCTTACAGGTGCCAAATCATTTAGGATTAATTCCTTCCCCATATGGTGTGACTTCAGGTGGAATTGCCTACAAACAGAACGTCATTCAGTTTTCCAGTAAGTACCAAGGGATCTCTTTAAAATATAAGAGAAAACATCTACTAAAAGCACCCTTAGATTTTCAACCAGACTAAAAGCATACATTTATCTTCTGGATATTCACAGGGAAAAAAAAAAAAAAAATCCCAACCCAAAAATCACCAAAACAAACAAACAAAACTAAACAAACAAACAAAATATTCCCAAATCTAAACAGAAAATGCAGATCTTTTCAGCGAGTTGATGCTTGCATCTGTTATATCTAACATTACATATACTTAACAATACCTAACATTGTGTATGCTTAAACAATATACATACTTCAGTAAACTGTGTGTTGAACAAAGAGAACAGATGTACAAGATATTTGAACAGTGTAGTGTTAATATTGAAGTACCACTGTAGTTATCAATTAGCACTCATCCAGTCTTTTAAATAGGAAAATTGTAATACAACACAATTCAGCAGTACTGCAGGTACTCAAGAGAGCAGAGTAGAAGGGCAGGATCACCTTCCTCGACCTGCTGGTCACACTTTTTTTTAATGCAGCCCAGGATATGTTTGGCTTTCTGGGCTGCAAGCGCACACTGCCTGCTCATGGTGAGCTTCTCACCAACCAGCACCCCCAACTCCTTCTCCTCAGGGCTGCTCTCAATCCAGACTGCCCAGCCTGTATCTGTGCTTTGGGGAGGTCCTGAGAACTTACAGATGTCACGGCTTGTGTTAGGCTCCTACTTAGTCTACATTCACATAACAAACTTATGTCCAACTATGTGGAAAACTGTGAAGCTCTTTCTGATTATTGGAGATCACTTTTGTTGTTGAATGCCTTCTTCATAATTTGACAACCAGGCAATTGAATAGGGTTTATCTTCAGCTCCCACAGACTGACTAATTCCTTTTATAGTTAGAAAGAGCTTTTTTTATGGCTGATTGGCATCTCTGCCATAAGGTTGGGCCTGTGGGAAGATTTGGTTTCCTGAAAAAATTCATGGCTAACTAATACTTTCCTGTTCAGTCAAGAAATCCTCAGCCTAGACATTGCTTTTGCAATATTTATGCTATTGCATAGTAATTCACTACATGAAGGTATGCATAAGCTGAAATCTTACTTATGACATAATTTTTTAAATAATAATGTCTCACCAGACATGATCGATCATGCTTTCCCCATTTCCAAACAAAGAAGTAACAAAAAAATGAAGGACAAACATATGCTGTCAGATTTAGCAGCTAATAAGATAAATGGGACAGTTGAGATGAGAAATTTCAATAACAGAATGAAGGATGCACAAAGCTTCATAAGCATTGCTAAAAATAGGATGCCTAGTTTTGTTTTACTCCAGAGACCTTTACTAACAGACATGCCTTTACTTGAATGAATTTCAGGAAAAAAAAAAAAAACCCGAAAAAACCAAACACAACAACATGAAAACGTCCTGTTAAGTCTTCACTTACTGATTTCACTGCCTACTATGGCTAATGCTTCCCTGAGACATTTCAAAATGAACATGAAATTCTTTGTACCAGAGAGGTGCCACAAGGAGACGTGAGGATGAATTAGTCATATGAGATTACCTGTAATCATCTTGAAAGTTTTGAAAAGAATGCGTATAATATCCCTGTACATGCCGTACAAGAAACTTAGACAAACATGAGACATTGGCATCTAATGCAGGTGAGACACTTTTCATGTGGAGCAAGGACAGGGTTAAAGGTTGTTTCTGGCACAGAAATTCTGTGTGGTGAATAAAAGCTACAAAGCAATCCCAATCACCAGGAGTTTGCTGTAGGACATTGGACCTGCACTAAGAAAATCATCCTATCATAGTTGCTGTGTTGTCCCACCCTGGTAAGCAAATATTGCATATTTTGGTCAATATTTTATGCTATTATGCTTGCAAATATGGGTGTATTTCCTTATAAAATCAGAAACTTTGAAGAGAGCAAGCAGAGGTACATTTTAATCACTCTTGCCACCTTTGTCCCCAGTCTTGTTAAACAATGTTCATTTGGACTTTAACTAAATTGCAAGAATTGCATCTGATTCCTGTTTGGTAATAATTACCTCAAATTTAGTCATCCAAGCACAGTTCTTGCAAGGCTGAAAGTTCCAATGCAGCTTACATTTGCTAATTGTCTTTTGTGTTTATTCTTTTTGTGTTGAAGTGATTAATATGGAAGATAAAAATGTCAGGATCATATTAGTTATTTAGTCTTCGATTTGTCCCTCTTAGCTAAATATAGTACACCTTCCTAATGAAAATAAATGAGAATATATTTTGACTTGAGGTTAAATGTATTAAAAGTCTCTAATGACATACTTTTACAAAACATTGGTTTCCAACAGATTGCATTGCAAATGGCAAGGAAAGAGATTAATTTATTTTGCCACACAGCATGTTATGGCAACATCTGAACACAGTATGCAATACTAAGCTTTTTTAAAGAACAATAACATTAAAATAGATGAGAAAATTACCATTTTCATGTGAAAAGCTTTGTTATGGGTACTGCCTTTTTGTCTTCCTTAAATTAGCTACATTATTTGACTGAGATTCATTATTCATCAAAAAAGTAAGAAAAGAAAGAAAGAAAGATTATTACGATAAACCTCAGCTGAAACCTTTGTATTTGGGATGTAACTGAAGATGCACTTACTCAAGATTTACCTCAGGAAAACTTCAGTTGGTAACCCCTTCTTGCTTCTGCATGTGCTACTTCTGTGCCTTAGTTGGGTTGCAGGGATTATTAGGCGATGGCATTGCAGGATGGTAGGAAGCAGTGAGAAGAAGCAAACCAGAAACAGGCACTTGACTATAAGCAGTAGATTATATGTGTTAATCTAAACACTTTCTCAGGCTTCACCAGCAGTGTTGGTATGGTATATTCCAACTTTCTATCAGGAAGATGGAAGTTGATGGTGGAATATCACCTTGATGTTAGAATGCTACTGATGTGGAGTGCATGCTATATTGGCATTGTTAGAGGAGGAGAAGGCTGGGAGAAAAGCCTCTTAGCCTCTCAGGTAATTCTATTCATAACATATTTGTTTCATACCGAAGTGCAGAAAACTGCAGATAAAATTATAGTCTGTATTATTTTACACCAGTAAGTAAATTCTCTGTTTTATCTACTGACTTGGTTTGCAGGATGTTGCATATGTTTTTCTATTTAGCTAGCTTAAATACTCCATTAATAAGCAATAAAAGAATTCCTTGCTGAAATACCTACCCATTCAAAGCAATGCAAACAGTCTGTGTTTTTCGTACAGAGTGCTATGGTTTAGAATCACAACTTTGATGTTTTGCAGATAAAATCTGTGATCAGATCAGTGATGCTGTACTAGACGCCCATCTCAAACAAGACCCAAACGCCAAGGTTGCTTGTGGTAAGTTGTTTGGTGCTTTTCTGTAAGTCATCACTGTTGTTTTTTAATGATGTTTGTGAAAAGCTCGATGCTATCATTTGCTAACTTATTTTACTCTCAGAAAATCACATAAGAATTACAGTCTTGAAAAGAAGGAGAGATGAGAAGAAACAGTAAAAGTTTTTATAAAGACTGAAGCCTAAGCAGGCTGTAGAAAGGTAGGATAGTTAACTTTTGTGTGGACTGAATTTTCCTGGGAGAAACAGATTTGGCTTTGTTATAGTGGATTTTTGAAAGAATATTTGAATTTTTTGTTGAAAAGTTCATTTACTATATTTAGTAAAGTACTAATTTTTCAGTTCAGGTCCCCATAACTGCTTGGGGCTTTTAAATCTCTTCAGAAAGTATACTATCAACTTTGAGGTTATTATGTTAGTTCATGTATTAGGTAACTAACCCCCATATTTAGATTCTTCCTCCTGGGGCTGCAGAGGTCAACTTCAAAATAGTTGGTTGCTGATGAGTTTTATTTAGCCTCAGTATGTATCTTAGAGTGATTAAGTAGATTTAGAAATCAGAGTTTAATGCTGTATTTGCTTAAAATCCATGCATATCGCTGAATCATGCTCAGTGTCTTGACTTTCCAATTTGCAGATGAGACATGTTCTTTTCTTTACTGTCAGACATACAGTGAATAGGGAAAGAATTCGTTGTAGAATAATAATAAAAATATGGGTATAAAGGACTTACACTGTATATACCCAGTAGATCTCTCAAAATCACTATCATTACAAACAGTTATTTGCCTTAGTGGGCAGGGTTACTCTGCTGATGTAATCCTGTTTTCGTCTCTCTTTTCAGAGACAGTATGTAAGACAGGAATGGTGTTGCTCTGTGGAGAGATCACATCTCATGCTATTGTGGATTATCAACGAGTTGTCCGAGATGCAATTAGACATATTGGCTATGATGATTCAGCTAAAGGTTGGTGGAAAAACTCATTAAATCATTGAAAAGCAAGCAATAGGCAACTGCAAACCAGGTCTGTCATCACTTCCAGCCTGGTAAAAACTGAATATCCTGTGTGAAAGCTGCTTGCATGGTGCTATGTGATACACTTTCTGGCTTTATACCAGTGAGTAGAAGAACCATCATATATTATTTAAAGCTGAGAAGGTGTAGGCAGAATATACTTTGAACTGTGGTATTAGGCCAGAACACTTACCTGCAACCTGAGCAGCAGTATTTACCACTCTTCCAAACTTGCAAGAACTCGAATGTTGCTATTCATTTGGCAAGCCGATTGATGCATCTTGGTGAGAAAGAGAGAGAGTTAGAAACCTAGTTCATTTCATTGTACCATTATATGTTTGTACTGTGGTTAACATCTAGAATTCCCAGGTGTAAAGCAGGTTCTCTGCAAGGTGGTCTGTTAGCTCTGAACAACACTTCCTACACTGAGGAATGTGCGGTCCAAATCCAGTTTGTGTAACGTACAAATGATAAAGAAGACAAAATGCTTTACATACCAGACACTTTCTGATTTGCCATATACCTTATACATTATGAATATTTCATGTATACTGTTACAGTGAAGTGTATCTTTTAAGAGCTTTCAATTAAAAACTGTTGTTTCCTGAAGTCCTTTAATTGCTGTTGGATTTACAGGCAGATTGTGGACAGAGAATATTATAGTAGCACATCTACAAGTTACTTCCACCATCATGTAACAGCAGTGCTTTCAAAAAACCTAGTAAATGTAATAAATCTCCTTTTTATTCTAAATGCCAAAGGTGATAAGAGGAGATGAAGTGACCCAGCAAAAACCTTTTCTCTGCAGAGATAAAATGAGAAGCTCAGCCAAACCATTGTGCATGGAAATATAATTTTCTTCTCTACATAGCCCACTTATAAAAGGGTGAAGAGCATTTTTCAAGTGGATCATGTGCATATGGACGTGTATATGTATGTTGTATTGGCTGAACATGAGTTTGGTCAGGAGCTGCCAGTAGCTACAGTCTAGGAAAGGCAGTATTTGGAAAGAAGCAAGTTACAATTAACATACCTAGGAACAGGTAGAAAATTTTGCCTTCTGTAAGTTTTCAATTTCAAACATTCCTTTTGACCTTAAAAAGTAATGTAAAGTAAATTCTCACTTCCAGATTTGCTGTGAGACTTACTGTGGCTCTCTAACAAATTTCCATGAGAGATTTAGGCACAATAACCACTTTACATGTATTACAAATAAAGTATCAGAGAACAAAGTCTTCGACTGCTGAAAACATCAGTTCCTTGGAATTTATGTAGAGGTTTTTAATACTGTTTACTTGGCAGAGGCTCATAATCTACTTTTTTTGCTAGTTTTGTGCAGTTAATTCATAATTTGAATTAGCTTGGCACAGGATGCCAATGCAAGAGCAAACAAGCAGTAAGAAGCAATAAAGGCAATCCTATATACTCCACTCCCTTCCCCAAAAGGTTTCAAATGTTGTGTTGACAAAAAAAGTTAACTAAAAATAACAGTTAGGTTTTGAGTTCTGAATGTGGTATCCTTCCGAATGAAAATCTCAGCATATGGTTCCACATTACTTTCCTTAACTGTGATGAAAAAGGCTAATTCACTGCTATTCTTTTTTTTCAAACAGGTTTTGATTACAAATTCACTGTTATTCTTTTTTTCCAAATAGGTTTTGATTACAAGACTTGTAATGTTTTAGTGGCACTGGAACAACAGTCACCTGATATTGCCCAAGGTGTTCATCTACACAGGGATGAAGAAGATGTTGGTGCTGGAGATCAGGTAAACATAACATCACATCTAAACCAACAAAGCTGTTCGTTTGAGTGGAAAGTTTACCCCATCTTACTGCCCTGTTTTCTAACTCAAAACCCATGTAAAGATTTCCACACTTCAATCTTGGGCTACCCCAGAATGAAGAACATATTTTTATTAAAACAATTGGAAGTTCTTTGAGGGCAGACTTTTGCCTGGTGTTTGTTATAGCACTTCATGCAAGCCAGAAAAGCTCTGCCAGTTTGCAGTAGCTGAGGAAGTCTCCTTTAGAACTTGTTGTTGTTACTGTATTTATTTTGCTACTGTATTTATTTTTTTTTTAATTGAGTATCTTTAGATTCATTAAATCATTCATCTTGCATCCAGACTTGTTTTGTAAGATGGAGTAAACAAAGGATCTTTTAAATTTCACAGGGCTGTTGAGATTTTACACAGAAAAAATTAGCCAATGTTTCAACTGTCTTCAGCATTAGTACAGAGAAAGCAAATACGCCAGAGTACTTTTATTTCTCACTTATTTCCCAGAGGCATCTACTGTAATAGATGTTCCACATAATTAAGGCTGTCCAAACTGCATTTCTATGAGCTCAATAACACATGTAGATAATTATGTTATGTTCCCAAGAGAAAGATGCCATAATCTAACTGATGCTAGTATGAGTGAGTTTAGCATTTACAGTATTACTAGTAATAACTAGTTTGTAACAATGCTGTTGAGAACCATAAATGGCAATATCAGAGTCCAGAAGCCAAGCTAATACTGTTCAAAAATCTCCTGACGACTAAATTAAAATGCTTTTATGCTGTCTTGAGGACATAATTCTACATAAGATGAAAAGATATCTGACTTTCTTTGGCATTTTGATGAACTCCCTTCCCATTGCATCAAAATACCTTCTTGTCTTTTTTGATTTCTTTTTTTTTTTTTTTTTTTTTTGCCACAACATACACTGGGTGAGGAGAAAGAAAATGCTGCTAACTCTTTTTAAGAAATGATGATCTGATGCCTGGAACATGACTGAATAGCCATAGATGCTGTGGCTAGAAGCATGTGGCATTGAAAATCTGAGGCGGGTGCCTTAAACTGTTGAATGGCACCTTGTTCGTGATGTGGAGTATTCACATCCCATTCCACTGAAGTTTCAAATGGAAGCTGCAGTATAAGTGTGTCTGCATTCATATATAAAAGCCTCTACAACCTTTCCAGGCTAATGATACCACCTTTCCCATGACAGAATAGTCCTGAAATTGTTTTCCTTTAACAGATTTCTTTCCTATGAAAGAACCTGATTTCTTCACAAAAGTGTCTGCATTTTTGTCCAGGTTTCCAGCTCAATATGTAAACCTTCAGGCTTTCACTGAAAAAATCTAGAAACGAGGTTTGTGTCTCATTACACTGTAACATGTTGGAGCCTGATCTGAGTTTAGGCTTCTGCACTGTAATGTAAAACAGTAAAAAGTAAACCTAAAGGTATTGTTTACTCTTTGCGTCAGATGAAATCTCATTGCCTTTGGTTGTGGTGCTTTTAACAATGATTGAAGTATATTTTCTTCTCCTGTAGGGTTTGATGTTTGGTTATGCAACAGATGAAACAGAAGAATGTATGCCTCTAACAATTATTCTTGCACACAAGCTGAATGCCAGGCTAGCAGAATTGAGGCGTAATGGAGAACTTCCTTGGCTAAGGCCTGACTCCAAAACACAGGTAAATACTGCTATAGATTAGTTGAAAACTAATACTTTTTCTTTCCAGAAATCTTTTTCTAGACAGCAATTGATGGTGTTCAGAGTACCAAGGTAAACTACAAATAGCAGATAAAGCATTTCTACTGCTTGTGATGTTGTCTCAACTGCTGGAAAATGGTTAACTTGCATCAGAGTGCTAGGAGCACTTAACCACCTACCAGTGAAGAAACATTTCACCCTTCAGACCTAAGTGGTCTGTGTTCATTGAAAAAGTGTCAGGAGATCTAAGGGATTTGTTTGTATTTAGAGATTCAGCTGGCCTTTTTGAAGAGGTACTGAGAATGTAAATTTCTGAGGCTTGTGAGTTTCATTGGAAATCCCAAATGAAAGACACATTTTGGACAACTTCATAGAAAATAAGATTGTCCATATTGAGCAAAAAATAAAGAATGAGAAAATAGGCTTTATTTCTCATACCTTGGCAAGAGTGTGAGCAGTGATGATTATAATGTCAGCATTGACATTTTGCTACAATTTTGTTATTGGAATAGCATAACGTGTTTGATGTAGAGCAGTAATACCTTTTACAGTAACTTTGTTTTTTTCTTCCTCCTTCTCTCTGTTCTATTCAGGTCACAGTTCAGTATATGCAGGAGAATGGAGCAGTCATCCCAGTGCGTGTTCATACCATTGTGATATCTGTGCAGCATGATGAAACCATTTCACTGGAGAATATGCGCAGAACCCTGAAGGATCGTGTGATCCGAGCTGTTGTCCCTGCAAAATACTTGGATGAGAAAACTATTTATCACCTTCAACCTAGTGGGCGTTTTGTTATTGGAGGACCTCAGGTTTGTGTAGTATTGTTTTGGTGCTTTTATGAGTTTGCCTTTGTCATTGGCTGTGTCTTAAAACAAATGCTCAGCTTTTTGTCACATCTGTCCTAGGGTGGAAGACACAAGCTGCCTAGTGGAAGTATTAAATGCAGTTTTATGCGTTAGAAGCACCCAGGGTTTCATGTGCTGTATGCCAAAGCAACCTTTGAGGTCATGGTTATATTGTACATGTGTTGTGATTAGGCAGGCAAGTTGAGCTGAATCTTACATTGCATGTGGAATGTATAGCCCAGCTCTGGGTTTCCTCAAACCCTCTGAAGTCCAGCACTGAGACATGCAGTTCCTTCTCATGGAAAACACTTCTTACAGAGAGATGGACACAAGTTTTACTTCTCTTACAGTGAACGTGGTTTTCGTATCTGTATAGCTCATACTGTTCTGCCTGACACCAATGAGACCTGAGGGTGCTCATCTGTTCTGAAAATCAGCCCCTGATAGGCTCACCCTTGCGAGAAAATAAATGTTTCTTTTGCTTTATTTAGACAACATGAGAGCTGTGATTTGTGCTTTGATCCTGAGCTCACAGAAGTCAGGAAGAAATCCCACTCTCTGTAGGATCAGGACTAATGAGATTTAGTTTTTGAAAACAAATTCACCATTCCCGATGTTTCCAGTTCCCTTCAGGACTATCTCGGCAAAATTTCAAAGTTTCTTCCTGAAAACAGGTCCAGTTTCACATCAGTTCAACGTAGACATTCTTTTAATTTTGCTGTTCAAATTCATTCATTTACTGGAATTTGTCAGAAATATTTCTAAGGTGCTGTGTCTTTTTCACATTAGCGCCATTAAACAAGTGGGAAGGTGTTGAGATTAATCTTTATAATAATGATTATATGAAAAATTTATTTTTGTATCGTTGAATTGATTGTATCACTGTAATTTTGTGTATCACTGACATCCTAGACTACAGACAAATGGAAATGCAAACTTGAACTGTAATTTGAGGCAAATGAACTAATGCAGAAATCAGAGCTTCATACAAAAAGAAGGCTACACATACGAAAATTTTCTGGTGTGCATAGAACTGCACCGATTTAAAAATGTAATACAATTATATATGGTAAGCCAACCAGGAATACATTTTCAGTTCTTGTAGTGGAACTATATTGCTTACGTCTGCACATACAAACACACGCACATTGCAGTCTATTTGCAGTTTAAACCTGTGATAAATTTACTTAGTATGGGTCAATCTGCCTGTGTGGCCATGGCCTTACAACTGCTATCATCACTTGTGCAATTTACAATAGCATCGTGGCAAACAGAAAATAACTACTTCTTTCCTTATATTTTCCATCTTGAACTCTTTCCAGAAGAGTATTACTCAGTTTTGTTTTTAACAGCGCCAGCTATAGAAGGCTGCCTTAATCTCCAGCTCAGTTCATTGAAGAAGACACATGTATTTCACTTAGGATTTTCACCTTATATTTTTGAGCATGGCGGCACCTTGAATTCTGGCTATGGCAAAATTAGTACTTTTGCTCCTACCACCATTTTCCCAACAGCAACACCAGCTGGTACTGTAAGGACATTACAGCTTGTCACAAAAGTGGCTTCCACACACTTTACAAAAAGCATTTGTGCTCTTTCAGCAACTTTAAAATGAGGGGTGGCTTGGTTTCTTCCTTTCACCTGAAATTTATCATCAGAATTTCATCACAAATTAAGGTCTGAGTCAAGTAGAAGAACCCAAGGACAGGATCCTTTAAACAAGCTCAACTATCTGCAATTCAGATTTATATCTCACTGCTTTTTTAGCAGACTGGAACAAACAGTGCCAAAGGTTTTCTTCTGTGTATATGCATGGTCTTTCTAAGAAAAACTTTGATTCTCCACTTGTGTTTGCTGTGCAAACATTCCAGCAGTTGAATTTTACTGACATGATATTCTGTAGAGAATTTCAAACCTGCCTGCAAAGGTGGGGACTGAATTTGAAATGTGACCATGTTTCCATTCACACCAGAAAGCTCAAGCATTTAGTAGGAACATCAGACAATTGGTCAGGTACTGATCAGCTAACCAAGATCAAATGAAAATATTAAATAGCTGTGAGCAGCAATCAGGATATCTGTGTAGGCAGCTAGGAGGTTATCTGCACTTCCTTGTTTAATATTTTTAGAATACTCATCTAGAAGTATCTGTTCTTAAAAAGTAATCCTTCTTTCTTAATGAGCTATAACTTCCTGCTACCCCATACCTTTTGTGTATAGTTTAAATTAGACTACAGATATTTTGGGGTTGGAAGTGGTGCTGGAAGTATTGTATGCCAGCCTCTATGTAACAATGTATAATGTAGCACTGACATGCCTTTTGATGGTAAATGTGAAAAAGACACCTACTATTTAATATACACAAAACTTCAGATTTTTATTAAAAGATATGAAAGCCTGATATTTTATTTATTTATTTATTTATTTTTAACAGTTTAAAATCTCTCAGTGGTTCCTATATGGCATGTAGTTTGTTAAAAATACTCTCTGTTGTTTGGATGTGTTAGATATGTCAATTCTAAACTACAGTTTCCATATTGTCTGGAATATTTACTTTTGAAACAGGCAGTGAATGCTCTAGTTATTTGGGTGTAGATCTAGTATTGTTTTATGAATGTGTCTTTAAATAACATTTATATCCACTGTTGTAGCTTGGTGAGACAAGTTAATTCCTTCAGCTAGCACACAGCAATCCACATTTGGTAAACTTACTTACAAGTTGTTGTAGTCTTCTGAAGGATGCATAACCTTGTTTAAGACTTATAATAAAATGGTTATAAAATCGAGAAATTCTTTTATGGATTCAGGGTGATGCTGGTGTTACTGGTCGAAAGATCATTGTGGATACTTATGGTGGCTGGGGAGCCCATGGAGGTGGTGCCTTTTCTGGCAAAGATTATACGAAGGTGGACCGGTCAGCTGCATACGCAGCCCGTTGGGTGGCCAAGTCTCTTGTGACAGCCAGGCTCTGTCGCCGTGTTCTGGTTCAGGTATAGTTTGCTGTGCATGTTGCTTTGCTCAGAAACGTATTTCATTTTCAAATTTACCTTGAATACACATCATACAAGACACTAGTCGAAGCAGTCTCGGTGATAGCTTGGGGTTGAAGAAAGGAAGACCTTGATGTGCTTGGTTCAAGACCACTGTAATGTCAAAGCCTATCAGCTTCTTGAAATTGGAAATTTTCATTTAGCTTTCATTTTATTGGCTGTTATTCTGGAGCCTTAAACCCTCTGACACTTACTGTCATGGAAATTAACATGGGTTGATTGAGTAATGGGGAAGAAATTTATCCAGAGATCTTGGCATTTTCAGAGTTTTATCTTCTTTTTTTCCTCTACAAATACAAATTGTGCAAGTGTGGGAAGTGAAGGAGAGGTCTTAGTTCTCCTAAGATGAATGCTTTCTTCTGTTGCATGCTGCTGCCCACTGAAGTGCCATGTTTATTTGCTAAATATGTTATCTCTTTCTGCCATAGGTTTCTTATGCCATTGGGGTTGCGCATCCACTGTCTATTTCACTGTTCACTTATGGAACTTCCAAAAAAACAGAGAAAGAGCTGCTGGACATTGTGCACAAAAACTTTGATCTTCGGCCTGGAGTCATTGTCAGGTACAGAAACACACAAAAAGGAAAATATCTTGGTGATCACACCCTAGAAATAATTTGTTGCAAAACCATTAGAAGTTACAATGTAAGAGTCAGTCTCTTGAACTAGCATACGATTGTTTCATGTGGTATAAAAGAGACTTTTTGTCATTCTGTCAATCTTCACAGTTGATACTTTCTATGCATCTACCAATGTGCCATATTTTTTAAGACAGCAGATCTTTTTAAGATAGCAGATCTTTTAAAATAGCGTATCAAGCAGATGTACTTTCCAAGTTTCATATGAAACATATATTTCCAGCATTTGGCCTGATATAGTATGTGGAATTCAAATAAAATAATGTCTGTATTCCAAGAATTTTAAGTTACTATGAAAAAAAAAAAAATTTGTTTTACAAAAGGAATTGAAAGTTATTTCATCTTTCCCATTAAAATTAGTAATTCTTAATAATAGCCTTTTCCTGAGGCCTAAAGTACTTCACATTTAAGTTTTGTTGTCACTTTTATTGTTCTCTATTGGACATGTTCACTGGTATGCTTGCATCTCCAGAATATGCCTGCTTGATTAAGGGTGTGAAATGGAAATAAACATCAGGATTTTAATGGTAGTTACCATGAAGTATCTTAATGTGAAGAATTTTCTCTGTTTTTTATTATACACACAGGGATTTGGACCTTAAAAAGCCCATTTACCAGAAGACTGCCTGTTATGGTCACTTTGGAAGAAATGAATTCTCATGGGAGGTGCCTAAAAAACTTGTGTTTTGATATTAGCAGTCATCCTTTGAAAACAAAAAGGAAGAGGAGTCCGCTAGTCATGAGGGTGCTTCCAAAAATCAAATCTGACAGCTTTGTATTCAGCAAAAGGAATTTTAGATTTTAAATGGAAAGAAAGAAAAGGATATTTTCTTGGAAATTGATTATTTTTAGCCCTCAGTGTCTTTCCTTATCTAAGATATAAAGACAGTCTGTTGGGTTTTTTTTAATCAGCATAAGACAACAAAATACAGTTTACTTTTTATTGCTGCTCTGTTGGTTCTTTTGATAAAGGCAAAGTATGACTCAGGTACGCAAACCAACGGCTGAACCTCAAACCTGTCATGGGCAAAGACAAGATGACTTTCCCAACTCTGACTAAGGATCAGCAGATCTTATGCTTCTAATTAGACAATGGGAAATTCTGGGGTCCAATTTCCTTACTGGAGTTTGCATTGCATACAGCTGGGTGTTGCTTTGATGGTAGAAGGCTTAATATCACATAACTGTATCTCAGCCTCTTTTGTAGAAGATGTTAACATATATGTAATATTTAAACCACCTTCATTGCATATGTGCTGTTACCGTTGTGTTTCAATTACCTGTGTTTTTGAAACATAAGCGTTCTCCTTTAAAATATCAATTGGCGAATAAAAGGCTTTTTCCTACCGTGTATGTAAAGGTGCCTCTTTTCCTATTCCTTTTAATGTTAATGTCCAAGTATAAGGTCCATCTCAACTCAGCCTCTTACACTTTTGAAGGATTTTAGTTTACCAAGGTAATTGACTTTTATTAGATTTTGGAACTGTGATACGAATTTATCTTTCACTACCTGTGTGATCTCTGTTTAGTTCTTGTGATTAATAGAAACTTGGTGAAAAAGTATTAGCTTCTTATTTTTAACTCTTAGGTTTATGCTATTCAGTATTCTCTCATAATTTTTGCTCCCAAAGTGTTAGGTTTATTGCATGCCTTACTGGGTTTGATGTTCTTGTAGAATAAAATAAAGTGCATAGAAATAACTGCAAAACATCAACAAATATGTATAGCATGAGGTTAAAATTTGGGCCACTATCCTGCCCAGTGATATCTCACCAAAGAACTAGCCGCTAGATGGCTGTGTGTTCCACAGCTATGGGAGCCAGTCTGTGCCGAAAGCATGTCCCTGTTTGTGCCAGTATTCAGCTACTAAATCTGGGTACCAATACCCTGTTACTCCTGATGCAGATAGTGATGTGCATAGTGGATTGAATATGATCTAGACTGAGGACAACTACTTTTTGCAAAGGACTATGGATTAATCCAAGGTTTGTTTAAACTGGGAGGGTGTCGAGATCACATTTATCCTCTCTAATCAGCTTGGTTTGTCAATAGGCAAAAAGGATGAATGTAATCCTGCAATACGAGGGTTACATACGTGTGGCCCCCCAAAGTCACCTAATCCTAACTTTGTGGTGTAAGCGGCAGCCTGTTAAATCTTTTACACTGGAGAAATGCTGCCACCCCATGTTTCTTTCCACTTTGAACAGTGTCTTCCAAACAGCTGTTGAGATGGAGAGTGCCTGACTGTGATGATCATGAAAGAAAAGCTGCCATTCATTCTCTTCAAGTATGTCACAAACACACAGACTTCCATTCAAGCCAGAAGTTGTCCCACTTTATTAACAATGTGTAAGTGGAGATGAACAAGTAGTAGGTTTATGTGTAACCCTCCCCTAGACTTACATCAGTAATCAGTGGCCCTCATTGGACATCTGGATATAGATGGCAGAAAAATATCTTACAGTGCAGATGCATCATCTTAAAGAATTTTGTTGGCAAAAATTTCCTAGGTACAGTTTTCCTTACTACATATTGTTCATCTTGCAAGGAAAAAGAGTCGCGTGTGTCAGCTTCAAAAATATAAACTGCTTGGAGGCAGGTCCTATTGGTCTGCCTAGAAATATAAACCTTGGCCTTCCTCATGAAAGACTGCCTTTGCTAATGAACTTTTAGCTAGCAGTAAAATATATAAAAAGACATTTTACTACTAACAATAGGGAAGCCACCATACACACTGCCACAGAACTGTTTTGTAGAAGTGTTGCAGTCTTACACATTCCTGTTTATCAAGACTTCCCTGAGTTGGCATAAGAAGGCACACCTTCACTGATGTGATGGAAGCCTTGCCACTTCTTCAGAATCTCCTGCTCATGCTGTGTTATACTACAACTAGCAGAAGCAAATGAATGATAAATAAATGATACCTGGAAAAGTGCTGTATAAATAAATGTGTTCCATAACATAGCATGAAATCAGAATGTCCTATCTCAACAAAAACAAACATCTACAGACAAAGCGAGCAGTTCTGCTCTGCTGGTAACAATAACAACCATTGAAGAGGTTGTTGGAGAGGGAGCATGTGTGTCTTGTTGGTTTGGTAGGCATGCAAGGTCAGCGTGGAAACTTGGAAGTGGGGGGTGTGTGATAGGCTGCTGGATGAAAGGCCGTGACTCTGAAACCTGTGTTTTACAGAGGGTCAGTCACACCCCAAGCACATGAGCGTTATCTGAGCAATTGTCTTAATCTGCTAATGAATGTATGGAGTAGAAATGATTGAGCTTCCGTCACAATTCAGCTTTTCCCATAAATGAATATAAGCAAATGAGATTTGTAATGCCATTTAAAAAACTCTCAAACAGTAAACAAAAAACTCAAAACAAGTAGAAATACCATGCAGCTGCTAATACAGCATGCACACAGCAGGTATGCAGTTGGTGATATAATATATATAGAAAATAGGTTTGTGTTCTTGGGACTTTTTTTTTTTTCCTTTTGTACTGCTGTTGCTGCTTTGGTTAATCTGTATTTAATAACCCAGAAGATGGAAACTTGCTTTCCTTACCAAGTAGCTAAACTCCAGATGCTACAGGATATAGAGTACATCCCCTTGCTCCAAATCAGTTTAGCCATCATTTGATGTATCTCTTCTTGGAGAAGAGATACATGGTTGAGTCCTGTAGGTAAGGCATAATTATGTCCTCTATATGAATGTGTAATGTGTATGTGAAAGAGAAACAGACACAGACAAAAGGGGGAAGGTGGGGAAAGAGGAAGAGCATTAAAGAGTGTGCATACAGTAAACATATTTACAGTAAATCAGTTAATCTGAAAGCCAGACCGCCTCAGTGCTGTATTGAGAGACCTCCCCTTGCCCTCCTAAAACCATGCTGTTGAAATCTCTGCTGGCTTCCCAGCAAGTTGGGCAATATGTGTATCTCCCTAATGCCTTATCACAGCACTGCCTTGGAGCAAGCCACACTGTAAACAATCAGTGACCCACCCACATGCAGCCTCGCGCCTGACTTCAGCTCTTAGGCTCCACAGGCAGCAAGTAGCTAGCCCCGGTCTCCTGCAGAAAAAATGCCATTCAGCTCCTGCCCACTTTGGAAAACACCGGTTTTTATAAGTTTAGCAGTGCTTCTTGCAGGTAAGATATGCCATTCCTGGATATAACTCACAGTTATTTAAATAGTGGCTGTTTTTCTTAGAGAAATGAACCATCCCACTTGGGAACCCAGCCCTGGGTGGCCACAAACAGGCAGGCAATCAGCTTGCTAACTGTTTAGAATAAATCAGCCTTTGCACAGTTTATTCACATTTGAGCCCTGATCACCAAAGGCATAAAAGGTAGCACTAGGACTGAAGAATAATGGCACAATTGCCATAAATTAGTACTGTTATGTGGTATTTGGGGTTTGTTTATGTGTTGGGAAGGATTATAAACCAGCTACATACTTGCTTCTGTTTGTCTTTTAGATTTTACTAAAATTGGAGCTTTTGCTAATCCAAATGAATGTAAAAGTGCAACCATAGATGATGTCAATGAGAGTCTTAAGGTAAGAGGGTAGCTGCATCGGCCAACCCAGGTCCTGCTTTACATGCAGTCTGCGGTGGTGGGAGGACGGAGCAGGGCTGCACCACATACGCCTGTGCAGCCCGAGTACAGCTTGCATATTGCTTTGGTGACACATGGTTCGAAACAACAGTACGTGGCCTGGAGGGGAGTAAGATGGAAGAACAAAAAAAGATCAGTGTCATTTGACTTAGTCTTTGGCCCTGCTGCTAGTCAAAAATATACGCTTTTAAGGTGTATTTTCCAGTTTTGCTTTGCTCCAGAAATGAAAATTGGCTTGAAAATAAACAGTTATGTCTTTTGTTTTACAAGCAAATGCAGTTTCCAATCTCTTCTATTAGTGTTTTAAATGTAAAGTGCTAGATATTTTAAATGCAAGTAAAGCCAGTCATCTGACAGCCTATGTTTTGAGTTAGTGCCCTTTTCTTCTATGGGCTAGGCCTATCATAAGGGAGTGATCAGAGTGACCTTTGAATATGGCAGAAATGGTGAAGAAACACCAGAGCAGAGTCTATAAAAAAATGTTCACACACAGTCGAGCCACTTGTCTATGAAACGGTAATGTGGAACTAATGCCTGGAGTTGGGTCCTTGTACCAGTGCAAGCTGTGAACTTCTGCCTGCGGTATCATTCTCATCACTTGGGAGGGGAAGGCTGAGGACACCACTTGCCAAGGAGGTGTTCTCCCAGGTGTCTTTTTTTCCCCCAGAGATTTTAATTATATTATTTTATTTCTATGACTGATGTCCATCATTTTCAACAATACTTCTGCAGGCTCCAGCCTGAGAAGCAGAGTGAGCCATTGCAGGGTACTGATTCAGCAGCTGCCAATGAAAATTTGACTTGCTCTTTCTCTTGCATGTGTGTGAGTTCAAAGTGACTAGTGTCTGTTATAATGATGGCATGCATTGGTGTTTTGGTTGTGGAGTTTAGCATGGCTTTTCAGTAGGCACATGTGTATAGGCACACATGTATGGAGTGAAAGCTATTTACACAGGTATACAGCAATACCCAGTTAAAATATAGGAATGTGTTCAGAAATACGTATTTTTACACACACACACAGAAAGTCTGTGAGATATCAGCATTCAGCAGATAAGAATAATAACCTAATGTTTCATACAGAAAGAAGATACAGTTGTTTATAAAGGTATCATTTCATATATAAGAAAAAAAAAAACAATTCACACCAGTCCTCCCTCTTGAACTTAATCAAATGGAAAAAACCTATCTAGCCACTGTTTTAAAAAAACATTGCTTGATTTCTTTCCAAAACCATTGTGGGGTAATTAGCATTACTTACAGCTAGATCATTTTCAAGATGTTTCTTGTTCTGCATTAAAAAAAAAAGAAAAAAAATTGCCATTTTCATGAATTACTTCCAAGGCCTTTCCTCTTCAACTTAGCTGTTTTCTTCCCTAACTCCACAGAAATATTCAAACTGTTTTAAGGAAATGATCCCTGAGGGTAAAAAATCTTCAATCAATTTCCTTGTCTGGACACTGCAAGAAATGCTTGATCTCCTGCGCCCTGTTCAAGAGAAATGTGAGGCCCTTCTTGAAGTGATGTTCCTCTCTGCTGGGTGTTGAAAAAAGTGGCAGTGGAGAAGCACTGAGAAAATTTCTTTGCCTACAGTCAGAGTGAACTAAGTGTCTGCATGTCTTGAAGGGGACAAAGAATAAGATAAAAGGCATCTCAGCAAAACAAGAGTGCTTAACCACTGGGCTGGCAGGCATCTGGGAGGCATGGCAGCACCAACATGTGGGGTCCCACCATACCCGCAGCCCAGCCTTCAATGTTGAGCTACAGCTCATAGTCATACAGGCAGCAAGACATGCTCTGCCCTCCAGCAGGAGCCTCTTTTGTGTCTGGCAGTGGGCATCAGTCATATTTTCCTAAGAAATATTTGGATAATTTGTCTGCAGTAGCACTGAATGCCAGTGCTGTGAATGCAAATGCCACTTTTAAAGTGTAACTTGGGCTGATGGGGACTTTGTTGTCACAGTGACAAGTGATGGAAAAATTGTGTGTTGCCAAAAAGGAAGAAAGAAAGAAAGGTTTTAAACAAAACAAAAAGCTTACTTTGACAAAATCAGCTAGTGGGGCAGTTATCACCTGTGCCTGGGTCAATGAGTATGCCTGTGGTCTGGTTGGGAAGTGGGGAATGATAGGCTTTTATACTCACTTGCACTCTGATAGGTTGTTCTCTCACTCTCATTTTTTCTTTTTAATCCACTCAAAAGTTTGCAAGCAGCTTCCTCCCTGTCCGCTCCCACTACCCCCCAGAAATGGCGGGCTGGTGTGTGTCACCATTGACAATGCTCAGTACTGCAAACCCATGTGCAACAAGGTAACATTCATGATTTACTGCTGATATATTGCTGCATCTATTAATTAATGTACAAGTGTTTATTGTGTAATGCATAATTTTCCTTGTTATACTTTTTTTTTTCTCCCTTAGGGCAGGGAGAGGTTGTAGTGTTTATTTAGACCTTCACTGGCTAAGTGTTTCTTCACCTTATGGTTACCATGATGTAGCCTAATACACCGGTTGTCTTTTTCCCTATCTTTGCTTACCAAGGGTTATGACTTCCAATTCCTCAGAAGGAGTAGATTGTATGAAGTATGTGGCAGCAGAACCAGTTTTTCCTGGACAACACAGCTTGCTGGGGGAAAGGCACTGGCTGTTTGTAACCGTGAGTATTTCTCAGACACGTCAAGTCACAGAGATGGTAGTCTGTTTTGTTTAAAAAAAGGAAGAAAGAAAAGTCTCTGCTCTTGGTATGTGTGACAGCCTTGGCCTGTATGACAGCCTTGGCCTGTGTGACATTGTGGGAGCTACTGCTGGGCTGGAAACTGCTGAATGAGAAATCATGTTAGCTTTAAAACTAACACTAAGGCCTGAGCATTGGTGTTTCAGTTTGGGGTAGCAGACATGACATGTAAACAATGTTTGTGGGGAGATGCACCTTTTTTTTTTAAACAGTAAATAGGTATCATCCTAACACAATCCCTGCATTGCACAAGGTCTGTGTGATCCTCCTGACGACAGTGAAACATGAAACTGCTCTTTATCTTGCAACAGTACTTAAGAACCTCAGTAAAATTGGTCAACACCTGCACTATTCATTGTATGTACATATAATAAAAACCAGCAGCTTGTCTCCAGCCAGCAGTGCTGCCTTTTTCATGTGGCAGCCCAAGGGTTTTAAGACTGCTCTTACTGCATCCAGTGAGCAATCTGTGATCTGAAGCAAGCTGTCTGACTCCATTGTTGTTGAGTCAATTTAAAAATAGAGGTGTGTATAGGTACACAAAAGGGCCAACCTATCTTTCCTATCTTTCCTATGGTTAATGGAAAATATTTTTAACAGTGCCTTCTTGCTAGAGCAGTTTTTTCCCAAGGGTTACCAAAAACAATCATCTAGGCACTTTTATTCCAAGTTGAACTCTTTAGTCTGGTAACTGATGCTTGTTTAAACATCAGGACAAATCTCAGCCAAGTAAGTTAACTGCTTGGGGTTTGGGGTTTTTATTTTGTTTTTTCTTTTTGTCATCTTTGATCTTTCCAGCCTCTGAGATGGCCATCAGTGGAGCTGAATCTGCCTATTTCCCCACCAACAGCACTTGTCTGCACACATTAGCCTTCACTGAAACTCAGACTGATCAGCTAAACATGTTCCTAAAAGAGCTTGGCGAGCAAGGCATTGATGGCTCCAACCGTGACAAGGATGCTGATTGTATCATCTGTGGTTACTAGCACCAAAAAGCTTGTGCTACAGACCAACCAGCCATCTGCAATCTGACATGGTCATTTTGACAAGAGAAGCAGAGCAGTGAAATCATTGCTAAGACATGTAAACATACAGCTTTTATTTGGTTAAAGAACTAGAGATCATAGTCCTAATTTGACCTCAGCTCTTGGATACAGATATATAGGCTAAACCTAATTGCATAGCTCATGGCAGAGGTGTTTCAAAGAAAGCTCACTTTTATGGCTTAAATTTGTCTAGCTGGAATTAAATAAGAAATAGAGTTATATAATGGTTGCAGTCATTAGTTAAACGTAGTAATTTTTATCAGAAATCATCTTTCGTCAGGTGTTAGTTTTACTTTACTTCTAGTTGCTTTTATGGGTGCCAATTAATCACTGTTTTGTTTCTCTGAAGACCATTAAAGCAGTGCAAGTCACTGATCAGAGGTGTACAGTTCTTTATTCATGTACCTGCTTGGTTAGGGGTTAAATCCAGCTGTACATACAGCTGTTCAAGGTGCTGTGATTTGCATGAGCTACAAACTTAAAGCACTGTAGTTTGCTGGTGGGACAACTCTAGCGTTTCTCCTGTATTTATCTTCTTGAGGAGAACCCACAGAAAGACACAGCCTCTAGGTGTACTGCAATGCACTTCTAGGAGTCAAGAAGTACCCTGTATGCTTGCTGTAACCAAGCAAAATGGCAGGAAAAATGTACTATCTTAGTTCAGTACATGTGAGAAGTGAGGTAGCCCTAAACTAGCAGATATTTGCATTGTGTCTCCTCTGACAAAAAGATGAAAGTGGTGGGTGTTGAGGGACCTGCGTGAGAAGCTCTGTAGTTTGAGTGCCAGGGATTTGCTTTCAGTCTCCTCTGTTTAGTCCCTGTGGGGCAAAACCATAGTGGTTCTGGAAAGAAAGTTCTCTTGATCCTTGGTTTGCTCTAACAGCTATGTCTGCCCTGTGGGATGCAGGGCTGCAAGTGCTCTTCTGCACTCACACTTCCTTGCACAACCCAGGTGTATGTGACACATGCACTTACAGCGCCTTCCTTCTGTGGAGCCTATAGCTACCACAAGGTATGGCTTGGCTTCAGAGGTAAAGCACAAAAGCAAATGAGATCTGGTTGTAATAGAGTTGGGATGTGCCATATTTAGGGTAGAGCTGTAGGTGCTGATTGCAGGGCAACCTGCTGAGATGCTCTGGTCTCAGTGCAGTAGTGCTGGGGCAGTTGCTGGTCCTGGCCCAGTCTGTTCACAACATCTGGCTAATAATCCTCCTTGCTTTTCCCCATTCATTTTATTTCTAAACCTAGTCTAATCCGGGGCAGGTTTGGCTGTCACCAGAGTTAGCAAAAATTTTAGCTGGTCATCTGAATTTGTAACAGCTCTAAACAAGAACAAATATCCAAGTGATTATTTTCTGTTGTTGATTCTTCTCATGGCATATAAGACCACTTGTTCCTGCTCCAATTCCCATTCTTCTATGAGCAATCCCTCTTTTATATCCCCATCCCCTGCTCCCCATGTGCATGTGTACTCTGGAAAAACAGAGGCACAGAGTAAAAAGTGTAAAGGGCAGAAAATCCCAGCCATTCTCCACCTGGCAGTTGATGCAAGTTAAGACAAAAGACAACTTAGCACTGGTGATTCAGTTTACTTGTGGAGCTGTAGCAACAAAACACGTGCATGTGGATTATTATGAAATCTAAACAAAAAGCTTAGTTACTGTTTGCTTGGTTTTCAGTGGAATCTGTGCTTGAGGTTTTGTTTTAATTTTCTTCTCTTGAGCAAACACTGAAGCTATAGATCTGAAGACAGCCAGCTCATCTGTTTGTGTTTCCTTTCTCTTCTTTACTTTTTCCCTATTCCTGTGAATCTCAGACACAGGCATCATAACTACGTGCTGCATGATGTATAATTGACCTTTACCTCATTAATCAGTTAAATGATTCAGATATATAAAACTACACACATCTTTCAGACTCTGATTCCAGCCATTACAAGCAAAAAACCCTTTGGCTGCTTTTGGGCCCCGAACCAGACAGTAATATGATGATGAGTGTAGCAGACAATTACACCAACAAAGGGATGAGTTGGCTGCTTTGGTTGCTTATAAACTGAGGCAGTAACTTCAGTCATTGTGTTGGAGGCAAAAATGCTGCAGTCTTAAAGAAAAGAAATGTTTTTTCAATCACCGATTTTTTTTTTATTATTATTATTTTTATTTCTGGCAAACAAATAATCTCTATCGCATGAAATTACAATGTCTTTGAGATTTTGATTTCTGGCCAATTCGCTATCAGCTGATGCTCAAATAAAGTATCTGAAGAATAAAAACTTTCCAGTGTCATTTTCCTACTGGTGCTAAAAAACATTTTTCTCTGAGTTGTTAGGCTATTCTTACGACTCTTCAAACCAGCCAACAAAAGAAAAGAAACCCAGTACTGGATTTCATAAGGAAATAAAACCCATTGTAAACTCTCAGAAATTCTGCTAGTGAGTGTCCCACAGTGCAAAAGAATTAGGGTGGAAAGCTTTCCTTTGATGTGGCATGAAGCTGGAGACTGTATTGTTGGGCTTGTTTGTTTGTTTGTTTTTTCATAAACTTGCAGAGAAGCAGTTTTGTTCTATTCCCACCATCCAAATTATTACTTACGTATGAGAAAGGGAAGTTGAACCAATAAGCCTGTGTGACACAGTTAAAAAACTAAAGTAAATTTAATCATATTATTTCTCAGTGTAAATTTGCATAATGTAATTCAGGCAAATAGTTATTGTATGTTTGCATTAACTTCAAGTTGGTTTCTGGCCGGGCATGTCTGAGCATTGGGCCATCCCTCATGTTCGTGCTCTAACCTCAGGATGAGGAGGGCTTTGTGTTCTGGCACTCTCTCTTTGTGTTCTGGCACTTAGGATTTGCAAAGAGGAAAATTCACATGGAAGGAAAGAAAGCACAGCTACAGGTTGGGCAGAGAAGAGATTCAGAGCAGCCCTGCGGAGAAGGACTTGGGGGTGTTACTCAATGAGAATCTTAACATGAGCCGGCAGTGTGCGCCTGCAGCCCAGAAAGCCAACCGTATCCTGGGCTGCATCAAAAGGAGCGTGACCAGCAGGTCGAAGGAGGTGATCCTGCCCCTCTACTCTGCCCTTGTGAGACCTCACTTGGAGTATTGTGTACAGTTCTGGTGTCCTCAACATAAAAAGGACATGGAACTGTTGGAACAAGGCCAGAGAAGGGCCACGAGGATGATGAAGGGGCTCAAGCACCTCCCGTATGGAGACAGGCTGAGAAAGTTGGGGCTGTTCAGCCTGGAGAAGAGAAGGCTGCATGGAGACCTCATAGCAGCCTTCCAGTATCTGAAGGGAGCCTATAAGGATGCTGGGAAGGGACTCTTCATCAGGAACCATAGTGATAGGACAAGAGGTAATGAGTTTAAACTTCAACAGGGAAGTTCAGGTTAGATATAAGGAAGAAGTTTCTTTACTGTGAGGGTGGTGAGGTGCTGGTACAGGTTTCCCAAAGAGGTAAATGCTCCATCCCTGGCAGTGATCAAGGCCAGGCTGGACAGAGCCTTGGGCAACATGGCTCCAGTGAGGCACCCCTGTCCATGGCAGGGGGAGCTGGAGCTGGAACTAGATGATCTTAAAGTCCTTTACAACCCTAACTATTCTATGATTCTATATTTTAGGCCAGTAGGTTTAGCAGATCAGACAAAAGAAATGCAAGATGCTTATTTATTGTGCCATTCTTGTCAGGTTTGTTACATTTCATGTTACAACCAGAGTAAAGCACTACCTCCCCAGAATACACTGCATGCTTTTGGCATGTACACTTGCATAGGTAGCAGTCTTCTCAGCTAAAGGCTTTGGTAATATTTACTGTGTAACTATAGAAAAGGAGTCTTTCCAGATATTAGTTAAGTGAAAACAATGCTGTATTATGCTCACTTCTCTTTCAGTCTTGTTTTCAGTCCATTACAATGCAAGAGTCTGTCTAGGAACTAAGCCAATAACAGTAATTACAACATACCCAAAAAATGGAAGGCAGAATGTTGAGAACTGTAGTACATGAAGACAAAATTATACACATTATCTTTTCATAGGAACATAGCAGCAACAGGCTGGGACACCCATTCCTTTTGGATGGATCCTAGGCAGTAAAAGCGCCTGAACCTGAGAGATGTTATCATTCTGAACCATTCTTTAAAGGGATTGGTGGTGTTACAGCTTGTACCAGGTCTGGCTCACACTGAGCCATGCAGCGAGATCTGTGGTACACGCTTCATTCTCCAGATCACCACTGCAGTGGGGGGCAGAAACATGAGAAAACTCATTATCACCACGGCAGCAAAAATGACCAGCAGTATTTCCCATGGGGCCAGGTTCGTTTCCACCATGATATTCTCCATGTCAAGAGTCTGAAGCTGTAAAGCAAAAATTACACTGCATTACTTTCTTGTAAATAGGCATTACAACTGTATAGATGTGTTTGGTTTAGCCAGCATAGGGCTGTCAGCTTCTTTGGCCGATTATTCTCATCCTGAAGAACATACACATTCTGCCCGGCTGCAGGTCCCAGAAGAGCTCCTGCTCTCTCTCTCCTTCCTCCCCTCTCCTGCACTGTCCCCTTGAGAGCCTCCATTGAGCATCATCCTGCCCCATTTGGCTCAGTTGCAGTTGTAATGTAGATACTACATCCAATTAGAAATGCCATTCGTCACACTTGGGAAAGCCTTTGTCACCTTCTATTTAAAATTTTTATTTTTAAGCCCCTCACCTCTCGCTTCAATACAAAAAGTTATTATTACGCTGTCATGTATCAAAACTAAAGCTGAGAATAAAAGCATATGACGGAAAGAAGAAAGAACTGTAAGTTATCTGCCATTGTGGTGGGTTGACCCTGACTTGATGCCATGTGCCCACCAAAGCTCCTCTATCACTCCCCTCCTCAATGGACAGGGGAGAGAAAATATAACAAAAGGCTTCTGTGTTGAGATAAAGACAGGGGGAGATCACTTGCCAATTACCATCACAGCAAAAAAAAGACTTGATTTGGGGAAATTAGTTTATTATCAATCAGAGTAGGATAGTGAGAAACACCTTCACACCCCTCCCTTCTTTCTGGGCTTAACTTTATTCACAAAATCTCTACTGCACAGAGGGAAAGGGAAATGAGGGTTGTGGTCAGTTCATCACATGCTGTCTGTGCTTCTCCTTCCTTCCCAGTGGGAGAACTCCTCACACTTTTCCCCTGCTGTAGGCTGTGGACTCTTCCACAGGAGATGGTCCTCCATGAACTTCTTCAAGATGATCCCTTCTAGCAGCTTCTCACAGAAGCTCCCCCCAACTCCCACCATGCAGTCCCCTCCCTGCTACCAAAACATTGCTACACAAACCCGATACAGCCATCGAAATGTGTATTTTAGCTCTTTCGGTTTTCCCCTAGAAAGTAGGCTTTAGAAACTCTTTGCTTGCCAGAGAGCTTCAATGGACACTCAATAAAGAATTATATGCTTTGAAAATTACTACAAATATATTTTAATGAAACTGTTAATTCTATTGAAAACTGATTTCTATTTGAAATGGTTTAATCAAACAAATATGAGCTTAAGATGCAGAGAGGTTTAGAAGCTGGGTAGTGGGGCATACATGCAGAACAGAAACAGAGCTAATACATCTCTTTAGTTTTGCAAAATAGAAAGAGTAGACCAGCTAGTAAGGAGTTAAATCATGTTGGTTTTGAGCCAAGGAGACAGAACTGTTAATAGGTATGTCTAAGAGCTCAGTGCAATTCCTTCAGCACAGGACCTACACACCTGAAAGCCATAATGAAGCCAGAGCAGTTAGATTGAATAAAAGGAGATGGCCAGGACCTGAGTGGGTTTTTCTCCCACTACAATTTCTTGACTTTGTGCTCTAGCAGTAAGGAAGTTACTGGGTATTTGCCTTGAGTTCACCAGAGGAGACCTCAGATTTGTCTGTTGCTTTTCAAAGTGGGTAATGTACTGGGTTTCCATCACTAAATCCTGATCCTTGTGGAAAGGAGAAGACTGAAACAGGGTTGATGCAATATGCTTATTTAGGGAGAGTAGAAGAATTTGTCTATTATGTGGGAAGCTAATGGGTTGCCAGCAGTTTTGCACCTGGCTTACTAGTGTGAAAATCGCATTCAGGTAAATTATTTGTTGGGGCCTGTGAGGAGAAGCAGCAGAAGTCTGCTAACAAATCCTGGAGGATTGAAGTAGTGATCTTTGCTGAAGGCTAGCAATCTTTTAGACAGACTCTAGATGGAGTTTCTTTTGGCTGCTAAATGAACTGGACCCCGCTATCCAGTCAAATCATGGCTTTCTAGTGTCAGCCTTTCTTATGTGTTTACCTTCTCTTGCTATTGAGATACCAGTTCGGCCTTTTTTGAGAAAGAAATACACAGATTTTCGGGGTGGAAAATATGTTCTCTCTCCAGACCCAGCTGTGTCTGCCAGGCTAGGGTTGGTGTCTGCCTTGCAGCAGTGCCAAGACCTTTCCAGAAACCTCAACTCTCGTGAGGCTGTGTCAAGTTTTACAATTAGATTAATGTCAACTCTTGCAAACTGGGGAGAAGTGTGGAGGACATGGGTGAAGCTTCCTGAGCTCAGAGCCTGAAGCAAGCTTGTGGCTGGTGCTTCCTTGCCAGCCAAGACACATATCTGTGGTGGGAGAGTCGCTGATGCTGGAATGCTGCCTACCTGAGCTGGCTGTGTCTGCTTTCACCAAGCTACAAAATTGCTTGGTTTTGCTTGTTTTTCATCTGCTCAGACTGGCAGCTCTGACTAATGTGGACTGAGCTCTGGAGCTTGTTGGGCTATGTGATATTCTGACCTTTCTTGTGGCACTTGTGATTTTATTCTCTTTCCCCTGGTTAGTGGATGAAGGTAAGTGTGAGGCTGTTTGCAACCAGGGGAGGCAGCTGTGGGAGAAGGGAGGTTTGTGCTCAGGAACTGCCTTGTGCTTCTTCGTTGCTGCACTGGAAATACTGGAGGTGTTTTATTCTCTGGTTAAATTTTGTCTGTCAATAAGTTCCTTTAAAAAAATCTCAATTTCTGACTTGCTTTGCCTCTTGTTCCTGCCTTTTTCTCTGCAAGGCATTTCCTGTTAACCTCTTGCTGCTGCTACTTTTGCCTCCGCTTTCAGTTTTATTTCAGTTCTTTATGTTTGTTATTTCATTCTCTTCCTCACTCCCCTACTTCAATTTATTGAAATTTCCCTCTTTAGACAAGTGTCTATTTGGCTATAGTTTGCATAGGAAATCCCTTGTACTTGGTTTCTTCCCTATTGATCCCTCCTCAGCACCTGGCTAAGACAAAAATCCAGTGAGACTACATTGGCTTTAGCCAGAAAAAATGCTGATGGCTAATAACTGATAATAAGTCCCATGTAATGTCCTCAAACTATTAATTTGTTCTTCACCCACCTATTCTGTACTTTCCTAGCACTCATGTCCTTGCGTTCTAAAACTCTGGGCTCTTACCTTTTAAGTGAGCAAATGCTGCACAGCCCCAGAGTGCATATGCAGCTTGCTGTGGTCTTTTGAGAAATGAATACATCAGGAACTCTTTGTAACTATGCCTATATAACAAAAAAGGTTATCATACATCAGTAGTACTATATTACGTAATTTTCAGTAAGATACATCATAAATAAGGTACATTTATGACAGTGGAATCCATCACTGACAAATGAGTCTGCTGAACAGTAGTGCTGTGCAATCAGGAGGTACAGAGCCTGGAGATCATGCCTCAGTGGCCCCTCTAAGTACTGTTTGCCTGTGTCAGCCAGAGCCAGCCTGTGTTTCATTCAGCACAGCTGTAAAAGATCTGGGACTGCTCAGGTAATGAGGTGTTTTTCACACTTACAGCGTCTGATGTACACATAGCTCTAGAAGCACAAAAGCAGTGGCATTTCTTTCAGAATAAACACACACTGTCACTGGGGTTTTGCAAGTTCTTTGTCTCCAGTCCTCATCAGTGAATGCATGAGAATATCAAATCTGGTTTCTAAACCATGAAATATTTTGCAGTGAAGTCTCTAGATCTGTCTCCTGAATTTAACTAGGTAGAAAAGTGAAGGCCTCTGCAAGAATTGGAGCTGGAGGCAATGAACAGAATGCAGTAAATTACATTTTAGGAAGAAAGCCCTACTGGAGAAGTGGGATTTCTGGTTCTATCTTCCATTTCCAGTGTTTCATTTAAGATTTACCTGAAGGCTAAACAAGTAAAAGTTTTTGTTGTGAACTATAGTTGATAGAAGACCTTTTTGGACAGTAAAGAAGAGGTCATCTTAGTGGAGTGGACAGAATCCTTAGAAAAATCACAATTCTATTCTCATACCTTCCACAGAAAACAAAATAATGACCTTGTTACATAATTTGGAAAATGAAGCTAGCATGCTTCAGTAGCCACAAATATTTAATGCAATCTAAAGTAGGCCTTGTAAAAATGTATGTCTTAGGTTGTGGTTTGCTTCACTGATCTCCTTAGCAATGAAGGGGGTCCATTTACGAACTGTAGCATCTTTAAGATTATGGCACACAATATAAGCAGGAAAAGAGGCTTGCACTATGGTATATTTAGCTGATATACTTTGCCAGTTTACAGCTTGCTACAATATAGAAAAGTCAGAAAATAGTATTTGAACATTTGATTTGAAGCTTTAACTTTTGATTATTAGTAAAAAGCAAAACTATGTATGGGCAGACAGGGTGATACACTCTTTAGCATGGTCTACTCTCTTCCAGTGAAGTAGAGAAGCAGGGTGCAGCTGAGCCAGTTGCCTTTCAGTTTATCCTGCAAGAAACTACCCCAGTCTTTCTCCACCAGCTGAAACTGTTTCTGAGTGTTTGTTCTGCCTGCAGCAGGCATTACTGTACTGAATGTAATCTTTTGATTCCAGCTGTAATGAACCTATGTTAACAAGTCAGTTATTTTTCTCTGCTAATCTTGCATTTATTTTTTCCAAATTAGTTATGAATATCTTTTGATTTCGGAGAGCTAACATTACTGAAAACCTCATGAAAACCCAGACTATTTAACTCCTTATTGCAACTAGGGAAGAAGCTATACCTCAACATATGATGAGGTCAAATGCTGAATGAAGCAACATTGTTATGCATGAGAGGCTTATTTGCAGTCTACAGGAATTGTGTAAAGTTTTAAGACAGTCTTCTGAAGCAAATAGGTGTCACTGCAACATGAGAAGGTCCCTGAGTGAAGTGTTTGTGAGAGGCAGGGGCCTCCTGACCTGTTACTTGCTCTCAGTTATGATTCCTCTGAAGTCTTTTTGCATGGAGCAGAAAGATGATCTGGTATTTGAATTGGCATCTATTTATGTATTTCTTTTTGTCCTCCAAACTTCAGAATAATTATAATATAATTTTTCCCCTCACTACTTGGAAAGGTCACAAAGTCAGTACTGCTGGCTAACCTTGGGAACAGAAAAAACAAGCTTTAAAAAATTCTTTGGAGCCTAGTAAATTTGTAAGTGCAGAATGGATCAAAGTCTGCAAGGCCTGTTTCATATCAGTGAATTGAGTTCTATTTTCTCTTGTTCTTATCAGAATATTCCACTTATTAACTACAGCACTTAATGTCAATCAAAAAGCACCTGAGAGCAAAAGACTTGTTTGGAAGCAAACAAGAAATGTGAGCAAAGACATTTGCCTTTCCTCATCCTCAGTTACAACAGAAAAGCTGCAGTGCCTTCATCTCCCCCAGCGCAGCATTTCAGGTTTACACCAATATTTACATGCTTTTGTAAAGAACTGCTTCTGTGTAAATCCTCACTCTTAAACAATTTCTGGAGTTTGATGACTTCAGGCAGGTAAGAACCTCATTGCCTGCAACAGAATGAATTTGCCACTAGCAAGCTACTTGAAGCTGTTCTTGCTGAGTAAAAAACTTGCTAAATATCTGTAAAGCAAGAATAAACTTGCCTATGGGCTTGTGTGTCTGAATATTTATGGAAGCACTGCAAGGAAATTAGACCCCTGAACTAATGTCCAAACAGGTGAATGCAGTGTTTAATTTTGTGCTGGGTGGCCTGCTCCAAGATTTTTTGTTTCTAGTGTTACTTGAAACTCCTGGCAACAACATCAGGTTTCACTCCAGATGTTCTTGTAGGCAAGAAAATACTGACAAATGTAGTCATATGGATCCCAGCAGCGTGTATCACTCTTGGAAAGACCCGGCTGGAGATGTGTATTGGGAGGCTTGGTTTTGTTGCTGTCTGAAACAGGTAGCAGGGCACTGGTGTTTTATCATTTATCTTTTCAAGTAATGACAATTTGGTTTACTTTTTCCATGTTCATGTCAGGAAGAGGAAAAATAATTCTTACATTGAAATAAATTGTGCCTTAAAGAAAGACCAATCAGCCAGGTTAAGTTTTCTATGAAAACTCTGGGCCATTCATTGTACTGTACACTAATATTTAAGTGAGAATCAATCCTTCCCTTTCTTTTCTCCATCCCCAAAGGAAGGGTCTTATTCAGTATAAACTTGGAGTTTCATTATTACTGAAACAGACTGAAGCTAGAGCAAACAGTACAAAAGAATTTCTACATAATGTAGTTGTATTAGCAGTTTTGGAAATACCTTGATCACAGACTTATCTTTGTGACAGTGTTCAATAACTAGTTTTTCTGGTGGAGATTAATTGCTTGGTGGAGATTAATACAGTCAGATTGGGTGAAAAAACATAATCCATAGTGCTAAACAAATACAGATCTGAAATGGTAAAGACTGAAGTTCTCTCTTTACACAATCATTTTTGTAGGTCAGCAGTTCCACTAAATTGTGCTAATTTAGCATATCTGATAAAACCAGAAACATGATACTGGAGTTCTGGTATCTTATACAAACAGGCCTTATAGCTCTTTATGTGGGGAGGGGTTTTAAATCTAGATGTGATAGCTGCCCAGTTAGATACAAAGATCAGCTCTCAGCTGCTTTAGCACAACTGGAGGTACAGAACACCATTTCACAGAGGTGTCAACACCCCTTCTCCCAGGCATGTACTTATTTTAATAGAAGAAAAAATCAGAAGGGCTAAACTAGCAACAGCCATGAACTTGTTCTGCTTTCTGTTCCACTCAGTGATTTAAATCTCTGGCCTTCAAGTGGGGAAAACAAGTGTTTCCATGTACTTGTTCTCCAACACAACTGCCAACTTCCTATTAATCTTTAAAAATAACTACACATGTCTAGATTAGTTTTCTGAAGAGGTCATAATGGCTGCAATGTCCACAGTGTGCCCTGTAACAGCGTGGAACTGTAGAAAGGTGAATTTCTATGCCACTTCTATGACTGTGTGTTACAAGCAGACATAGCAAATGGTAAGTGGAAAGTGCTCAGACCTAGATTTCTTTCACAGTAATTGACTTGAGATGGGGGTCATGATCAAGAGGTGACTATACTGCGAGTTTAAATTGTCACTTAAAACTCTTGTAAAAGCCAGAAATCAAATTAATGAGTTTACTATCTTAGAGAAGGCTGTATTTCAACTACATAAAACCTCAAAGATCTAATAACATTGCTTTGATTTCTAGAGGGCCAAACCTTTCAAACCAGCAGTGTTGCAAAAATGTTTAGAATCATAAAGTATTGAAAGAAATGTCACTGAATTTGCTGGTATTATATCTCCTTTACAGGTAACAACTGGATAAAATGTTAGTTATAAATATTTCAGTATTAATTGTTTGAAGTATTTTAGTAGGTAGTGCTGTAGTTTAGTGTGTTGACTTTCAAGTAAAATGTGTATATTCAGCTTTCTCTAAGTAAAGTCATTACAAGATGCAAATGTAGCTTACAGAATTTTAAAAAATATATGGTTGCAGATATTAGATATATAAAATTTGGGAGAAGTTGTTAAAGCTATACTGAAGACAGCATATTTAATAATGCAAAAGTAGTACACTGGAATTTTGCTGAGTATGCTTTAGTTGAAGTATGTTTCGCCTCACTTTTCAATGTAAGCAGGTGACTACAATGAAAGTTAAAATGCAACAGAAGTGTTTCTCAGCTGTTAAGTATACATAAATCACTTTTTTTCCTGGAAGTGTACATTCTGATTTCTGTCTTTCATGTAATAAGGTAGTTTTGTGTTAACTTAGAGTTCCTGGCATATGTCCATTAGTTTTCTGACTCAAATGTATTGCACAGAAGGGTTATATACATCTGTGAGTCAAATAGGCAGTTTCCTGTTCTGAAATGTTTAACTTTAAACACTTCTGAATAAACATATACAAGCTGAAGGTCAGCTAACTTTAAAAGGGAAATGAGGGATTGCCTTATGCAGTGCACTTGCAGAGGTAACTATTAACAATTTAGCAAATTATTTTGATATTAATGAACTTAAATTATCTATTACATGTACTGTTCTTCTATAATACATATAAAAGCTCTATATTTTCCTCTTCATCCCTTCCCACCTTTTGTGTTCTTAATAAAATTAGCAATAATTCAGCTATCCCCTTATTTTTGCAAAAAGGCCAGCAAGCAATTGAATTTGAGTTGAATGTTCACATCTTTCTCAGTTTGACTACCTGAAATAAGTTCTGGCTTTCTCTAAACCTTGCGTGGTCCTGTAGGCATTTATCTCTCTTCAGTCCACTCTTACCTTCTCAGTGTCCTCTAGGTGTTTTGCAAGTCTTGCAGATAAAATCAAGCTGCTTTGTTTGGATGTCCATCTTCCGCTGTCAGACAGCAAAAGTGTGTGATAGAGAAGATGTTCAACCTGCCAGACAAACCGGTCAGTATCCCCGCAGCTGTGCAAGGCTCAGGTGAGCACGGCAATCTGCACAGGTACTTGTTTTTATGGCAGTGCCTATATCGCCTCCCACTTGGTGTTCTTAAAGGGGCACAGTCCTTTCCAAAGAAAGGGTGAAGCTGTTCTGCCTTGACCACAGTTTGCTTAGAATCAGCAAAACAATAGCTGGCTGTTCACACATGCAAAAGCTGCTTTAGGAGACAGCCACTTGCAGCAAAAAATGATGGCCCCTTTTTAGCCAGGAAACCACTTGGGCTTTCCTTGTAAATAATCTTATTTACTCAGAAGTGACTAGTCTGATAATAATTAGTCAGAATCTGAGTTACTTAATGAGTAGCACATGCAGCTTTCAGCGCATGAAGGCTGCTGCCCCTAAGATTGTTGCACATCCAACTCTCCAAATTGTTCATATGCCCAACTCTCTTCCAAATGTATTTTCAACAACAAACTTGCTACTTACAAGCTTAACTTTATTTACATACTTGAAAAATCACAGCTACAGTCAGGCTACTCCAGTCTCTGTTGTATGGAGTGAAAAGCATGTAGAAATCTTTTCAGAGGCTTTGCTAAGCCAGCTCTGGCTCTGATGCATGCAGTTGTGGAGATGGCATTTCACAATCCCTGAGAACTGGCCCTCTAATCTGTACACAGTACTGCGTTTAGCACTTGTCTGATGACAAGGGAAGATGTGAAGGCCAAACTGCAGCCTGAGTTAAAAACCTTTTGATGGAGGTACTTAAGTCTGTGCAACTATCTGTCTTGGCATGGATATGTCAAAGGAGTGCATGTTTGCACCTATGGAAACCAAAGTTCAGATTTCAAGCAAGTCCCTCAAATTCACCTAACTGGCAATAGGTTTTTTCAGACTTTTACAAAACACGGGAAATATGAACTACGGTATTGTTACAGAAAATAACTGTTAGAAAATTTTTTCCCAAAATTTTTGTTGTTTTCCAGTATACAAGGCAGAATCAGTAACTTGTTTCCCCCCAAGTTTGACATGTGACTTCCATCTGTCTTGATATTTGGCAGTAATATTTCAATGATGTTGCCAAAACCAGCTTGCTTTTAATATGTTTTTTTCCAAGAAATCTGCTTATCCTGGTTTTTAGTAGGTCTTAAGATTAACAGCATTTTAATCTTATTTAATCCTAGTGGTGGTGTTATTACTCTTACCTTTGGAAGCAGGGACCTCCATCGGCTGAAAATTGAAGATCACCATGGTTTGGCTGGTCAGCAAGCTGGGTCATCTAGTACGTGTATGGGTAAATATATGGTAAGTGGTGTCATTCTTATGAGGCACAACTAGTATTTAAGGTTAGGATAAGGTAGATTAGGCTTATAAAAAAAGTTCATAAATGTTTCATAAAGTAACTTTGAAGTAAGCAGTTGCCAGCCTAGGGGAATCCTGTCTTTCTACAAACCAAAGGTGCTGTGCTACCATCTCATTCAGATTTAGGAAAAAAATTAGGTGCCTGGATGATGAACCAATTTCCTTTTCAGGCCAAAACTACTGGCTCTAGACCTGCCTGCTGCCAGCAGGGTTGCTGGAGGGAGCAGCTTCAGGTAGGGTGAAAAATACTTGCTTTATTTGAAGCTTTAAGTTCTTATCTAGTACCACAAGTAGCTAGAGTGTATGCACGGGGCTAGCATCCATAGTTATACAATGATGCATTGTCCTTTACCTTCTTCCATGGGAGTCCACAGGATCAAATGCCCAAACGTGGGATGAAGGTGGAACACTTTTGCTGTGGGACATTTATTAGACTGGAGCTGAAGGCAGCCAATTTCTTTCACACACCTGTAATCAGATCTGATTTTGAGATAACTGTTGCCCCCCTGGTAATAAGCAGGATAAAATAAAAAACTTCCCATGTCTTTATACGTTTGAGGGGTCCAACTTTATTTTCAGGTTGATTTTAATCATTGTAAACTTCATAAAATTTACTGGAATACGATGAGTGGAAAACTACTATATGAGGTGATGCCTGGATTTAATCCTGTTTCCTTGTGCTCATGGCAGAGTTAGTTCCACGGTAGGAGTCATGCAAGGCTGAAGGCTGTGAGTGGGTGAGCTGTAAGACATTTGAGAGTAAGAATAGAGTTTGAAAGTGAAACAGTACCTATAGATTCCCAAGCCTTCATTTCCTGTCTACGTACCTGTTTCAACTGCTTTAATGTAGCAACATAACAGTCTACCTGGACCTTACATGTTATAGGATCCAGTAGTTTATATTTTGGTCATGTTTCCCAGAAATAGAGCATTATTACTGGCTCCTTACATGCCAGAAAGATGCATTGGGTAAACTGAGGACTTTGCTCACAAAAGTTTCCTCTGTGCATATGTTTGGATAAGTTTACAGCTCTTGGAACAGGGAAACATGGTCCTATCTAGTATGCATTATTGTGATGAAGGATTTGAATATTGCTGGAGTGAATAATTAAGTAACCTGTGAAGGTAGACCACCTGCAGACAACAAATTGTTCAAGCAGAAATGTGTCTTGGTTTCACATTAGCCTTGTTGAATTCATCATCCTAGGTAAACAGCTGTAAGATAAATGGTTTATTTTGCACAGAATAACAGCAAGAATGATTCACAGGCCATGAAATCAAGCAGAGGGCTGAATGGAGGCCAGGAGGATCCATGTCTTGTCACAGAGCAGGTGGTGAGAATGTATACTCAAAATACTTGTGTAATTGAATTTAAGCCAGTTCAGGAATGTTGTTTATGGCCAGTTGCTGCTCTGGAATAACAGGGATGTGCATGGCTATGAGTCTGCAAACAGCCCCTTTGCTGGCCCCTGCATTCACAGCAGCTGTGAGCTCACCTTCTCTCCCCAGTTATGTTTATATGTTGACTGTTCTGTCTGACTGTCACACATAGAGTAAGATGAGCTGGTCTGGCTTCCTTACTCAGCTTTCCAAGACTAAGCTGGGACTAACAAAGTGTATGTGGGTATGGCTGATGGCCAGGCATCTGGCTTTATGTATATGGAGGCATGCACAGATGCTCAACCAGCCTTTGTACCATGTTCAGAGCTTATGAAGGAAAAAAAAAAGTATTATAGACATCTCTGGATGTGTCTGTTACACTGCACAACTGTGAACCTAACTGTGGGAATACTCAACTTCGTAAGTGACTGGACTCCAGTAACAAAGTTGTTCAGAAAGCTTTCTCTTAATCCTTTAGCTTGTGCTGAAGGGTGCAGGCTCTGAGCAGCTTCCTAATGAGCGTAGAGTATAGGCTGCTTCAGAAATGTAGGCATCCACCAAGCCCAATAGAAATTCCTACAGGGATGTGCCAAGCATCTCTGTGGTGCCCAGAAATTAGCTGTATCTGAATCTCTGTGCTATCTAGCTTAAAATTGGCCTCAATTTATTCTGCTTATCTCCCTAAACCACATGGGCATTTAACTCCTGTCAGCTTCTGTGTATTTTCTTCCACACACAACCTACATGGCATGGGACCTTGGCCAGCTTGTGCTGCTACCACTTTGACTCAGGAAAGAGATTACCTGTTGCTGGAGGGGCTCAGGACATGTAGCTTCTAGCTGCCACTTTTCTGTATATGAAGGTTAAAGACCTGCTGATTCTAAATAGGAAATGTAAGGTGATTGAGTCCCCCTTGTGCTCATTCATAGCTCTGTGTCACCCTAGCAGCACTGTTTTTTTCCTTTTAGAGGGTCTTTTCTAGGTGAATATGGCCAAAGAAATGCAGGACTGAGCAACAGCAGCGGTAGTGGAGTGTAGGGGCAGGTTTGAGGGAAGCTTACAGAAAGGGATCAAAATACACACAACTTAGAGGCTTGTGGGTAAAGGGGTGCTGGAAGATCATGTGGCTGCAAGTTGCTTCAGGTATGTGCTGAAGTAATCTACTCTGCTTTTGTAACAAGTCAGCAGGTTAACAGAGTAGTAGGAACTCATAGGCAGTCATATCGAGAAACTCAGCGGGCTATGAATAACAGAAGAGACAAAATAGCCACTGCTTTTGTTCAGTAATTTCCCCTTTATGGCTGGCATTTGTTTAAAGGGCAAACCAGGCTGGGAAAGAGTGACTTATTTTTCATGCTGCATTATCTGAGTTCACTAGCTACAAACGAAGAGACAAGGGATGATACCTAAGCGTATTCTACGCAGTCTGGCAGAGTGTGGTAGGGGGAAGCACTAAAACTGGCAAACAATAAGGCGATTCTGGTTGCACTTCTTGTCATTCCAAGTGCCATCAGTGTACATCTCCACACATTCCTCTTCCCCTTTGCCAGAAGGTTCATTTAAATGCCAGTTAGTATAGTTCAGCTTCGTACCATCTAGGAACTGGAATGTGCTTGGAATAAGAGATTCCTTTATCCCCAGGTAGGCGTAGGTATTAAAACTTTTCACAAAGTACAGAATAGCATCATTCTCAGCCAGGCTTCTTGGAGCAGCAATAGACCCTCCAGCCTCTTTGCATGTGTTCAGTGTAGTTTCAAAATTGGCTTTTTTCCCATTGGTAGAAAATATTTTTCCTCCAGCTGCTGTTATCATCTTTTCCAAGTGGAGAACTGCAAGATGAGGTGAAAGCTGTTACTCTTTTATGCTTTTTTTTTTTTTTTTTTTTTTTTTTTTTTTTTTTTTTTTTTTGTGGTCACATAGAAGGAATTACCATTTGCAGTATTTTTCCTTCTGTCGTGGTTTAACCAGCCAAAACCAGGACACCTGTATAACTTCAGATTAAACTCAGGAAAATGTAAAAGAGAGGAAAACTTGAAAATAAAGAAAAGAACCCTGAAACTCCAGAAGAAATCATGAGAGAGGAGGGGAAAGGGGGGTGTGGGAAGGGGAGAAATGCATGAATAGACAATGAAATTGGAGAAGCACAAAACAGGATTAAGAAGGAGGGAATGAGGAATTCTACATTTGGAAAAGTATAATGTTTTCTTTGAGACTGTACAAGCTCTCTGATACAGTTCGCAGTATACAAGGGTGTATGTAAGTCCTTGAGTTAGTAATGCCTAAATGTGATCTGGTTGTGATTGTTTTGCTATGTTTTTAGTGTTCAGTTTGTCTGTTTGAAGCATGAGGTGCCCATGGAGCACTTCTGCAAGGCAGAAATTTTAATCTGGTGAATTTCTGACTTGTACCCTAGGTGTCTTCCACTAGTTATGAAAAAGTAATCCATCCCTCCCCCCGTTTAAGAGTTATCACTTTCCTATCTACCAGTGAACAGAATATAATCGGAATGCAGTAGAATTGCAGAAATTTCTGCCTTTTTTCCTTAGAAGCCATTTTGTTGCTCATCTTGTTTATGCCCACTAGTCCAACTACAGCAGAAAGTAAAGGCAGATAAATTACCTCCTTCAAGTCTGGAAATCTCATGATCTAATTGACGGGTAACATCTTCCATTTCCTTATCAGCCAGTGGTAGGAAACCTATGAACAAAACCAGCTATTATGCACTTTATGTTACAGTTTGAATCTTGGCTTTTAAGGTAAAACAGAAGTAATAATGTGAAATGAATATTCACTTTTAAATATTTGGCTTATTTTAGTTTGCTGCTGTATTTTAAATTGGGTATCTTCTCACACGTTGATCTTTGTAAGGAGAGGGGATACATTCCTGGAGACTACCTGCAGATCAGTGATATTTATGGAAAACTTGAATTAGCAAACTGCATTAGTCTTCCCTCTATAAGTGATTGAGCCAGGCCAGGCAAAACACTGGCACTTATGCAGTAGTTTTAGTTGATTTTTAACTGTGTCTAGAAATTGTTGACAGAATCCTTCAGGCTATTTGAGCACTTGCTTGCAGCTCCAACCTAACACCTAGAAACAAGTTTCTTGTGCCATGTGCTATGGACAATGATACCTTTTCTCTGTGAATTGAGCCATTGCATCGTTAAGTAAGAGAGATTTAAGCATGTTACTTCATTCAAAGTATTTGTAAAGATCTGTTTATTTTCTATCAAGTAGAACCCACATCAGATTATACAAAATAGTGCTGAGTTTTACAAAGCATAAAAATGGAACACAATAATACATCTAGATGAAAATGGAAATGGTAATGGCGTGTACCTGGTGTAAATCCTTCATGTAGCTCATTTTCAAGCATATGTGCAACACTGGACAGTGGAGGAATTCTTGCAGGTTTACCTTGAGCACAGCACAGGAGCAGGAGAAAAGCTACTCCTAAGATTTTGTGGAACAACTGTGGAGACAGCATTATTTAAAGCCAAGTGTAAAACAAGTTGTTTTACTCTCCAGTGTACAGTCCTGCATGAAAAAAAACCAACAAACCACATTGTGTCATAATTTTGCTGTCTGAGTTTGAAGGATTTTTATGTACCTTAAGCTTTGCCTTCAGTGACATGAATGTCATTGATGTACTATCAAGTTAGGTTATTTTGAATAACTGAAATATTTTGTTTGCTTGTCTACAAGATTCTGAAGAGAAAAAAACCCCAAAATATCCCCTTCACAGCTCTTTTGTACAGCAGATACCACTATATGCCATTTTTCCCCATGTGAAAAGCTAAAGTTTCAGCCTTAATTTTACAGGTGATCAATAGGCACATCTGCTTTAATAAGAGAAAGCCAGGTTAAGATAAACTGGGACATGGTGTCTTTATCAATTGGTTTAAGAGCAAAACAGTTGTTAAAACTTATTCTCCCATTCTGGCATCCATCTTTCAAAGTATCTTCACCTCAGGTGATATTCTCTGTAAAAGTAGGTGAAAGTTTTAATAAAAATGTTGAGACACAAAGCAAAATCGAAAATTGAAAGCTTTGTGATACGGTTTAATAGGATTCAACATAATTTAAGTGGAAAACTATTTAAAGATGTTCAACTTACCTAGCAGCTCCAATATGAAATAAGAAAGACTCATTAAATGGTCTAATTTATAGGGTATGTAACTTGAGATTCATGCTGTTATCTACAGGAAATGAAAAGGACATGTTATATAATATGAATTTGCACATGAATAGAAATGTAATGAACTTTAACTTGAATGATAGGAGGTTTATTTTCTCCAATAGGTAAACACTCTTAAAATGTGATGAAAAATTTTGAGGGTACTTTCTTGATTTGTGGAAACACTTTCACATGTTTAGAAAAACCCAACCCTAAAGCAGAACAAAGAATTTCTCAATACTTATTTGAAATAGCTAATGTTTCCACAGAACAGCTGTGTAAATGTTAAATTATAAATGTCACTGAAGATAAGCTAAAACTAGTTCACCCGAAATATGCACCAGGAGCACCACCATAATTTTCTTTATACACTGAGAAGTTGTCAGTGATAATTACTGAAGTCTTGTAACCAAACAATCTCCTAATAATAGCAGCAAACAGAAAAACAATGGTACAAGTGCATCAAATGTAGAGGTAAGGGCCACATAAACACTTATTTAAATAACTTGCAGGATACTCTAGGGGAAGTTTATATATCATAAATAATTTTATCCAATAAAACAATGACCTTTCAGTGGAAGAAAAAGCTGTTCTAAATCAGTTTTGTTAAGTACAGAGGCCTCAAGATACGGAGCATTGCTGAAATGCAAATGCATTGCCATGCATTTTGAAGATATTCTGAGCTAAGAGTTGTTTCTATTTAATGGAGACTTTTTAGAAAATGAGTTTGAGGCTGTGTTCCAGTTCAACAAGTGTAAGATGTGGTCACATCATCCTTGTGGTGTCAGACCAGCACCCTCATGTTGCATGCAGCAAGGCTAAAAGGTCAGTCAGTTGAAGAATAGGTGCCCTGAGATTAGGTGGAGAATGTGAGCAATATCTGTGTTATTCTAAAATGCTACTGGATCTAAGCAAGCCTAGATCACCTCCACAGGCTCTCTGCACCTGTACCTTGCACTTTCATACTTAGCTCAGCAGCTGATGTAGAGTCCTTTGTCATTGTTATTGTGCCCACAGAAACCTGATTAATTCCTGCAGCATTGTATCTTGAGTGCCCTTAAAAAGGCACCAGTCCTGTGAAAAATAAATAAGCAGTACCCAATTGCATGTGTGCTGACAGAAGAGGGCTATTTCAAATTTGTATGAGTAACCTTTGTTTAAAGTTTTGTTAAATTTCAGCTTTCTTAGCTTTTGAGTGTTTGAGTTACTGCTTTTAACATTCTTTTAGCTGAAGTTTTTTATTAAAAAAAAAAAAACCCAAACCGAAACTGAACAAAAACCAACCAAGCAAGGACCTCCCAAAATAACCCAGAACACAAGACAAGCTGTTACCTGGTATCCAGATGAGCCTTAGAAAAGGTCATTGCAGAACCTGGGCCTTTGTAATTTTAGGGTTGCATCTGGAAGAAACTGCATGTGAGGGAAGTGTGAGAAGAGGATGAGGCTTAGCATCCATTAGTGGGTTTCACATGCTGACTGATGGCCTGGAAAACCTGGAAGGTGACTGCAGTTTTGTGTAATGGACTCCTGAGAAGAACTGATGTAGATTTGATAAATTCTAAACTTCTCTTGATTTTCATCAGCATTTTGATAAGATGGAGCAAACTAAAATAGATACCTAAACATTCTTGCATTTATACTATTCTTGTTTATAATTGTCTAATAGAATATATAACTCATCCTTGTAAACTGTTTTCCTTTGATCTGCATCTCACAGAAGCTCAGAGTCAAAGATACAGATCTGATAAAGAACAAATGAGATTTGAGTATTGAGGCAACCTTTCTGTGTTTACACATCTATAATCGAGAGGTTTATAATTTCAATGTTAGTTTAGCAAATAAAGGATGTTCTGAGAGCAGGTTGTGTTGCACAATGTAGGTAGGGAAATGCAAAACATGCTAAAGACAAACATTGGTCAACACTCCTTTCTTGATTGTTTTGAGAAATACAGACACTAGAATTGAATTTTGGATTATGAAAGTGGGTGTGTGTTCCTTCCGTGACCCTGTTTATTAGCCATTCCTTTGTGTACTTAAACTGCTGAAAGTTACTTTTTTTCCTTCACAGTGCTAGTCATACCTCAACCTTGAAAATTCTTTCATTTTTCTCTGTACTTAAGTGGCCCCAACTCCACTCATATTTTCTGTTTACAGTGATTTTATGCTGTTCTGCTGTTGTTTCCATCGTATCTTATTGCTACCTTGTCCTGTGCTTTCTGCATTTTCTTTTCTCTTCCAAATCGTTGTCCCGAGCAACTCACTTATGCCCTGAAACATCAGGAAAAAACATGCAGGACCCTAGTGTCTTCCCTCTCTCAGCGGAGGGCTGAGGCTAGTTTTGCTGAGCTTTAGAAACAGCAAAGAACTCAGCAAGGTATGGACATCTGGGATGGCAAACTTCAACATGGCGCTTTTTTTTTTTTTTTTTTTTTTAATGAACAGTATTTACCTGTGGTCAGTGTGATCAGTGCTTGTAAATGATGCTGTCACCTTGCTCCACTGATTTAAGTTATGTGTGAAGGATTCACGTGGAGATCACTAGATGTCTCTGATATAGCGCTTGGTACAGCTAAACTGGAAAACACAGGAAGAGAATGTTTCGTGTTTATAACAAATAGAAAGCAAGACAGTATCTCTTCAGTAGTTGTCAATAGCAAAATAGCATTCTAACGGAAGAGAGAGAGACAAAAAAACCTCATGTTCATGAACGAGATGAAACTGGTTTTCCATATATTCTGCAGTTGTCCTCCATTATCTGTGGAAGATGATGAAATTGTTCATTATAGTCTTTGCTACCATAACTGCCATTGCTTCATCCTCCTCAAGGGTTAAGGTACCCTTGCTGTTTCGTTCCTTTTGGCTTCTGAGCCACAAGGGCAGAGATGAATGAAAGCTTCTTTCCAAGTTTCACTTGGAATCACACCTGGCTTGGGGCATTCCATAAAGCACAGGTACAGGCTGGGCAGAGACTGGATTGAGAGCAGCCTTGAGGAGAAAGGGGTGTTGGTTGATGAGAAGCTTAACAGGACCTGGCAGTGTTCACCAGGTTGGATTGGGCTTTGAGGAGCCTGGTCTAGTGGAAAGTGTTCCTGTCTGTGGCAGGGTTGTTGGAACTAGATTACCTTAAAGTCCCTTCCAAACCAAACCATTCTGTGATTGTATGAAATTCTGCCAAACCCTGATTTCCTAGCAGGAGAGGAAAATAAAATTCAAGTCCCCTTCAAGAGGACTTCAAATAAAATTCAAGTCCCCTTATCATTTTTAAAGGTGCTCCTCATTCTGAAGCATGATTGTGCTTTAAGCTCAGGTATGTTTGTATAACTGTCAGTTATTATGATTTTATAAGAGTACTCCTGATAATGAAAATCACTTGCAATCTGACACTCTTTGTGGTTCAAACAAACATGTCTGTTATGCCATTACACAATACTCCCAAGAACATTGTTTTCCTCTGGTTCATAAGAGTTCTAATTGGGCCATTAGTATTTGGGCCATTAGTATTTCCACCATTTCTTAGTGTGGTTTCAAAACCAGCTAACAGATTTCCTGGTGGCAAATATTCTTTCTCCCATTTGCAGTTATTGCTGTTATAAAGAAAAGCTGCAAATAAATGTAAAAGTATGATTAACCTTTAGCCTACATATTTGCAGCACTGCTAGGATAATACTGGCAGCAAGTACTGGTATTTTTCCACCATATATGTTATGGGAAAGAATAGAGAACATAATTATTCTTTTATAAATTTGGCTTCAAAAATAATAATGAAAAAAGGAGACACTGGGCACAATTTAGAGGAGGTAGCCCTGCCAGCCTGTGTCACATCCTGCCAGTTACTGCATTCACTGGTGTTGAATTTGAACTCATCTTTCCCAGGAGCCATGGGACTTGTGTTTCTTTTAATCAAATTCCTACAAAAATCAGGAAGCCGTAGAAAAATACTTGCTTGCTGTAATTGAAGGTCCATTTCTTTACATGTGGTGGGGACTGATGGGGCTGGGAGACTGGTTTTTGACTGCTCAAAATTGCTAATAGTCTTTCTAAGTTAAAATACCTAATTAAATTATACAGTTATAAAAGATATCACTCTAGACCAGAGCAAATTCACTCTGAAATCAACATCCATCATTTTTATGGTTAGAAAAACCTCTCACTGTTACATATATTGTAATAACAATTACATTAAATTTCTCTTACGTGATATGCAGGCCATTTGCTTCAGAAGGGACTGAATTTTTGTGACCTTTTAACTTGTACTGAGATCTTAACTACCAAAATCAGCTTTTATAGCACTAGAAAAGTGAATAAGTTATTTACTGAGTTAAAGATCTTAGTGTTAGATTGCTTTTCTGTAGCAAATTATTATAAATTAAAAAAGACTGACCTGGCTTTTTCCTGGTCTGGTCATTGTGCACCAGGGTTTATTTTAGCTCATTGCATTTCTAAGGAAAGATTTTATCAAAATTATTTATCCTACAGTAACAGAACAGAGAAAAAAAAAAAAGTGCTTCTTCTTGTGCCTCACCTCTCCGTCCATTTAAGAAAAAACAAAATCTGTTAATGCATAAATGCATAATTTGGATCTTTCATGAAAAATAGACTAAAATGCTATTAAGTGCTTTAAGCAGCACTTGAAGGCTTAACATGCTAGGGTTACACATACACACAAGCCATCTAAAAGACTAAAATAATGATTTCTGGATATTTTTCTGTTCCTCTATGAAACTGCAAAGAATAACCAAGTAACATCCTACTGAGTATGTACCTTCACCAGGATTTTAATTATCACATATGAATCCCATGAGATAAAAATGCTTTCCAAGCCTGTTGGTAGAATATTACTTTTATTAGGGGATTTTATTTCTTCCACATATGGTGGTTGACACTGGACTTTTTTTGTTTATTCCCCCTCTGAAGTTCATCAAAGTTAGAAGACAAAAATCCATGCAAAAGAATGTGGGCATGTTTTTATAAACAGGCAGGACCTCCTCTTGATATTTTCAATATCAGGCCTAGTGAAGACTTCGGACACAGAACAGGGAGGGCTGCTCCAGAAGGGTGAAAGGGGAAGGCTAGAGCAAAGCAAGAGAAGGGCTGATTATGATGCTATGTGGAGATATTTTATGAAAATAGCCAAGGTGTTTCATTCAATTACCTCAAATTTTACAGAACTCAGTGTGAACCACAGAGAGGAAAGTGCTGCCTAGCAGTTCTTTGACTGAATCTGAAGAGTTTTTATTTTATGTATCATATGTGTGTTTAATTTGTTGTGTGTTCTCCTCTCTTCTCCCACCAATATTAATGGGTTAAGCAGAAAGAAATTGGTCTTTGAGACCTAAGCTAGATGCTTTGCTTGTTGATATAATAAAAAGTAGCTTTTGACAGAAAGTAATAATTTTCTTAATTGGAAAAAAAGCATCTGAGTGTCTTGAAGATGATGTTAGCAGAGTGATTTTAGTTTAGTTTTTCCACTTTCTCCAGCATGATGCCTTCTTATGCCAGGTAATCATCTTGCTCTAAGAAAGGATGTGTATAAAAGGCTCAGAAATGGCTAACAAGGTTTACACATTAAATTACTAATAATTAAATCACCAGAAATAGAAGTAGTTTCAAATAAAACTTCGACTCTTTCCAGCAGATTTAGTGCAGCTAGTTGGAGCTAAGCTGAGGAAAATTAAAGCGTACTAGTTTAGCCTTATGTTTTCTCAAAGTAACCCCAAAGTCAGAATTTTTGTCATGGCATAATCTAATCCCTTCCCATTTGAGAGTTTTGACCAAAATGGTATCATGGTCACAGTTCTCAAAGGAAGCTGTTTTGTAAAGTAGGTTCATGCTTTGAGATTTATCCAACATGGTACTGGGTGTACTTTTTCCATTTCAAAGTCCCTGTCTGCTCTCAGATGACCTGGAGTGCTATATGCAGTGCTGTACCAAAATCCTCTGCTGCCAAAAATATCCTTTATCTCTTGCATCTGAAGACGTTCACACTTTCCTACTTGAGACGGCTTGAAATTACCATGTTAATAGATCCCATCTCTTCCTCAATGCAGGCTAGAGACAAGGTACAATACCACCCAGAATCAAGTCCAGGTTCCTATAGGCTTCCTGCACAGAGCCAAATGTGGGGGAGGAGGGGAAGATGAAGTAGAAGTCTTTATGTGTGTATGTTAACTTCAGTGTTTCCTTTTTTTTTTTTTTCCTCTTAGGTGGTTTGAAAATGATAACTGATGAGCCCAGGACTTCCTCACTCCAAGGAAAATGTGTGAGAATTCACTACTCCTGGTACTTTTATTGAGCTCCCACTGCTCGCCAGATTCCCCAAACTGAGTAGTGGTGAAAATAATTTGTGAAAAGATGCTGCTTGATCCCAGTGGATTTGACTTGCTGTCTGACTGTGTGCATGCTTGGCATGACATCAGCAGAGAAATAGCTGGTGTTTGAACTGATTGAACTTCCAAATCTTACCTGCTTCCCCAAAATATGGATGTTCAGTGGTTTGGGAGAAGAGAGGTGGCCGTTAACACTGCAACAGTCATAGTTTTATGAGGAAATGTGATGTTTATGGAAGAAAATACCATCTTTAGTATTTTATACATCTATTTCTATATCTACACGGACCTAACGCAGTGTTTATATTAGTGCTTTATATAGAATAGCTTCAGAAACTAAGAAAATTAGTCCTGTCTGGGACCTGTAATATTTTTATAAAGAGATATTAAATATAGATGCTGAATGAATTGGTGCATGCTTCAGTATGACACAGTTAAAAGCCCTATAATTCAAGGAGACATACAAAACCTAAGACTATCAGTGCTCCAGTGAAGTAAACCTCTGTGCATCTCTTAAGGCAGAAACTATTAAATACTTGGAAATGCTTCCATTATTATGTCATGGGCAACTTTAGTTTCAGATTTTTCCTATATCTCAAGGTAAACCTTGGAAATTTTAATTTTATCTTCACAAAGGCACAGTGCACAGAGACATTTTGCCATGAAAAATGAATTCTGAGCTATTCCCAACCCTATAAAAGAGATAAACACATCAGATTAGATACATTTTAATTATGTTAATCACATACCACATTTGATTTTTTCTTAAGGATAAAAATTACCATAATGTGATTAATTTTAGATTTTCTGACATAGAACAATTTCAGAAGCTGCATAAACCTGAAACACAGGATATTTCATTGTCTTGATTCTCTGAGGTGGCTGAAAGGTCATTCTTTAAAATTCACAGATTGTGAGGCGAGGCAGGTTGCATTTTTTGTCATTCCAGCTCCCATCCGTGTACATCTCTACACATTTTTCTGTCCTTTTGCCATTAGGCTCATTTTGGTGCCACTTGGTATAATTCACAGGCATGCCATTTAGATACTTAAATTGACCTGAATCCTCACCCTCTTTGATGCCCAGGTAAGCATATTGGTTATACTTTTTCACAATACCCAAAATAGCTTTATTCTCCTCTTCATTCATAGGAGTTGTAAGAGTTCCTCTAGAGTCTTCACAGGATGCTAATGCAGATGCAAAATCAACTTTTTTCCCATTGCTGGCAAGTATTTTTTCTCCTACTTCTCTTATTTTCCCCTTCAAAACAAGCACTAAAACATAAAGAAGAAAACCCCAACTAGTTAGCTTTTTCAACTTCCTATTGCATATTGACAAGAAAATAAAGAAAGAGAAATCAAGAGATGAAGAGAAAATTAAAAGTGCTTAGAGAAACAGACCAACATGGTACAAGGCTGAGGAGTTCCCATGAATTCATGTGAAAAGTCCAACATAATTTAGATTATTTTTGTTTTATAAATCATATTTGAATAAATGCACATCAGTATTCCTGAGAGCAATCTGCTTCTCCAGGGAAAATGAGTTCTGATCTCCCCTGTTTTGGATGAGGAAATTGAGTTTTGGGATGTAGTACCATTTTCAATTGCAATTTCTTTCTTGGAAGTCATGATGCTGAAATTTTGCCTCTTGCACTTTAAACTGATTGTGAGCTGAAAAAGTAAAAAAGGGAAAAATTACCGCCTTTAAGTCTGGAAAGTCGGTGTTTCAAATTTACTAAAACTTTGTGGAGTTCAGTGTTCAGAGAATTGGGTAGACCTACAAAGTAAAAAAAATAAATTATACAATCAAGCAGACACTGCTAATAGGAACAATTCCTTGGATAAAACCAATCACTTTCCAAAGCTAACTGGCACACAATGTATTTTTTTAACTTCATCTGTTATAAAATAAATATTTTCACAGTATTTTTTACACTGTTGTTAGCCTATATTAAAGCAAATAAAATCCTCCAACCTATTGAAATATGCTAATTATCATATTGAAATATGGTTATTCCCCTCTACACAGAAGAAAAATGAATTTTTCTAGGTTGAAGCTTTATGTTTGTCAAACTGTTTGTTTCATTCTAAATAACGAACAGGCACAAGAGAGATTTTTGGGAGGGAATTATTTCTATGGCACCATACCATTTTCTTTTTAATCTGCTGGGTTGGGTGGATGCTTTGTTTTTTTACAGTAGGATCTTATCTCAGTGGACACCACAAACACTGGTATGGGAGGGTCTAGATCGTGTGAAATACAGCCCATCCAGCACTGCTTGCTAATGATAGGACCTGACTGTAACAGTAGATAACTTTTATTTTTTATTTTTTTCCATCAAATCTCTATGGGTAACAAAGGTCCTGCATATAGAATAAAGTTATGAGTGTGCTTCTATGACTGTAATCCCATTATTCACAACTAAGACAAATGACAGTGTAGAAGCACAAAATATGCTGCATCTCCCTCATTGTGAGTTGCGTGTTGCAACTCATACTTCACTGCACATTCAGTGAAAAACCAACATATTTGACCCAATAAAAAGTCCATTTGACTGACAGGATGTTACTAGGACATCAGCCTGTTTCACATGATAGTCCAGTATCCCCTTTTTCTTGTTTCTCACCTTGTAGACAAGTAGGTTGTTTTACAGGAGGCCCCACCAGGCTTCCAGAGGCTCCTCTGAGACCTGGAAAAAAAGAAGAGAAACGTATTTTTCTCTCCAATTGATGCATATTCTAGAAACTTTAGGATGAAACAGAAATTAATATCAAACTGAAATGTATTACGTCTGTGAATTTTATAGTGCTTTAGCCTTGGTAATGGATCCAGAGAAAGCATTTCTACATGGGAAGAAAATTACATGGTGCAAAGTGTTGCTTACCAGACTACTTTTGCACATAGCATCTTTGAATACTACATAAACATGCCAGAAGCCTTTTAATTACACTTGTAAATGCTGTAATAACATTTTCTTCATACTTAAAAAAAAAAAAAAGCTGCTGCTGTGAAAGAAGCCATATCGTTTGGAAAGTCAGTGGAAAAGCACTCCAAAGATAGATATGTGTATATATATATTTATTTGTACTACAGTTATATGTTTAAGTATTGATAACCTGCTCATTTCAACAGAGGAGAGAGAGAAGGGTTCTCTTCTAGGAAAACAAAATTAAACTTGGTCCTTCATTCAGTTTTCCTTTCTCTGCTTAACACACCTGCTTCCTCAAAGGCACACGTCCTTGTGTGTTAACTCTTTTTATTCATGCAGCCTCATGACAAGGATTTGTTGCAAAAATAGGGATGTTTAATTACCTGATAGACGTGTCTGTCCTTTCAGATAGTCTCTGCCAGGCAGCCCAGGGATTCCTGGATATTTAGGCAGTGCATCACAAGTCACTAGCAAAGCAGCTACTGCTGTAAGCATGTAGGATGAGTAAGACAACATGATCTCTCAGGCCAGCTGTAAGAAAACCCATGTATTTGTCAGGCAATGATTCTGTAGGAAAGTGTAAACATTTGCTTATAGAACTGAATACTCTCCCCCCATCTTCTTCCTCCCCCCCATCTTAAAAATTATTTTTTTTTCCTTTTTGCTATCACTGACTGTTTGTTGGATTAATCCTTGAGAAATTATGCTCATATGTAACTGATAGCGCTTAAGTCTGGCTGGAGACCAGTAACAAGTGGTGTCCCTCAGGGATCGGTGTTGGGACCGGTCTTGTTCAACATCTTTGTCGGTGACATGGACAGTGGGATTGAGTGCACCCTCAGCAAGTTTGCCGATGACACCAAGCTGTGTGGTGTGGTTGATATGCTGGAGGGAAGGGATGCCATCCAGAGGGACCTTGACACACTTGTGAGGTGGGCTGATGCTAACCTTATGAAGTTTACCCATGCCAAGTGCAAGGTCCTACACCTGGGTCAGAGCAATCGCAGGCACATCTACAGGTTGGGCAAAGAAGAGATTCAGAGCAGCCTTTGCTGTATTAAAAGCATCGTCAAATATCACGTGTTGAATCTGAAGTATCTCAAGTGGTATACCTTTTACTATATTGAAGGCTAGCAGACATCTCTGACAATGATAGCCAATTGCCTGGAAAGCAGATTATTAAAACCTCTAACAGAATCCTACCTTAGGTAACTAGGAAGACTTACCTCCCTGAGATAAGGAAATACAATTACAACAGGTACTCTTTGTCTGGTGCTGATCATTCAGGAAATTACATTTGAATGGACTACCACATTTGGCTCATAATTGGATTATGATGCAGAGTCACAGTCCTGATCAGTTATATATCAAAATGGAAAAAGCAGCTGCTCAGTTTTAATTCAGTTTTAATAACCTTCATCAGTCATTACAATCTGGTGTCCTTTAGGCATCTCCTCATCTAGTAAAATTGCCTATATTAGGCAAAGTAAAAAAAAAAAGAAAACTAATAAAGGAAAACTTAATGTAAAAATGACCCAGAAATGAAAAGGAACAGGTTTGCCTTCTAGCTGAAGTTCCTTGTGATTTATTAAAAAGAAGTTCAACTTACCGTTCTGCTTCAAAGTGAAATGAAAGAGCAGTTCACACAAGTCCCCTTTATATAGTGTTTGTTTAATGAGATCGCTGAAGTGAAGATTGGATAATGAGGATAGGAATGAGCCTTTTCAGTTTTGCTTACATACTTGTCATGCAAACACTGAGGACAGTTATAAGGGTTGAGAAATTTCTTTTATAAGAATAGCAAGCTAAAGCTGAAGAAAAAACAATCTAGAACTAACAGATCACTCCAGATTTGTAGACACATACAAAATACATAAAAATTTAAGGAAACTTTTGGTGATTCTAAGTGATATTGTAGCAATTTTTTTTATTGTTTTAAAACACAAAAAATGGCATATGACCACCAGTGGCTTTCATAGAAGTGCTCTTGTTAATTAGGGAAGCAGGTTACTGTGCAGATAGAGTCTGATCTGATAATCAGAATTCTAAACTTTGCTTCCCATCTCTGTATCTGATGTACTTATCTTCGTATCCTTTTTCAGCTGTAAGTATGCTCGATGTTTCTGTGAGCACTGTGAGCATTTAGTCTCTTTTGCATGTAGAGTACAGCTAATCCTCATTTGGTCAGAGATGGATCCTGGAAAAATCTGTATACATGCATATAAAGATTTTCAAGTAAAAACCAAACAAGAGTCTTCCGTCTTCCGGTTTCCCAGCAATAATGACTGGGATCTCATGAGTAACTTCCTTCTGGTTCCAATGCCACCTTTTGTAAGGACATTTATGTTTGATCCTAGCTGAGGTTTGTTTTATGAACCTCAGCAAGCTAACACATCAGTCCCCCACCTGTAAGATAGAAATACCTCTGCTTCACAGCTTTTCTCTGTTTTGCCAATTTACAGTTATCTCTTAAGGATAGAGTGATTTCTCCTTTTCACTTTTATTTTACAAAAACTACTTGAGTTTTGTCATGATCCCTAACTATGATGTCTTTCTACCCACCAGTATTCACAGCTGGAAGTTAACATCTTCAGGCTCCTTGTTCAACGAATACAGAAATGTCTAATATCAACTGGCTGATCTAGCTAAGAGGAAATACCAAAGGAGAAAATATGTTTAGGATTGCCATCAGAAGTACTTAGTCAGTTAATCCACTTCCATTCACAACTGTGAGCCTCATCCTGCAGTTAAAAGTGCTCGGCATGGTCTGTCACCTCAAAAAAAAAAAAAAAAAAAAAAAAGGGGGAGGGGAGGAAACAAACGATCTATCAACACTCATAAATGTATGCTATAAACAATCTATCCAAAAGTCCTTCCTCTACCTGATATGCAGCAAATCTTTGAATGTAGGTTACTCAATTTACAAAACTTCTAAACCCACAAGTTGAAACTATTTCCTTCTATAGTCCAGATGAGATAGATGAAAAGACCTGGCGTTAAGCTTATAAGATGTAGATTAGATAGTACGCAGTCAGTAAAACACTTTGTTTCTGAGTCCTGCTGTGGTTTGGGAATGCAGAGATGCCAGGCAATTCAGCACAATCAAGACATGGGTAATTCTGTTTCTGAATGGCAGCAGTCCTCTGGCATACCTGCAGCTGTAAGAGATATTTGCAGTTGCATGATAAGATGGAACTTAATGGATCCAGATATTGTGAAGCACTATTTTAAATTATTAGACGTCCAGGTTCTTGGGAATTGAACTTGCCAGAACACAATCTCACATAGATCTGGTTTCTAAGCAGCTCTGCAAGAGTTGTAATGGTTAATACTGTTCTGTGACATCACTGCCCATGCACATCCTTCCCACACCTATACATGCAACTTTAATACAGGAACAACATCACACACACAGTTTATATTAAAAAAAAAAAAAAAGAAAAGAAAAGAAAAAAGTATTGGAAACATTAATCAGGGAAGTCAGTAAAGCCCCACCAGCTACACACTTTCTCTGTCCAATCAGGAAGGTGTGGCATGAGCAAAACATTGCTAATAATGGCTTAAGATGCAAAAAAACTCCATAAATTTTTACCAAAAATTTCAAAGAAACATACATTTGATAACAGTTCTTTTCACATAAATCAGATTGTACTTACACAATAGAAGCTGATAAGAAGTCTAAAACATCCAGTGTGAGAGGTTACTCAGTCATTAGATTTACTTTCTTTACTATGTGACAGAGAATTAGGGAAAACAAATATGCAAGAACAGGAAGAAAGTAAATATTTTTTCTGTAACCTGGCACCCATGTAGAATAGCTATGAGGCTTGGTATTCTGAAATTTACAAATAAACCTGAGGGGTAATGGCTGAAGATCTTTAGCTGGGTAACACTCACAAAACCAACCAGGGTACTCTAGTGGTTTCAGTGAACCCCATTTGCTGTGTCCTTGCTGTCATGAAGTAGAGCAATAAGATTCCTTCTGATGTCCCCTAATGCACTAAATATGCTGTGTTGCTAATGCTAGTGATTTAAACCCAAACCCTGCTCAGGTATTAGCAAAGGAGAACTTGAAAAAAACCCCCCAGAATCTGATTTTCAGAGGTGCTGTGTACCCAGGAAGACTGCTGCTTTGTACAGCAGCTGTGCATGCTACCCTCAAAAAAAGTAACTTCAAAACTAATAACTGCCAAGGTGGTTTCAAAACCAGAACCAATTTTTGTATAGCCTTCAAACCTCTAATTTTCAGAAAACAAGGTGAACTCTCCATTTTGCTCAGCACATTGTTTTGAAATGAGCTGATTCCTAACAACCTTATCATAGCACAATCTGCATAAAGCTGTGCTGTACACTCGTGTAAATGCAGTGCTGTACAGCCATACTAGTTTATTTTAGCAATCTGCAAGACGTTAATCCTAAATGTGTCACTGCGCTGCAAGTTCCTGATACCAGCTCTGTGTGGTAAGCAGGTGTGGTCAATTCTCCATCTTTACCTTCAAAACAACATTAATTTTTATATTTGTCTAGTATTTCGACTGTACTCTATTTACTTTGCTGCTACAGATCTTGAAATCATCAAGACATAGGAGCCTATAGTCAGTTTTAAGAAGACACTGCATCAGCTTCAGCCTTCATCAGAAGTATAGGGACCTAAACTGCCATCTCCTAAGTGATGAAAGAATCCAATGGGTAAAGTGCTGCCTCCTCCCCACCTGCAGTTTGATTTTACTGAGACAAATCTAAATGGGAAGGTCAACATTCTTCCCGCCATTGGAAAATAAGAAATACTGATAAGATTTTTTTGTTAGTTTACAGTGCACTTGTGCAGGGATAAGATAAAAAATGTATAGAGTATGGTACCTTACTACGCTGCTAATATTGAAAGAAGACAAATTCTGCTGTGGATTAGTCTTAAAATTTGTATTAGTGCTGTGTGTACTCTAGACATCAACTTGAGGTTAAGCATCTTACAGGAAGAAGGTGCTTGCTGATGAGACATATTTGTATTTATGAACAAACATGGTATCAGTGATGTGTTACCAGTTTAATAATACACTGTTATTTTGGGGAATGGATCCCAGGCACAGATTTCTAGGCTTGCCTAAGTGTAAGCAGGGAAATGGAAGAGAAGAAGGAATGCTGAATATAGATGATGAGGTTCCTAAAGAGAGGACAGCAGAGATGAGGAACAGAGCTTGGATTTTAAAGAGCTGGCTCCACCAGTCTGTACAGAGCAGCCCTTGCATAGAATTGTTCCTGCAAAGTACAGAAAATTTAGGCTTGAGACAAAAAAAGAAAAAAAGCCTTGAGGCAATTCAATTAAAAAAAAAAAACCTAGGTCCCTTTCAATGTATTTTCCATTCTAGCAAAAACAAATTCAAATTATACTATCAAGGTTTTTCAGAGATTTTGTTAAAAAAGCAGGCATGGTTCTCTCCTGCCAAAAATGTAAAACTGTCTTAACAGAAGAACTACTTATCCTTTGTTTTCAGATTATATCTGACTCCTTCTTTCTCATATATGTGAGTCAACTGATGTAAACCACAGGTTCATATTCAGCATACTAAGGACGTCAGCAAAGCATCCTCTTGGATTAAATGAAAATGGTAGGCAAGTTACTGGACAAGTGATTTAGACTGAACCATTATTTCTGTGCAGCTCCTGCTTTGAGATAACATGGCAGATTTTTAGACACAGCATTCCTCCTTTCTTCAGACAGAACAAGTACTCTCCCATTCTTCCTCCTCATACTCTTTCTCCAGATTTAGTAAAAATTTAACCATAAGGTCAGCAGCTTCTGTCTGTCCTTTTAGAAACAAACAGAAACCTGGAAATCATCTCATTCTAACTTCACAACCTAATAATGAAGGTCTGTATCTTACCTGCTGCACAGCTAGAGAAACTAAAGTTTAGAGAGATGCTATCCCTAGGATAACAGAGGAAGCTCTTTTTTTTTTTTTTCCTTTTTTTTTTTTTTCCCAAAGCGTTAGTTCACTTTTCTGTCCCACAGGCTGTATTACCATCTTTGTATTCCTCCTTGTATCTTCCATGCTAAGCACGTAGCCCTCTACAGGAATACTACACCACAGTATGGGAGACAATTCCTGATCCTTGGTCAACAACACAACAAAATTAGCCCCTGCAATAGTAATTAGTAGTGTCAGGATGGAGCAAATATTGCTTTTTTTTACTAGAAACAGTGCAAAGAGTAATCATAGAGGTGTCCTGCCATATTGTGTTCCCATGGAGGTGAACTTACCCAAGTTCCTCCTATCAGAAGTGGTAATAGGAAGCAATTTATGCTTGAACAGCCACTGGCCAACATTGCCTTGGAAACATACACTTGTAATTCATATCTTGCCCTTATAAACAGCCATCTGGCCCTTGTTATCAATTTAAAATAAAAATAATCTAGCCTGCAGATAGCATAACAATCCTGCTGTTATTACACTGTTATTGCTGGGAAATGGCCCACCTAATGTCTTGCTGATAGGTGTTCAAAAATATGCATCCAAAAGCATTGTCATTGTAATTGAAATTCAAAGTACATGGGGAAAAAACTTGTTATTGAAAACACATGGCAGAAAATACAGAGTTACAAATACAAATAATAAACTCATCAAGCTGCTGTTAAGGTCTGATGGTCACAGTGAAGTGAAGCTGCTTTGCATCTAACTGAAGGGACCCGAAATGGTAATAAATTCCCAGGAAACACCACATATCATTGTGGTTATTGCTGCTGTGAGCTGAAAACTAAGATGATAGGTATTACAGAATTTAATTTTGCACAGAACTTTTCAGGTTATTGAACAGAAAATTCTGTATGTTTTAGCTGATTGTGTTGTTTGAAGCATGTAGTACATAATATATTGAATCTGTTTCTTTTGTAATGGCACATTTTTAGATGCTAATTAGTGCAAAAGCAGACAGGAACACTTTGTATCTCTTTTATAGCAGATAGATGCACTTCATCTTAAGGCATTATTAAGGCACTTCATTATTTCAGTTTCCATGAAAAGCAGAGCTTCTGGGCACCTGACTGGGCTGGTGAAGTACAGCCATGCGTTCATCCAGCTCCTGCAATTCAGCACAGCAGTTTTGTGCTTCACCTCTGTGGGAGTGGATCTTGCTACCCAGGGTCAGGGGGATTGGGCAGCAGCAGCAAGCCTGCTTTGGGGCCCCAGCCCTTAATGTGCTCAGTGGCTGCATCACACTCTGCCTACAAGCAGCAGGATATTGTGACAAAGGCATGCTGCCCCACATGACAAAACTGGAACTTCTGCCTGTAAATCCCTGGCAGCTTCAGACTAGCCATGCTGGGATTGCTGGCAGGACAGCTAGAGCACCGAGATGCCAAGGAAAGAACACAGACTGAAGTGCCCAAGAAAACAGATTAATCTCCTTACCTTACCCGATCTGACTTGAAGCTATATAAGGTGCAGTTATTGTAGAGGCTTCAGTGTAGGGATATTCTTGGAAGATTCTTGTAAGGGAAGAAGAGAAAGAAAAGTTCAGCCATATCCATGTATTTTTAAAACCCTTTTCCTTTCACCCTGACTGTAGGTGAGCTTCCAGAACAGACTATTCTGGATCCCAAATACTGAAGAAAGCTATATTTGTGGTTTTCTGCAGCAATTTTGTTTATTATTAATTTAAAAAAAATCTTAGACTAAAAGGTTATTAATGTTTTAAAAGATGCCTGTACTTTTACTCCTTAATTACAAGCCAATTTCCTTGCCAAGTTCTCTGAAAGACTTTGCAAGCCAAATCTTAAAAAAACCCCCAAACCACAGGTTGTTGAAATCATTTATGTTTCCCCATAAAGTGAGATTTGACCAAAACTACTCATCTACTAACAGAGATAAAACAGAGGATGTAATTGGAGGAAAAGTTTGCTTCGTAACTAGCAACTGGGTAAGGAAATAGGTTTAAATTGGGAGAATTCTCTCAATAGAAGCATGGCTTATTTAATATCAAATTCTCATTATTTGCAACACTTGTTGCATTGCTTCAGGATGTATTTTGAGATGTTCCCTAAAGAATGAGGGCTCATGTTTTCACCATCTTGATACAGTAAAAATGGCAAGTCTTAATCACAGAAATTCTTCACATCCAAAATAGAAGCTTAAGGCCTATATCTGATGGCATAATAAAACATATGAACTCTGCTTGCAAACATTCGATATGTTTATATTCTTAGATTATTGTTGCTAAAACGATACTCATATTGCACCTTATTATTAAAGTCTCAGCTGTACCGAGACTTTTGTTCTGATTAAAAAATGTGAAAGTTAATACTCAGAACTGGAAAGATCAGCACAATTAGCTATATTTATTCATTCAGATTGCTGCAATGTAACTGAAATTCAAGCAGCTGAATCTATGACATTTTAAAAAGCATTGGACATCCAATAGTATTTTTTCATTGTCTGTTTATTTGAAGATTTCAGTAAAATATCCACATGGAACAGAACAAAATAGTGGCAAGTTCCTGATTTTTTTTTACCTCTTAACTGGTAAAGAATATTTTTGTATATAACAGAATGATTCAGGGAACAATACATAATCAGGTAGGAGTATACAACTTTGAGTCTAAAACGTAACACCTGTTTTTCTCCCATCTCCTGAAACCCGGGGTGATTTCTGATGTCTATCACCCATCATATATTTGCCAGTCCTCTGAATACTCTTGTCTATGTCCATGAGAGGGAAGCAGGTTGTAGCATTCCCTCTACAAAAGCAGGCTGTGGCATCTTACAGCCTCTAGTCTGTGAGGGAATGGACTGCGACAGACACACCTGCAAACATCAGCAGCTGGCAGGCAGGAATACATTTGTTTGTCAGGAGTGGGAATCTACAGAAGAGCACTTCAAATATGCTGAGTTTTTAAGTAGTCTCATTGCTTGTCTGTCTTACCCGGCTCTCCCAGGGGTTCAAGCTAGAAAGTAAGTGTAGCAAAGGTTTTTCCTAACTGTTCCTTTTCGAATGTGTATTCAGGCCTGTGCAGAGCCCAGCCTGCTGGGTATACGAGTGCCTGTTTCACAAGGTCAGTCCATTTTCACAATCTTCTTGGACAGTCTTTCAAAGCTGAAGTGGATTTTTAAGTATTAACTTCTGTTTTCAAAACTTGGAGAGAACCGCTGTGCTCCTGACTATTTCAGTACCAATGTCACCTTGCAAAACATACAGTCCATTTCTCTAGCATCTAATTTCCCAGCTATGTTTCCACACACATGGATTTCAACTGTCTAATAACGCCTATCTTTCATGTTCTTTTACCTTTCTCGAGGAACATACAGTGCCACTTTCCAACAACTAAAACTGTTTGCCAGAATAAAGGCCAGATTCTGAACTATTCTGAGAGTATTTGACAAAGATAGACTTCAGAACTGCATCATTCAAAGCCACTCGAGACCTCCCAGTAACTCGAGACAGAGTGTAGTATACAATTTTCAGTGAAGCAATTTATAATACACTTAAGTGTTGTAGACAACATTTGAAACATTTCATAAAGAGCTTTTGCAACTGCTATTGTGTGATGAGCTTGCACCTTTTCTTGCCATAGAATCCAGACGTACAGTTCACAACACTTAATCCCCGTTTCTTAAAAATACTTTAAGTCTTCTGCTTTAAGATAGACTTTAAAACATGAGACAAAAAGGAAACAAAGATTTTCACTTTCTTTGTAGAACTTTCCGATTGAAAGGCTTTTAACCTTTTTTTGCCATTCCTTATGAAAGCTAGAAATTCATTTTAGTATTGAAAATGAAAGCTGAGATTCTCCAGAAGCTCGCAATTGCAGCTTTAAATACCAGGTATTGGAAAATAACAGCACATAGAGGGCAATCTGAGGCTTCAGGGTAATATTTGTTCTACTAGTTTTTGATGCACAAATAAAGCATCTACTTAGCAGGCTTAGGAAGTACTGTTAATACCCCCCTTTTTTCCAGTTTAGCTGTAACTCTCTATAATAAAAGGGAAAGAGGTAAAAAGATTTAAAAAAATGTATCACTTCCTCCTGCCTTTCTCTTTTTCTGTCATTACCCTCTTTATCTTGCTTCTCTGAATGCGTGTAGCTGCTTAAGCAGGATGGAAAGGGCATAAAGGAATAGAGGGGTTAAAAGGTTTTGATCTGTCAGGATTTGATCAAGCCAGTTCTGCATGGGACATTCTTGCACAGGTGTTTTGAATGCATAAAGTGCTGCGTGAGAGGTAATCAAGAGAGTAACGAATGTATTTATTATGATATTGCTATTATGATATGGTTTCAGGATTCCCAAATAATTTGGTGAAGTATTATGCTCAGCTAAAGCAGCTTGCAGTAGTTTAGCTGCCCTTGTATCAAAACAAAAGTTTAATTCAAAAACATGCTTAGGAATAATTAGTGAGGCACTGGGGGAGCACCAGAGCCTTGTTCTGTATGTATCTCAAGAACAGGACAAAGGTTGCCAAGAGTTGTAGCCTAACAGTACAGATGGCAGAGATTATAGGAGGTGCTCCAGTCCCCTGATCATCCTCGTGGCCCTCCTCTGGACTTGTTCCAACAGTTCCATGTCCTTTTTATGTTGAGGACACCAGAACTGCACACAATACTCCAAGTGAGGTCTCACGAGAGCAGAGTAGAGGGGCAGGATCACCTCCTTGGACCTGCTGGTCACGCTCCTTTTGATGCAGCCCAGGTTACGGTTGGCTTTCTGGGCTGCGAGCTCACACTGCCGGCTCATGTTCCTTTTTTCATCGACCAACACCCCCAAGTCCTTCTCTGCAGGGCTGCTCTGAATCTCAGATTTAAACAGGGGAAGTTTAGATTGGATATAAGGAAGAAATTCTTTACTGAGAGGGTGGTGAGGCACTGGAATGGGTTGCCCAGGGAGGTTGTGAGTGCTCCATCCTTGGCGGTGTTCAAGGCCAGGTTGGATGAGGCCTTGAGTGGCATGGTTTAGTGTGGGGTGTCCTTGCCCATGGCAGGGGAGTTGGAACTAGATGATCTTAAGGTCCTTTCCAACCCTAACTATTCTATGATTCTATGATTCTATGCTGTCCAGAGCTCTCCCCAGAGAGCAGAGAAAGCCTGAAGGGGAAAGCTGCAACAAGGCAACACGAACAGATGGTTTAATCCTTCCTTCCCCTTCCCACTGCCTTCGGTGTGTCTCTGAAATGTGTTCTCGTACAAGCTATGTAGATGGAGTAGGACAGTTAGGGATGTAAACAACTGGGACTCATAATGATACAGTTGCTGTGAGTATCCAAACAAGAGGGTAAATAGAAGACCAAACTAAGGCAAAGCAACACAGGAACAGAGGGCAGCTTTGGGGCAGCTTCGAATGTTGTGAGACAATGTACATACTCCTGTATTTTTTGTGGCTCTGTAGTAATATTTTCTGCTAAGGCTTCAAGGAAACTCTGAAATTCAGACTGCTGCACTGCTGAGCTGATGCAGGCTCATTTCCATGAATCCCAACGTTAGCACACTAGGTCTCTCTGAAATCAGACACCTAAATATGGATTAATTACTGCTTTCCCATTACATATATTTAGCCCAGCTGCTTGAAGTTCTACCTGTTTTTAAACACCCTGGAAGAGGATGCTAACCAGTTCAACACCACAGAGTCTTCCTCCCACTGCAAAGCTGCCAGAAGCTTTTTGCAGGATTAATGCGCAAGCTCAGCTCCATGGGACAAACTGTGCTGCTAGTTGAAGACATAAATAAACCAGAGCACACAGCCAGGAAAAAGCTCTCACAACTGACTACCCTGAAACACTGATCTAAACAGCTCAAGCTACTGATGTCTGAAACATCACTAAGGTCACAGACCATAAAAAGAGATGTTAACTGAAGGTGCTCCAGGATAAACTCATTCCCTAGAGATAACACAGAGGATCCAATCATGCTGCTAGTGCTGAGAGGTTTGGCAAAGAGCTTATAAAAAGAGATTATTTGACTGTACCTAGGTTTCCAGGCTCTCCTGCATTATTTCATTTCCTGGGCATTTTTGGTCAAACTGCAATCCAGGTGATAGGCCAAAACGTAGAGCCACTTTGGTAGTGCTAAAGCCTCAGACTTTCCTGTGTCTCATAGAATCATAGAACACTTAGGGTTGGAAAGGACCTTAAGATCATAGAATCATAGAATAGTTAGGGTTGGAAAGGACCTTAAGGTCATCAAGTTCCAACCCCCCTGCCATGAGCAGGGACACCTCTCACTAAACCATGTCACCCAAGGCTTTGTCCAACCTGGTCTTGAACAGCGCCAGGGATGGAGCATTCACAACTTCCCTGGGCAACTCATTCCAGTGCCTCACCATCCTAAAGAACTTCTTCCTTATATCCAATCTAAACCTGCCCTGTTTAAGTTTAAACCCGTTAGCCCTTGTCCTATCACTACAGTCCCTAACGAAGAGTCCCTCCGCAGCATCCCTACAGGACCCCTTCAGATACTGGATGGCTGCTATGAAGTCTCCACACAGCCTTCTCTTCTCCAGGCGGAACAGCTCCAACTTTCTCAGCCTGTCTTCATACGCGAGGTGTTCCTCTTCCCTGATCATCCTCATGGCCCTCCTCTGGACTTGTTCCAACAGTTCCATGTCCTTTTTATGTTGAGGACACCAGAACTGCACACAATACTCCAAGTGAGGTCTCACGAGAGCAGAGTAGAGGGGCAGGATCATCTCCTTGGACCTGCTGGTCACGCTCCTTTTGATGCAGCCCAGGTTACGGTTGGCTTTCTGGGCTGCGAGCGCACACTGCCGATTCATGTTAAGTTTCTCATCGACCAACACCCCCAAGTCGTTCTCTGCAGGGCTGCTCTGAATGTCCCCTCTGCCCAGCCTGTAGGTGTACCTGAGATGGCTCCGACCCAGGTGTAGGACCTTGCACTTGGCATGGTTCTCTGCATATTTCACACAAGAGGGTGATGCCTTCACAATGGAAATAAGCCAGAGGTAAGGGTACATTTCTCCTCTGCTCTGAGCATAAGTTAGCCACCTCTTCTCTCATATTTATGTGTTGCAATTAAAAAATAAAGCAGTAAGTATAAGTTGCTACTGATTGAAATAGCTTCCTGTTTCCACCTTTCAGGCCCCACTGAAAATTGCTACTTGTGATATAATGAGAAGGAAAAGAGGTTTTCAGAGATTGGTGGGGGTTTTTTTGGGGGGGAGGGGGGTTCACATGTGACAGGATAACTCTTCTTAAGCCTGTACTTAGCCTGAAATTGTGTTTTAGAAAGATAAACCCAGGAGCTGATTAACAAACGTTGCTCTCATCCTGAGTTACTCAGAAGCTCTGCGGAGGTCATATTAGCACCAAGTGAGATGGTTTTAATCAGGGGTATAGCAGCAAATACAGATTAGCTTATAATTAATACAAAATTAAGTGGTCATCAGGGATGCTGATTTAAGGCTCTTGGAAGATAATATGGCACAATTTTAAACTCTTTCTCTTTTCACCACCAACTGAATAAAGGTGTTCCTAAAGAAAGGTGCCCCTAACATACACGATGAGAAAGGTCAGAACTTAGTCCTTTCCTGAGTTTTAAAGTTTCAAGTAATATAACTTATTAAAAGCTCATTTTTTAGTTCTATGTCTTGTTCCTGTCCTGTGAACTCTTGCCCAGTCATAATATCATCCTGCTCTCATGCAATGGCTTGCCAAAACTCACAGATATCACCACTGCTATTCTGCTCCTCTGAGCAACAATTCAGGACACTTTACTGTGTAAGACGAGATTAATAGAGCTATACTTTTGCTTACACAGCTGCATTTCCAAGGCAACTCCACCAGAGATGGATTTTCATCAGTGTAATTTTCATCAGTGTAACAGAGCAGAGTTTCTAGAAAGGAAGGGAAGCTAGAGGCTTGGGGAACCTGCAAGACGTAAACCTTGTGATGGTTTACACCAGGGTAAACCAATAAGGTGGGAAATGCTGGGTACAGGAGAACTGATACCAAGCTGAAGCCTGTGAGCTTAAGGACCCAAAAGGTGAACTGACCAGGCAGATTCAAGACATGCAGCTTGGATTTGTTATAAACACCATCTTTGCTGGGGCCAGATACACCTTTTATGTGTACAGCCTGACAGCTTTAGACTGTATGAAACTGAGTACACAATACGAATGTTCTCCCATTCTGCTTTTGTGACCTCCCAATGATTTAACATAAGATTATTTTCACTCTTACCTGCAAATAGTTTTGCAGTTTGTATAGATCCCATTTGAATGATGTAAATCCTTCTGAACACAGTCTTAACATAAGGTTACAAGAAGCTTCATAAATTTCTAACTGTATTGGAGATTTGCTGAGCAAAATCATATAAAAATTAGTCTAAATTACATTTCAGAGCTGGACTCTCTAGAGAGTGATGGATATGGCATTTAGGAATAGCATTTAAAAAAAAAAACCAGCTGAAAGAACACAACCTTTCACATCTGCAAAATAGTACTCCAAATCTTTTTCAAATCAGCAGTTTAGTCATTCTAACCTTTTGGCTGGTGCACTGGGGGCATAATACATCATTGCTTTTAGTCCAGCTCCATGCAAAATATGTCACAGTGCTTTTTGGATACCATCTCAAAATATACTTACATAATCATTCCAAATAAATGCATTGGATCCTGAATTACCACTGATCCCTAAACCTGGAAGCACAACAGGACTGTACCTACCCTCTAGAATGTCTCTTTCTTGTCCTAAACTGACCCAAATCTATCATTTAGATATTGCACCATATCCTGCATTTTCACGTAATAAATATTGATTAAAAACTCCCACGCAAAATTTGAAAAGTTTTAGGTTTTGTGGTTGCAGGCCACCAATTAAAAGGAATGTAGGTCACTTGAGAACTTGCAAAGACACATTGCCAGTAATGACAGGAGAACACAATGCAGAACAGCAGATAAATCATACTCTAGAAAATTCACACCCTTCACCAATTTGAATAATTGCTTTTTTGATATACCTGTATAACCTGGCTCAGAGAAAGGAAATGTCATTACTTACAAAGAGAGGTATGCAATATGAACAGTTATAAATCAGATGAGTTTGGCACCAAGCTCACTGTTCCTCTATACAGATACATTTCTATGTTCTCATGGGTGCACATAACTTGCCAGTATTGACACAGTCCTTCTTTCCATAGAGGTATTTAGCCTATGTGTCTTAAAATCACTGAAGGAGGAACTGAAAATCTTCTATTCTTGCATGGTTGAAAACTTAAAGCCTGTGTGTAAACATTTTTCTTAATTGTCAAAATTTCAGTATTGGTAACTGAGCAACTTTGTTGTTGGGGTATTTTCCTATTCCTAGCTAATCACCTTTTTGTATTTCACTTGAGATGCAAGAAGCTCCCATCAAGAAAATAATAAAAACCTATGGTATAACTCCTTTCACATTAAGGACCTATTTGCATAAATAAGGTGTTTGCTGTTTTTCTGTATGAGCTAAATTCCACTTGGAGTACATTTCCCCAGTAGGCTCATGTGTTTAATTTCAGATAAAAAAATTCTGCTTTCTTCTTCATTTAAATCTTGATCCATATCTCCTGTAATTCAAATGACCGCTATAGCTTGCCAGAACACATCTTGTTCTCTTGTGATTGTTCTATTGCACACAAAGAAACCTGCCTGGGTGTTTTACTGTCTTATTCCTCTGTGTAGTTACAGCACATTTAATTTTCCTATTATGTGGAAAAAACAGCACAAAAATAGCTAAAACTTAAAAAAATAAATTATTTGGATGTCAATAATCACTTGTGTACAATGCACCTCTGTACCCAGATGACAAATATCACTCTAGACTCCAAGTGATCATTATCAGTAATTCTTAGAACTACAGTAAAAATGGAGTAGGAGCAAAGCCATGACTAAATACTGAAATAAGTGTATTCACTGTCCATTTTTTACATGATAAAAGAACATATCAGAAGCAACATGTGGAGAGTAACCTCTCCAAGTTTACAGCTCAGCTCAAAGACAGATCATATAAAAGATTTTAATTAGTTTCAAGATTATTAAAAGCTGCTTCCCCCATGCTGCATTTATGAGGAACTCATAGGAAGGTACAAGCAGCCTGCTGAGCATGCCATAGTTTATTAGCCTTACTACTAGTAAGATAAAATATAATTAATAATGGTTGAAAAAAATTAAATCTGTTTTTTATTAGGAGATTCAAAACTGAATGTCAAAGAGAAAGCAATTATAAATATACTCCAATTTTGTTTAGTCTAGGCCACTTTTATAGGAACAGACTTCTGTCAGCCACATAACTGAGAGCAAAAACTTTAGGTTTTAATTTTTTTTTAATTAAGGCATGTGAATTTGAACAATTAATGTTATTCCATTTTCTAGAGTCCTGTATTATTGCACAGTCTTCATTTTTTAGACTATTTGGTTCTTCAGCATTCCAGTTTCTGTAAGTTACAGCTCCTCCATTCAGATACAGAAATCTGTCTTCAGTCTGTTCATCAGAGCACATAACCCTGCTTCCAAGGTGTTAAGTGTTTCAAGGCTGTTTTCAGCCTTGCTCCTAGGAGAGGCAAGTGTACTTCCAGCTTTTGTACAACAAGATTGTCCATTTACAAAAGTATGTTATTTTCCAGTTGAGACATTTTTTTTTTATCAATACTCTTGATATTCTTTAAAATCAAACCTAGAAACAAAAGTGAACATAGTCATATTATACAAAAAATTGATCATGTTATAGCTATTTATCCTTATCGCAATTGTAGTTCAGAAGTAGCTAATACCAGCTATAAACAGACTATTTCTTGAAGTAGCAGGGAGAATCCAACAGAAGTCAAACAAAATAGACACCTGGAAATACCACACCCACACTTCAAGAAAACTGGGATTTCACAAGAAACTGGATCACCAGTCTCATTCTAAGGTTTTCTGTTTCCAGTTCAAATAGTACTGCAGCTCTTGAATCAGCATCTGTAGGAATTCCCACTCAAATTGCAAGCATGAAAAAATAGCTTGCCAGATCCATTAAAATCATACAAGGCAACTGAGCTGCAGATCTTCTGTACCCATCAGTGTTAGCACAGAAACCAAAGCTGAGGAGCTGTAACAGAATTCAGGGCCTAAAACAGAGCAGGAGGAGGAGATATAGGCACAGCTCTAAAGAGGCTAGGAAGCTGAGCCTCCAGAAAGTATGAATTATCTTAGGAGAAGTGGGAAAGTCAAGCTTACATGCTTACAGGCTTTCAGGATAAAATATTGGAAAGTGAAGCTCTTGTTCATTTAGCACATAAAACTACTAGCAGCAATTCTTTTGAAACAGTTACTGTCTTTAATGGGCAAGTTACTTTATCTTATTTTCTTTAACAGGTTTCTGGGATTAATGTTAAGGCAGTCCACCACTTTATAACAATGATATGAACACTGGGACATATGCATAGTTAAATTTTCCTCTGGTGTTTTGGGAATGGTACCAGCACAATGCTCTTGTGGGCAGCGAACGCCTGCTATGATTCTGTGCCAGGTAAAACCTTCACAATGGTTTCAGACAGCCTTTTCTAGGGTGCTGATACGTAAGCACAGAAGGACAAAAAGGAGATGGCTGAAGTGATTACTGCTACCAGCAGTTCAGCCTGTCTGTGCTCTTCAGTTTCTTGCCCCAGTTTCAGGTTGGCTTTCAAGCTTTACACACAACTATGGCTTCAAAGTTGTGCTTTCTGCAGGGAAGACACCCCTTGGCAGGTGCAGAGCTATATGATGATATAAGCCGTTCTACTGATGCTCATGATGTGGTAAATTGCAGCCTGTGTAATTTTCTCCTGCTAGTTTAAGAACATTGATGGACCTTGTGCTTTTCCTGATCCAGCATTTGTACCAGGGTAGTAGTGCACTGATGGGCTATTCTTTGAAAGTTTTCATACAGTATCTCTTGAGAAAGTGCTTGCAGCCAGACTCAGGCAGACAGCATCCTAATCCATGTCTATTCATAGAAAATTATCTAGAACCGAGGCAGTAAGAGAAATGTAATGCAATGCTTAAAGCATGAGCTGATCCTGCTTGTCTCTGCAGGTCATTGGTTACTACAAGTACAAGTTATTTAGTAATTTATACTACACAACAACTGTCTCTGAGATGCTTAGCTCTCCTGTGAGCTGGTGCCATGTGAGATAGCTATTTGGTTTCCAGAGCAGAAACCACAGGCCACATTACAGAGTGGTTCCATGGGAATTTTTCCCACTTGGAAAGACTTCCTGACCAGGAAGATTGGGTGGGCTTTAAATTCTGCCAAAGTCATCTTCTGTTAAAGGGTAAAATCGCAGTTCTCAAAGGCAAAACACACATGTAAACGTCTTTAAATGAATCAAACTTGAAGTAAAAACCACATGGACAGGCAAAGAATGGAAGAAAAAAATACTGCTTATAACATGAAATAGGGTGTTATTTCACTCACAGACAACAATAAACTAGTGACTCATTCCAGACACTTTTTCCCCCCTAGTTATGTTGGTCAGTTCACCTCCTATGTAACAGATGGGTTATCTTTCTGCTCCTTACACTTCTGGAAATCACACTTTTCTGCAAATGATGTTACGAGAATACTGGACATTAACACATATAATTTTGTTTGAAAGATAAACGGAGAGGTTGAAACCCAGATTATAGAAACATAAGAAATTTATTTATTCTATGATCTTCTTCTTCCACTTTCTCTCCTTGAGGTCCTAAATCTCCTTTTATTCCTGGAAACCCTGTAGACCTCTCAATTCTTCTCCTAAAGTTCAATTAAAATAAAATTTTTAAAATGCTTTATAAGTTTTTCTCCCACTATGTTTTCTTAGTATTTAGAGAGAGTACCAAACACTGACTCTTTCCCGCCCCCAGGAAAATAAAAATATCTCAGGACAATTGTATTGTTTCTATGGAAACCTGCAGTTACTAGGAAATGCATTACTTTGATGAAAAATTCTTTACTATATCAACTTATGACACTGAAAATCCAATGAAATAAATGCCGTCTCATGTTATTTCAGAGGTACATGTGCTCTAAAACCAGAAACCCAATATACTTCAGCTGTAATCCAGTCACATATCACAGTATATGAACTAGAATATGAGCTAAATCGTAACGATACCTCTGAAGCAGTTTGTTGGAACAGATAGTGCTGGCTTTATTTATTTCAAGTGTGAAACTGGAGAGGACATACTGAGGGTATGTGGACCAGAAAATGTCTATACAGAATATTAATATATGCCACTGAAAAATTTTATGTCATAGTTCATATCAGGCAGCATTGATAACGATGGGAGTCTGCTTGGAGGTTGAAAAGCAGCTATCTAATTCCAAGATGTGTGATGGTATCTACATAACACCACAGACAGCATACAGTAACAAAGTATACAGTTCCATAAGTGCTTATTAATTATTTGGGTAGAAACTTATTTGGGAACTTGGGAGAGCAGGTGACTTTGGTTCTACCACATGACAGAAATCATTTGCTGATCTATTTGCTGCTTGCAGCAGTGCACAAAAAAAGTTACCTAAATGACAAACCATGCCTTGGGGGAATTCTGTTGTTGGGATTTGGTGAGTATGAAGCAATCAAGTTATGACCATCGGATTAGTAGACAACTCTTGCAAGCATGATTTCTGGTTTTGAGAGCTGGCCCCTGGAAAAGAAAATCAATAATCATTTAGTAGGATATTGTAGGAAACTCTGTACGTGATTTAGAGTCTTAATGGTACAATTGGCTTAAAATATCATTACATATCTTTTTTATTTATTTTTTTATTAAACGCCAAGTATCTGGAATAGCATTATAAATGCAGAAAGCATTTTCAGCTCCCTGAAATTGTGCAGAGCCTACAAAAGGCTAATGGTGCAGAAGAAAAGGAGAGAAGAAGAAAGACAAAATCAAAGAATGAAGGAGGCATGAAACAAGACTAAAGGGATGATGATTGTTGAAAATACAATGTTGCTAAATGGTCATAGCTCTATATCTGGTTCTCCTTTGTCAGCTTTGGGAGTACCTCTTCCATCTTTGCCTGGTAAGCCATTGACTGCAGGAGCATTGCAGGTTTACCTGTGTTAACTGAACTTGTTACCATCATCAGTGAAAGCCAAAATACCAAGTCTCTGAAAGGCAGAAGAGTAATTGCTAAGTTCACAGATCTGTGACAAATCAAGCAGAGTAGTTTAATAAATTTATCTGTTTATATAATTTTAAAGGGTTGCTTAGGAAAGAGTTGCCCACATTGCATAGGAAATAGACTCCCATCTTCAGGTAAAGACCAAAACCAGAGTATAGTGTCTGAACCATTTCGTCTATCCTCTGATTGTAATCTTTATGTATGGAAACCAGAAAAGAAGCAACCAAGCTGATAAGAATCTGAAAATCTCAAGGTGTAATGAAAATATGTAATGTAACACAGCCATCAATTTCACTCTTCTGCAAATCCATTTCAATGTTTTGTTCACTGTATGTCCAAATTTAAAGAATTCATGCCAAATGAGTCATACAGTATTCCAGTTTGGGATGAATCCTGAACTCTCCAGCTATTGTGTTTCTGCTGGGACTCTTCTTCCCACGGCTATTAGGATTGCTGTATGTCTAAACAGCTGTTTCTGTTGATAGCATCTCCACTATAAGCAAACACTCATAGCTTAAAAAATAAAAAGCTTAAGTACATTTAAATAGTAATGATCTGCTTGCCTCCTAATTTCTCTTTTCAGGTCTTGTATATTTATAAGATACATTACTTCCTCAGTATTATGCTTCAGAGCCAAAGTCCTCTTGGATCCTAGATTTGCAATATTTTGCTGCCCTCTCTGAGCAGAACAACAGTAACAGGCAGTAATGTCAAAAGGTAAAGCTCTCACCACAGTAATTGTCCTTTATTTTAATATGAGGGTCAAATTTGAGGTAATCATGTCCCATGTATTCTGTATTTAACTCAAAAAACAAAATGAAATGACCACATATGTGAGCTGGCAAAAATTCAAGGTGAATAAGTCACATACTAAAGTGAATCATCCTTGTTTTCTACCAGTTCTATCAGTCAAAATGAAAACCAAGTACCATTTGCTTGACAGATTGGGATAAGAAGAGAAAATAAAATCCAGCATGAATTTTGCTACTCATCTCAATTATTTCTCTTTATTTTAAGATTCAGAAAACGTTACCAACAGAGAGCAGCTTCATGTTATGTTTCATTTGATAAAGTACAATATAAAATATAATCACTAGCATATTACTGTGAGAACATTATCATTAGGGTGAAAAGCAATTTAAGAAGCACCACTTCTCTGTATACTACTTTGTGCTTCTTCTTTTAGGCTCACATCAAAATGTGCGGCAATGGCATACACCAAAATAAAATAAGGAAAGGTATTCAGCTAACTAGTAAAACAAAACTTGAATCCTGGTATATATTTCTGATTCAACTTCATGGACTCAAACCAGTTCTTAACAGACTTCTAAGGATTTCCTCAATTTTTATACTATGTTAATTAACCAGTACCAGGGAAGTTGACAGTAAAGCTGTCTCCCATGAATTCAGTAAGACAAAGCTCAAAAGAATGGCACAATAAAAGAAATCTTGAAAACTAAATGTTAAGCTCTCAGAGAAGTCCACTCCCTACAGAGATTCAACCTCAATTGAATCAAAGATTCAACCTTTGTTGGTTTGCCTGCCAGGAGCTAAGATGTATTTACTTCCAAAGTTATCCAAGTCTACCACCCCAAAATTCTATGAGAGCTGAAGTACCTGTTTACCTTCGGCAAACTGGTGGCAGGGTTTCCTAACAATGAAATAATTTCCCAAAGAGAGAAATGATAATTTGCACCAACAATGGTTTAGATAAAAATCAAAATGCTACAATTTTCTCACAAAAGTGGAATAAACCTTAGGGATCTGAAATAGAAAAAGTAGGTTTTCATAGGCAGGTTTTGAAGTCAACGTTTGATGGATAATCAAATACTGAGAATCATACCAAGTGTGGAACTTAATGACAGTCCTCAGGTCCCAAGGCTTACACAGTTGCAGACTTTATCAGCAGAGATCAGAATTAAGCCTTAAAAGCCCTAAAAAAAAAAGCCATGAAACTTCTATATTTAGGAGGTAGCTAGTTCTGGAAGTCCTTTTTAATGAGATAAATCTTAAGTAATTCTTTTATTCCTCCACAAAATGTGCTTTAAGACATGATTCACCCAGTTCAGGTAACATCAGTGAAGTGATCCTGGAAGAGGCAGCAGGGAATCCTTGTTTCTCATCTTGGAGGTGACAGCTTTGAGCCATTAGACTGAAACTTGAGAATCTGATGGCACAGAATAGCCCAACTGAAGTCAAGTACTAGGGAAAGTGCTTCTCAAAAGCAGGTATTACATTTATACAGACAATAATCAGGCACAGAATGCTGTTGAACTGATAGATTCCACCCTGCTACAGTCCTCCTCATCAGCTTGCTGTGCTTCAGTGAGGCACCTTACAGAAGTCCTTTTCAACCAGCACATCTGCACCTGCAAGAGTTGCATGGCCTCAGTATGGTTAAATACTTACCACAGCAAAAGTTCTTTACTTACCAATGCCTTTACTTGATCAATGCACAGTAAAACTCTTACCACACCACTGGCTTCCCAGCACAACAGAACACAGTAGAGAGGAATAAGGATGGAAACCTGCTGGATTTTTATCAAGAAAAAAACCCCAAACAAACAAAACCCATTTATTTTTCTAATGAAAGCTGTAATTTTGTGCTTTGTTTTGGGAAAAGGCTGTTTACTTGCTTATCTCTGTCTTGCACAATCCTAATGATTGCTTACCTCAGTCTTACCACCTCTATTTACATATATTGCATATGACATTTTGGGAGTGAGCCCTTTGCTCTTTGCTTGGCCTTAGACAGATACTGGCCATGTTACAGTACAAATTATGAAAAAAAATTGGAACAACCTCAGGTACTGAAAGATCTGACTGTAAGGTTTCCCCCCTTTATTCAGTCAATTTGATTCATTTTTTTATTAATAACCTGAGAGAGGGAAGGATATTTGAACCTCTGAATTACTCCTGGAAAAAAACTTGGCCAGCTCAAACATACCCATTTTTGTTTAAAAATGGGATGTGGGATTAAAAAAAAAAAACAACAAAACATTCAACAAAACATTGTGTGAAGGGATATATCTTTAAACTTTTAAGTAAATTGCTTGCTATTTGTCTTCTTATAATGCCAGTGAAAGTTAGTGGTTAGAATAAACTCAGTCAAGTTTGCGCTGTCCAGCTGGTTATGGTACCATTGTGTTTATGTGAAAAGTAGCAAGAACTCTGTGGGATATTGTCATGGATAGCTCTGCAAAATTAATAGCATAATGTAATGCCAAGAAAGAGATGTCTTGGGCAATTTTGCTTGCAGAAGATTTTCTTACCCAGAAGAAGGTCTCAGATATCTCCAGCTGCAAAACCCAGTTCAAAGTCCACATTCCTGCAGAAGAGTCAGGAGTGATTTTGCTCCCAAGTTCCCACTTCTGGGGCCGTTCTCTGAAATGGTGCCATCAAACAGATATGTAGGCTGTTGCGCTGCCTTTGTATCTTTCCTGTTCAGGAACTAGAATAAATTTAGTTTCAGTATAAATAAAATAAAAACGTCAGTTCAGAGTAGTGGTACTTGTCAGCCATAATTTGATAAAAACATTGTAGAGCCAACATAATTTAACAAAGATTTGAAATTAGAGCTTTTTGGGGTTTATCGGTTTTGTTTTTGTTTTTTTTTTTTTTTAATAGGAAGCTGAAATTTCCACACTGACCTTTGCAGTTTTGGCCAAGTACTACATGTGGTATCAATATGCTCTGAACACATGGCATCCAGAGCACATCTAGTAACCTTGCAACCCACAAAAATGTCTGGTTTGTTGAATGTCTGTTGAACTTCCGTGAACATTGCCGCAGTATTAGGCAGATAGGATTCTCAGCAATTTCGCCAACTCAACAGGTCAGGATACCATCTTGCTGATACATAGTTTATCACACAGTACAAGTTTCACTAAGCTATGGCAAACCCAGTATGTTTATATGCAGTATTCAAACCTATAGGACTATTGTAAATTCCTGCACCAAGTGAGAAAAAACAAAATGAAACAAAACCCCCAAAACATAAGGGCATGTGGCTTAGGAGTCACAAATTACGAAATGGTATTTTTTTCACTGGATTTGTAATTTTATTTTCTATCTCCTTATATCTGTACAGCCTTCCCTTCCTCCAGAATGATTTGGTTCTCCTGATTCCCAATTTGAGTACCGAGTTCCTTGCTATTTAGATCGTTGACTGTACCTTCTTTCTGCACATCATTCATTTGGGGGGATGGTCTTATGTCTGGCTTCTCTTTGATATATGGTGCAGGTCTTTGCAGATTTCCTTGGAGACGCAAGCAGCTCAGCACGTGAGAACACTTGGCTTTTGAAGTTTCAAACTTGCCTTTGAAGCCATCAGTTTTGAGTATTCTTTACCAGCAGCAGTAGCATATGGGAATAAAAGAAGTGGGAACTCTATCCAATTATTTTCATCTCAGCATTGCAAGGTGACAGCTCCTAGACACTTGCAAAAGAATATATGGTTAAAGCACTAGATTGAAATGCACAGCCAGCTCATTGATTCACTTTGATGTCAGACCAACAGAGTGCTCTTATCCCCAAACCACGAGTTTACAGAGTATTTCAAACTTTTCATTGGGACAACTAGAGTCAGGTTTAAAGGCTTTTGAGGAACAAAACCCTAGGAGTAACCTTGTTTCAGAAAAACTTTGGACTAGGCATTGTGGAATATCATTCTTAATTGGCTCTCATGCAGTTTCATTAGAGCTGTTAGAAAGATATAAAGTGGAAGCTGTCCTGTTCAGGATCTTTTTCTTCTGAATTAGTAGTGATTTATCCCTTGTCTGTGTAACCTACCATGCATCCATATTTTTGCACAGTAAGAAGGATGGAACTCTTAATCTATTTCTTTTCACTTGTCAGTCTACCACAGAGACTATGTAGATGAACAGTTGATTCATTTTTGGGCTAAGTAACCCCCACTAGTGATAAAATATTTGGCTGTCCTATGTCCATTCTGTATATTAAAAGCAAGGCAAAAGTATCAACTGCGTGTGAGAGAGGAGGGAATTTACACAGTGAGTCACACTAGGAACAATGCCATAGTACTAACACTGATAAGCAGTAATAGGAATATTACTGTGATTATTATTATTGCAGAGTCTCACATTTCATTCCTGTTAGAAATTAGACAGCATAAGCAGAAGGTATAATGTTCTAAGTTCATGTAAGAGAATGGGACAGTTCTAAGCAGAGAAGACCAAAAATCCTCGAACAACCTGCTTAACTAGAAGGAAGCTCCGTTCGAGATTCACACAAAGCTCAAAATTCACACAGGCTCTCTCACTTGGGATACTGACTATTAAGCATGTATGTACTGAGTTGCTCCTCCTCTTTTGGTTTGCAGACTGAGCTACATGTCACCTGAGGTAAAAGAGATCTGATCTTTAAAAACATGAGATTCAGAATGAAAATATCAAGATGCTATTCTTACTGTTGCTAGTCAGCTGTTCTGCTTTATTTACATTGTGAAAGTTTGAATATAAGATCAAGAAGCTTCTGTCTTCACCTTCATAGAGATAGGCCAGATTGGAGAGGGCTCTGAGCAACCTGGTCTAGTGGAAGGTGTCCCTGCCCATGGCAGGGAGGATGGAACTAGATGATCCCTTCCAACAAAAAACATTCTGTGAGTCTATGATATAAAGGAACTTATTTTACACATTTGTAATGTATGGGCTATCCATCACTCAAGCAAAATGTTTATTCACTAGACCACTTTTCACCCATCTCTTTGACTTTTGCAAAGAATACATTGCTTAGTGCAACTGGAAAACCAACCACAGTGTAAAATCTTAACACATTTACACCTTCATTTTTCACAGCAGCTACAATCTTGTCCTAAATGAGAAGAATCAGGTAGCTAAGAAACACCATTTCACAGGATTTTTTCTGCTCCAGCATATAAATATACAAATATAAATTACCGTGCTTCACAATAAAACCACAGTTTACACCTTGATATTTACTCAACTGAATCAAATAAAAACTATGCTGATGCTTACATAGGTCTATGGTGCCAAAATAGTCAGTGCTACATTGCTCTGTGCAAGTATAGGTTAAATTGCTTAAATATTGGCATCAAAAAGTAATAAAACAAAAATAAATGTCTTACATACAAAGTTCAGAGCACATAATCTAACTATTGGGCTAATGGAGTCTACAGACTAATGGGGAATTTTTGTCCATTCATCTTGGAGGAACAGGAACCTTCTGGCTTTTTCCTTTGCTTTTCTTTCATCTCCTGTAAATGAAACATGACTGGAAGAGGGTTATTTTCTGCTCAGTCTGTTTCAAACACAGTCTTTTCTTGATGCTTAAGTGCTCATAAAACACCATATCTGACTTCCAGCTCTTCACTCTAGCCACAATAGAAGATGCAGAATGACATCTTTTGCCAAAGTTGAATGAGTTGTTCACATTTTACAACTGATTGGTCAAGTAAAGACTTGTCAAGGGTTTTCTTCACACTGCAACAAAAATTTGTGAAGCAAAGGCCTCTATAGTCATGCAACAGCTGAGATTCATATACAGTTGAAGTATCAGAAGCTGTAAACACATTATGCTTCTCAATTTAAGTATATTAAGAAACATTTAATGAAGATTGAGCAGACAAAAATCCAGATAGGAATCCCCCATAGATTTAGTGATACAAGGTGGAGTCTGCTCACACTGAAAATTCTTTAATATGCAGAGCAAAGCTTGTGGCGCATAGTGTAGTTACTGAGAATAAGGATTAAATGAAGTCCCTACATTTTTTCATTATTTTTCTTATGTTTCAGCAGGATTTTGCTTTTCTCTTTCTTAATGTTAATGATTTCAGAAAATATTCAGCCATAGAATCATAGAATAGTTAGGGTTGGAAAGGACCTTAAGATCATCTAGTTCCAATCCCCCTGCCATGGTCAGGGACACCTCCCACTAAACCATGCCACCCAAGGCTTTGTCCAGCCTGGCCTTGAAGCACTGAAGTCATTGGTAGGGTCTTCAGGACTTCCATACGGAAAGCAACAGATGCTAACTGTGCAAGTGAAAGCACAGCCAATAATGAATAAAGTGGCCCATAAGTGACCTCTGGTGGACAAGAAGAACAATGATAAATTTGTTTGCTCTGTATTTCTCTGAAGGGTAGTTTATCAATTGAACTAGCTTACATCCATTCAGCTGAATATTGCCTAATATTATACCATAAAAAAAGACATCTTCCACTTGAACCAAAAAGTATGTAATGAAAAAAATTGCAAGCTAATACAAGACTGGTCAAGTTTTGAATCATAAACTTTAATAGTCTTTGATACAAGAGGGATTCTTCACTGTTGCATGTATACCATTAACACTATACAATTAACAAAGTGAAGCTAGGGTAATATTTCAGGTAATATAAAACTCACAAGCAATTTCAAAGGGAACAGAGTGGTCCTTTAAGGGCATGTCAGTCATTCCAAATCCCGCCAGCATTTCCCAGATCAAGTGAGGTGGTAGAATCTATACTTCCAGAACATGCAGGCTATTCATCCCAGGCACTGTACTCAATTTTTAGAACATATAGCTATATATTACAATACAGAATATTCCCCCAAGAACCTTCTCCTATTTTCAAGTAAATATTTTTAAAGATAACTGTAAGCTTGGGAATTCATTTTGATCTGGTGGGTTGAAGAGGCTTCCAGCACTGGGTTTTGGGGCCCATGTTTGCAGAGTGTACATACAGTCTGAGAGACCACAAACTTTACAAAAATCCATGTAGGACCTCAAACTCCCTTTTGGTAATGAAACTTACTTTCCCTTCCTACTGTTTCTTAATTTTCACCTGGAGCTAAAATTCCAATAGCTTCCAATATTCCAATAAAATTCCAATAGCTAAATAACTAGAATTCCAATAGCTAAATAACTAAAAATCCAATAGCTTCTCACATGGGTCTAACAATAGACATGGGAGATGGTTTGCTGTACAGAAATAGCATGCCGAAATTGTTCCCAAGGAAAACCAGTCTGTCTTGGCAACAGTTGTCCTGGCAACTAAGTTTCCTCGAAGAGAATGATATCCACTGATTGTGGAAACCGATCAACAAGGCATTTTTTTCAGACACCAGAGGGGCTAGGGAATAGAGCTGCAGAGCCCCCACTATTTGGCTTCCCTGCCTTGTCCTGCTGGGCCAAGGAATTCCCACTAGCCAAAGAGGTTAACTGAAATTCTGCCTCTTCAGCATAGATCCAGGATGTGCTAATTACAAGGCATATTAATAGGCAGCATCCTTAGACACCTTTTTTTTTTTTATTTATTTTATTTTTAGCTGGTCATGTTAAGGACTGGCTTAACTGGAAAATTGCACTGGAAAAATCACATTGGAACACAGCTGTGACAGTACTAAGCAGAGCACAGATGAAAATGGCAGAGCACATTTCTGAGCACAGAAGACAGCATGAAAGCTTTGAAGAGCTGTATAGCTTTTGATATTGTGCCTTACATGGAGAGTGACGCAGGTGCTTATCAAGGCTAGCACTGCTCCAGGAAGGCTGGGCTGTGCTTGTAGCAGCCCAGCACCAGCCCCAAGCCTAAACAAAGCCTAAGGCTCACAACAAGGTGTTCAAATACTGGTCTTTTGCCTTGGACAGTGTTCCCCTGTGCAGCTCTCCCTGACTGCCTCTTATGACTTGATTGTTCTTTCTGCTAGAGTGGCTTTACTACAAGCTAATATCACTTTGGGACAAAGCATATGCTATTTTAATTGCTGCTCCTTCCCCTATATGACATTTGCCTAGACTAAAATGAATAGAAATACAAAAGTAAAAATGCCTCCTTCTCAGCACCATTTGAACACACGCACACCAGGTTTAAGAGCGCAACATACGAAGCCTCACTTCCCAGACAAAGCCTGCTATTCCCTTTTCCCCTTACACTCCCACCTCTGAGATGCTTAAGCACAGTTTGCCTCAACACCTCCTGGAAATGTTTTAAGTCTTCTACAAGGTGAGCCTCACCTGGTCACAGCCATGAGGCTGTCATGTCAGGACAGTGGCTGCAGGGACGGCAACTCTCCTTCACGAGGAGAAAAAAAAGCCCTTCAGCTGCCGAGCTGGTGGTGCTGCCTGGGCAAAGTCATGAAACAGAAATAAGTAATTTCATTTCCATGGTCTTGCTGTCCCTGATCTGTCTCTTTCAAAGAACATATGTGACTGGAGACTCTGGGTGACTGAACGATGAGCAAGGTGTTGAGTGGAGAGCAGAAATTTAAGCTAACCAATTTGAAATTGATCAGTTAGGAGAAAGAAGTTCCTGAGTCCAGCCCAGTGCAAAAGGGCCAGGGTGAGGGTGAGCAGGGCTGCACCAGGACATCCAGGTCCAGAAACAGCAGCATTTTCAGCAGTTCTCAGGAACTGATCTGGAAACAAACATTACTGGTTTAGAAAACGTGATTTCGCAATAAAATTATTTCCTTCTTAATATTCCTCATGGTTTATTCTACTTTTTAAACCTGAATGATATAAATCTGTGCATACTATTATTTTAGTCATAAATATTTGGACACATGCATTGTCATAGGAGGAATGCAAAAGAGTTTATTAGATAATAGCACAACCATTGCACGAATTCATATTTGCACAAGTAGCAGAGAAATGCTTTCATCACTTGACACTTCTTTTTCCATTATCTGCATGGTAAACTCAAACACAATAAATGTTTTGGGAGGCTACTAGGCAGATGGACTCCCCGAAACTTTCAAGGAGAGGAAAGAAAACCTCAAGTAATAGATCATACACCTTGAAAATTGCATAATAAATATTTGGAGATACATAAAATCCCATTTCTAAATGAAACAAGTAAACAATTTGAAAAATTGTCTCAGACATAAAAATTATGAACCGACTACAAATCGACTGCAAACATATTAAAGGCCTAAATTTGGTCAAATACATTATTCATAAGAAAGAATTTTAACTGCAGTTATATGCAATTTATATTGCATAAACTTAAGCAAATACTTGTAACCAAAAGCTGATTTAAAGAATTAATGAGCAATCTAAATAAAATTCTATGACTAAATAAATTACTCCCTGATGTGCAAAGCCATGTGCTTCCTTTAATATATATTCCAATATTTCTATTAACAGCTGAGCCCTGTAATATTGGATAGAAACAAACAGTTTAGCTCTAATCAAGCTCTTGCTAAACAGAACTGCAGTGAGGGAAGGGGTGAGAAACCATTGTTTCTGAAATGTTCTTAAGGGATTTAAAGTTCACACCAGCAACACAAGCCAACTGTATGTTTATGCTAAACAGCTACATTTCTTCTCCAGGATCAATATTTTCTGAATTTTAATAAACAAATGGAGAGCAGGGGGAATGCATTCTTTTCACCTCTACTAAATCACTTCCATTGTCCATTGCTGCACTCCTTTGGACAAGAGATTTAGCAATGAACATCTCAGGCTAAGAGATTCTGCAATATAATGTGGTATATCTGCACAGTTTGAATTGATTTACCATACTGACAGTGTTATCATGCTTTTTAGAAGCCATAAGCAATTGGGAAATTCAGATTACATATGCCTTTTAGACAGCTGTCACAAAAACCTTTTCTACGTGCTCTGATAAAATTACATCATCTTCTGTAAAAAAAAAAAATCTTTCAACAAGAAAATGATTAGGTGTTATTACCAGTTAGAAGGATGTGCAAGCAATAAATACAATCCTAAAAAAGAATTTTATGTAGGTTGCTTTTTTTTATTACCTTCTTTCCTTCAGCTACAAAACTACTCCTTCCCTTCTCTGCTGGCAAATATCTCCAATATAGGCACAGAAAAGCGTGCTCACACTCCTAGGTGCCTGAGTGGCTATGTTTGTCTCTCAGTCCACAGCATCTCTGAACTCAGTGCTCACTATGGAAAAACATGAAGAGTGGGTTTGATTTGTGCTGACTGCACTAACTCCACTCTTCTGCACTAACTCTTAACTAAACATATGCATTATGCTGAAGCAATATCAAAGGAACACAAGACTTTTCTAATGAATAAATAACACACATTTACACATCTTAAATAAAACCAATGCAATAAAACAGTAGCTAGCATTATTCTTAGTTTTGTGTGGCCTTTTGCACTGAATTCAAATAGCCTGATCTTTGTAGAATATATTAGATTTCCAATATGTGTATTTCCATGCCAAATCCATTTCCATGTCATTCCAGTAATCACTCCCTCACTATTTTCTGGTGTTCTTTGGGATATTATCTGCTAATTATTCTGTAATTTCTCATATTATACAGAAGCCTTAGTAAACAGATGCTTTTGAACTGTTGGACATAATGACGAATGTCTACAAACGAATACCTCCTTCAGTTATTACCCCCAAAATTATCCTCCACCCCCAAATAAAATTATTACCCAGAGGGAAAAACTACTCTGGCTTCGACAGGTACATTACTTTAAAATCTGAATTTAATTAAAGCACAGATGCTGTTTGACAAACAGTTGAGACACTGTAAAGCTTTCTATTACCTTTTTGGACTCTGGATTAAGCACATTAACACGAATACATGTCAGGGATGTGTACCACACTGGAACAGCTTGCACAAAGAAGTTGTGGCTGCCCCATCCCTGGCAGTGTTCAAGGCCAGGCTGGAGGGGGCTTTGAGCAACCTTGTCTAGTGGAAGGTGTCCCTGCCTGTGGCAGTGGAAAAGAGGCACTGCTTTCTGTGCAAGTTTGCCCAATCAGGTTTTGTGAAGTTACCTGATGCGACGAAGTACAATAGTGGAAAGGCTTCAGTGCTACACGGTGGATTTCTTCTTTCATCATAAGATAATGTACACAGGAGTCAATTTCCCACATATACTAAACAACTGCACTGACCTAGATATACTGGAAATGCATAAATTATAATTTCAGGAGTGTCCTGGGTTCAGCTGTAGCAGTCATTTTTATTCTTCTTAGTAGCTGGTGCAGTGCTGTGGTTTCGACTTTCAGCCTGGGAACAACGCTGATAACATCGCTGGTTTTAGTTGTTGTTAAGTAATGTTTACTCTGACCAAAGACTTGCTGAGTCTCATGCTCTGCCAGGGAGAAGGGGAAGCTTGGAGAAAGCAGAGACAGGACACCTGGTGTAAACTAGCTAAAGGGGTATTCCATACCACAGCACGTCATGCCCAGTATGTAAACTGGGGACAGTTATCTGGAAGGCCCAGATTGCTGATCAGGTCTGGCTGGGTATTGGTCGGAGGGTGGTGAGCAGTTGCATTCTCTCCCCTTGTTATTTCCCTTATAATTATTATTATTGGTGATAGCAGTAGTGGTTTTGTGTTATACCTTAGTTACTGGACTGTTCTCATCTCAACCTGTGGGAATTACATTCTTTTATTCTCCTCCCCATCCCTTTACGAGTGGATGGGAAGAAGTAGTGGGTGGGAGTGAACTAGCAGCTGTGTGGTTATGAGTTACGTGCTGGGCTTAAACCACGACAAGGAGAAAATGCAGTTCTCTCTTCTGAAATGAAAATCAACCCCAACCCTAATACTACATTCATTAAGAGGGGTTTCTGTAGTAAAAAGCAATTTCTAGGTGGTGTTGTGTGGTGTCACAAATTTTACTATTTTGCTTAATTCCAGAATGTATTGAATTTATTGGAAAAAAATGATGATATTATACTTATAGCAGTGCCATGATGATGACTTAGCATTACCATAAGGTAAAGCAATTATGCTGAGTTAATACTGGCCTTATTAGAAACCTGTCTTGACTTTAGTCTCTATGACTAGCCAAGAAAGGAGACTCCTCCATCTGGAAATCGGCTGCTGTTTTATCTTCGTCTGCCTATCTTTCTTAAGCATCCCACTTACCATCTCTGCTGCTCTCATGAATTCTGCAAGGAACAAAAGTGCAAAAATTTATTTCCTTTCTCCTTATGTTTACATAGAATGACATTGACATTTTAAAAGATGTAAATATGGAAAGCAGGAGGAAAATATATTACCCAAATACCTGTCCCGAGAGGACAATGACAAAATAAGAATTGTATGCAAGTATGGCATATTTGAGAGAGATTTCTGCCACCCTCTTCAGGATGCTTACAGGGAAAACACAAGTACCAATGCAAAGCCATAGGGAAGCTCTATATATACCTAGTAGCAAATAAATTAGAAAATAATTGGAGAAGACCCTGATAACATTCAGAGACAGTAATAAAAAGATTTGCAAGAAATGGAGTAGAGTATATAATTACAGAAGACTCTTTTGGAGAGGACTAATGCAGCGACTAATTTGCTAGGCAGAAGGGGCAAACCAGCTTCATCTTCTGCCACTGAGGCTACAATGGTGATGCACCAGATATTGTGGCTCCTTTATCTTCTCTGTTGTCCTCTTCAGCTGCCTGCTAGCACAGATGAGCAGATAAGCCACAAGTATCAATAAACTGAGGAAGAATTGGAAAGACTTCATTTCTTGAATCAGAGAGGTTTACATTTATCTGCCTAACTAGCTACAGTAAAGATGTAAAGCATACTGCCTTAAGGATTGCTCTAAAGGCATCATTCTTGTATCTTTCCTTCAGGCAGAGTAAGGGATTATATGCCATTTCACAGCCTTCAGCAGTCCTCTCTTCTATACTGTTTGGGGGTTTTTTTCATGGTTTAATGCCTTTCTTGCAAACATCTTCATTTTTTGACCACTCAATCTCTTATTACACATACATTTGCATGAGAGTTTTTTTTTAGGTTTTTTTTTCTTAACTTGGTAGTGGGAAATTTTCAGGCCTTTTCTGAAGTTAAAGTTAAATGTCTTTATTTTAGTCCTGTAGCCTTTCTGCAGAATTTAACAGGAGTCAGAATGATGCTTCCAATGGGTCAAGATAGCTTTAGATTTTCATATTTTCTTTTAGTTTTAACAGAAGTATTCTTAATTGTCTTAAAAATTAATAGAAATTCTTTTACTTTTATTCATTTTGAGCATGCTTGGTAAGGAAGTTGGCTGAACATTCCCAGATAACTAACAAAGTCCTCATTATTAGCAAAAACTTATATTAAAAAGAGTTCTTAAGTCTATAGAATTTCCCTTGTTTTGGCCTTTCATTTCCTACTTGTTGATATTATAGAAAAAAAAATTGTCATGTTTATAAATGCTTTCAGTTTTAGGGTAAAATATTGAACTGGGCTATATATTACATCTATTATATATATTATATATTATATATTCCTTTAAAAAAGACATGAAGAATTCCTCTTCAAAAGCTTTTTGAAACAACTCCAGCAGGAACAGATTTCATTCACTACCAGACCACAGCACATTTAAATACAGTAATCTAGAACTGAGAAATCTATTGCACAATACTTACTCGTGGAATATTCCACTCACTTTGTGTGGTGCTGTCATGCTCATCTAGCTTTTCACCATATAATCACATGAAATAAGAAGATTTTATAAACCCTCAGATCAGTTTTGCTCACAAGCCTTCTATCCAGACTCAGCAGGGTGAGATGGACTGTACTAAACATCATTTTAATGAAGAATACTTGAACATATTTGCCAGTGAGACAAATCAAAGAAAGATGCTTTCTGTACCTGGATTCTCTTTTACATCCATTTCTTTTCTATTTCTGTTGTCTTTGACTGGCCACAGCAGGGTGTGGGTTTGCAGCAGTGGAGCTGTAACCAGGAGTGCTTGTTCCTGGGACCGATGTGCTCAGTGTTGGATGCAGCAGGATTGCTCAGTCTCATCTAGAAGAGTTTCTGTCAAAGCTGCTGACAGTCTTTAGCTGCTTATGCAGCTGTGGTAGGTACCATATATAGTTAATATATATAGTTATATATATTACATTATTATATATTATTATAACATATATATAAAAAATATAACATATAGTTAATAAAGTTACCATAACATGACTATATTAAATCAAGATGGGTTGATTACCACTTTCCATTAAATACATAGCATGAGAACTCCTGGACAGCTCTTAACCCCTTTAAAAAAGAAGCCCTTAAAAAACCTAAATGTGAAAACCATTGAAAATTTGAAACCCAAAGTAGCAAACTAAAGTTTTATCACATTACACTGTAAGGGCCTTGGCACATAAGTACTCCCAGCTGCATTTCCTCTTGCTCATAGTTAAGAGTCTGTGATGTCCCCTGAGAATAAGAGGACTTCAGATGGGGCAGGTATACAACATACTTCAAAGCCTTTATTCTTTGAGTGTAAGGTGATGAGCCTGGTGAGGGCTTTAACTGATAATTATGGGGGTGTTTCTGATAAAGTTCCTCCTTGAAAGCAAAACTCAGCCTTATAATCCTGTCTCTTGACATCCGTTTTTGCTATTTTACTCATTAGGTATAGCTAATGACCAGCTGCATCTGAGCTCCCAGTTGCTCTGGATTTACTGAGTTTCTTCAAACAGAACTGCACTAAAATACAGTTTACTAAGCTGAAGGTTTTGTAATCAGCAGCCAAAAACCATACAGACTGGGTCTGTCAAATATACATTTATCTTCATGATAAACTGCTTTGTGTGAATGACACTGATGTAAATCAAGTCCAGAATTATAAACTCTCAATAATAAAAAGATGATGCACATAAACATGTCTTCTGTAAAAAAGGAGGCCAGAAATATTAATTACTTTAGATACATTTAATAGATACTACATATTATGTTAAATTCAGCATTATTACACTAGATATCATCAGAAAGTCATCTTCATAAACATAAACTACGAATAATAAGAAAAGATAAATGTCACCTTTTCTGAATATAGTTTCATTGAAAAAAAGCCAAAATGAAAAGTAGAGACAGAGAGAGCACTGTTATTTACCCTGTAATTTTTTGTTGCTTTGTAGAAGTTTTAAGCAGAAGTAATTTTGGAGTTCAATCTTCCATTAGCCTGGTAAGCAATTAGTAGTTTGATCTCAAATTTCCCCCTTATGCCACTTTATTTTAGGTACATTTAGGTACATATTAAATAATCAATATAAACAAATAATCTATTTTTTTCATAGTCAATAACTATATTGTACAAAGGAATAGCAGCTGATAGCTATTTAACTGATATGCCTACTTCATGACATAATAGGGACCAAATGTATATCATAATCAGGCTTCCAGAGTATTTGATAATACTAGAAATAATGCTTGTGTAAGTTACTACAAGTACTTTGTGTGACTTAAGTCCATTCAAATTCTACATCTAGGACTGATCAAATGTCTAATAAAAGCAAGAAAATATTTACATGGACTATGACAACTCTGAATCATACCTTTTTCTAAGTCAATTTGTATGATACTGAATAGTAGAACCAAAATCAAACAGGAAAAGATTTTTCTTCTGCGATATATTCACCTCAGTTCGTAGCTGCAGGCCACATGTGGAATACCCAGTGTTCTCCCGCAGCCTCAGCTGTCATTTTATCATCTATTATATAAAATGGATATCTATTTATGGGCTGCTGTGGAAGACATTACGCAAAGATGCCCATATCTATAGCAGAGAAGTGAAAGAACGGATGATGCTTCTTTTCCTTGTCATACATGATTTTTCCCCTGTAATCAAAATGTCAGGTTTTATGATTTCACTGATTTATAGCCCAGTGCTCTGAACTGTCAGAGCTGAATAATCAAAATATTATTATAACTTCATAAGGCTTTCTACCACAGATAGTCATTATACGACTTCTGCAGAGTCTTCTAGTATTTCCACATGCATGGCAATGATTTTTTTTTGAGCCCTGATTAGCAAAAGTAGGACATGCTAAGTGACTAACTCAGCTTCACTACTAATATGGCAGAAGATCAAGGTTTTGAAAATGACATAGGAGCTGATTTTCCTTAGAACAGTAAAAGAAATAAAGCTCTTGGCACTATACGAAGCCAGAGCCACCCAAGTATCCAAAAGTCAGGTCCTTTTATGCTGTTTGTCAAAGCAGAATACTGACCCCGGGTAACTCCCTGTGATCTTAAGGGAGTGTCATGGTTTAAGCCCAGGCCGTAAATCAGAACCATGCAGTCCACTTCCCCCCCAACCTTTCTTCCCTCCGCTTCTGGAAGGACAGGGAGGAGAATCAAAAGAATGCAGCTCCCATGGGTTGAGATAAGAACAGTTTAATAACTAAGGTATAACACAAATCACTACTGCTACCACCATGATAACAATGATAAAGGAAATAATAAGGAAGAGAATACAACCGCTCACCAACCAGTATCTTGCCCCCACCCCACAGTGATCCAGCCCTTCCGGGCCCTCTCCATTCTACATCCTGGGCATGACATGCTATGGTATGGAATACCTCTTTGGCTAGTTTGGGTCAGGTGTCCTGTCCCTGCTTCCTCCCGGCTTCTCCTCCTCCCTGGCAGAGCATGAGACTCACAAAGTCCTTGGTCAGGGTAAACATTCTGACCCACAACTGAAAACATCAGCTTTATCAGTATTATTCCCAGGTCGAAAGTCAAAACACAGCACTGCACCAGTAGAAAAAATGACTGCTACTGCTAAACCAGGACAGGGAGCTAGAGCTTTAAAGGTTGCCCTCATATATCTGGTTATAAATAGTCTAAATACAATAACTTCTACCTGTTCCGCACAACGTCATTGTCTCTAAATTGAAGAGACATCAATTTGATGGATGGACCATTCGGTGGATAAAGGACTGGCTGGATGGCCGCACGCAAAGAGTTGTGGTCAATGGCTCAATGTCCGGCTGGAGACCGGTAACGAGTGATGTCCCTCAGTGACTGGTGTTGGGACCGGTCTTGTTCAACATCTTTGTCGGTGACATGGACAGTGGGATTGAGTGCGCCTTCAGCAAGTCTGCCAATGACACCAAGCTATGTGCTTTGGTTGATATGCTGGAGGGAAGGAATGCCATCCAGAGGGACCTTGACATGCTTGTGAGGTGGGCTGATGCCAAGCTTATGAAGTTTAACCATGCCAAGTGCAAGGTCCTACACCTGGGTAGGAGCAATCCCAGGCACAGCTACAGGTTGCGCAGAGAAGAGATTCAAAGCAGCCCTGCAGAGAACGACTTGGAGGTGTTGGTCGATGAGAAACTGACTTAACATGAGCCGACGGTGTGTGCTCGCTGTCCAAAAAGCCAACTGTGTCTTGGGCTGCATCATGACCAGCAGGTCGAAGGAGGTGATCCTGCCCCTCTACTCTGCTCTCGTGAGACCTCACTTGGAGTATTGTGTGCAGTTCTGGTGTCCTCAACATAAGAAGGACATAGAACTGTTGGAACAAGTCTAGAGGAGAGCCACGAGGATGATCAGGGAAGTGGAGCACCTCGCGTATGAAGACAGGCTGAGAAAGTTGGGGCTGTTCAGCCTGGAGAAGAAGAGGCTGCGTGGAGACTTCATAGCAGTCTTCCAGTATCTGAAGGGGGCCTGTAAGGATGCTGGGGAGGGACTATTCATTAGGGACTGTAGTTATAGGACAAGGGGTAATGGATTTAAACTTAGGGAAAGTTTAGATTGGATATAAGGAAGAAGTTCTTTACTATAGGGTGGTGAGGCACTGGAATGGGTTGCCCAAGGAAGTTGTGAATGCTCTATCCCTGGCGCTGTTCAAGGCCAGGTTGGACAGAGCCTTGGGTGGCATGGTTTAGTGTGGAGTGTCCCTGCTCATGGCAGGCGGTTGGAACTTGATGATGTTAAGGTCCTTTCCAACCCCAACTATTCTATGATTCTATGTTGGAGACTGAATTCTCTTTGTCTACCTCTGGTACTTTTGATGTTCTATGTGAAATCCCACCCAAGGGCATGCAATGTAGCAGAAGGCAAAAAGGTAAAATTATCTACCCTTCTTATAGTAATTCCCTTAATAATTTCCTTACACTTTATGTTTGCTTAAACATAAAAATAATTCAGTTTTTGACTGGTTCTTTGTTTTCTACATTCTCCTCCTAGCCGTGGGAACTGTAGTCTCTGAAATGAAAGTGTGTCCTTCTCCCTGGCTCCTGTTCATTTAAAAAGCTACAGAGTTGTGACATTATCCCAAGTCTGTAGACCTGTTCCCTAGCCCAAATTTTGGAGCAGAAAATAAAACTGATAAGGATATTAGGTAGCTCTCGTTGCAAATTCAGTCTTTTCTCTACTGTTTGTTCTCTTATTTATATATTTTTATAAATTAAAAAACAGTATAAAAAAACCCCAAACAAAATCCAAAATAAAAATCCAAACAGTTTGTAAGATTATGAGTACCCAAACAGCAGTGCTAATTATATACAAAGCGGCAATTTTGTGAATTCTGAGCACAGTTCACGTAATACCAATCTAACAAAGAGTATTACACAGCCATAAAAGTAATATGAATCAGACTTTTGTCATTTAGTTTCTATCTACATACACTGCTTGCAATATCAAAAAACAAACTTTTTAACTCAAACTGTCTTTATTAGATTCATCCAAATTACATGAGATTAAAGAGGTTTCAGTCTAAATTATTCTAATGCAATTATCATAGATTGTCACTTGTATCACAAAAATAGAATTTGAGTTGAATTTAGGATAGATAGGGAAATAAAGGGTACTGCTGCCAAATTTTAGCTATCATTCTAGCCACTGAGATAGCAAAGACATCATCTATTACATAGTGCATTGTATTATATAAAAGCAATAAATTAAACTAGAAATGTGATGTACTTGTAAAACTGAAGGGAAGCATATCTGAATGCCTTTGCATCCAAAATTACATATACACATTTACTAAGAAATTAACTCTATCAGAGGACTGTGGATGATTTTATTTTAAAAAAATGTTTTCTCTGATCTATTCTCTTAATCACCCTTGATTTTTCACTAAGAACACCCTACAGAGTTTCAAAAGGCAACTAAGGAATAAAAATATTCTGATAACAACAATGGAACAACAGCACAGGAATTCATTCACCCAAACCCACTTCATTTTCTTGCTCCTATAGATTGTTACCAAAAATTCTATGGAAACTACTTCTCCTGTTATCTGTGTTCAGTACAATAAATACGTGTACAAACACACATCATGGGATGTGGACAGAAAAACATAGAGTGGTTGTAAGAATGAGAGGGGTTCTGATAATACTCAGAAGGCATCTCTCATCTGCTGACCAAGAATCAGCTCAATCAGAATGACAGAACAACTCTAGAGGGAGACATTCAAAGCCTGATAGTAGTTTTGCGCCTTCCTTTTTATCTAATATACTATTGTTCTTCAAAACTTGTCTTTATGGTGCTTTCTAACTGGCATCCAGAGGTGATCATGGACAGAAGAAATATCAAGATATTAAGAAAAAGCAGGAAACTGGTATTAAGTGTAAAACACAAGAATGTATTACTTCATATCTAAACCCCTTGCTATCTTGACATAAATTCTCTTGTACTTTGGAGGCAAGGATATTTAAAGTTCTAGCTTCAGGTCACTGTGAAAAGAGAAGGAGAAAATTAAATCTGTAAAGTAAATGAAATTTATTATATTAATACTTTTGTTTACCAGTAGTATCTAAAATTCAAAACTAAGCATGCTGGAATATAAACTGGATAAGTGGTCAGATAAATAAGGAGAATTTAAAATTTCTGTATATCAAGTAATCTAAACATCAGTTGCTGACAGTAAAGGTAAAACACCTAAACATTTTTTTGTGTTTGTGTTTTCTTTGACTTGCCTTTATTTTCCACAGTTTCTTCTGATACGTTCACTTGGGTTATTGTCGACATTTTTACATAATTCTTTCCCCCTCTACTTTCCCATAGGCTTGTGCAGGCTGCGATGCTCTCCTAATGTGCCCTTTATGCATTCTTCTTCTGTCTGGCCTTTAATATGAAACACAAGAATTATGCATCTGTCAATTTTCCCCCTTTAAATCAATTTATCTCATAGTTTCTACTCGAGGAGCAAAGTACAAACAAGACTGCATACTGCATTAATTTGAATCACTGATCAGCCATTTTAGGAGGTATCTGTTTTTTCCCCAAAGGTATCTATTTACTCTTTGAATTTAAATGTACATTTAAATAATGTAGAAAGTAACAACTACTTTTTCAGATGAAAGCTTTGACAACAAACCTGGCTACATAATGCTCTTGGAACCGCTACACTTTTTCCATGCTTCTACAATCCAACGTGGTAACGTAGTGAAACAGCTTCTAGAGGCTGTGTGCCTGCTAAGGTGCTGGGAGAACAAATTAACACAGGTGTGATCAAAACAGATCAATGCCACATCCACTACCAAAGTGGGAGTCTGAAGAGGTAGTAGATGATGAGGATAAGGAAGACACTGCTGATATGTTGGGCTGAAGGTGAAGCATTCCCCTGAACATGACTGGGCAGTTATTAAGCTCTTCAGAAGGTTTATTCAGCACATGAGGGTGAAATACTGCATTTAAGCCTTTCAAAGCACTGGCTTGATTTTCTTCATACTTTCTGCTGCTGCTGTCAGGCAGGACCAAGGGGGAAACCGGCTGGGAGAGAAGATGGAAGTAAACGTGCTGTTCATTAAGGGACAAGAAGCTGTACCGAAATCAAATGCTTAGCTTTCGCTGATATGTTTGGAACACAGGGAAGCTGACTGCAGTCGCGGGGCTCTTACCACAGGTTCGGAGCAGGCTGTTCGTGCGTTTCAGCCACGAGGGGGAGCGTCGGGCCCAGCAATTTGCTGCCCGGGCACCAGGGCCAGTGGCGGGGCCGGGCCGTCAGTGGCGGTCCCGGCGTGAAGCCGCAGAGCTCCCTCGGGCCGTCTTCACCACCACCTGCAACCTCCTCGGCCGAAAGCAGTCACTTCTTGGAGCAGAGACCTGCCACCTAATTTGGTTTTGCAGGATATAAGGGAGAGAAAAAGGGAGGCAGAGCAGGTGGTCGTTTCTGTGTGAACACTTTACCAGGCGGTGATGCTGGTTTAAGCCTCAGCGTGGAAAAGCTGCTAGCTGCTGTTTAACTAGTGAGAAAAGCCAGCATTTCACAGTAGTCTAGGTCACTAGCATCCACTCTGACAATGGCTTTATTGCCTGTTTGCAACCTGCTGCCATGATGAATGATATAGTCACCCAAGTCTTTGAAGGCAGACTCAGGGACTGTGAGAATGAAGACCCTAGGCCCACTGTAGGAGAGGACCTGGTTCAAGACCATCTTAAAAACCTAAACGTACACAAGTCCATGGGACCTGATGAAATCCATCCACGGGTCCTGAAGGAGCTGGCAAATGAAGTTGCTAAGCCACTGTCCATCATATTTGAAAAATCATGGCAGTCAGGTGAATTTACTGCTAGAGGGGAGCAAAGGACTGAAGACTGTTTGCTCTATTTCTTTATTGAGATCACTGGGCTATTGAAGAAAATGAAGAGAGAAAGGAAGCCTGCTCTTCAAAATGATGAGGAATCATATCTTTCTGGCAGCAAGTGAAGGATATTTGAAAAATTGTGGCAGTCAGGTGAAGTTCCCGACGACTGGAAAAAGGGAAATATAACCCCCATTTTCAAGAAGGGGAAAATGGATGATCCAGGGAATTACAAACCAGTCAGTCTCACCTCTGTGCCTGGCAAAATCTTGGAGCAGATTCTCCTGGAAGGCATGCTAAGGCACATGAAAAACAAGGAGGTGGTTGGTGACAGCCAGCATGGCTTCACCTAGGGCAAATCATGCCTGACCAATCTGGTGGCCTTCTATGATGGGGCTATGAAACTGATGGACAGGGGCGGAGCAGTTGACATCATCTACCTGGACTTGTGCAAAGCGTTCAACACTGTCCGACATGACATCCTTGTCTTTAAATTGGAGAGACATCAATTTGATGAGTGGACCATTCGGTGGATAAAGAACTGGCTGGATGGCCGCACGCAAAGAGTTGTGGTCAATGGCTCGATGTCTGGCTGGAGACTAGTAACGAGTGGTGTCCCTCAGGGATTGGTGTTGGGACCGGTCTTGTTCAACATCTTTGTCGGTGACATGGACAGTGGGATTGAGTGTGCCCTCAGCAAGTTTGCCCATGACACCAAGCTGTGTGGTTCGGTTGATACGCCAGAGGGAAGGGATGCCATCCAGAGGGACCTTGACATGCTTGTGAGGTGGGCTGATGCCAAGCTTATGAAATTTAACCATGCCAAGTGCAAGGTCCTACACCTGGGTAGGAGCAATCCCAGGCACAGCTACAGGTTGCGCAGAGAAGAGATTCAAAGCAGCCCTGCAGAGAACGACTTGGGGGTGTTGGTCGATGAGAAAATGAACATGAGCTGATAGTGTGTGCTTGCAGCCCAGAAAGCCAACCGTAACCTGGGCTGCATCAAAAGGAGCATGACCAGCAGGTCGAAGGAGGTGATCCTGCCCCTCTACTTTGCTCTCGTGAGACCTCACTTGGAGTATTGTGTGCAGTTCTGGTGTCCTCAACATAAAAGGGACATGGAACTGTTGGAACAAGTCCAGAGAAGGGCCACGAGGATGATCAGGGAACTGGAGCACCTCCCGTAAGAAGATAGACTGAGAAAGTTGGGGCTGTTCAGCCTGGAGAAGAGAAGGCTACATGCAGACCTCATAGAAGCCTTCCAGAATCTGAAGGGGGTCTACAAGGATGCTGGGGACTATTCATCAGTGACCGTAGTGACAGGACAAGGGGTAATGGGTTAAAACTTAAACAGTTTAAGTTTAGATTGGATATAAGGAAGAAGTTCTTTACTGTAAGGGTGGTGAGGCACTGGAATGGGTTGCCCAGGGAGGTTGTGAATGCTCCATCCCTGGCGGTGTTCAAGGCCAGGTTAGATGAAACCTTGGGTGGCATGGTTTAGCGTGAGGTGTCCCTGCCCATGGCAGTGGGGTTGGATCTAGATGATCTTAAGGTCCTTTCCAACCCTAACTATTCTATGAGTCTATGTTATATAGAAAATCATCCTTATTGGCATCTTAAATGCTGCCAGGTTCAGTAATGGAGTCAGAAGGAACTGAGATTCCTCCCTCGGCTTACTTATACTTTGATTTCTCAGCTCCAAATGTCACAGTGCTTTCTAGCCATGCCAATATAGACCAAAGTAACGAAACACCCACACTGCTGTCCTGCATACACTGATATTTCCTCAAACGCAATTATGCTGCTGTTGATGAAAAAATAAAAAAAATTTACTCCAGATCTATTTGAGGCCTTTCTGTGTCAGAGTTAAAGCACATTGCTGGGGACAGGGCAAACTCATCTTCACTAGTATATCTCTGCTCAGTGGCAAGAGAACACAGCAGTCTTCAGTACTGCTGTTTTGCTGAAAAGTATTGCTGGTACATTTCAGTTACATTTTCTCTCAGAACATTATGGTCTCTCTGGAGGACTATTTACATCTGAATCGCATGCATTACATTATCCCATTTCTTTCAAATATCCGAATTTCACTCAATTCCACACAAGCCTATTTCTTTCATGTGAAGTATCAACCCCAGCAATGCAGAGTCATGAAATTGTAGCTAAGGAAGATGTTTCTTATGGCAACAAACTGCTAGATCATCAGATGACTTACACCCTTTCCTCCTCTTATGCTGTCTTTAAGTCATGATTAGTTGATAATTAATTAGAATATATGAATTAAAATGTCTTTCAAAAGTCCTTTCCTAATCATTATGCAGCTCAGAGCTCCAAACCTTGCCTTGCATACAGCTGCACAAGGTTATGTTGTTACATCTAAGTCCTAAGCCCTTTTCTGCATGAGTACAGATAGATGTTTTTAATGCATTTATATTTGCCATAATTGTTTGAGTCCATGGAAAGCTGACTGTACTTTCTGATTTATTTTGTTCAATTCCAAGAAGCTAATAGGCTCTAAGCTGTTTCTTTAGATATTGCAGACTTCCATTAGCAGTTAAAGTTACTAAGAAAATACAAAATACACTCTCTGGTGATGCAAAGACACCCCATGGTGTTTGCAACTGCCTGCTTTTACCTTGATATCCAAAACCAGATGAGGTGGTGTCATGATCTTAGGTTACAAAAAGCCATTTAACTCATCCATGCCACTTACTCTCAGAGATACGTGAGAGTAGATGTGGAATCAATACCAACTTGCAGGTACCTCATTATCAGTCTTGAGACCACAGCCCTTCCTTCTTACACAGCTGCACTGACTAAAGCACTAGCAATGTTACTTGTCACCTGGGCATTGCCCTTTACCCATGAAGCTCTATGCTTCTCAAAGAAACCTGCGTATTTTGTTAAAAATATATTTAACAAAAGTAAATGAGAGAAAAGGCAAAATTGCTTCTATGATAGCCACATGGGCAGTCTACTTAATGTTCTTCTCTGATCATGCATAGGAAAGAATTTTCATTTATGCCTTTTAAAGCAGAACTGTAACAATTGTTTCTTGGCTCTACTGCACATTATAAATAATTCCCAAGCTAATTCTTTTTCCATCAGAATACCAGTGTTTTACTTTGACTATACCCAGCTTAAAATTTAAACAGTGAATTCATATATTGTTTCTGTTATCTATTAAATGTGAAATATTTTAAATAGAAGAATATTGAAATAACATCCTTGAGTGTTTTATGTAAATCTTCCGAGATTCACAGTCTTTATCACAAGTACATAATGGCTGTTCAAAAACTCCCATAAAATAAGTGATCAAGAGAAATCACAGTGAATGGAAGTATCACTTTTGTCATATTTGCAAAAATTTTCTTACCTTTATGGGCTTTATTCAAATACTATTGCTCCTGAAACTGTAGTTAATTTTGGAAGTTAACACAAGTTAAAAAGTTGAAAGACAATTGAACACATACAAAATTCTTAGTGTATAGCTCTGGTCCTGTAAGTAGTAGCAATATCACCTCATGAAATCAACTTTTTTTCACTATTGCTAGAAAACTGTTTATTGAAATAAACAAATAGTCAAAAGAAGTTGCTCCTTTTTATTTTTCTCATTAATGCACTTTCATACTGTCTTCTGTAAATCAGTACTCATCTTTAACCCTGAAGACAAACAGATAAGATCTCCCAGACTGAGCTTACCATCAGGTCTTTAATATCCTGCCTGCAAACACAGGAAAATTATGGACTACTGGGAAAAGGAGTAGAATACAGTCACCATTTCTGCACAACAATCGTGTTTCACGATCTCTTATTTACATTCCAAATTCATATAAAATGTATCTTATTTATGTTTTATGTAGTTTCATGCATTTTTATTGCCACAAGCACTGTCTCCTTAGTTCGTGGAGTTTTAAGGAGGAAAATATAGAAATGAGGAAAAATGAAAATGTAGGTTGAATATAAAGTCTGGTTTTGGTGCTATTTTCATGATCTGTTGAACTGCCCGACTTTTTCAATGGATAAAAATTCCTACATCTCACCTACCTCTGCTCTGCCAGACATTCATGTGCATGATAGTGGTCTCAGTGCCACAAGATAAATCTCTAGCAATGCTACTTGCTTTGTTGAAATATTCTAGTCCCTACAAGGATATAAATAACATCAGAACCCGGCCTACAGCTCATAATTTACCAGGTATTTCAATTCAATTTCTCATTTTAATTGCAGACTTTTTTCTAATTTTATATTTTTTTCCCCTAGAACATTCCAAAATTGCTGTTGGTTGGTTTTTATTTTTTTTTATTTTTTTTTTTTTTTTTAATATGAATGTCATATGTTTGAAAGTGGGGTTTGGGTTTTTTGTGTTTGGTTTTTTTTTTTTTTTTTAAGTGAGAAAAATCCTTTTGTCTGCATTCTGGTTATAGAAAACTAAAATAAAATCTTTACTGACATAAGGAAAAAAAATGCATGCTTTTACTTCCACAGGCATCATAAAAATTACATTAATTTATTAAATTTAGCATGCAAAGGATATTTGCTTAAGTTCAAACGTTGTGACACAACTTAAAAATTTTGTTTGTAAAAATATTTGTTTGCATCTTTTAAGAAGATATTCCAAATTTAGGAAAAATATGTACTCTCTCAATAGTTAAAACAAAAAATACCATGTTATATTTTCTTTTTCTGATACCACTCCCCCATCCCATTTTTCTGGGAAACACGTGCAGATGTGGAAGAATTTTTTTTTTTTTTTCTCAGATGTCTTTTAAAGGATTGTTTCTATTACTTGGTGGTTTTTATCCATTTTATTTGGAATAGGATCAGGTCCAAATAGCATTTTTCTTCCATGATGACTGATATGTATAAATATTCATGAGTCAACACCTGGGGTTGGCTATTTTCTAAAAGCTGTATAACTGTTACTGCAGTTTAATCTGTGGAATGTAACTTCTCATTTGAATTCATGATACCTGTCATAAATTTTAAATATATATAAAGTGATATTAAAATCTAATGAAGAACAGGAATCCCATCTGCTACCTGCAAGCTAGTAATACCTGCATAACATAACAGAGGGAAACAGTAATATAAGAAATGAAGATGGAAACTTGTTTGTTTATTAAAACTTCAGGCTTGCTTTGATCATTCCTACTTATCCCTGTTGACAAAAATAATGCTCCAAAGTGGCTTCTTTCCAGATCTCTCTAGACATCTTTGTGTATTAACACACGAAAGGTTTGGCAGAGCATCTAACTGACGTACTTTTCTTAAAGAAAACTACTTGAATTCCCTAACAGCAGCTTATTTTATATGCAACTTTGCTCACACATGAGACTCTTTTGAAGATGCCTGCTCTCTTATTTCTGTGAACTGTAACACAAATTTAATTTAAAGTTTTCAATTGAGTTTTGTGTCATGAGAATTGCAGAGACAAAAATGGTATTACTTGAACATCTATACTACCTGTAAAGAAGCAAAATTTTCTTCATGATACTAAACATTTTTTTTCCTCACTTGCCTATACTTTTCAGAACTGATTTTTCACAAACTTTCAAGAATTATTTCTGAGCTCACACACAGGGGAATATTCATCTCTCCAAAGTGACTACCAGCAGGCTGTGAATGCTAAGGGTTTAGAACATGATGATATCCTCAGTATGAGCCTGGTATCCCTTGTCTAGGTATAATAGGACATCATAATGTATCTTTAAAGTGCTTTATAATTGCTCTTTGAAATTAGACTTGTGGTGAAGGGAGGAGGAGGCATGTTTTCCACTGATACCAGGAAGGCTTCACAGTATGCTACCCCTAGTCACAGTCACTGGCATCACTTACTGTATTATGCAAAGCTACCATGGCCCCAAAAGACTAACCAACCTATTCACAGAATATTTGCAGTATAATGTGGTGCCACTACTGACCATTACTTTGCCTAATATCTAATGTACCAAGAAAATAATTTTTAATTGTTTTTTTAAGAAGCCTAGAGAGTAACTGAAGTAGTTTGGTACGTTGGTCATCTGTAGGTTGAGGTAAGTCCCAGGAAAGCATTCACAGTATCACAGTATCACAGTATCACAGTATGTTAGATATTGGAAGGGACCTCAAAAGATCATCTAGTCCAATCCCCCTGCCAGTGCAGGAACACCTAAATAAGGTTACATAGGAATGTGTCCAGGCGGGTTTTGAATGTCTCCAGAGAAGGAGACTCCACAACCTCCCTGGGCAGCCTGTTCCAATGTTCTATCACCCTCACTGAGAAGAAGTTTCTTCTCAAGTTTAAGTGGAACCTCTTGTGTTCCAGTTTATACCCATTACCCCTTGTCCTATCATTGTTTGCCATTGAGAAGAGCCTGACTCCATCCTCATGACACTCCCCCTTTATATATTTATATACACTAATAAGGTCCCCCCTCAGTCTCCTCTTCTCCAAACTATAGAGACCCAGATCCCTCAGCCTTTCCTCATAAGGGAGATGCTCCACTCCCTTAATCATCTTAGTTGCCCTGCGCTGGACTCTCTCCAGCAGGTCCCTGTCCTTCTTGAACTGAGGGGCCCAGAACTGGACACAATATTCCAGATGCGGTCTCACCAGGGCAGAGTAGAGGGGAAGGAAGACCTCTCTCAACCTACTGACCACCCCCCTTCTAATACACCCCAGGATGCCATTGGCCTTCTTGGCCACAAGGGCACAGTGTTGGCTCATGGTCATCCTGCCATCCACTAGGACCCCCAGGTCCCTCTCCCCTACACTACTCTCTAACAGGTCGCTCACCAACCTATATTGGAACCTGGGGTTGTTCCTGCCCAGATGCAGGACTCTACACTTTCCCTTGTTATATTTCATCAAGTTTCTCCCTGCCCAACTCTCCAGCCTGTCCAGGTCTCACTGGATGGCAGCACAGCCTTCTGGCGTGTCAGCCACTCCTCCCAGCTTAGTGTCATCAGCAAACTTGCTGACAGTACACTCAATTCTCTCATCTAAATCATTGATGAATATATTAAATAATACTGGTCCCAATACTGACCCTTGAGGCACTCCACTAGATCCAGGCCTCCAACTAGACTCTGCCCCATAGACTACAACTCTCTGGCTTCTGTCCTTCAGCCAGTTTGCAGTCCACCTCACTACCTGATCATCCAGGCCACACTTCCTCAATTTAGCTATGAGGATGCTGTGGGAGACTGTGTCAAATGCTTTGCTGAAGTCAAGGTAGACCACATCCACCGCTCTGCCATCATCCATCCACAATGTTATTTCCTCATAAAAGGCTAGGAGGTTGGTCAAGCATGACTTCCCCTTGGTAAAGCCATGTTGACTGCCCCTCATAACCCTCTTATCCTTGACATGCCTTAAGATGGCATCAAGGATAAGGTGTTCCATCACTTTCCCAGGGATGGAGGTGAGGCTGACCGGTCTATAGTTACCCGGATCCTCCTTCTTGCCCTTTTTGAAGACTGGAGTGACATTTGCTTTCCTCCAGTCCTCAGGCACCTCTCCCGATTCCCAAGACTTGGTAAAGATGATGGAGAGTGGTCTAGCAATGACTTCCGCCAGTTCCCTCAGCACCCGCGGGTGCATCCCATCTGGACCCATGGATTTATGGATGTCCAGATTGCTCAACTGGTCCCTAACCCATTCTTCATGGGCTAAGGCAAACTGCTCCAGTGACCTGACTTCATCTGAGGTCTCAGGAGTACAGGGCTCTTCAGGACTGCCTCCGGCAGAGTAGACTGAGACAAAGAAGGCATTCAATAGCTCTGCCATCTCAGTATCTTCTGTCACCAGGGCACCCATCCCATTCACCAGTGGGCCAACCTTGCCTCTGGTGTTAGTTTTATCAGCTATGTATTTGAAAAAGCTCTTTCTGTTGTCCTTGACCCCTCTGGCCAGATTTAATTCTAAGGAGGCCTTAGCCATCCTAGCTGCCTTCCTACATCCTCTAGCATTAAACCTCTGCATTTTGGTGTAGGTAGATACTGGAAGTATGCCAGACTTCACTGAGAATATGTGTATTTTTTCTGTGGGATATATCCATGGCAGTATCAAGGAGCCTGACACTTGCACTGAAAACTATTTTCATTATGTAATGCCAATGTGATCCCTATACGTGTTTCTTAACAGGACTAATGATCGTATTTGGCTTGCAAGAGCAGCAAAACTCTAGTTGTAAGAAGGGTCAGGCAGCACTCTGCAATGCCTCAGTCCAATGAGATCATAAACCCAGAACAGACTTGGGGTTCCGTACACTAGCAAAGCTGTTTCAGGTATTTAAAATGATGTTTGTCCCAGTATTCTTGATCATAATTTCTGGTTATTTTCTTATATTTCTAAACATGCTGGAATAAGATTAGCTGCCCATTTATAAATTACTTTTGCTGCCTGTACTAATTCTGACCCTGTAACACTGAATAATCAGAAACTGAGAAAACACTGACAAAATATCTGTATTTTTAAATATACACGGATATACAGAACAGAAAAAAGCACATTTTGGGTTAAACTCAAGCTATTCATCATGCCAGATAACAACCAGTGTTTTAACCTGAGAGCTTCCTTGCATCTCCTTTTCATCTTACATATTTTCCTCAGCTATCCGTGCCCATATACTTCCAAATGTAAACAGAAGAATCTGTCATACCACCAGAAAAATAGTTTTTGCTAGTTGTTGCCATAGTAACTGAGGGCAGAGATACAGAAAAAACTTAAAAGAAAGACTAGTTTATAGGAACTTATTGATGCAAACTTGAGTGCTGTTCACATAAAACCTATGCACATTAACAGACAAGTGTTCATTATTGCCTAATAGATATAAATTAAAAGTAGAAAGAGTCTAGTAAGAATACATAGAGGATAAAAGCAATCTCGGAAAGCACCAATGGCACACGCTCTATTGCTTTAAGGTAACATGCTCAGTTGTGTCTTAGAAAAGGTGGGTTTGGAATTAAAGAATTTATATGCTAAGTGCTTAAACTGGTTTTGAAAAGAAGCCAAACTGCCTTCAATTACATAAAACTGAGGGTGCCAATCCTTTGTCATCTGTGGGCTCAACAGATTTGAGTTTTGGTGACTTGTGGGTTTTTCGGGTTTTGGGGTTGTTTTTTTTTTTTTTTGTTTGTTTGTTTGTTTAACACTATCAGCATCCAAATTACACTCTGAATATTGTTCAATCACATCATGCCAATGCATGATGTAAGACTTCACATATAATTACAGCTCTGATTCAAACTATCAGAAAGTAGCCAGATAAAAAGCCATTGCCAAAAGATTATCTTGGAATGATCACATGATAATTTCAGGACTAAGGGAAGTACATTCTAACCTCAATGCATAGAAACCTACTACACTAAATACTGTGTGCTATAATATCAATGGCCCAGCCTAAAGTGAACAGAACAAACAGAAGCGTTTTCTTTGTGTATACCTAATGCCAAATCTGTCCGCAAGAAGCTACCAGTTCATTGGGTGAGAACTAGCTCATTAATGGGCTATGATGAGATCTGTGCAGATTCATCAGCACATTCCCTGTCAAAGAGCATGAAAGGACAGTATTGAAGTCTGGGTTTTGGCTATGAGTTTTCATAGTTAGGATCAAGCATTTTCCATGTTTCCCAAACCGAAGAAAAAAGAAACAAACCAAGACAAAGGGCTTGAAACACTTCTTCTCTCCTTTTGAAGAGGGGAGGAAGAAAATAAGAGTAGAAAGCTGTAGTAAGATTACAAAGAAGTATAGAAAATCTGGGCTAACAAGGAGTAAGATGGACAGGCATAGATGACATCCTCTATGTAGACTGCAGGATGATAAACAAAAAAAGTGCAGATTAAAAGCATAATATCCTAATGAGCCAACAATCTTCTATTTTGCCTAAATACAGAGTCAGTCAGCTGATCGGAGCTAGCACAGCTAGAGCCGGAGCCGGCACGCTTCAGAGACCACGAGGGTCAGAAGAGATTAGGAAAAGCAGAGGGGACAGCGCAGACACATCGCGATTCCCAACATCTCCCGATCCCAGAAGCCCCAGCAGCCCTTGCGAGAGAGCGGCTGACGTGGCAGGGGGCGTTTCCGCGGTAACGGCGACCGCACCCCTGCCCCTTGCCTTGAAAGAGCCTTTGGGAGGGCAGCGACCGGTCACTGCCCACCACGCGCAGGGAGGAACAAGCAGGTCGTGTTGTGGACTCTGTTGCTTGTGTCTCAGACTGCTGACCAATATGGTCGCCTCCAGAAGGAGAGCTTGCAGTAAGGAGACTGTAGCAACTCAGATAGAGACCCTGCCCCAAACCGTGGCTGTTCAGGTCTCTGGCTGCAGGGAGTGCCAGAGCCTGCTGCTGCCGAGGGAGGGAGGCCAACATTCCACCTGTGTGAGGTGTGAGCAGGTAGAAGATCTGCTTAGATTGGTGGCAGAACTTAAGGAGGAGGTCGAGACGCTGAGGACCATCAGGGACTGTGAAAGGGAGATCGACTGGTGGAGTAACTCCCTGGCGTGCCAGCAGGAACGGTTCCAGGGAGATACCCCCCACAAGGGGATGGACCCCCTGTCCTCTCAGACAGAGGGGGATGACCCAAGACAGCCCCTGCCCTGTAGCTGTCGCGCAGAGGTAAGGGACCGAAAAGACGATGAGGGCTGGAAGCGAGTTCCAGTTCGGAACCGTGGGCAACCTTCCTCCCTTCCTGCCCTGCTTCCCCAGGTGCCCCTCAGTAATAGGTTTGAGGCCCTGGATCTTGATGGAGAGGTAAGTGAGGATGTGGTGCAAGGCCAGACTACAAGGTCACATAGGAAAAGGCGGTCGACTTCACGCCTCAAGACTGCCTCTGACAAGAAAGAAAGAAAAATCATTGTTGTAGGCGATTCCCTTCTGAGAGGAACAGAGGGCCCGATATGCAGAGTTGACCCTCATCATAGGGAAGTGTGTAGTCTGCCTGGAGCCCGGATCAGGGATATCACCAAGGCGCTCCCCAACCTGGTGCACCCGACAGACTACTACCCGCTGCTGGTCTTCCAGACAGGTGGGGGGAAGCTGCTTCCCGCAGTCTGAGGGGGATGAAGAAAGACTACAGGGCCTTGGGGCGGATGGTGAAAGAGTCTGGGGCTCAAGTGATCTTCTCCTCAGTTCTTCCATCTTCCGGTGATGATGTGGGATTGAATGGGAAAATTCAGTCCGTAAACAATTGGCTACGAGACTGGTGCTTTAGGCATGGCTTTGGGTTCTTTGATAACAGCTGGTTTTATAAGGCTCCAGTCCGGATGATGGCACGTGGGAAAGGTTTAACTCACAGAGGCAAAAGGATGCTGGGGCATGAATTAGCAGGGCTCATTTGGAGAGCTTTAAACTAGATTCGAAGGGGGATGGGGTTGTAACTGGGCTTGCCCCAGTGGGGCAGCACTCTAGGATTGATGAAGACTGGGAGGCCTCCTATAATCCTAGGGTGAAATTGGTGAGCTCAGCTCCCTCCTTGAAATGCCTGTACACCAATGCGTGCAGCATGGGAAATAAGCAGGAGGAGTTAGAGACCTGTGTTAAGTCAGGAGATTATGATCTGGTGGCAATTACAGAGACGTGGTGGGACAGCTCACATGACTGGAATATACTCATGGAGGGCTATGTCCTTTTCAGGAAAGACAGGCCAGCCAGGCGGGGTGGTGGGGTTGCTCTTTATGTGCGAGAGCAGCTGCAATGTACTGAGCTCTGTCCAGGAACAGGGGACGAGCGAGTTGAGAGTCTGTGGGTGAGAATTAAGGGGCAGGCTGGTAGGGGCGATACTGTTGTGGGTGTCTGTTACAGGCCACCAGATCAGGGTGAGGAAGTTGACGAGGCCTTCTACAAGCAGCTGAGAGCAGCCTCACAGTCACAGGATGTGGTCGTCGTGGGGGATTTTAACTTCCCTGATGTTTGCTGGAAGGACTACTCAGCAACCCAGCCACAGTCCAGGAGGTTCCTCCAGTGTATGGATGATAACTTCCTCATCCAAATGGTGGATCAGCCAACCAGGAGAGGAGCGCTGCTGGATCTCATCCTCACTAACAAGGAGGGTCTGGTCGAAGCAGTAAAGGTTGAGGGCTGCCTTGGTTGCAGCGACCACGAGATGGTGGAATTCAGGATCTTGTGTGGTAGGACCAGTACAATAGCAAGTAGAATTGCAACCCTGGACTTTAGCAGGGCAAACTTTGGCCTTTTCAAGCAATTGCTAGGGGAAGTCCCATGGGCAAGGCTGCTTGAAGGTAAAGGGGCCCAAGATAGTTGGTTGACATTCAAGAATTGCTTATTCCAAGCTCAAGAGCAGAGCATCCCGACACGTAGGAAGTCAAGGAAGAGGGCCAGGAGACCTGCGTGGCTAAATAAGGAACTACTGGGTATGCTCAAGTGGAAGAGGAGAGTTTATAAGTCATGGAAGGAGGGGCTGGCCACTCGGGAGGAATATAAGGCTGCTGCTAGAGGATGTAGGAAGGCAGCTAGGATGGCTAAGGCCTCCTTAGAATTAAATCTGGCCAGAGGGGTCAAGGACAACAGAAAGAGCTTTTTCAAATACATAGCTGATAAAACTAACACCAGAGGCAAGGTTGGCCCACTGGTGAATGGGATGAGTGCCCTGGTGACAGAAGATACTGAGATGGCAGAGTTATTGAATGCCTTCTTTGTCTCAGTCTACTCTGCCAGAGGCAGTCCTGAAGAGCCCTGTACTCCTGAGACCTCAGATGAAGTCAGGTCACTGGAGCAGTTTGCCTTAGCCCATGAAGAATGGGTTAGGGACCAGTTGAGCAATCTGGACATCCATAAATCCATGGGTCCAGATGGGATGCACCCGCGGGTGCTGAGGGAACTGGCGGAAGTCATTGCTAGACCACTCTCCATCATCTTTACCAAGTCTTGGGAATCGGGAGAGGTGCCTGAGGACTGGAGGAAAGCAAATGTCACTCCAGTCTTCAAAAAGGGCAAGAAGGAGGATCCGGGTAACTATAGACCGGTCAGCCTCACCTCCATCCCTGGGAAAGTGATGGAACACCTTATCCTTGATGCCATCTTAAGGCATGTCAAGGATAAGAGGGTTATGAGGGGCAGTCAACATGGCTTTACCAAGGGGAAGTCATGCTTGACCAACCTCCTAGCCTTTTATGAGGAAATAACATTGTGGATGGATGATGGCAGAGCGGTGGATGTGGTCTACCTTGACTTCAGCAAAGCATTTGACACAGTCTCCCACAGCATCCTCATAGCTAAATTGAGGAAGTGTGGCCTGGATGATCAGGTAGTGAGGTGGACTGCAAACTGGCTGAAGGACAGAAGCCAGAGAGTTGTAGTCTATGGGGCAGAGTCTAGTTGGAGGCCTGGATCTAGTGGAGTGCCTCAAGGGTCAGTATTGGGACCAGTATTATTTAATATATTCATCAATGATTTAGATGAGAGAATTGAGTGTACTGTCAGCAAGTTTGCTGATGACACTAAGCTGGGAGGAGTGGCTGACACGCCAGAAGGCTGTGCTGCCATCCAGCGAGACCTGGACAGGCTGGAGAGTTGGGCAGGGAGAAACTTGATGAAATATAACAAGGGAAAGTGTAGAGTCCTGCATCTGGGCAGGAACAACCCCAGGTTCCAATATAGGTTGGTGAGCGACCTGTTAGAGAGTAGTGTAGGGGAGAGGGACCTGGGGGTCCTAGTGGATGGCAGGATGACCATGAGCCAACACTGTGCCCTTGTGGCCAAGAAGGCCAATGGCATCCTGGGGTGTATTAGAAGGGGGGTGGTCAGTAGGTCGAGAGAGGTCTTCCTTCCCCTCTACTCTGCCCTGGTGAGACCGCATCTGGAATATTGTGTCCAGTTCTGGGCCCCTCAGTTCAAGAAGGACAGGGACCTGCTGGAGAGAGTCCAGCGCAGGGTGACAAAGATGATTAAGGGAGTGGAGCATCTCCCTTATGAGGAAAGGCTGAGGGATCTGGGTCTCTATAGTTTGGAGAAGAGGAGACTGCGGGGGGACCTTATTAGTGTATATAAATATATAAAGGGGGAGTGTCATGAGGATGGAGCCAGGCTCTTCTCAATGGCAAACAATGATAGGACAAGGGGTAATGGGTATAAACTGGAACACAAGAGGTTCCACTTAAACTTGAGAAGAAACTTCTTCTCAGTGAGGGTGACAGAACATTGGAACAGGCTGCCCAGGGAGGTTGTGGAGTCTCCTTCTCTGGAGACATTCAAAACCCGCCTGGACACATTCCTATGTAACCTTATTTAGGTGTTCCTGCTCTGGCGGGGGGATTGGACTAGATGATCTTTTGAGGTCCCTTCCAATCTCTAACATACTGTGATACTGTGTGATACATCTAGCTACATTACTAGAGACATTTATAAACTCTCAGTATTGGCCCCTTGTGACCACCTCCATCGTGCACAATAATTAAAGAATTTCTGTCTCATACCACTGAAAAATATGCAATCAACTGGAGCATTTCCCTTGGCAGATGCATTTGGTGTCACATATTAAATTCTACAACTGCCTTTCACCCTGCAGCTGCAGCAACAGGAAGAATATGCCTCTCCAGGGGTAGGAAGAGGAGGCAGCAACAACGCTGACTTGCTACAATTGCTGTCATTTGCACAGAAGAAAAAATTATGCTCTGCTAATAGAAACTTGAATGTTTTAGAAATGGCACAACAGATGCAGTGCACTGATGAAAATTATGTAGACAGTTATGCAGCAAAAACTCTTCAGGCAGAAACACGGTTGTCATGTATTGAACATCTCAGAGACATTGCCATGGCAATGATTTTAGGAATGTTTAGCGGTGCCCTAAGCTAAACCCCTGCTCTTTCTGAAGTATTCCTTGGGGTTTTCATTTCCAAATGGAAAAACTATAGAGCCAAGTTCATCATGTCATCTTCAGGATGACATCTTCCACAATGAACCACCCCCTGCCACTGAAATACAGTGCCAACCATTGGATATGAGCCTAGTACAGCAGATGGAAATGGAAACCACACCATTCTGCTGCAGAGATGCAAGTCAATAGTTGAGTCATCTCAAGACCTTCACATAAATCCTTCTACACTGCTTTTTACATTAGAAAATTGACAAGTTGATAAAATACGTGCTGCCAAGATCAGGTCATTCAGGTGGCAGGATAGGAGAGTAAAGAGAACCATCACAGAAACAGGTGTCCAGGTAGAGTTTTCTAATGCTCTTCATGCATTCCCTGGAAGATCATCACAAATCTCAATTAAAACTGAATACAAAAAATAGTTTCAGATTAAAATTAAAAATCAATACAACTTGAAATATAAATCAAGACCTTACATCAGCAAATAGGTTGGCAACGAGATGATTGGCTGAGAACTCACTCAGAGCTAATCTGTGCTAGATATACTGTTTAGCTGCACTATCTGCTGCTACGTCATCTTCCGATTCAAGGTCTGCCTCATTTTTAGGTCCTGTCCTTTAATCTCCAAATACAATGGCAAAATGATTGCCAGTGATTTTATGCTTTTCAGTGCCCAGGACAATGGGACTGCTCAACTGCCTCAGACAGCTAATACATACTTCATGATGAAATAGAATGGCCAAAGCCACCAAGAAAGCTATCTGTTCGGGTTTGATTGTTTGCTCTTTTAAAAAAATTATTCTATAGCATCTGTAGCAGCATATGGAATTCTCAATACTATATTTTTAAAGTGCCTGAGGTTTTCTTCAAGTAAAAATACATGGCATACTGAAACAAAAATTCTCAGACACATTTCATCCAGTTAAATATTCAAGATTCATTTTGATCTACATTAGTCCACTGTGACTCAAAACGTTAAATGCTTCATCAAATAGTATAAGATAGGAGGATTTCAGTAGCAATCCATGACTATGAAATCGAAGTAGTTGAACAATGAGCTTCTGTGACAGCATGTAGTCTCCTTAACCCTTAAAAAGGCACCTGAGTTTGCTACTTACTTGGCTTCCTGTGGGCAGCCTGTGAGCCTGGGGTGGTTTATGCCTTTCAGACTCATTAGAAAATATATTATAGCTCACTATTATTGAAGTGGAGCCTTCTCACTGCACTGAAATTCAAAAAAAAAAAAAAAAGCACATTTACAGAAAAAGAAATTAACTTGGACAGCCCTCTCCTTCACTTTTTCTTTGTTTAGTGTTAGACATCTGTACGTGTATGACAACACTCAGACCTTATGAATTTAGTTCTTTCTGCTGCCTAAGTGAGGCATGAAGTTGTAATTCTGTATTTGCAACATTACTGTCTGCCTCTAGAATCAATCTCCATTTTACAAAATCTGGTGTTTAGAGCAAATCAAGAGGAGAAAAGATCCAATCCTGTGTGACACTAGATGTCAAGTGTAAGAGTGAAAGCCCTTGGAATAATAACTGTGTAAAGTGTTATGGTTTATGGTAGTAAAATTCCAAGAACCAAAAGATCAATACAGAGGAAAATAGTTTTGTGCAAAAGGAAAAGTTCTTCCCAAACAAGAAACAGACCATGCTACCAAGCATTATTTTCTACACGTATATACACACACATGCACAAGCATACATACATCCCTATGTTCTGCATCTGAAAGAAAATTCTAGAATTATTTTCAATTTCATTTTAGAATGGAATACTGATTAAACCCTAGCTGGAGAGAGGAATATGAAGAACTGTTATAGACTTTCAAATTGTGTGAAGCTGAAACTTAAAATAAGATTAAATTCCTTTCAGTCTTTGCTAAAGAAACAGCCCTGGAAATTGTAAAACTATGTGGCATGACAAAGTAAAACAAAAAAACCCAGTAGGTTAAAATTAGATTGATATTGATTGAGTATATATTGAAATTTCCCAATATAACTGTGTTTATGGAAAGAAGGTATCTCTTGACTAAGAGGCAAAAGTAAGGTTTTCACCTCCATCATCATTCACCAGGAAATTCGAGGGACAGAAATTAACAACTGAAGTCTGGGATCCAAGCAGACTGCTCTTACAACATGTGCTGAAATGACCTGTGTTCCGGGGCTACAAAACCATCAAAACCAGGTGTGCATCCCATGTCCAATAGGCAAACTTTCACCTAAACTATGTGTTTCCATCCTAGGTAATTCTGAGTGTATTTGACATTATATTACCTTGTACGAACAGTAACAGAAGAAACATCCGCTTCCTGCAATGGCTTGATGATACCAACTAAAGAATTCTTTATATAAAAAATAGATAAAACATTGAAATAAAATTGGTTTTGATATCAAACATTTTGGCTGTGTAATATAGAAGACAGTGTTGAAGAAGAATTGAGACTGCAACAAAGCGAGAAAGCCTTCTTTAGGGATACTTCCTGTTAGGAAAAGGTTTTGCATGTGCTGAAGCAGCTAATGACAAATTGCTAAAAATTTCATTTAAGAAGAAACATGTACTCATTTTCACTGAAATACTTTTTCCTTTGGCATATTTTCTCCTGCAGGCTCAAGACATCTCAGACAAACACCTGTCCAGATCTTTAACACGCTGTTATTATTTTAAATGGTGGGAAGCTTTCAGGACAGGAAGATTAGCATCTCACAGCATAAAAACTTACAATGACAAGATAGTGCAATAAAATAATCTCTTAGAATAGCAACTAACCTCTTGCAAAAGTGCTGACATAAGTTATAAAATTAAAAAGATAGATGAAACTACTGAAAAAGGAAGGATTAAATGCTTCTGAAACCCTGCTTATCCTGCAACATGATTTTTTCAGAAGCTCTGTGCAAATAGCAGAATGACCTCAACTGCCTAAAGTAAATGACCATGGTGGCATGGACAACAATGAGAAGGGGATAATTAACCTGTTAACAGCACAACAATAAATTAAAAAGGCATTCAAGTCAGCTAATTTAAAAACTGCAGATAGAGTACACTGTCTCAGGAACATGCTGGAGGTTGGTATAGTTGGAGTTTTACATGAGCAATAAAAATACAATCTACTGTATATCTGCCAAGATGAGATAAGGATCCTGCTTGTCTAATAAATGACATGTTGAGCCCCTGGAGAAAAGGAAAATGAAACCACCATTCACAGAGAGTTCTAAAAACTGATGCACAAATATGCAGTGCACCTGCATCCGCAGACACATTCACCATCCATCCAAGAGATACATGCGGGAATATAATAATGATCAACAATTTCTGAGGGACAGTTGCAATAAAAAAAAAAAAAAAAAACAACAAAAAACCAAGAATAAGTTTGTTTTCTTTGTTTTCCCTTTTGATTACAAAAGCTGCAGAATGTAACTGGTGAAATTCACTGCCTGAAAGTCCACTGTACAGCTCTGGTTTTGACCACTGAACTGAGGCATCACATTGTTACAAAACACAGAGAGTTTATCAAATCATGGCTGTCGTGGTTTAAGCCCAGGCCGTAAATCAGAACCACGAAGTCCACTTCCCCCCCCCCACCTTTCTTCCCTCCGCTTCTGGAGGGACAGGGAGGAGAATCAAAAGAATGCAGCTCCCACGGGTTGAGATAAGAACAGTTTAATAACTAAGGTATAACACAAATCACTACTGCTGCCACCAATAATAATAATGATAAGGGAAATAACAAGGAAGAGAATACAACCGCTCACCAACCGGTACCTCACCCCCACCCCGCAGTCATCTAGCCCTTCCGGGAACTCTCAGTTCTACATCCCTGGGCATGACGTGCTGTGGTATGGAATACCTCTTTGGTTAGTTTGGGTCAGGTGTCCTGTCCCTGCTTCCTCCCGGCTTCTCCTCCTCCCTGGCAGAGCATGAGACTCACAAAGTCCTTGGTCAGGATAAACATTCTGACCAGTAACTGAAAACATCAGCTTTATCAATATTTTTCCCAGGCCGAAAGTCAAAACCACAGCGCTGCACCAGCTACTAAGAAGAAGAAAAACAGACTGCTGCTGCTGAACCCAGGACAATGGCCAACTCAATATGAAGTACCAGTATGAGCAACCCTATAAGAAGACTTTAAATCATTACAGAAAAAGCTTAGAAAAATGTGATCATTGCACACAGTCATCTAGCTGCAGGCTACATTTCTAATTTATGATGTACAGCCTTGTAGCGTGAAATTGTAGTATTATGCAGTATGATTTACAGTATGGAACAGCTTAGATCTATCCAATTAAAAATCAAGTTTCTAGGTATTTTTCTTGGTTTTTTTCTTATTAAACAATGAAGTTACAGAAGTCTTAGTAACATTTTCTAAAGTGTAAGAAAGATTTTCAGTTTAAATATGGGAATATTTAATAAGAGATTAACATACTTACTGTAGTTAATGCTTAACCCAGTCAAATCTTGCTCATAAATGATCAGCTTGAACCTGGGATTCGATCAGCTCTACTGGGATCAAATCTCACTCAAGAGAAAATAAAATGGGGGCGGGGGGGGGAAGGAAGCAAAGAGAATTCAGACTTTCAATAAATAAATAAATAAATAAATGGAGAGACTGAGGAGCAAGAAAAAAAGAGAAAGGAGAAATAGCATTTTGCCAAAAGTACAACATGCTTACCCAACCTGAATTCCTTTATAGCTGATGCAGAGTCTTTGTTTTACATAGGCTTTGCAGTGAGCAGGTTTAAACTAATAAGTGTTTTAGGATTCATCCTTCCCAACACACAGCTGAAAAAACTTGACTTTAAAATTAACCTACCTTTGAGGGTGTGGAGGAAGGAGGAGGGAGGGAGAAGAATCAATACAGAAAACTGGAAAAAAGTTCAAAAGCTTTAGATAGGTTTGCAAGTAATTCACAAATCCTCAGTTACCACTGTAGAAAAGGTATCTGTGCACAAGTGTCTGAAGAATGACTTTAAGTATTGTGAGGATCGCAATAAATAAAAAATAAAAAGTATTCTTCTTTTCATAAAACTCTGAAACCTGAAGCTAAAAATTTCAATTCAAATCACAAATATCAATGCCCATTATCTCACTGCTTATGACAAGGCAAAAGGAAGAAGTTAACTGAGACTCCAATATGTTCAGTTTCAAAATCTTGGTAAATTCAGTTATTCGAAAGTGGGCTGGCCTTCATGAGTTTCTGGACATGGACAGGAACATTTCACAGAAGAGCAAGCGACATATTAAAAGCACAACTTGAAGTCCACAGGTAGGTTTTTAACATAAATTACTATTATTTTCACTTGCCAGTTACACCAAAACCACATGGATTTTAAACCATAAATCACTATAAATACAAAATTTCATATTCAGAGTTGGACTCACTTTTCTTCCAATCGATTATCTGTTTTCTTGAATGTCTGTTTTTATTGCTGTTTTTTCCTACTACTCTGTGATTGTAGGCATGGTTTTATTCACATTCAATATAGTTAAAATTACTCATGCCACCTTCTAGGTAGACAGATTAAATAATGTATGTTAAAAGAGTTTGGTCATCTAAATCCATGACGGAGTAATCTCACATGGCCCAGATGACAATGACATTAGATAAGAACAGTGTCCAAAGACTGAACAAGTGTTTCCATATAGATCACAAAGAAACTTACGAGTATCTGCAAGAGAGTAGATGGTTCATAGGGGCACACATCACATTTGCAAGATCATGCTGTATACAAAGTTACTTCCAGCGACATTCATGCAAATGTTGTTTTTGGCTTAACCTTAATCTGCACAGTGTGTTCATCTTTCTGCTCATCCTAACACTTGCCACAAAGCCAAGACATACCAATTATCTAACACAACAGATGCTGAGATCAAATTGTCAACAGTATACTGAGGCTCAAATCACAAATACTTTCACCAATATGGTCTGGGATTCACATATCCTACTCATTTGCACAAACATTTTCCATTCTGGGATAACTTGTAGTTCATGAAGAAACAGGCCTTAACTAGGTAATAGCAAAGCACAGTTTCCTAAATTGTGTGTCAGCTGTTATAGACTGTGTTAGCTTGCTGGGCCTGCTCAGGGGCAGAGTTAGCAGTGATTGGGGCACTCAGCCACAATGACATGGGCTGAAAACATCACTCAATTGTACCTGGGGAAGCCAGTCATTCCCACCTCAGCCTGTGCATGGCTCCCCTCACCACAGCCTCTCTGACAGGTTTAGTGGGTCCTAATTAGTTGAATGTGGTTGCATGTTTTTCACATTAGAGTTCCTCCATGGATGGGTGAGGAATGCAATGCAATTACGTAGTCATTTGAACAGACCCATTTTCACTGCATTTCACTCTCTGAACAGCTGCTCATTCTCTGCTTAAGCATTTTGCACTTTCCTGTATTAGCAGCTTTGGTCCACTCTCACGTGCTGTTCCCAAGGCAGATATAAAATGAGGAGTGAGGCCTATAGCTGTTGGCATCTCATATCTCAAGACATCTGATATGTTCTTCCCACAGACAGACTTCCATGCTCTAGCTATGCCAAGTTTGTAAAGCTTCAGAGCAGGCTAAAAAGAGAAGGGAAAACTCTTTTTTTCCCATATATAATGTGGTTTGCTGCATATGATTAAATAGTCTCTCCCTTCCTAAACAACTCTATACACACATAGTGAGTGTTTGTTTAGCTGTTCCTGATAGAAAGCCACTCTGCACAGCCCTTGCAAAATAACTCACGTGAGTCCAGCCCTACACTGCAAGGCACAGAAACTGCTGCTGGTGAGGCTCAAAAAGCAGCTAAGCTAGGAGCAGAAGCTGCTACTTCCTCCTGTCAGGCCATGAACCTCTTTCTGCTTACCTCAGTTTCCCAGCCCCTAATAACAGCATAAATGCTAACAGAAGTAACCAGAAAGTTATTTTTCACCCATTAATAATAACACTGCATCTACCAGTCCCTGTGTACTGCTTAGGAGACAGTGAGAAAATGAAATAAGAATCTATGTTCCACAAATAATGCTCCATATGAATTATTTACTTTTTTTTCCCATTTCCAGAAATCTATTTTGAGCAATGGACATTTCAGATATGTTTCCAATTGTTGTGCTTGCCATATAACACACATATCTGAAGGGGGAGATGAATTGCAATGATTAAATGAACAGTTCACAGTAATGCATATATGCATTGCAGTTTTGTAGCTCTCCTGTGAATTTAATGGATTCCTGTAAGCTAAAAACAAGTAGCATGATTAGAGTGGAAAACAATACAATCTCTAAGATGATTTAAAGATACTGTTGAAATATTGACATCACTCCAAATACTTCTCTTTCCTAACTATTTTCCCTTAGTGAGCAGATTTGGATCAGGTAGATTACCTTGCCTAGCTGAGCTTTACTTCAAATTTTACTTTAAACTGAGGTTTACTTCAAGCTGTTGTCAGCAAGAAAAGCAGAAAATGCACAGGACTATATTCTTGCACAAAAGAAACGCTGAGACTATAATGCCCACTCATTGTAATGGCCCATTAGTGCTGAAACCTTACCTACTTCTGATGGCAATCAGATTGCACCTGCTAATTACTCATACATGTGGGTGTCATGTTGCCTACTTGATTTAATTAGATATATGCATAATGTATATTAAGAGATTGCTACAGAAAAACAGGAAAGGAGCAGATAAAACTAATAGAGTTTCTAAATATTCTTTTCTGTTATAAATCACATTAACATCACTCAATTTTTGTATATGTGTATGAGAGATACGTATCAGAGGTGTCAAAAGATGAGAGGGACAAAAATAAAGAATGGTTTAATGCATTAAAAAGGAGAAAAAAGAAACAACAGGATCAAGAATATTAGGTTTCACTTCACTGTGTTACACCAGTTATGCCAGTTTTCTTCCTTTCACAAAGAACCATTCATATCTGTAAAAGTCTTTAGTGAATACTCCTATCTTTATATTACAGAGAATCCATAAAGCACAGCATCTTTGCTTCAATTTCAAACGTTTCCTGAATCATCTGATGAAAAGAACAAAAAAGTGTGAATCCTACCACAATAAGAAAATATCATAGGACCTCTAACACTACAGTTATTGTAGCTGCAACAGTTGCTGCTGTCTGCTTTTATTTTCAATAGCAAAGCACAATTAAAAGGGAGTTTTATGTGGCGTAGGTGCAGTTTCCATATTAGATTTAGGCATGAAGGCTTTTCAGCTTTTTCTCATCTATTTAGAAATGGTATGTCCATTGTATGACTGACAGTTTTCATTGGAATACAATGCAGGGGAAGACTACTTATGTTTCCTAAGTGCCACAATACCATGCTGATGGTAAAGCCATACAGAAACAGTGATGTTAAATACAGCTTACTGCAGTCACATGAAATATTTTTTGGATTATATTTTCCATACCTGTGAGGATTTGTACAAGAAACTACTGCTAGGAAAGACAAAAAAATTGCTGATATATCACAGCTCTACAATTGTTTCAGTTTGTGAAATGTGCTTGGTAACCATGGGTACTAAACAATTTCAGAAGCACTTCACATAATCTAGGAACTATAAATAGATTTGGAAACAAAGTAGGAGTTTAACTGCGGTATCCATGGGTTGGGAGGCACAATATTCTTTCTAATGCAATTCATTTCTGTGTGTTTCAACAAGCATTTTTAAGGTACTTATGGCACTACCATTATCTCTTTTTTTTTGTCTGTATTTCTTATTCTCTAGCCTACCCTCCCCATCTCAATCAAGCTGAGCCTGGGTGATAATGAACCAGGGGGTAATTATAAACACTCACACAATTTATTTAAATTCTAGATAAAAGAGTTTTTCTAGTGTAAACAGCTTGGTTTCAAGATTACTCAGATATCTCACTATGAAAACACTTTGGCCTCACATTCTGAATTTGTTGTAAATTTTGTGAACATTTCTGATGAGCTGCTTACATTTGAGTGGCTTACTTTCACTGCAGCCTTCTTTCATTGCAGTATTAGCAAAAGCTATACATATATATATTTTCTATAATCAAACTTCCATCCAATTAGCAATATCTCTAACTTAATTTTAAGAAATGCTTCAAATCTGAGCTAGACATTCTAGTAAGGCCTGTGGCATAATATTCAAACTCTGCTGAGAATAAAAGTAGTAATGAAGTGGGACTTCAACCACAAGCTACAGTTCAAGTTAGCGTAATTCATCATCCGCGAATCAAATCATTCTAGGTTCCAAGGCTGTGGCTAGGCTGGGTGAAATAACTGGCAACAATGCTTGCAGTGAACACCAAGGCTGGGAGCACACCAAGCCAAATCCAAGCAAACGCTCCAACAGTTTTTCTCTGTCAAACTAGTTCATGGGTGCTCAGTTTTTAATGGGAAAGTCTAAATGAATTTAACACAAGTGGTTCTTTTTCTACAGGCTAACTAGCATATGGCTTTATACTTGCATAACTGGAGCTAATTATAGACTTCTTTCATTCTTTTTGGCTACCCTTACCATTAAAATGGAAAAAAATTACAACACAACATTAAGGAAAAGAAATTTTGTTCTCATCCTAGCAAGGATGAGAAAAGAAGCAAGAATTCTCAGTTATTATATTTCTCATTTAAAAATGAAAGTCACCAGTAATCTTTGCCAGCACTGGCTGGCCGCCATGAGCTGCTTAGCTAATAGCTAAGCATTTTAGTTGTCTGAAGAAGATTTTCATCACTTACCCATAGATTTAAAAAGTTATCAAGCATTTACTTGCACTCCACACACAGAGACAGGGTCCCCAAGACACACGCAGGAGCTCTCCAACCCAACCATGTCAGCACCCAGCCCAGCTGGCAGGTCTGCAGAAATCCCCCACCAGCCTACACAGAGAAGTATGCTCCTTCTGGGCAGGCCTCTGCTGAGGGAGAGCACTGCTTTGTAAGGAGGGAAACAGCATGAGATGTAAGATGAAGGAGAAGGCCAGGAGGACAACAATGAAGGAGAAGGCCAGGAGGACCACTGCCATCTCACTCTGGAGGTGACTGGCTCATTCCCCGTCAGTCTTAGTGCTTTTCTGTATGTGCCTGCTATTCCATTTTGGATCATTAGCTGGAAACGTTTGTATTTTTCATGCATGAATAACTTTGTGATCAGAAAAAGAAAACAAAGGTTTTAAAACAAAATTTACCTTTTTCTTAGTTTATTCCAAAGTTGTGCTTGACATCATACTCATTAGTATGTATCCTCATGGCCAAGTTTGACAGTCAAGCTATTCCTGTAGCCTAATTAAGTTTCAGAAATGAAACCTAGTGTATACAGTGATCCTACTAGATACCTTTCAGCAGAAACATGCCCATTTGGGTATGAATTTAGTTACACCAGAAAACTTCACCTTGTTTTGGTTTTCCAGTGTTCCCTAGTGTCTTAGGGTTCAGCAGTAGCAGTCACTTTTCTCTTTCTTAGTAGCTGGTGCAGTGCTGTGGTTTTGACTTTCGGCCTGAGAACAGTGCTGATAACACCGACGTTTTCAGTTGCTGCTCAGTAATGTTTAGCCTGACCAAGGACTTTCTGAGTCTCACTCTCTGCCAGGGAGGAGGGGAAGCCAGGAGGAAGCAGAGACAGGACACCTGGCCCAAACTAGCCAAAGAGATATTCCATACCCCAGCATTCCATACCACGTCATGCCCAGGATGTAGAACTGGGGGCAGTTACCTGGAAGGGCTAGATCACTGCTCAGTTAGGCTGGGTGTTGGTCAGCAGGTGGTGAGTGGTTGTGTTCTCTTCCCTTGTTATTTCCCTTATCATTATTATTATTGGTGGCAGCAGTAGTGATTTGTGTTATACCTTAGTTACTGGACTGTTCTTATCTCAGCCTGTGGGAGTTCCATTCTTTCGATTCTCCTTCCCATCCCTCCGGGAGCAGGGTGGGGGCTAGAGGAAAGAGGGGAGCGAGACAGAGACTGCATGGTCTGATTTATGGCTGGGCTTAAACCAAGACACCTAGAGAAAGAAATCCAGGCCAATTATCCCAATAGATAATACTTTCTTCAGTGCAGGTTAACTGTAAATTAGGCTTTCCTTGCAGAAGGCAAGGAAGCTTCGTTAATTAGTATCACTTGCAGATGTGGCCACCCACTTTTAGTGGTTGGCTGTCAAGGATTTTACTTTTTATAAGTTGAAAAGTCAAAGACCCATCAAAAAGCATTCAAAGATGACCAAATGTTTGGCAACGTACAAGTAGAACCACCAGGATATAATCTACATACACAATGTGCTTGTCAAGGTAAAGAACATGTTATCTACCTACCTGAGAGTGAGTGCATATACATACCTGAGAAGAGACACAAGATATGTTTTACGCATGTGTTAGTAATTACCTTTCTGGACACTAATTCTAGAATTGTCACCTTCTGTAAGTGCCAAAGGAAACTGAAAGTACAGAAACTAATACTTCTTCAGTTTAAGCCATTTTCTTCAGAAGCTACACTGAAGTATTTTCATAAGTTTTACCCTGGCTGAAATAAATCCTAGAAATTTTATTAGTTGCTAAAATGAAGTAAATAATTTTGCTCTTTCTCCGTTTTTCCAATGAGGTCAGATCACAAAAATTAAAAATAAGAGGTGTTTCACTTCATCTAAACAGAATGTGTAGGGCAGAAATGGCAATTATACAAAGAATATGGGATGATTCACATATTAGACCTGTAACTGGTTAAGATGGAAAAGTATTTAAGCATTTACAATCTCTTTCTGCTGTAATTAGTGCTTACTTGTTTTAAATATTTCTTAAAATATTCTATTATTCTGTCTATAGATTTTCTTCCATGAACTACAGCTCCTTCAACATAGGGATGATAATTATCTTCAGCAGAAAGAGATTGTGAAAGCTTAAATACTTTTTTCTAAGTCTGTGTTACTAATAATATTCAAACTTTACAGTTATTTCTCTAGTATAAATATATCTGGGTCTCACAATAAACTGAGAAAATTTCCAATTTACAATTTGTTCATCATCCTTGAAGGCTTAAAGAGATGCTGAAAATCCTGTGAAAGTCCTTTATAGAATATATATTTTTACGTGTTCTTATCAAGCAAGCCAGCTATTGGAGAAATTGAAACATCCTTTGCCAACAGCAGTAAATATTCATCTGTGGAGTTCTGCAAATGCATATGGTAGTCAATATAGGATAAACACATTAACAGTGAAAGACTAAGAAAAAAATTAATTTGCATCCATTAAGTGAGTTCATTTCTTTGATCAGCATTATTTAATAGAAAGGGCATTTGAAATTAAATCGTTTAGGGCTAAAATCTGGGCCAAATTTCTCTCTGACAGATATAGTGGGACATTTAAAGAAATTCACTGAATAACAAGATCAGTCTTCCTGTCAAACCATGGCTAGTGTTGTCTTGCCTGAGGTAGGCTGGCATGCATCTCCCATCAGCATCTCCCACAGACTTAGACACCAGTGTAGTCTTCCTGTGAAACTCAGTTTCGCAAAAAAATCCATCCAGCTACCATATTCACCCCCTCCCATATGGCTAGACATGATCGTATGAAAGACACTAAAGCATACTGATTTTCCACCTCCACCTTACCATCAAAAGATCAATTTTTTCTTTCCATTATTAAGGACAAAATCAGTATTCTGCGACTTTATATTTATGGGAAATAAGATGACCAGCTCTTTTTCAAAATTAAACAAATTATTTTGAATTAAGATTTAATGTTTCAGTGTTTTGAGGTAACTGGTTTTTATTTGTGTATGAGAAAACACCTATATTGGTTTTATTAGTTTTATGAAAAACTAAACTAATAAAAATATAAATTTGTTTTATTTTTTATACTTTTTTCCTGTCCCTTCCCCACCCTGAAGTTGCCCAAAGGAATTTTTAGTGTTTTCTGTGTGAAGGGGCAGAGAAAGAGAAGACAAGAAGTTGCAGATTTTGCCATTGACATCCTCTTTGATTTGACAGGTTAAGTCACTACTCCATGCCTCACAGCACCATTCCTTATACAACAACATTCAATGTTTACAAAGTGTTTAGGGCCTTCTGCTAAAAGATATTCAAAGAAGAAACAGACAGTTAAACCTAGGGCACATGGGTTTAGCTTAGACCTTTGGTGACTCCTAGGAAGAAGATAGCATGTTATAAAGATATTAGATAGGCCTCCTTGTATGCAACTACCGTGCCTCCCCTTAGCTTAGATGCCTACCTCTCAACCAATCGCAGAATTTCGTTCTTAGACCTAATTTAAAACCAAAATGTACATGGCAGATATTGCAAAAGTCAAAGCAATACAGGCAGAGATTTATTCAGTTCTGGTTTTAATACTATTAAAGGAGCAAGAGAATTTAGTAACTGCATATTTTAGGTTCCAAATGACAACTACAATGAAATTAAGCATAGTTTAAAAGGAAATACATTGTATACTGATAGCCAAGTAAGCACAGCTTCTGGTGAATATCTACATTTTGCAGAGCTAAGCTGACATGAAACTGAAAATGAAAACAAATAGGTTCTTTTCTTAGTTCTTGCTTGGACAGGCTTTCAACTAGTTACATACAAGACAATAAGTTATGTGGAAAAATTAGATTTTTCTATTAAAATTCAGACTCAGAGCTTTCTCCTCTATGTTATCATCCTTAAGGTCTGCTTTAGTTTTTTCAAAGGGACTAGCACAAATTCCATCACTGAGCTACTAAATTCCTGCTGCAAGGATTAATAACTTGAAGGTTGAAGCCACCTACTGTTACTGTCATTACCAAAACTTCCTACCCACTGCATTGTGTTCCAAACTGGATACCTCAAGCTTCTGTTACGGGTAATTGTGTTTTCTTTCCTCTTCGCTGTTAATGCGAACACAGAAGTATTTTATACCTTTAGAACAGTCTTCAACTTCCATCCTCTGGCCAGTGTCCCAGGATACACCCCTCCTCTTCTGCTACTCATTTCAGGTGCTTTCATTTACACCATCTTACTCCTTAATTCCAAACCCTACAAAAAAGTGGTTCCTGCAATGGAAGAAAATGAGGTATCAAGCAGAGGATGTGGAGCATCATCAAGCCATACATCCCCAAGAGCACTTGCCTGCCCTGCATGAACTACACAATAGAGCAATCTGATACACTGGTGCCGATTAACCACAAAAACTACTTTGTTTGGCTAGTGATTTAAAGAAGCACCAGACATCCTAAACATAGATAATCAACTCTGAAATGGACACATTTTTTATTTCCTGTTTGTTGAAAGCAGTTTGGTGAACAATAACTTCAGCAGCAGGACAATGCTGCTTCTCCGCATTGCTTCAGTAATAAAAAAGGCCACTCTTTCATAGAATTCAAACTGGCAGCTTTAATCCAGGGTAAATGTGTGGTTGGACCAAACTACAAAAAACGTTTCTGATGCAAAACTACACAATAAGGTCATTCCCATGTTACATTTCTACCTAGATTACAGTGAAACTAGTAGAGCAAAATTTTGCTAACATCAAATAACATCTTTGATATTGTGCATGCTTTGCAATTGCTCACTTTTTAAAAATGCACTGACAATCCCATTAGGAAACACACACAAATATATGTCTAATATGAAAGTGCAACAACTTTCTGTGATAAAAAAGTTTGAATAGTGAGGCCTTGCGCGGATTTCCCCTTGTATTTTTTTCTCCATGGCGCATATATGCTGTCTGAAGCGCTTCCTTTTGTTCTTTTAAAATTAGCAACAATTGTACTGAGCTTTTGAAATTAAACAAACCTTTGAATCTTGACAGGATTTAATTAAACCCACCTATACTTAATTTAATTTTAAAATAACTGCCTTTGGGACAGGGTGAGGGAAGGCAAGAATAGCTGAAAAATCAATGAGTGACCTAGGGCATTAATCAAACACGAACTTGGAGGGGGGGGAAGGGATATAAAGGCTCTCTGAGGAGAGTTACTAAACACTAATTTGCAAGTTCTAATGTAAGGATGAACTTAAGAAAATAGCCTTAAAATTTTCTAATATTCATATCCTTGAGCAACTGCAAAATTCAGAAACTAATTACCAGGTACACATTTTTAAATTAAGAGGACATTTTCAAGAATAAAATGTTGATCGTTTTGCATATTTTCTAGGAAAATTTACAAATCTTGGGAGGAACTTTCCTGAAAATTACTTTTCATTGAGACTGTCTTCCATGTTTTATTGATCTGTTATAAGGTTATGTCAAGTTCAGATAAGGAGAATGTCATGGAAGCAGTCTAGGAATGTAAAATATACTGGGAATGATTGAATCAGTTTATCAGTTTATTAAGCTGTTAGAACTGTGCAAGTGATTTTTTTTTTTTTTAACAGGGATGCAAAATTTAAAGAATAAAAGTCTTTATAAAACAAACACATAGAAATATTTTATGTAGTTTTAAATTATTTTTATTTTCTTTTTAAAGCAATATTTCTACTTTAAAGTTTAACCTTTTAAACCCGCAAGATTCTGTTTAAATATTTCGCTTAAAGGGAAATTGCTTGACCTTAGTTTTTTTAATTTCAGGACTGAAATAATTTTAACTATCTTACTGCAATAAACTATGTACATTAACTTTAGTATAATAAGCAGTGCTCAGTAAATTGTATTTCTTGGTTGGCAACGGTGATAACAAAAACCAGAAGCCCCAATAATTCTGGAGCTTCAGAAAGAATGTATTTTCACTATAAAATTGCAAATCATTGAAAACAGAAGTAAATCAAGGAATTGCTGAAGTCCTCTGTTTCCAGGACAGCTGTTACAATACAAAATAAACCTAGGTGATAAACTCTCAGGGAACTTTGATTTTATGAGTCAGGGCCTTTGGAGTTCATGCTATATATAAATTAATGAGGTAATAAATTCTTGTGATCCAAGATTGGCCTCTTTTTTCCTTCTGTTGACTGACAATGTGGATAATTTTCATCAACAGAAAGCCATTGAGTAATGAGCTCATGAACATTTTTAGAAACATATCACAGAACATCCTGGAGCTTCAGGGTACCTGTGTAATATCCAGAACATCAAAAGAAAGCCGTTCTCAAGCACAGATTGATGAGCCTCTTAAGTGACAATGCTGCTGCCCACCTGCCTACAGACAATCAGACCTATTTATGGCATCAGAGTACAGGCCCACCAAACCATTATGACTTTTGAAAACCTTAGCCCAGTGAATTTCTCTAAGCCTGTCCTTTCACAAGATGTTCTATTAGATTTTTGTTATAATGTTTAAACAACACTGTCATTTGCCTTGAATAACTTATATTGTAATTTGCAAAACCGAGACGCAATCATGAGATGGTCGAGTTTTTATGATCCTCAGCACAGTGGAAAGAGTATGCAGCAAGCTCACTGCCCTGGACTTCAAGAGAGCAGACTTTGGCCTCTCTGGGAACCTGCTTAGTAAGGTTCCATGGGATATACCCCTAGAGGGCAGGGAGGCCCAACACTGTTGGTTGATATTCAAGGATCACAAGCTCAGAAGTGTTGCGTCCCAACTAGAAGGAAGTGCAGCAGGAGGGCCAGGAGACCTCCTTGGATGGATAATGAGCTGCTCAGGAAAATTCGAAGGAAAAAAGAGGCTTATAGAAGGTGGAAGCAAGGACAGGTGGCCTGGGAAGAATACAGGGATGTTGTTCGGGAAGCTAGGGACCAGGTTAGGAAAGCTAAGGCCTGGTTAGAATTACACTTGGCTAAGGATGTGAAAGATAACAAGAAGGGATTCTGTAGTTACACTGCAAATAAAAGACAGACTAGGGACAAAGTGGGTGCTCTCTGAAGCTTTTGGGAGAACTGGCTACCCTGGATTTGGAGGAGGCTGAGGTTCTCAACGACTTCTTTGCTTCAGGGCTCACTGGCAAGTGCTCTGACCACACTGCTCAAGTCTTGGAAGGCAGATGCAAGGACTGTGAGAATAAAGACCTTAAGCCCACTGTAGCAGAAGATCTTAAGATCTTAAGAACCTGAGGATCTGGTTCAAGACCATCTTAAGAACCTGAATGTGCACAAGTCCATGGGACCAGATGAAAGCCATCTGCAGGTCCTGAAGGAGCTGGTGAGTTAAGTTGCTAAGCCACTGCCATCATATTTGAAAAATCATGGCAGTCAGGTGAAGTTCCCAACGACTGGAAAAAGGGAAATATAACCCCCATTTTCAAAAAGGGGAAAATGGATGACCCAGGGAATTACAAACCAGTCAGTCTCATCTCTGTGCCTGGCAAAATCTTGGAGCAGATTCTCCTGGAAGGCATGCTAAGGCATATGAAAAACAAGGAGGTGGTTCGTGACAGCACTAAGGGCAAATCCTGCTTGAACAATTTGGTGGCCTTCTATGAAGGGCCTATGGAACTCATGGACAGGGGTAGAGCAGATGACGTCCTCTACCTGGACTTGTGCAGTGTTCAACACTGATCCACGTGACATCCTTGTCTCTAAATTGGAGAGACATCAATTTGATGGGTGGACCACTCAGTGGATAATGAACTGGCTGGATGGCCACACGCAAAGAGTTGTGGTCAATGGCTCGATGTCCGGCTGGAGACCAGCAACGAGTGGTGTCCCTCAGGGATCGGTGTTGGGACCGGTCTTGTTCAACATCTTTGTCGGTGACATGGACAGTGGGATTGAGTGCGCCCTCAGCAAGTTTGCCCATGACACCAAGCTGTGTAGTTTGGTTGATACACTGGAGGGAAGGAATGCCATCCAGAGGGACCTCGACACGCTTGTGAGGTGGGCTGATGCCAACCTGATGAAGTTTAACCATGCCAAGTGCAAGGTCCTACACCTGGGTCGGAGCAATCCCAGGCACACCTACAGGTTGGGCAGAGAAGAGATTCAGAGCAGCCCTGCGCAGAAGGACTTCTGGGCGTTGCACAGCGAGAAACTTAAAACAAGCCGGCAGTGTGCACTCGCAGCCCAGAAAGCCAACCGTAACCTGGGCTGCATCAAAAGGAGCGTGACCAGCAGGTCGAAGGAGGTGATCCTGCCCCTCTACTCTGCTCTCGTGAGACCTCACTTAGAGTATTGTGTGCAGTTCTGGTGTCCTCAACATAAAAAGGACATGGAACTGTTGGAATAAGTCCAGAGGAGGGCCACAAGGATGATCAGGGAAGAGGAACACCTCCCGTATGAAGACAGGCTGAGAAAGTTGGGGCTGTTCAGCCTGGAGAAGAGAAGGCTGCGTGGAGACTTCATAGCAGCCTTCCAGTACCTGAAGGGGGTCTACAAGGATGCTGCGGAGGGACTCTTCGTTAGGGACTGTAGTGATAGGACAAGGGCTAACGGGTTTAAACTTAAACAGTTTAAGTTTAGATTGGATATAAGGAAGAAGTTCTTTACTATAGGGTGGTGAGGCACTGGAATGGGTTGCCCAGGGAGGTTGTGAATGCTCCATCCTTGGCGGTGTTCAAGGCCAGGCTGGACAGAGCCTTGAGTGACATGGTTTTACGCAAGATGTCCCCGCCCATGGCAGGGGAGTTGGAACTAGATGATCCTAAGGTCCTTTCCAACCCTAACTATTCTATGATTCTGTGATATGCAACAGACACAAAGACTGGTCCAAGGCAGTAAAAACAGTTGATCAACTCAATAGGACAGCTACAGAAAACTACTGTATAACAATTGTGCAAACATAAAGGGATGTTTGAAGATTTCTGAACTGTCGTCGCGCACGGAGGGAACACATGCACAATCAATATGATTGATAAAAGTGATCCGTTTATTGTGCTCAAATAATAGGTATATATAGTGTCAAACTGCCACGTACACACAGCTTCCCGTAGTGATTGGTTGGCATATACAGCATTGGGTACATTCCAGGTTCATTTCGGTGATTTCCCCTGCTCATATACACATCCTCCTCTCAAGGTCTCTGCTCCTAGTTCACAGACAATTTTTAGCTACAAGGTTGGCCGGCTGGTCTTCTATCTCTATTGGTTAACTTCCAGGGTTTTTCCACTGCTGGCAACTGTACACAACTGGTGTTTTTTCTCACTTTCACAGAATCTGTGCTTAATTAAGCTCAGACATGGGAACATGACCTTTGCTTGCTAACCATGTCTCCACAATTCCCCCTTTTTCTTTTTGAGCAAGCCAAATGGACGCTACACTTTTCTTAAGCATTGATATCACACATCGCAGCATACAACTTGCTATTAATATGAATAAGACTACTGCACACAATATCATTACACCTTGTATAAGCAAATCTTTAAGTCATCCAGAAATTCCCCATCCTTTAAAGAGTTTTGTCAACCAATCCAAACCATCATCTCTTATTAGTCGCTTGACCCCTTCTCTTAATTGTTGTATACTTTTATAAATTGACTCCGAATGATCTGACAAATTCATACAGCACATCCCTTCAAACTCTGCGCAACCATGTCCTTGTGCCAACAACAAAAAATCTATTGCTGCTCTATTCTGTAAGGTGGCATGACGAATACTATCGACATCAGTTAAAAGTCCACTTAGCGCAAGCATAGTAGCATTTGTCTGTTTCGCAAGTCAACAACCTAGTTTATTTAATGTTGCTAAAGCTTGAGCTCTAGCTACTTTGGGAGCTAAAAATGAGGCAGCTATTATTTCACCCAGGTTCCAAAAATTTACTTTGTCATCACAGCTCAAATGAAAAGCATGCTTTGACCTTCAAGAACACAATCCTCTTTTGTATATTACCATAGTGCTATTAGGGATAAACATGCCTAAGATACCTACTGTACATGGGCAATTATATGGGACTTTATATGGGATGGCACCCCCTGCCAGGCCCGATCCTGTGGCAACTAAGGCACTGACTCCATTTCTGGCTACAAACAAAGTCCCTTATTGAGTGAGCTTACAGGCTTTTATAGTATTCTGCCTAGCGGTTAGTAGTGGGTTAGTTCCTTTGGTACTTTTCCATCACGAAACAATCTTATTGATCATGCACTTTCTCAGCCAATCACATTACTGTCCACGCACTTTTGCTTGACCAATTATTTCTAAACATAGTTCTTTGCCATCACTACTAATTATGTCAAAACTTTCATTTTCCCTTGACTACACATTCTTTATCATGTCTTAAGCATCCTCCTGCTTCCAAATTTACAGTTCTCAGAAATTATCTTGCTGTTCTCTCTTCGGTTCCACCCGATGTTCTTTCTCCGGTTCTTCTCAATTTGTCCCTTTCACTTCTTTCAAGGTTTGTGGTTGATAAAAGTCCAGATGTTCAGGCTCTCGTCCAGGTCTACTGGTGCAGCTTCTTGTGCAGCATGTTGAAGACGCCTTTTTTTCTTTTTTTTTTTTTCTTTTTTTTTTTTTGCCTTTTTTTTTTTTTTTCACCCTCTACACTACCATTGTATTACAATCCTTCTAGTTTTTGTCTTAGCATTTTCTAGTAGCTGCTGCAAATTTGCATGCTCTAACATCTCTTACAAGTAACAAATCCACACAACACAAGGTATAGTTTCTCATTAGTAACTGGCTAGTAAATACAGGTGGTTTTATACACAAAATCACAGCCTCTAATAATAGCTACGTTACAAGCACACATATTCAAGTTGTTACTTTTCAGTTACCCCCAATGATGTCCTGCAATCATTTATTTTTCTCTTCCTCTATCTCATTCTGCTTGGGGTATTTACTGTCAGCTCCTATAGCTGAGGTATCAGGTTTCTCCACTTGTCTGTCCAGCTTATGGTAAGGGTTAACAAACTTTGCAGGTAGCCACCATGGATCTTTAGGTAGGAGGATACAAACATACCCCCTCTCAGCTCCTGAGAAGGAGCTGGGTTAGAGTGATTCAAAGACACTCTGATGGGAAAGGAATGTGAAGCTACAGCTGCCTGCCTGCTTAGCAGCAGCCGTAAATACCTGCTAGCAACCACACTTTTGCATTAACCCTTTCTTGTCCAAAATGTTAATTTGTTACCCATTAAAACTTTTACACAAACCCAACAACAAAAAATACACAGAGCACTGTCTGTCCTCAGCACACACACACGCACACACATGGGATCCCACAAGCACACTCCATACAATTACAATATTCAAAACACAAAGCCCAGACAATCATTACTTCCACTACACAGTCCCCCATACGGAACGTGGCGTAAGGACCCTGTGAAGACAATCAAAAATCAGCTCCAAGCAGCATCATCACAGTGTGAGGTTGCAGGCTCAACTTTAGCGGGCATCCCCGCAGAGGCTCTGCCTCCCCACATCGCATGAGCCTTGGGCTTTTACACTGATCATAAATGCACACTCATTCCGATGCAGGTGGCCAGCCTACACAGGAAGAAGTGGTCAGCAATATCCTTAAAAAGTCTCCAAGGGCTAATAGAAACACAAATATACATGGATATATATTTCCCAACTTCTAGTACATGTGGATAACAAAGAGACTATCAAATGAGTTGTATATGGGGTTTCAAGTCCCCAGCCTGCCACATTACTCATATAACATGTTCAAAAGGCTATAAGGGTACTTTTTCTTTTTTTTTTTTCTTTTTTTTTTTTTTTTCTTTTTTCTGTAGGGGCCAATTTGTCGTCAGCAGGAAGGATTCCCCCAGGGTAGTCTTTGAGGGTTGTTGTTGCTCGTTGTGGGGAACCCCCCTGTCCCTCGCCCTGTCGCACAAAGGGGAGTGTTACCAGGACTCCACTTCGCGTTTTCCTGCTGCTGCCGTTGTTGCTGTTGCCGTTGCTGTTGCCATTGCCGCGGTTTCTGGCAGTCTTGCTGCAGCTCCAGCGCTGCCCTCTCGGCCGTGTGGCCCGGGGACTCCGGACGCACCTCCCGGGGCACCTTCTTCCACAGCTCCCGCGCAAAGCTCTGCACCCGTGGCTCCTCCACTCGCAGTGCCTCGGTGTCCCGCAGCCGCTCCTCTCCTGGAGACAACTTTCTCAATAGCACCCCACGTCTCCTTCCATAATCAAAGAGGGCAGTAAGCCCTTTTCCTAGATCCCGCTTCTCTAAGAAGCACTTAAATAAATCAAAGGCTGCTTGTCTTTCCATTTTTCACTACTCTCTCTTTTTTAAGTTTTGGTACCAATGCAGCTCACCAGCAAGCAGGCCAACTTAGCGGGCGGCGGAGGCTCCTCTTCGTCCTCCAGGCTCAGAGGCTCCTATTCTCTTTCAGGATTGACCTCTGTCTCTTCTCCGGGCTTTACCTTAGGACTACTTAGTAGTTCGATTCTTCTTTTTTTTTTTTTTTATCATAGGCTCCTCTTCTCTTTCAGGATTGGCCTCTTTTTCTTCTTTCACTGCCCGTTCTCTGCCCGGCATCTTCGACCAGCAAAACCGAGCATTTTTTCTTCTTTCAGCCCTCCGGATGCTGCTTCTCCGGTGCTTTCCCGCTCCGTGCGCAATTCTCCCAGCCACTACGGGTACCCGGGTTCCTCTGTTGGTCCCTGTTCGGGCGCCAATATGTCGTCGCGCACGGAGGGAACACGTGCACAATCAATATGATTGATAAAAGTGATCCGTTTATTGTGCTCAAATAATGGGTATATATAGTGTCAAACTGCCACGTACACACAGCTTCCCGTAGTGATTGGTTGGCATATACAGCATTGGGTACATTCCAGGTTCATTTCGGTGATTTCCCCTGCTCATATACACATCCTCCTCTCAAGGTCTCTGCTCCTAGTTCACAGACAATTTTTAGCTACAAGGTTGGCCGGCTGGTCTTCTATCTCTATTGGTTAACTTCCAGGGTTTTTCCACTGCTGGCAACTGTACACAACTGGTGTTTTTTCTCACTTTCACAGAATCTGTGCTTAATTAAGCTCAGACATGGGAACATGACCTTTGCTTGCTAACCATGTCTCCACACTGAACTGCAAAAGAAATGAGCTCAGGGGGAAGTGAGATCAGATTTGGAAAATTCTCGAGCTGTTGGTATGTTAAAAGAAGGTAAATTCAGAAGGAATTTACCCCACCCATTTTGAAGTTACAAAACTTTTTAATTTTAAAAATGGCATAGAAGAATCAGCAAGACTCAACAGTAGCACAAAGAACTAGGCAGACCAGACTTTATTTTCCTAATAAAGCATTGATTAGGTGTTCAATGTATTCAAAGAATAACTGTCTAATGGAAACTAACATTTTGTGATATCTGCCATTGCATATTATTTCACCATTGCTAAAACATGATATTTAAGGTGACATTAACAACAGATTGATTTTATTTCTATTTAAAATGAAAATATACAATTTTAATTCCATTTACTTTTGCAGTGTGTTTTCAGCTCAGCTCTGACAGAAAGGAGGTCAGACATTTGGATAAATGAGCTAGGGTGACTGAATATATATAAGCCATTTTTTAATTTACGAAGGTTATTTAGAGGTGTTGACATGACACTGCATACTAGCAAGAAATATCAGCACATGAACTGGTGTGTGTAGTGAAATATTTCTCTGAGGAAACAGCTGCAGATGGACTGGGATTAATAAAATTAGAAACTTGCAATGGGGACAGAACATGGCTTCCTAAGAGGAAATAAAACACAGATGAGAAGTGTGAGAGACAGATTGAGACTTTGCACAGACTTCATCATAAAACCTACATCAAATCAGGATGGATGAGAGAAAAAAAGGGACATAACTACCTTTGTGAAAAGTAGAGTTAACACGGCACAGAAAATGCTAGTGTTTCACTTCTCCAAATTTTCCCACCAAGCTGGGTAACCGTTACAGGCCCTATAATGCACTCTCCACATTGTCAAAAATCTGCAAGGGTTGACAGCCCCCTACAAAAGACAATGTCCAAACAACTGGAAGTACCTCATAGCAGCCTTCCAGTATCTGAAGGGGGTCTACAAGGATGCTGGGGACTATTCATCAGGGACTGTATTGACAGGACAAGGGGTAAGGGGTTCAAACTTAAACAGGGGAAGTTTAGATTGGATATAAGGAAGAAATTCTTTACTGAGAGGGTGGTGAGGCACTGGAATGGGTTGCCCAGGGAGGTTGTGAATGCTCCATCCTTGGCGGTGTTCAAGGCCATGTTGGATGAGGCCTTGGGTGGCATGGTTTAGTGTGAGGTGTCCCTGCCCATGGCAGGCAGGTTGGAACTAGATGATCTTAAGATTCTTTCCAACCCTAACTATTCTATGATTCTATGACTACTCCTCTTGCTTCTCCATAAGCAGAGAAGTAATATGTCAAGTATTTAAATCTAGATATATATATAACACTAAGAAATGTCAATTTGCTATACACTATCTTGTTCTCTAGTCTTCAGGGGTCACTTCAGAAGTCACATTCAGGCTCCTTCAGAAAGGCTACAAAAAAATGGGGACACTAGTTTGTATGGACAACTGCTTCCAGAGGTGTGCAGGTTTTACCAGGAAAAAAAAAAAACACCCAAAAAAACCCAACCAAACAAACAAAAAAAAAAAAACCAAAAACCCCCAGATACTTAAGTCTGACTTTCTAGATTGGCCTTTTGAAATCTCTACACACACTTCGTGCAAATCACTTGGCTGTCCCTTTTGGCTAGAGTAGCTGGCAGGCTTTGACAGTTCACAGTCTCAAAAAGCTTTTAGTAACTTTTGTTAACTTCTCTGTATGAGATTGTTAATGAACATTTTCTCCTTTTCTAAAGTACCAGCTGTACAGGCGGCACACAGAGCTTTAGGCAGGATTATATTTATCAAGGCTGTTGCTGCAAATATTACTTTTACAGTCTCAAATGCCATCTTGAAATCTGAACACCTGCAAGTCTCTGATATGGTTGCATGAATCGTGATTGGTTCACACAACCACTAAGCTGTCAAGTCTGTTGGATTTGTGCTGGTTTCGTCTTATCTTTTGCTTTTTGTAATCTACAACAACTTTACAGGAAAGCATTTTTCCTTGGGAAATTTAAGATCTGTACAGTTTTTTCAATGAAAGGCAGTACTCACCAGTTTTATGAACAGTAAAAAAAGGCTGTAAGTGGATTCAGAAGGAAATTGAGCAGTTTGCTTCCCGGTTTCAATGTAAATAACATGTAATATGAGACATGCAGAACTGACTGCAGAACCCCACATTCTCATGCGGTTGGTATACACTTTCTGCTTTGTATTTGGGAAAGTTGCATGAAGGGCTTGTGTGTCTGACTGACAAAATCACAAGGCAAGTGTAATTTTATCACCTTTGCCAGGGTTTATCGCAATATCGTCCAAATAAATGGTGGCCTAAAGCCATACTTTCTGATAACCTCCTGGGCACCATACAGTACATAAGACCAGAGTTGCTGCTGATGTTTAGGTTAGGCAAGTATTCCACTTAAAATATTTGTCATATCAATTTATATTCATGATAATTTTCAAGGGAATTTCAGATATTAATGACTGTGCAAATTTTACAGTTTGACAGAGAAGGGAGATTTCAGATGATAAAAACATTTCTGCCAGATCGTCAGGTATGAAAATTTGTAACAGTTGTCCTTCCTGAACCAAGATCTAAGCTGAGGCTTACTTCCTTCTAAAGTTTTACCTTTGTGAAACTGTAGGAAAAATTAAATACAAAGACTACATGAAAGTCTCCTGAGATAGCCCAGTATTCAGAAATTTATAATGCAAGGAGACTTGAAAGTAGGATTAGGGTACAAATCTGGATCTCAGAAAGGCACTCCAAACACTTAGTCCAAACCTTTACTTGCAGGGAGTTGGCCAATTTTTCCATTCTTATGATGGTTTTAATTATGTGCTTGATGACTCCCAAATAGAACAAAAATGTTAGTCCTAGCAGAATAAGATAATTTCAAAAACTACCACTCTATTTTTGACAAAAGGGATTTCAGAGTTCTTCTGAGATGAGAACTGCTTTCTCAATGAGTTCATTTAAGCTTCTTATTCAATGTCATGTCTAGAATTACTTAAAAATTTAGCTTCATCTTAGCACCTAGCTGCATCCCCAAAATAACTTTTGATATAGGTAGTTTCTAATTTTCAGAATAACAAATACAATGTAGCATAATTGCAAGGGATAGTTTTGTAGTATAGAAAATCTAATTACATGGCATTTCATGTGTGAGTCATCCTGCGGAAAGAAATGAAAAGAAGTAATAAAAATCAGTCAGTCATAAGCTTAAAATATTCTGACAGATAAATTTAAACAGCATCACACTTATATGTGGCACAAACAGCTCCTGGTAAATTATGCAGCACCTGGCAAACACTGTTAAATCCCTTGCACCTAAGTTAATTGCAGATTCCAGCAACCAATCAGATATGATTAAATTACATTTTTGGAAACTATCAAATGGTTCAGGGTGAAGGAAAACAGCTTAAAATAGACCTTTAAAATGTAGCACTAATTAGGGAAAGTCTTAATTCTACTCATTCCTCAGCTTCAGAATTACAGGGACAAACTTTCCTTTCAGAGCACAATGTGAAAAGCAGATGTAATCACCAGGACTGTATAGGTAAACTGAAAGTGGAATTTTAACCTCCTGTGGAAAATTTCTTTTGATCTCCTTCTTACTCCAGGAAAGAGTATTCTGTAAACAGGAAATAAAGATTTATTTCTTTTTTTAAGTGGGTCTTCACAGTGCCTTAGGACAACTGGTCCAGGTGCTGTAGGGTATTTGCAATAAAAGCTTTCTTCTTTAAAAAGGCACTAACAAAGTTAAGGAATGCTGGAATATTCTGAAAAAAAAAGAGGTCTAAGAAAACAGCTAAGCAAGCAGCATTACTTGAGAAGAAATAATGAGCAGGGAGAGGCAGGAATTGGGAGGTCAGGAACTCTGGATTCATTTGAGAAGCTGTTTTCAATAATGCAATATGCAGAATGCTCTGTATCACCCAGATTATAAATTATCTCATATCTCTAACATCTCCCCTCATCCAAGCCCATTTTCCATTTTGATAGACGTGACCTGTTCCTCACTGACTTCCTTAATACTTGTTTCTTTCCTACATAGTCTTGGAACTGTCTTATTTTCACTTTTTTCATTACACCAAAACACTCCTCCCTTAGTAATCTCAGAGCCTTGGCCTTCCTTCTACCTCCTGTTTCAATTTCTAATTGCACTAGAGACTCCAGCTGAACTACTGAGCTCAAAAAAGGCCATGGTTTTCATCGCATGAACCTAACACATAGCAAAGCCTATCCTGAACTGAATGACAAGGACCTTGTCTTTCTTCTGCAGTAAAAACGCTACCTTCTCTTTCTACAGCATCAGAAAATTGACTGAATAAAGATCATAGGATAGCAAATGTGTTTTTAACATCACAGTTGATAGCAAAAGAGAACCTTGTACACTCAAGCTAAGCAGTAACAATGTAATGATGTAATAATCATTAAAAATAACAGCCACTTTTTTCCTGATTGATATTCTAGGTCATTGCATCCTGCCTAAAGGCAAGTGGCATGTGCCTTAGGTAGAGAAAAATCTCAGTCCACACTCAGAATCTATCTAATGCCATGAGATCTTTTAATTTTTTGCAATTTTCAGGCAAATAAAAAGTAAATTTTTAACCTTTGAAAATGTACAGATATGTTTTATGATTGAGAGTACTATGTACATGCTGAAAAGTGAACAGTCACAGAAAAAGCTGGGTGTGTTTTTTATTTTTAATAATATAGTGGTAATAGATTTTTCTCCTTCAGTGGAATTAAACTATTTTACCACACCAATACTTTACTTTGAATGAGAGTACATATAAGTTTAACTGAGAAATGGGAAATGCTAGAACAATACAGAAAACCTCTGTGTTTATGAGCTGTTCTAGCTGAATCTCAGGCATTTGAAAACCAGCAGCAACCAAATCATTTACCTAACAGTATTTCCTACTTGTAGCATATTATTTGCTCATCAATTTTGTACTACTGAGCCCCAGACTAGAGAGAGGACAGAAAGGACAAAGTGTGGGTGGACAGGCACAAAGTGCTTATACATGTCAGACTACCTGATCAGAAAAAAGGAATTACTCATAAATGGGACTTCTGAGACAAGTGTTAAGCACAACTGTGCTTCCTAGGCTCTGAAAATTAGAGAGGCAGCCTCCATGTCATTGCAGGTAGAACTAGCCTAAGTAGCAAATTGATTTTTTCTTATTTCCATGACTCATTTATCAGTAGTAGAGGGCCTGATCTTGCCAGATATATCCTTAGCAGCCAGGAACTTCATCCTGACAGATTACAGGAAAAAACACTGATGCTACTTCATTAAGCAAGACCAGTTACTTAATGTAATAGACATGCTGGAGTGGGATCTAGAGCAGCTCCCAGAGGCCCTGTATGAAATTTTATCCATCAGACTGGGGGAAGAACGGATGGTCTCCTTGTCTTAGGTTGAATCAATTTCCTTTGGACACTCCTGAATCTTTGCAATGCAAAAAAATGTTAAGTTCCAGGGATATATCTCTGCAGACCTTACTGTTTGTTTTTTCAATTGACTGATTACATCAAAATGCCAGTATTTAAAAGCAAAGTGCCAGGAGAGAAATATCATCAATCCCACAGGAAAATCTTTGACCACATACCTGCTTAAATTACTGGAAGTGTATGTTCTATGACTAATTAGCTGATTAGCACATATTTTGATACTAATGAGGAGTTCCCCTCCTCTAGCATAAAGTCATGTATTTTTAGAAAATATACATTGATATGTGTTGATACATTGATATATGTTAGTTGCCCTTCTATGAAGTATATATAAGTAGGTACACAAGAGATACAAATAAATACAGGGTCTTTTAGAGTAACATCTGTAGCTCTTCTGGATCATCTCCCCTTTACTGTCTGAAGCATCCTCATTTAACCCATTGACTAACCAGTAATTATGTGGAGCTTTGAAAGGTTTCCATTTATGTGCCCAGAAAAAAATCTTTATAAAGAGTTAACATATAATAGGACTGATCAGAACAGCAACAGCAGTAGATATGCAGTTGCATGAATACCACTGTCAAAGAGAAGTCATTCAGAGTAACAAGCTGGGAAATAAAATTGATAAAGATATTTATTCCTCTTCTTGATTGTTTCAAATGACCTCTCCTTTTCTTCTGAATATCACCTCTCTGCCTTCATAAGAAATGCAGCATAGATCTATCTGCATGTGCACATGGGTAGAAGGGTTAAGCATTTGCATTTCTCTTTTGTTCTGAGGCCAAAATTTACACTATTTTTTTTTAAGAGCACCATGTATCAAACTATTATATAATTTGACTATGATTTCCTCCAGAAATAACACTTGCTGTCAGTTCACATACACTAAACACTATGGAAATTCAAAGATAAACATACAGAGAACATTGCACCTGACCATAAATAGGCATGTGTGATGGCATGTGCCTTCTCTCAATAAACAACTCAGCCACAGGAACGTTGCCATAAAGCCAGACAGAAACTATGGCATCATCCTTGAATCATAGAATACCAGGTTGGAAGGGACCTCAAAGATCATCTGGCAAACATGATACAGACTAGATGACCGAGAACACTGTCCAGCCAAATATTAAGTGTCCAGTGTTGGGGAATCCACCATTTCCCTGGGGAGATTATTCCAATGGCTGACTGTATTAATTGTGAAAAATTTCCCTCTTGTGTCCAGTCACAATCTCCCAAGGAATAACTTATGCCCATTAACCCTCATCTTTTCCATGGCTCCTTGTAAAAAGAAAGTCTCCATCTTCTTTGTAGCCACCCTTTAAATACTAGAACATAGTGAGATGGTCTCCCCTGGGCCTTCTTTTCTCAAGGCTGAATACACTCAGTTCTCTCAGCCTTTCCTCACACGGCAGGCTCCCCAGTCCTTTGATCATCAACAAAGATAATCTTCAAGAAAGCCTGCTACCCTTTTAGGTGAAACTGGTGTTACAAGATGCCTCTTACTCTACAGCATGTCTTTGGAGCCATTCACTAGCAGTTAAATCTTAAAAGATGAGTATAAGTCAGTGAACTGCCCTTAGTGAACAAGCCAGACAACATCAGCATATCCACAATGCTGTCTCAAATAGAGTGCTGTTTTTAAATTATGCTTTCTTCAGACATGTTACTGCAACAGTAGCTTTGCCAATACCAGACAAACATCAGAAACATCACTATGGGTTTACTGTTTGCTCTGCTGCAACTTCCTAAGTTTTCTATAATAACCCTATGTCTGCTCTGAGTAAAATTTCTCAAAGGAATGTGCTTTTGTGCAAGAAGTACTTGCTGGTTTTAAACAAGATTTTCTTCCATGAAATAGAAAGATCGGAAAGTTTTCCAGCTGAATCATCAGAACAACTCTGGATGTCAATGACTTCAGGAAATCAGGTGACCGGGACTTTAATGAAGTTGGTTTTTGGGTCAGTTACATACACTGCATGTATTCGTAGCTGCAACCGGTTGATGTGTTCCTACACAGACACAGAAAGGCCAGTAACTGGATAAGAATGAGAAACAACTAATCCCATCTTTGAGACTTTCTTTCAACGTTTATTTACAAAGAACAAAGAGGAAAACCTTGAAACATTAGTTCCTGTTTTAAATCTGGTTCTGCAACAAAGCCTATAGAGTTGTTATTCTAGTGGCTTTCCTGAACACTAAATACATGTTTTGAAAGCTGAGATCAGTATCTGTAGCTTGTAGCTTTTTTTGCAATTGGTATTCAAGAGAGTAACCAGAAACCACTCTCTTGAAAAATACCTGGTCTTAAAGTAGGGGACATTTGGCACATGGCTATCCACCAACACTTTTTTTCAGTCAATCTCAGGAATAGTCCACCCACCTTTCTGTTGTGATATGATAAAGCCAAGCTACAATTTTAGGCTTTTAAAAAAAAGTTGAACAGTGGATTTTCCTGATTACTTTTTAGGCAGAATTGATGATTTTGCTTATATTTCAGAAGACATTGGTTATTCTGAACACTGAAACCATTCAAAGCAGCTGCTGTTTTGTTAGACTTCCATATTTGTGTGCTGAAATTTCCTGAAGCACCTTCCCTCTCCTTGTACTTACTTACTTAAGCACACATTTCATTTGGAATTCAGAAACATTCAGAGACTAAAGCTATTCATACACCAGTTTTTTAAGTTTTTCAAATACATCCCTAAATGCCTGACACTACACAGAAATGACAAATTAGATCATACTAATTAAACAAAAAAAAATCATACAGTTTCAGTTTAAAACTAATATCTAATGAATAAATATAGCAGAAAGTTGGAGTTTAATCATACTTGAATTGTCTGTTCAATTACACCCCCTGTCAGTAATTATTTTATTTACATTGGCTTAATACCCTTAATGCCATTTATTCTGGAGACAATATCACATTGAGAACAACCCAATTAATTACAATTATGGCAAAAAGAGAATTTTAAACTCTCCTTACATGGTTTCATTTAGAAGCACTTTATCTCTGTAATAGAGGACAATATTATCAGTACAGCTCTTTGCTTATATAAATACCATTAGTCTCCTTAAAGTTAATTCAGGAATGTCTCTAAAAATATATACACAGGTATACAGACAGGATTTTAGGCGAACAAGATTGTAGGAAAGGACAAACTGGTATCTCAGGACAGAAATGTGTTTAACCCATGGAACTGAACTAGACAGCATGTTTCACTTCCTTGATACTATGTCACACTTCTGATCAGTGAAGCCCCATTTCTTACCTTTTAAAGAAAAAAAAGTTACAAAAATATTGCATCTCTTACCCACCAAAAAAGTAGACTTTTTGATAGAGTTCTCTAATTTTTTGAAATTCACTTAAACCCCCCCCCCAAAGCAACCCCCAGAAACTTCCACCAGCAGCTAGGTAACTGTATCTTTGGCACAGCATGTCAAGAGAAGAGTAAAAATGTTAATCATTGGCAGACATTGATTTATTTATGTAGCATCATACAAAAAGCAATTAATTCCTTTAAATGCACAGGTGCTGCTTCCTGAATTCCTCCTTATTTGTACTGCCTCAGAGCTATCTGAATCTATGCCACAGCAGGGAACAAGGTTTACATTCCTATTTTCTTTCTAAAATACATGCATCACTGAAATCCATTGTTTTTCCTGATTCCTTCTAATGTTGTCCAATTAATCAACAACAGTATAATCACCCTTAGACACTGATGCTCAGAAAAGTAACTTCTTAGTTAGAATAAGCACTTCAGCTATTTTTTTTGATAGAAAATAATACAATGATATTAAACCTCTCACCAAACCTGTGCACATTTTCAAGCTCAAAAACTGAATTAGTTTCAAAGCAATGAAAACTTTTATGGCAAGTGTCACAAAAAGCAAAAAATGCTGATTTGAAAACACAAATATTTGTCTTGCTTAAAATTGAAGTGAAACAAAACATTTCTTGCCTTATTCCACCATCCAGAATTCTCTTTCTCCACAAGACAGCAATAATCCAAGAACAAAAAGTTTGACACAAATGTGGTTAAAAATTTGCTCACACATCCACTGAAAGACCATAAAGCACACATGCTCCTAGGCTTGACATTAAGAAGTCATAAATCAATTCAACACAGAAAACACCTGAAGGACTCTGACATCACACAGAAAGGTCTGTCAGTGAATTAGAATGCTTGGTTGCAGCCACCTGCAAGAGCATGGGTAATGCTAGCATCTGTGAATGGCACGTGTGCTGACACAATATGGTGATCTGGGTTCTAGCCTGCCTACTTAGCAGGTTTTCTAGTTGAAAGCAGTTTTCTCTTTCTGGCTAGCTCAGCTGCTCTCTATGAATACTTTAACCCTTATAAAAAATACATCACCTCTACCCTGCTCTTATGGCTTTGCAGGGCTGCCTGAAGCATGTATACAAGCTACCTAATTCCTCTTAAAAACTGCAAGAAACGCTGATTTCAGGACTGACAGGTTTGGGTTATTTAGTGTACTTGGCTATTCACAGAATGAGCCTGATAAGCTATGTCTTCCTATAAATTCTGTGTGATGGCATTACTTTCTGGTGCCTTGCCACCTTTTCCTTCTGAAGAACAGACATCAAGGCTAAGATTCTTCTGAGATCCTTATTCCAGACCCAACCATCTCAACCTTCCATATTTCTTTGGAAAAAGGAAACCAATTTCACTTATGTCCTAGAACAAAAGTTCTTTGAAGCATTTCTCTCGGTTTCCACATAATCATCACTGCTTTCATTCACTTGAATTCATCTCCTATATTATCACTGGTTCCAAGACTGGCTCCTGGGCTTCCTATCAAATCTCAGCAGCCCTCTCTTCCTTGAGTTTCTTTTCTCAACCACTTTGTACAGTCATTTCTTGTCTCTCTTTATTCCTTCCTCTTAGTTAGAAGGGCTGTTGGGCTCTTTGCCTAGCCGGTCTCTGCATATGCACCTGTAATTTTCCACAAGCCATACAACATGAATTATCAAACAAAAAATGTTAAATACACTGAAAGATACAAATGGCAGCTGTTCTATGGATTAATTTACTTATAATGGGGTTCTTTAAAGCTGAAAGTTAAATGCATAACTTAATATAAGAAATCTAGTAGTGAACAGTATCAAAAATATAACCATCTTGTGTTGTATTAAAAAGGTCATACACGTCCTCTAAGTTTAGCATATTAATATTAAAATGCTGTTGATTGTATAAGATTTACTGCACAGCTCAAGAGTTGAAGCATGATATCAATATGAGAAAATTCCATTGAGAAAGTAATTCAGAATCTTCAATAATTCAGTAAATATGTACAAAATCACTCTTATCCATTCCCTTGCTTTTACGTTAGCAATACCCAGCTGCTTCACCTCACAAGACAGACGGTAGGTCAGAGATTGTGGAAGTGAAAGCAATCTAATTTCAAAAGCATCTGCTGATCCATTAAGATTTTTGCTTTTTATTCTTCTGGGCAGATAATTAAAACAGCTGCAAGCAATAAAATTGGCAGCCAGTGTACATAGCAAAAGATAAATCATCACTGTTACATCCTTACACATTATATAGCCACAAGTAGTATGGACACATTCCAAGGCAATGGCATAGGAACAACTGACTGACTGAGATCCACCCAGTTCTTCAGCTAACACCATTTATTCAAGAGTATGCTTTAATTTATTAAGCTATCGTAGTCCTTTCTTTAGATGGTCAATGCTTGTTCTTAAGCACTATCACACTGAAGGTAACTGGTCTTGACCTTTCATTGATTTTAGTTCACTACTCTTACTTTCTGAGACTGATAAATTCATCTTGTATTGCAGTAGTTGTTTCTGTTCTACCTGTGTAATACCTTTGTTTTACTTTTCTATTGCTAGTTTTCCTTTTTTATTATTCTTCTGAAAGTGCATTTTTCTAAAAATAATTAAAAAAAAAACAAACGAGAATTTATTTTAATTTGACAGTTTCTTCTTTTGCAAGCCAAACAGAAAAAAGCTGGTTTGAACATGCTGTAACTAAATTGTTAAAAAAAAAAAAAAAAAATACAAAAATGGGGGAATCCTGATAAAAACTGCAGCATATCAAGTAGAGCAGGCATGTTCTGAGGAGTTGCCTTAAAAACCCTTGCATGAGTTGACTCACTGCTAAGAGAAAAAAAAATTCTATTCCACTTCCCCCTCTGTCCCAATTCATTCCTATCCTTCTCAGTTTTGCTCTCTCCTAAATAACTTTCTCCTTCACTCTGGTTACTATTTACTGCTAGAGGGGAGCAAAGGACTGAAGACTGTTTGCTCTATTTCTTTATTGAGATCACTGGGCTATTGAAGAAAATGAAGAGAGAAAGGAAGCCTGCTCTTCAAAATGATGAGGAATCATATCTTTCTGGCAGCAAGTGAAGGATATTTGAAAAATTGTGGCAGTCAGGTGAAGTTCCCGACGACTGGAAAAAGGGAAATATAACCCCCATTTTCAAGAAGGGGAAAATGGATGATCCAGGGAATTACAAACCAGTCAGTCTCACCTCTGTGCCTGGCAAAATCTTGGAGCAGATTCTCCTGGAAGGCATGCTAAGGCATATGAAAAACAAGGAGGTGGTTGGTGACAGCCAGCATAGCTTCACTAAGGGGAAATCCTGCTTGACCAATCTGGTGGCCTTCTATGATGGGGCTATGGAACTGATGGACAGGGGTAGAGCAGTTGATGTCATCTACCTGGACTTGTGCAAAGCCTTCAACACTGTCCTGCATGACATCCTTGTCTCTAAATTGGAGAGACATCAATTTGATGAGTGGACCACTCAGTGGATAATGAACTGGCTGGATGGCCACATGCAAAGAGTTGTGGTCAATGGCTCGATGTCCGGCTGGAGACCAGTAACGAGTGGTGTCCCTCAGGGATCGGTGTTGGGACCGGTCTTGTTCAACATCTTTATCAGTGACATGGACAGTGGGATTGAGTGCGCCCTCAGCAAGTTTGCTGATGACACCAAGCTGTGTGGTTCTGTTGATCTGCTGGAGGGAAGGAATGCCATCCAGAGCGATCTTGACATGATTGTGAGGCAAGCAGATGCCAAGCTTATGAAATTTAACCATACCAAGTGCAAGGTTCTACACCTGGGTCAGAGCTATCCCAGGCGCAGCTACAGGTTGGGCAGAGAAGGGATTCAGAGCAGCCCTGCGCAGAAGGACTTCTGGGCGTTGGACAGCAAGAAACTTAACATGAACAGTTAAGTTAAGCTTAACTGCCACATGTTGAGTACAGGTGACACACTGACAGGCTGAGTTAGATGGTCCACTCTAGTATTTCGTTCTGCACAGAATCCTGGCAAGTTTGTATGACTATGATGATGACATACATAGTACACTTGAGTTCTTTGTTTTAACAACAACCATAACTGTTTCATGTTGTTAAACAAGGTTTCAACCGTAACATGTTTCAAATAAGCCCTTTCTAATCGTTGCACAACTCCTACTACATATGCTGAGTCTGAAATTATATTGATTGGACATGTGTTTCATCGCTTAAACACCTTGATCACCTCCTTAAATTCTACAATCTGGGGTGATCCTTCAGAAAAAACTATTTGTGATTTCCACTGGTCCTATTCCTGCCAGGTAATAGCTGCTTTGTCTGATTTTCTGCTCCCATCTGTAAAGACTGTGATACCATTCACAGGTTTGAGACTACACTTGGCTTTTTCCTCTATACATTCCTGCTGAATAAAGGTCAATATTCGATGGCTAGGATGATGGACCTTGATTGCTCCATCAAATCCTGCCAGAGCTATCTGTAGTGCTAAACTATTCTGCATACACCACTGCAAATAGTGTTCTGCACTGCAAATATTGTTCTGTCATGGGAATAATTATGGTTTGGGGTTCTTTGCCAGATAGATCTGAAACACAATCTCTTCCTTTCATAATTAGCTGAGCAAATATTTCAGGTCTGGTTACAATGATTTTTGATGGTTGATGTGGCAAAAATTGCCACTTGAGAATTTTCAATTTCTCCTTATCAGATTCAACCCATTGCATAATCAATCCTACTGGCTGGAAATCATTATTGACAATCAAAAACTCAATAGGAACTCCATGCACCACACAATGTGCCTGTCTCTCACTTAATGCTGCTTCTACCATTGCTATTGCTTGTTTTGCTACTGGTGTTAATTGTCTGGCTGCATTGAAGTCTGTGTCACCCTTCAACAATTCAAATACTGTTCTAAAGTTTTGTTGTCAATTCCCAGTAATGCTCAAATCCAATTGATATTTCCTAACAAGACTTGCACATTGTTAAGTGTATGGATATCAACCTTGATGGTTAATTTTTGAGGTTCAAGAGTATGATCTAAGATTTTCCAGCCCAATATTTCCATAGTGTAGTATCTTGAACCTTTCCGGGGGCAATTTGCAACTTATGTCATTGCAATATTGAACACAATTCTTGCTTAACAGGTTCCAGGTCATTTTCCCCAGCCACCAGTATATCATCCATATAATGATACGCTAATAGTTGGGGGTGCCTCTCTCAAAGTGGATGCAATGCTACATCAACATAAGCTTGACATATTGTTGCCAAATTTTTCATGCCTTGTGGCAATACCACCCATTGATATCTCTGCATGGGTCCTTGTTTGTTTGTTACAGGGACTGAAAAGGCAAATTTCTCACTGTCTCAAAGATCAATGGGTATTGTGAAAAAACAGTCCTTTAATCAATAACTAAAATGTTCCAATCTCGATAAATCATCGTGGGTGAGGGTAGCCCTGGCTCTAGAGGTCCCATATCTTCCATCACCTCATTTATCCAACGCAGATCATGTAATAGTCTCCACTTCTCTGATTTCTTTGGGATGACAAATAGCGGGATGTTCCATGGACTTGTTGACGGCTGAATGTATCCAGCTTGTAGCTGCTCTTGAAAGAGCTGTCGCAGAATGGCAACCTTTTCTGTGGTTAATGGCCACTGATCTACCCAAACCGGTTTTTCAGTTTTCCATTTCAGTTTGAGTACTGGTTGCCATCAGTGGCCCATCCTAAAAACTTTTTGACTACAAGGTACATCCCATTTGTCCTAGCAAGTCCCTTCCCAACAGATTCATGGGAATTAAAGTCACATATGATCTGGTGAAACCCTGAGATCCATCTGATGTTGAAAAGGTCACTAAATGAGCGCTTTGCTTAGTTGTGGTGTTTCCTCCTACGCCTACTAAAGTTCCCTGGAGATTAATTAATGGCCAGTCTTGGGGCCAATTTTTCTCAGCAATTACTGTTATATCCGCTCCAGTGTCTACTAGCATATCAAGCTGCATTGATCAATTTTCCCACCTCACTGTTATTCAGATCTGTGGTTTTGCTTGCTGAATCTCTAATGGCCACATAATATTTGTTTCCTGTCCTGTGGAGCCGAAGCCTGCAGTTCCCCTTTTCTTTGACCCAGTTCTGGGTGCCTGATTTAAAAATGGAATAAGTTGTGCTATACGTGTGTTCCTAGGGATATGTACTGGAGGGCTCGGAGTCCATACCCTTGTCTTAATCTGTCCCATATAGTCTGCATCAATTACGCCAGGCAGCACAAAGATACCTTGCAGCGTTACACTACAACGTCCTAATAATAGGGCTCTAAGGCCGTGGCCTAACGGTCCATGTGCATTAGGCGCCACCGTGTGGACAGTAGATGTTATTAATGCGACTTCTTCAGTCATCACTACATCCACGCCGGCACTTGCGCAAGTTTTTGTGGTGAGTTGATCCAAGCATCCTGAAGGTTGTTGTTTAACGACGGGGGTTCACTCACCACATTCAGGAGCATTTGTGTCATGGCGCAGCCCTGCCCCGCTCTGCTCTTTTGGTTTCCCGATCCCTGGTCAAGGGATTTGCCCTCCCGATCATATTTAGACTGACATTGACTGGCATAATGACGACCTTTTTGACACTGGGGACACAATACTGGGACCCGGTCTGATTGGCCCTTGGATTTGTCCGCTTTGCCTTTTGGGCATTGGAAGCTAAGGTGACCTAGTTTGCCGCAAACATAACATCTTTTATTTGTGGTTCTTAGGGGTTGCGTGGCCTCAGCAAATGCACTGGCTAACATTGTTTGCCGCTGTTCTAGAGAGCCTATGCGGTCTGCAACCTTTACCATCTATATTAATGTTGCAGATTTTGGCAGGGACAGCAAAACCTTTCTACAGTCCACATTAGCGTTCTCAATAGCCAATTTTAATAACAGACTCTTTGGCTTCTGGATGATCGAACTGCCTATCTACAGCTTCTCACAAGCAATCTATAAATTTCATATAGGACTCATCCTTCCCCTGTCTTATCGAGGTAAAAGACACAGGTTTCTTTCTCATTTCCAGAATAGTCCCAAAGGCACTTAACGCTAAGTATGCTGAGTCTCTTAAAATGTCTGGCACCATTCGAGCCTGAGTCTCAGGAGGAACAAACGCATGTGTCCCCATTAGATGATCTACCCCTACTCCCAGGCGTGGATCGCCCTGTTGCCGATTTAAGTTCTCTAGAGCCTGCACCTCACACAGCTCTGCCCATCTGTCCTTCCACAACAACTTTTGGGTTGGTGTTAAAATCAATGCAGCTAATTGATGACAATCAAACGGGGTCACAAGCTGTCTACCCAAGACATTTTCCAATAATGTTTGGGTAAATGGTGACTGTAGCCTGTTTTGCATCACAGCTTTTTGAACCTCCTTTACCAGTTCCTAATTGAAGGCCTGATGGGTCCCGGGCTGATTGGGCTGGACCACCACCGGAAATGCCAAGTGAGGGGTTAATTGCAACTTTTCCCCTTCCTTGATTCTGTCTAAATGCACCTTTCTCCACCCTTCTGTTATTTTACTCCCTTCATCTTCTTCTTTTTGCTCCCTGCAGCTTGCAGCCATCATTGTTCTGCCCGAATCCTTTTTACGTGAAACCACAGGTCGCATATGTGGCAAAGATGTTATCTTTCGTGAGACCACAGTCCCCTCCTCATCTGAACTTTCTGACTCACTTTCCTCCCGCTCTGCTTCACTCTGGTCCATCTGGACTGCTATTTCCTGTTTTGCTGACTCTCCACTGTGAGCGGATTCCTCATTTTGGTCTCCAGTCACTAATATCCACTGACTTCCTGTTACAGTTTTTCCATGACGCATCTGTTTTAGCGTCTCATATACCAAACGCCACATCGATTGTATACGTACGGCATTTGAGTCACCCCTTTTAGCATGGTCAAAGATCAGATTACCAGCTTTTTTCCAAATTTCACAGTCAAATACAAGCAGTGTTTCCATGGGCAAGTCTTTACTTTTTAACCATGCTAGCAATAGTTCCAAATTGTTTCTTTCATATTTTACTCCTCGTCTCTTTAACATTTGTTGCATCATCCTAACTATCATCCTTTCTTCGCTCGAGATATTCGAACCCCACCTCTCTCTTTCCCTCCTGTCTCTCGGCTGCTCACCTGAATTTTTCTCTGAAGCAGGTGAAGCTATCCATTGGGATTTCTGGTCTGATCGGTCCAGCCGGCAAGAATATCCTTCCGCCGAGAAGTCCCCTCCGGAGTACGCAGTCCTCTTCTGCGAGTTGTGCATGTCCTTCTGCGATCAGTCGGGGTCACCATCTGAAGGGATTCAAGACACGGACTCTGAATGCAAGTCAAAGACTCCTTTACTTTAGATTACATGGTTTATGTATGTTTTGATTATGTTCACGAGCTTAAAGCTACAATGCAATTGGTTAGTTGCTGCTGTCCACGCGCATAATTTAAGATTTTAATTGGTTAGTCTGCTTTTTTGACACCACCCTTTCGACCTTCTCCTCTCTTCTCTGTTCCTTCTTCTACTTCTCATTTTCATCCTCTTTGCTCCGCTTCTTTGCTGCACTTTTCTTGCTCGAGGTTAGCTCCCCAAAGAGCTAAGGTTACAGAGTCTTGTTCAACGTTAGTTTCCCAAAGAATTAAAGTTACTCAGAATACTCCGACCAAGCTCAAACTCCTCTTCTCCTACATCACAGAGGTTAGGGTTAAGGTTGGAGTTAGGGGTAAGGGAACACACAAAGCCTGCAGGTCAGAGCCACTGGGGCTGCAAAACACATGCCAAGAAGAGTACAACACTGCACCAACATTGGTCCTTACACATTTTACTCACCAAGAGCACCCGTGGTGCTGGAGACATGAGACTCAGAATTATGGCTTAAAAAACTTTAGGGTTCAGGTTAGGGTTCAAAAGGCCCCAAAGCCTACAGGTCCAGAGACGCTGGTACTGCAAAAGGCATACCAGGAGGAGTACGACACTGCACAAACCTTGTTCTTTACACATCTTTCTCGTCTGGAATATCGAGTACACTGGAGACTACAGCCTCAGTAGTACAGTGTCAGAAAGGCTACAGCTACAGTTAGAATTAATGTACAGGGAGACACAAATCCTACAGGTCTAGAGGCATTTTTGCAGCAAAAGGCATACCAAGATGAGTAATACACTGCAACAACACTGGTCTTTACAAAACTTGCTAATGATGAACACACATGGTGTGGGAGATGTGATCCTCAGTATTATGATTTGAAAGTCTGTAGGGCTAGAGTCAGGATTGCGGTTCAAAGAGCCACAAAGCCTGCAGGTCCAGAGACATTGGGGCTGCAAAAGTCATACCAGGACGAGTAAGGCACTGCACAAACATTGGTCCTCATGAATCTTTCTAACAAGGTACACCCATGGTACTGGAGTCGTGAGCCTCAGTGTTACTGTTTGAAAGTGTTCAGGGTTAGGGTTAGAGTTCAAGAAGCCACAAAGCCTACAGGTCCAGAGATGCTGGTACTGCAAAAGGCATACCAAGACAAGTACGACACTGCACAAACATTGTTCTTTACACATCTTTCTCATCTGGAATATCGAGTAAACTGGAGACCACAGCCTCAGTAGTACAGTGTCAGAAAGGCTATGGCTACAGTTAGAATTAATGTACAGGGAGACACAAAGCCTACAGATCTAGAGGCATTTTTGCAGCAAAAGGCATACCAAGACGAGTAATACACTGCAACAACACTGGTCTTTACAAAACTTGCTAATGACGAACACACAGTGCTGGAGACATGATCCTCAGTATTATGGTTTGAAAGTGTGTAGGGCTAGAGTTAGGGTTACGGTTCAAAAAGCCACAAAGCCTGCAGGTCCAGAGACATTGGGGCTGCGAAAGTCATACCAAGACGAGTAAGGCATTGCACAAATATTGGTCCTCACAAATCTTTCTAATGAGGACAACCCATGGTGCTGGAGTTGTGAGCCTCAGTATTATGGTTTGAAAGTGTTTAGGGTTAGGGTTCAAAGAGCCACAAAGCCAGAGACACTGGGGCTGCAATAGCCATACCAATATGAGTACGGCACTGCACAAACCTTGTGTTTACAAACCTTTTTCATCTGAAACACCGCCTGGACTGGCCACAACAGTGTCAGTATTACAGTGTCATAGAGGCTAAGGTTATAGTCAGAATTAGTGTACAGGGAGCCTCAAAGCCTACAGGTCTAAAGCCATTGGGGTTGTAAAAAGCATACCAAGACCAGTGCGACACTGCACCAGCAATGGTCCTCACAAAACTTTCTAATGAGGAACACACCTGCTGCTGCATACATGAGCCTCAGTATTATGGTTTCCAAAATTTTCAGGTTAGGGTTCCAAGAGCCGCAAAGCCTACAGGTCCAGAGAGAATGGGGCTGCAAAAAGCATACTTACACAAGTACGGCACTGCACAAACATTGGTCCTTATGAATGCTTCTAATGAGGAACACCCATGGTGCTGGAGTCATGAGCCTCAGTGTTATGGTTTGAAAGAGTTTAGGGTTAGGGTTAGGATTAGGATTAGGGTTCAAAGAGCCACAAAGCCTACATGTCCAGAGACATTGCGGCTGCAAAAGTCATACCAAGACAAGTACTGCACTGCACAAACATTGGTTCTTGCACACCTTTCTCGTGTGCAAAACCTGTGGGTACCGTAAACCAGTCTCAGTATTACAGAGTGATAGAGTTTAGGGTTACGGTTAGGATTCAAATACCCACAAATTCTTCAGGTTCAGAAACACTGTTGCTGCAAAACTCATACCAAGATGAGTACGGCACTGCACAAACTCTGTACCTTACTCCGATTTCTCCTTTGCAACGCCGACTGTACTGGAGACTACAGCTTCAGTATTATAGTAGCATAGAGGTTAGGGTTAAGGTTATACTTAGGGGTAAAGGAACACACAAAGCCTGCAGGTCAGAGCCACTGAGGCTGCAAAACACATGCCAAGATGAGTATAACACTGCACCAACATTGGTCCTTACATATTTTACTCGGCAAGAGCAGCCATGGAACTGGAGACTTGAGCCTCAGATTTATGGTTTAAAAAAATTTAGGGTTCAGGTTAGGGTTCAAAAGCCCCCAAAGCCTACTGCTCCAGAGACACTGTGGCTGAAAAAAACCCACAGGCCAAGATGAGTATGAAACTGCACCAGAATTGGGCCTTACGAATCTTTCTAATGTGGAACAACTCTGGTGGTGGAGTCGTGAGCCTCAGTATTATGGTTTGAAAGATTTTATTATTAGGGTTAGAGGTAGTGTTAGGGTTAGGGTTCAAAAAGCCACAAAGCCAACAGGTCCAGAGATGCTGGGGCTGCAAAAGCTGTAACAAATCAAGTACGGCACTGTACAAACCTTGTTTTTGCAAACCTTTCTCATCCGGAACACCTCCTGTACTGGTGACAACAGCCTCTGTATTACAGTGTCATAGAGGCTACTGTTACGGATAGAATTAGTGTACAGGGAGCCTCAAAGACTACATGTCTAGTGCCTATTTGGCTACTAAGTCACAACAAGACCAGCACGAAACTGCACCAGTATTGGTCCTTACAAACCTTTCTAATGAGAAACATCCATGGTCCTTGAGACTTGAGACTCAGTTATTATGGTTTCAAAGAATTTAAAGTAAGGGTTAGGGTTAGGGTTCAAAGATCCACAAAGCCTACAGGTCCAGAGACATTGTGGCTGAAAAGGCATACCAAGACAAGTATGGCACTGCACAAACATTGATTCTTGCACATCTTTCTCATCTGGAAAACCTGCGGGTACTGAAAACTACAGTCTCAGTGTTTTGGAGTGATAGAGGTTAAGGTTAGGGTTAGGGTTAGGATTCAAAGACCCACAAAGCCTACAGGTCCAGAAACACTGTTGCTGCAAAACGCATTCCAAGATGACTATGGCACTGCACAAACCCTGTACCTTACTCCAATTTCTCGTTTGCAAAGCTGACTGTACTGGAGACCACTACCTCAGTATTACAGTATGCTAGAGGTTAAGGTTAGAGTTGGGAGTAAGGGAACACACAAAGCCTACAGGTCGGAGCCACTGGGCCTGCGAAAGGCATACCAAGGCAAGTATGGCAGTGCACAAACCTTGGTCCTTACAAAACTGTATCATCTGGAACACCGACTGTACTGGAGACAAAAGCCTCAGGATCATAGAATCATAGAATTGTTAGGGTTGGAAAGGACCTTAAGATCGTCTAGTCCCAATACCCCTGTCATGGGTAGGCACAGCTCACACTAAACCACGTCACCCAACGCTCTGTCTAACGTGGCCTTGAACACCACCAGAGATGGAGCATTCACAACTTCCTTAGTCAACCCATTCCAGTGTCTCGCCACCCTTAGAACTTCTTCCTTATATCCAATCTAAACTTCCTCTGTTTAACTTTTAACCCATTACCCCTTGTCCTATCGCTACAGTCGCTAATTAAGAGTCCCTCCCCAGCATCCATATATGGTGTCATAAAGGTTAGGGTTACAGTTCAAAAACCCACAAAGCCTAGAGTTCCAGAGACACTGGGGCTGCAAAAGTTATATCAAGACGAGTATGGCACTGCACCAATATTGGTCCTTGCACACCTTTCACATGAGGAGACCCCATGGGGGTGAAAACTTGAGTGTCAGTATTACAGTTTAAAAAAGTTTAGGGTTAGGGTTAGGGTTCAAAGAGCCCCAAAGCCTACAGGTCCAGAGACGCTGGTGCTGTAAAAGCCATACTAAGACGAGTACGACACTGCACCAAATTTGGTCCTTACAAAAATGTCTCGTGAGGAACACTCATGGTGGTGCAGATGTGGGAATCAATGTTACGGTTTCCAAAAGTTTAGGGTTAGGGCTAAAGTTCATAGAGCCACAAAGCCAACACGTTCAAAAACACTGGGGCTGCAAAAAGCATGACAAGGTGAGTATGGCACTGCACCAACATTGGTCCTAACAAATCTTTCTCATGTGAAACAACCATGGTGCTGGAGACATGAGCCTCACTATTATGGTTTAAAAAAGTTTAGGGTTAGGGTTCAAAGAGCCACCAAGCCTACAGGTCCAGAGACACTGGGGCTGCAAAAAAGCATACCAGGACGAGTACGGCACCTCACCATCATTGGTACTTGCAGAACTTTCTCATCTGGAACACCGATTGTACTGGAGACCACATACATCCTCAGTATTTACGGTGTCAAAGAGGTTACGGTTACACTTAGAATTAGCGTTCAGGGAGCAAAAAAGCATACTGCTCCAGATACACGGGGGCTCCAAAAGGCACACCAAGATGAGTACAAAACTGTACCAACATTGTTCCTTACAAATCTTTCTAATGAGGAAAACCCATGGTGCTGGAGATGTAAGCCTCAGTATTACGGTTTCAAAAAGTTTAGGGTTATGGTTTGGGTTAGGGTTCAAAAAGCCACAAAGCCTACAGGTCCAGAGAAACTGGGTCTGCAAGATGCACACCAAGATGAGTAGGGCACTGCACAAACCTTGTTCCTTACACACATTTCTCACCTGGAATACCGACTGTACTGGAGACAAAAGCCTCTGTCTTATGGTTTCAAAAAGTTTAGAGGTAGGGTTAGGGTTCAAAGAGTAACAAAGCCTATAGGTCCAGAGAAATAGGGGTTGCAAAAAGCATACCAAGAAAAGTACAGCTCTGCACCAGCATTGGGCCTTAAACCTCTTTAGAGTGTGAGACACCCACGGTGCTGGAGACGTGAGCATCAGTTCCACGTGCCATTCAGGGTAGGGTTATGGTTCAGAGAGCCGCAAAGCCGACAGGTCCAGAGCCACTGGGGCTGCAATAGTCATACCAAGACGATTATGGCACTGCACCGACATTGGTCCTTGGAGACCTTTCTCATCTGGAACACCGATGGTACTGGCGATCACAGCCTCAGTATTATGGTGTCATACAGGTTAGGCTTACAGTCAGATTTAGGGGTCAGGGAGCTACAAAGCCTACATGGGTCCAGAGACACTGCGACCGTAAAAGGCTTACCAAGATGAGTACATCACTGCACAAGCATTCGTTCTTGCAGACCCTTCTTATCTGAAACACCTACTGTACATACCACATACATCCTCAGTATTTACAGTGTAATAGCTGTTACGTTACGGCTAGAATTAGTGTTCAAGGAGCCACAAGGTCTACAGGTCTAGAGTCATTCGGCCTGCAAAAGCCATACCAAGATGTGTACAACACTGCAAAAACATTGGGTCTTGCACAATTTTCACATCCGGATCACTGACTGTACTGGAGACCACTGCCTCAGTAGCATGCTTTCAAAGCTTTAGTGTCAGGGTTAGAGTTAGAGTTCAAAAAGCCACAAACCCTATAGGTCCAGAGATTTTGGGGCTGCAAAAGGCATACCAAGATGAGTACTACAATTCACCAACATTAGTCCTTACAAAACCTTTCATGAGGAACACCCATGGTGGTAGAGACATGAGCCACAGGATTAGACTTTCAAAAAGTTTAGGGTTAGGGTTAGGGTTCAAAGATCCACAAAGCCTACAGGTCCAGAGACATTGCGGCTGAAAAGGCATACCAAAGCAAGTATGGCACTGCACAAACATTGGTCCTTGCACACATTTCTCATGTGGAAAATCCGCCAGTACTGTACTCAGGTTTCAAAAACTTTAGGGTTAGTGTTAGGGTTAAGTTCAAAGATGCACAAAGCCTAAAGGTCCAGAGATCCTGGGGCTGCAAAACACATGCCAAGAGGAGTACGGCACTGCAAAAACATTGCACCTTACACCACGTGTTCATGTGGGACACCCAAGCTGCTGGGGGCGTACGCAGTATTATCCTGTGCCATTCAGAACAGGCTTAGGGTTGAAAGAGCTACAAAGCCTACAGGTCCAGAGACACTGGGGCAGCAAAAGGCATACCAAGGTGAGTACAGCACTGCACCAACATCGGTCCTTTAACAACTTTCTCATGAGGAACTCCCATGGTGGTGAAGACATAAGCCTCAGTATTAGGGGTTAGGGGTTAGGGCTTGGCTTAGGCTTCAAAAAGCCACAAAGCCTACGGGTCCAGAGACACTGGGGCTGCAAAAGGCATACCAAGATGGGTACTACAATTCACCAACATTAGTCCTTACAAAACCGTTCATGAGGAACACCCATGGTGGTAGAGACATGAGCCACAGGATTAGACTTTCAAAAAGTTTAGGGTTAGGGTTAGGGTTAGGGTTCAAAGATCCACAAAGCCTACAGGTCCAGAGACATTGCGGCTGAAAAGGCATACCAAGGCAAGTATGGCACTGCACAAACATTGGTCCTTGCGCACCTTTCTCATGCGGAAAATCCGCCAGTACTGTACTCAGGTTTCAAAAACTTTAGGGTTAGTGTTAGGGTTAAGTTCAAAGATGCACAAAGCCTAAAGGTCCAGAGATCCTGGGGCTGCAAAACACATGCCAAGAGGAGTACGGCACTGCAAAAACATTGCACCTTACACCACGTGTTCATGTGGGACACCCAAGCTGCTGGGGGCGTACGCAATATTATCCTGTGCCATTCAGGACAGGCTTAGGGTTGAAAGAGCTACAAAGCCTACAGGTCCAGAGACACTGGGGCTGCAAAAGGCATACCAAGGTGAGTACAGCACTGCACCAACATAGGTCCTTTAACAACTTTCTCATGAGGAACTCCCATGGTGGTGAAGACATAAGCCTCAGTATTAGGGGTTAGGGGTTAGGGCTTGGCTTAGGCTTCAAAAAGCCACAAAGCCTACGGGTCCAGAGACACTGGGGCTGCAAAAAGGCATACCAAGATGAGTACAGCACTGCACCAACATTAGTCCTTACAAAACCTTTCATGAGGAACACCCATGGTGGTCGAGACATGAGCCACAGGATTATACTTTCAAAAAGTTTAGGGTTAGGGTTAGGGTTAGGATTCAAAGATCCACAAAGCCTACAGGTCCAGAGACATTGCGGCTGAAAAGGCATACCAAGGCAAGTATGGCACTGCACAAACATTGGTCCTTGCGCACCTTTCTCATGCGGAAAATCCGCCAGTACTGTACTCAGGTTTCAAAAACTTTAGGGTTAGTGTTAGGGTTAAGTTCAAAGATGCACAAAGCCTAAAGGTCCAGAGATCCTGGGGCTGCAAAACACATGCCAAGAGGAGTACGGCACTGCAAAAACATTGCACCTTACACCATGTGTTCATGTGGGACACCCAAGCTGCTGGGGGCGTACGCAATATTATCCTGTGCCATTCAGAACAGGCTTAGGGTTGAAAGAGCTACAAAGCCTACAGGTCCAGAGACACTGGGGCAGCAAAAGGCATACCAAGGTGAGTACAGCACTGCACCAACATCGGTCCTTTAACAACTTTCTCATGAGGAACTCCCATGGTGGTGAAGACATAAGCCTCAGTATTAGGGGTTAGGGGTTAGGGCTTGGCTTAGGCTTCAAAAAGCCACAAAGCCTACGGGTCCAGAGACACTGGGGCTGCCAAAGGCATACCAAGATGAGTACTACAATTCACCAACATTAGTCCTTACAAAACCGTTCATGAGGAACACCCATGGTGGTAGAGACATGAGCCACAGGATTAGACTTTCAAAAAGTTTAGGGTTAGGGTTAGGGTTAGGGTTCAAAGATCCACAAAGCCTACAGGTCCAGAGACATTGCGGCTGAAAAGGCATACCAAAGCAAGTATGGCACTGCACAAACATTGGTCCTTGCACACCTTTCTCATGCGGAAAATCCGCCAGTACTGTACTCAGGTTTCAAAAACTTTAGGGTTAGTGTTAGGGTTAAGTTCAAAGATGCACAAAGCCTAAAGGTCCAGAGATCCTGGGGCTGCAAAACACATGCCAAGAGGAGTACGGCACTGCAAAAACATTGCACCTTACACCACTTGTTCATGTGGGACACCCAAGCTGCTGGGGGCGTACGCAATATTATCCTGTGCCATTCAGGACAGGCTTAGGGTTGAAAGAGTTACAAAGCCTACGGGTCCAGAGACACTGGGGCTGCAAAAGGCATACCAAGATGAGTACAGCACTGCACCAACATAGGTCCTTTAACAACTTTCTCATGAGGAACTCCCATGGTGGTGAAGACATAAGCCTCAGTATTAGGGGTTAGGGGTTAGGGCTTGGCTTAGGCTTGAAAAAGCCACAAAGCCTACGGGTCCAGAGACACTGGGGCTGCAAAAGGCATACCAAGATGGGTACTACAATTCACCAACATTAGTCCTTACAAAACCGTTCATGAGGAACACCCATGGTGGTAGAGACATGAGCCACAGGATTAGACTTTCAAAAAGTTTAGGGTTAGGGTTAGGGTTAGGGTTCAAAGATCCACAAAGCCTACAGGTCCAGAGACATTGCGGCTGAAAAGGCATACCAAGGCAAGTATGGCACTGCACAAACATTGGTCCTTGCGCACCTTTCTCATGCGGAAAATCCGCCAGTACTCTACTCAGGTTTCAAAAACTTTAGGGTTAGTGTTAGGGTTAAGTTCAAAGATGCACAAAGCCTAAAGGTCCAGAGATCCTGGGGCTGCAAAACACATGCCAAGAGGAGTACGGCACTGCAAAAACATTGCACCTTACACCACGTGTTCATGTGGGACACCCAAGCTGCTGGGGGCGTACGCAATATTATCCTGTGCCATTCAGGACAGGCTTAGGGTTGAAAGAGCTACAAAGCCTACAGGTCCAGAGACACTGGGGCTGCAAAAGGCATACCAAGGTGAGTACAGCACTGCACCAACATCGGTCCTTTAACAACTTTCTCATGAGGAACTCCCATGGTGGTGAAGACATAAGCCTCAGTATTAGGGGTTAGGGGTTAGGGCTTGGCTTAGGCTTCAAAAAGCCACAAAGCCTACGGGTCCAGAGACACTGGGGCTGCAAAAGGCATACCAAGATGAGTACTACAATTCACCAACATTAGTCCTTACAAAACCTTTCATGAGGAACACCCATGGTGGTAGAGACATGAGCCACAGGATTAGACTTTCAAAAAGTTTAGGGTTAGGGTTAGGGTTCAAAGATCCACAAAGCCTACAGGTCCAGAGACATTGCGGCTGAAAAGGCATACCAAGGCAAGTATGGCACTGCACAAACATTGGTCCTTGCGCACCTTTCTCATGCGGAAAATCCGCCAGTACTGTACTCAGGTTTCAAAAACTTTAGGGTTAGTGTTAGGGTTAAGTTCAAAGATGCACAAAGCCTAAAGGTCCAGAGATCCTGGGGCTGCAAAACACATGCCAAGAGGAGTACGGCACTGCAAAAACATTGCACCTTACACCACGTGTTCATGTGGGACACCCAAGCTGCTGGGGGCGTACGCAATATTATCCTGTGCCATTCAGGACAGGCTTAGGGTTGAAAGAGCTACAAAGCCTACAGGTCCAGAGACACTGGGGCTGCAAAAGGCATACCAAGATGAGTACAGCACTGCACCAACATCGGTCCTTTAACAACTTTCTCATGAGGACCTCCCATGGTGGTGAAGACATAAGCCTCAGTATTAGGGGTTAGGGGTTAGGGCTTGGCTTAGGCTTGAAAAAGCCACAAAGCCTACGGGTCCAGAGACACTGGGGCTGCAAAAGGCATAGCAAGATGAGTACAGCACTGCACCAACATTAGTCCTTACAAAACCTTTCATGAGGAACACCCATGGTGGTCGAGACATGAGCCACAGGATTAGACTTTCAAAAAGTTTAGGGTTAGGGTTAGGGTTCAAAGATCCACAAAGCCTACAGGTCCAGAGACATTGCGGCTGAAAAGGCATACCAAGGCAAGTATGGCACTGCACAAACATTGGTCCTTGCACACCTTTCTCATGCGGAAAATCCGCCAGTACTGTACTCAGGTTTCAAAAACTTTAGGGTTAGTGTTAGGGTTAAGTTCAAAGATTCACAAAGCCTAAAGGTCGAGAGATCCTGGGGCTGCAAAACACATGCCAAGAGGAGTACGGCACTGCAAAAACATTGCACCTTACACCACGTGTTCATGTGGGACACCCAAGCTGCTGGGGGCGTACGCAATATTATCCTGTACCATTCAGGACAGGCTTAGGGTTGAAAGAGCTACAAAGCCTACAGGTCCAGAGACACTGGGGCTGCAAAAGGCATACCAAGGTGAGTACAGCACTGCACCAACATCGGTCCTTTAACAACTTTCTCATGAGGAACTCCCATGGTGGTGAAGACATAAGCCTCAGTATTAGGGGTTAGGGGTTAGGGCTTGGCTTAGGCTTCAAAAAGCCACAAAGCCTACGGGTCCAGAGACACTGGGGCTGCAAAAGGCATACCAAGATGAGTACAGCACTGCACCAACATTAGTCCTTACAAAACCTTTCATGAGGAACACCCATGGTGGTAGAGACATGAGCCACAGGATTAGACTTTCAAAAAGTTTAGGGTTAGGGTTAGGGTTAGGGTTCAAAGATCCACAAAGCCTACAGGTCCAGAGACATTGCGGCTGAAAAGGCATACCAAGGCAAGTATGGCACTGCACAAACATTGGTCCTTGCACACCTTTCTCATGCGGAAAATCCGCCAGTACTGTACTCAGGTTTCAAAAACTTTAGGGTTAGTGTTAGGGTTAAGTTCAAAGATGCACAAAGCCTAAAGGTCCAGAGATCCTGGGGCTGCAAAACACATGCCAAGAGGAGTACGGCACTGCAAAAACATTGCACCTTACACCACGTGTTCATGTGGGACACCCAAGCTGCTGGGGGCGTACGCAATATTATCCTGTGCCATTCAGGACAGGCTTAGGGTTGAAAGAGCTACAAAGCCTACAGGTCCAGAGACACTGGGGCTGCAAAAGGCATACCAAGATGAGTACAGCACTGCACCAACATCGGTCCTTTAACAACTTTCTCATGAGGACCTCCCATGGTGGTGAAGACATAAGCCTCAGTATTAGGGGTTAGGGGTTAGGGCTTGGCTTAGGCTTGAAAAAGCCACAAAGCCTACGGGTCCAGAGACACTGGGGCTGCAAAAGGCATAGCAAGATGAGTACAGCACTGCACCAACATTAGTCCTTACAAAACCTTTCATGAGGAACACCCATGGTGGTCGAGACATGAGCCACAGGATTAGACTTTCAAAAAGTTTAGGGTTAGGGTTAGGGTTCAAAGATCCACAAAGCCTACAGGTCCAGAGACATTGCGGCTGAAAAGGCATACCAAGGCAAGTATGGCACTGCACAAACATTGGTCCTTGCACACCTTTCTCATGCGGAAAATCCGCCAGTACTGTACTCAGGTTTCAAAAAATTTAGGGTTAGTGTTAGGGTTAAGTTCAAAGATTCACAAAGCCTAAAGGTCGAGAGATCCTGGGGCTGCAAAACACATGCCAAGAGGAGTACGGCACTGCAAAAACATTGCACCTTACACCACGTGTTCATGTGGGACACCCAAGCTGCTGGGGGCGTACGCAATATTATCCTGTACCATTCAGGACAGGCTTAGGGTTGAAAGAGCTACAAAGCCTACAGGTCCAGAGACACTGGGGCTGCAAAAGGCATACCAAGGTGAGTACAGCACTGCACCAACATCGGTCCTTTAACAACTTTCTCATGAGGAACTCCCATGGTGGTGAAGACATAAGCCTCAGTATTAGGGGTTAGGGGTTAGGGCTTGGCTTAGGCTTCAAAAAGCCACAAAGCCTACGGGTCCAGAGACACTGGGGCTGCAAAAGGCATACCAAGATGAGTACAGCACTGCACCAACATTAGTCCTTACAAAACCTTTCATGAGGAACACCCATGGTGGTAGAGACATGAGCCACAGGATTAGACTTTCAAAAAGTTTAGGGTTAGGGTTAGGGTTAGGGTTCAAAGATCCACAAAGCCTACAGGTCCAGAGACATTGCGGCTGAAAAGGCATACCAAGGCAAGTATGGCACTGCACAAACATTGGTCCTTGCACACCTTTCTCATGCGGAAAATCCGCCAGTACTGTACTCAGGTTTCAAAAACTTTAGGGTTAGTGTTAGGGTTAAGTTCAAAGATGCACAAAGCCTAAAGGTCCAGAGATCCTGGGGCTGCAAAACACATGCCAAGAGGAGTACGGCACTGCAAAAACATTGCACCTTACACCACGTGTTCATGTGGGACACCCAAGCTGCTGGGGGCGTACGCAATATTATCCTGTGCCATTCAGGACAGGCTTAGGGTTGAAAGAGCTACAAAGCCTACAGGTCCAGAGACACTGGGGCTGCAAAAGGCATACCAAGATGAGTACAGCACTGCACCAACATCGGTCCTTTAACAACTTTCTCATGAGGAACTCCCATGGTGGTGAAGACATAAGCCTCAGTATTAGGGGTTAGGGGTTAGGGCTTGGCTTAGGCTTCAAAAAGCCACAAAGCCTACAGGTCCAGAGACACTGGGGCTGCAAAAGGCATACCAAGATGGGTACTACAATTCACCAACATTAGTCCTTACAAAACCTTTCATGAGGAACACCCATGGTGGTCGAGACATGAGCCACAGGATTATACTTTCAAAAAGTTTAGGGTTAGGGTTAGGGTTAGGATTCAAAGATCCACAAAGCCTACAGGTCCAGAGACATTGCGGCTGAAAAGGCATACCAAGGCAAGTATGGCACTGCACAAACATTGGTCCTTGCGCACCTTTCTCATGCGGAAAATCCGCCAGTACTGTACTCAGGTTTCAAAAACTTTAGGGTTAGTGTTAGGGTTAAGTTCAAAGATGCACAAAGCCTAAAGGTCCAGAGATCCTGGGGCTGCAAAACACATGCCAAGAGGAGTACGGCACTGCAAAAACATTGCACCTTACACCATGTGTTCATGTGGGACACCCAAGCTGCTGGGGGCGTACGCAATATTATCCTGTGCCATTCAGAACAGGCTTAGGGTTGAAAGAGCTACAAAGCCTACAGGTCCAGAGACACTGGGGCAGCAAAAGGCATACCAAGGTGAGTACAGCACTGCACCAACATCGGTCCTTTAACAACTTTCTCATGAGGAACTCCCATGGTGGTGAAGACATAAGCCTCAGTATTAGGGGTTAGGGGTTAGGGCTTGGCTTAGGCTTCAAAAAGCCACAAAGCCTACGGGTCCAGAGACACTGGGGCTGCCAAAGGCATACCAAGATGAGTACTACAATTCACCAACATTAGTCCTTACAAAACCGTTCATGAGGAACACCCATGGTGGTAGAGACATGAGCCACAGGATTAGACTTTCAAAAAGTTTAGGGTTAGGGTTAGGGTTAGGGTTCAAAGATCCACAAAGCCTACAGGTCCAGAGACATTGCGGCTGAAAAGGCATACCAAAGCAAGTATGGCACTGCACAAACATTGGTCCTTGCACACCTTTCTCATGCGGAAAATCCGCCAGTACTCTACTCAGGTTTCAAAAACTTTAGGGTTAGTGTTAGGGTTAAGTTCAAAGATGCACAAAGCCTAAAGGTCCAGAGATCCTGGGGCTGCAAAACACATGCCAAGAGGAGTACGGCACTGCAAAAACATTGCACCTTACACCACGTGTTCATGTGGGACACCCAAGCTGCTGGGGGCGTACGCAATATTATCCTGTGCCATTCAGGACAGGCTTAGGGTTGAAAGAGTTACAAAGCCTACGGGTCCAGAGACACTGGGGCTGCAAAAGGCATACCAAGATGAGTACAGCACTGCACCAACATAGGTCCTTTAACAACTTTCTCATGAGGAACTCCCATGGTGGTGAAGACATAAGCCTCAGTATTAGGGGTTAGGGGTTAGGGCTTGGCTTAGGCTTCAAAAAGCCACAAAGCCTACGGGTCCAGAGACACTGGGGCTGCAAAAGGCATACCAAGATGGGTACTACAATTCACCAACATTAGTCCTTACAAAACCGTTCATGAGGAACACCCATGGTGGTAGAGACATGAGCCACAGGATTAGACTTTCAAAAAGTTTAGGGTTAGGGTTAGGGTTAGGGTTCAAAGATCCACAAAGCCTACAGGTCCAGAGACATTGCGGCTGAAAAGGCATACCAAGGCAAGTATGGCACTGCACAAACATTGGTCCTTGCGCACCTTTCTCATGCGGAAAATCCGCCAGTACTGTACTCAGGTTTCAAAAACTTTAGGGTTAGTGTTAGGGTTAAGTTCAAAGATGCACAAAGCCTAAAGGTCCAGAGATCCTGGGGCTGCAAAACACATGCCAAGAGGAGTACGGCACTGCAAAAACATTGCACCTTACACCACGTGTTCATGTGGGACACCCAAGCTGCTGGGGGCGTACGCAATATTATCCTGTGCCATTCAGGACAGGCTTAGGGTTGAAAGAGCTACAAAGCCTACAGGTCCAGAGACACTGGGGCTGCAAAAGGCATACCAAGATGAGTACAGCACTGCACCAACATCGGTCCTTTAACAACTTTCTCATGAGGACCTCCCATGGTGGTGAAGACATAAGCCTCAGTATTAGGGGTTAGGGGTTAGGGCTTGGCTTAGGCTTGAAAAAGCCACAAAGCCTACGGGTCCAGAGACACTGGGGCTGCAAAAGGCATAGCAAGATGAGTACAGCACTGCACCAACATTAGTCCTTACAAAACCTTTCATGAGGAACACCCATGGTGGTCGAGACATGAGCCACAGGATTAGACTTTCAAAAAGTTTAGGGTTAGGGTTAGGGTTCAAAGATCCACAAAGCCTACAGGTCCAGAGACATTGCGGCTGAAAAGGCATACCAAGGCAAGTATGGCACTGCACAAACATTGGTCCTTGCACACCTTTCTCATGCGGAAAATCCGCCAGTACTGTACTCAGGTTTCAAAAACTTTAGGGTTAGTGTTAGGGTTAAGTTCAAAGATTCACAAAGCCTAAAGGTCGAGAGATCCTGGGGCTGCAAAACACATGCCAAGAGGAGTACGGCACTGCAAAAACATTGCACCTTACACCACGTGTTCATGTGGGACACCCAAGCTGCTGGGGGCGTACGCAATATTATCCTGTACCATTCAGGACAGGCTTAGGGTTGAAAGAGCTACAAAGCCTACAGGTCCAGAGACACTGGGGCTGCAAAAGGCATACCAAGGTGAGTACAGCACTGCACCAACATCGGTCCTTTAACAACTTTCTCATGAGGAACTCCCATGGTGGTGAAGACATAAGCCTCAGTATTAGGGGTTAGGGGTTAGGGCTTGGCTTAGGCTTCAAAAAGCCACAAAGCCTACGGGTCCAGAGACACTGGGGCTGCAAAAGGCATACCAAGATGAGTACAGCACTGCACCAACATTAGTCCTTACAAAACCTTTCATGAGGAACACCCATGGTGGTAGAGACATGAGCCACAGGATTATACTTTCAAAAAGTTTAGGGTTAGGGTTAGGGTTAGGGTTCAAAGATCCACAAAGCCTACAGGTCCAGAGACATTGCGGCTGAAAAGGCATACCAAGGCAAGTATGGCACTGCACAAACATTGGTCCTTGCACACCTTTCTCATGCGGAAAATCCGCCAGTACTGTACTCAGGTTTCAAAAACTTTAGGGTTAGTGTTAGGGTTAAGTTCAAAGATGCACAAAGCCTAAAGGTCCAGAGATCCTGGGGCTGCAAAACACATGCCAAGAGGAGTACGGCACTGCAAAAACATTGCACCTTACACCACGTGTTCATGTGGGACACCCAAGCTGCTGGGGGCGTACGCAATATTATCCTGTGCCATTCAGGACAGGCTTAGGGTTGAAAGAGCTACAAAGCCTACAGGTCCAGAGACACTGGGGCTGCAAAAGGCATACCAAGATGAGTACAGCACTGCACCAACATCGGTCCTTTAACAACTTTCTCATGAGGAACTCCCATGGTGGTGAAGACATAAGCCTCAGTATTAGGGGTTAGGGGTTAGGGCTTGGCTTAGGCTTCAAAAAGCCACAAAGCCTACAGGTCCAGAGACACTGGGGCTGCAAAAGGCATACCAAGATGGGTACTACAATTCACCAACATTAGTCCTTACAAAACCGTTCATGAGGAACACCCATGGTGGTAGAGACATGAGCCACAGTATTATACTTTCAAAAAGTTTAGGGTTAGGGTTAGGGTTAGGGTTCAAAGATCCACAAAGCCTACAGGTCCAGAGACATTGTGGCTGAAAAGGCATACCAAGGCAAGTATGGCACTGCACAAACATTGGTCCTTGCACACCTTTCTCATGCGGAAAATCCGCCAGTACTGTACTCAGGTTTCAAAAACTTTAGGGTTAGTGTTAGGGTTAAGTTCAAAGATTCACAAAGCCTAAAGGTCGAGAGATCCTGGGGCTGCAAAACACATGCCAAGAGGAGTACGGCACTGCAAAAACATTGCACCTTACACCACGTGTTCATGTGGGACACCCAAGCTGCTGGGGGCGTACGCAATATTATCCTGTACCATTCAGGACAGGCTTAGGGTTGAAAGAGCTACAAAGCCTACAGGTCCAGAGACACTGGGGCTGCAAAAGGCATACCAAGGTGAGTACAGCACTGCACCAACATCGGTCCTTTAACAACTTTCTCATGAGGAACTCCCATGGTGGTGAAGACATAAGCCTCAGTATTAGGGGTTAGGGGTTAGGGCTTGGCTTAGGCTTCAAAAAGCCACAAAGCCTACAGGTCCAGAGACACTGGGGCTGCAAAAGGCATACCAAGATGAGTACAGCACTGCACCAACATTAGTCCTTACAAAACCTTTCATGAGGAACACCCATGGTGGTAGAGACATGAGCCACAGGATTAGACTTTCAAAAAGTTTAGGGTTAGGGTTAGGGTTAGGGTTCAAAGATCCACAAAGCCTACAGGTCCAGAGACATTGCGGCTGAAAAGGCATACCAAGGCAAGTATGGCACTGCACAAACATTGGTCCTTGCACACCTTTCTCATACGGAAAATCCGCCAGTACTGTACTCAGGTTTCAAAAACTTTAGGGTTAGTGTTAGGGTTAAGTTCAAAGATGCACAAAGCCTAAAGGTCCAGAGATCCTGGGGATGCAAAACACATGCCAAGAGGAGTACGGCACTGCAAAAACATTGCACCTTACACCACGTGTTCATGTGGGACACCCAAGCTGCTGGGGGCGTACACAATATTATCCTGTGCCATTCAGGACAGGCTTAGGGTTGAAAGAGCTACAAAGCCTACGGGTCCAGAGACACTGGGGCTACAAAAGGCATACCAAGATGAGTACAGCACTGCACCAACATAGGTCCTTTAACAACTTTCTCATGAGGAACTCCCATGGTGGTGAAGACATAAGCCTCAGTATTAGGGGTTAGGGGTTAGGGCTTGGCTTAGGCTTCAGAAAGCCACAAAGCCTACGGGTCCAGAGACACTGGGGCTGCAAAAGGCATACCAAGATGGGTACTACAATTCACCAACATTAGTCCTTACAAAACCGTTCATGAGGAACACCCATGGTGGTAGAGACATGAGTCACAGGATTATATTTTCAAAATGTTTAGGGTTAGGGTTAGGGTTAGGGTTCAAAGATCCACAAAGCCTACAGGTCCAGAGACATTGCGGCTGAAAAGGCATACCAGGAGGAGTATGGCACTGCACAAACATTGGTCCTTGCGCACCTTTCTCATGCGGAAAATCCGCCAGTACTGTACTCAGGTTTCAAAAACTTTAGGGTTAGTGTTAGGGTTAAGTTCAAAGATGCACAAAGCCTAAAGGTCCAGAGATCCTGGGGCTGCAAAACACATGCCAAGAGGAGTACGGCACTGCAAAAACATTGCACCTTACACCACGTGTTCATGTGGGACACCCAAGCTGCTGGGGGCGTACGCAATATTATCCTGTGCCATTCAGGACAGGCTTAGCGTTGAAAGAGCTACAAAACCTACAGGTCCAGAGACACTGGGGCTGCAAAAGGCATACCAAGGTGAGTACAGCACTGCACCAGCACAGGTCCTTTAACAACTTTCTCATGAGGAACTCCCATGGTGGTGAAGACATAAGCCTCAGTATTAGGGGTTAGGGGTTAGGGCTTGGCTTAGGCTTCAGAAAGCCACAAAGCCTACGGGTCCAGAGACACTGGGGCTGCAAAAGGCATACCAAGATGAGTACTACAATTCACCAACATTAGTCCTTACAAAACCTTTCATGAGGAACACCCATGGTGGTAGAGACATGAGCCACAGGATTAGACTTTCAAAAAGTTTAGGGTTAGGGTTAGGGTTAGGGTTCAAAGATCCACAAAGCCTACAGGTCCAGAGACATTGTGGCTGAAAAGGCATACCAAGGCAAGTATGGCACTGCACAAACATTGGTCCTTGCGCACCTTTCTCATGCGGAAAATCCGCCAGTACTGTACTCAGGTTTCAAAAACTTTAGGGTTAGTGTTAGGGTTAAGTTCAAAGATGCACAAAGCCTAAAGGTCCAGAGATCCTGGGGCTGCAAAACACATGCCAAGAGGAGTACGGCACTGCAAAAACATTGCACCTTACACCACGTGTTCATGTGGGACACCCAAGCTGCTGGGGGCGTACGCAATATTATCCTGTGCCATTCAGGACAGGCTTAGCGTTGAAAGAGCTACAAAACCTACAGGTCCAGAGACACTGGGGCTGCAAAAGGCATACCAAGGTGAGTACAGCACTGCACCAGCACAGGTCCTTTAACAACTTTCTCATGAGGAACTCCCATGGTGGTGAAGACATAAGCCTCAGTATTAGGGGTTAGGGGTTAGGGCTTGGCTTATGCTTCAAAAAGCCACAAAGCCTACGGGTCCAGAGACACTGGGGCTGCAAAAGGCATACCAAGATGAGTACAGCACTGCACCAACATTAGTCCTTACAAAACCTTTCATGAGGAACACCCATGGTGGTAGAGACATGAGCCACAGGATTATACTTTCAAAAAGTTTAGGGTTAGGGTTAGGGTTAGGGTTCAAAGATCCACAAAACCTACAGGTCCAGAGACATTGCGGCTGAAAAGGCATACCAAGGCAAGTATGGCACTGCACAAACATTGGTCCTTGCACACCTTTCTCATGCGGAAAATCCGCCAGTACTGTACTCAGGTTTCAAAAACTTTAGGGTTAGTGTTAGGGTTAAGTTCAAAGATGCACAAAGCCTAATGGTCCAGAGATCCTGGGGCTGCAAAACACATGCCAAGAGGAGTACGGCACTGCAAAAACATTGCACCTTACACCACTTGTTCATGTCGGACACCCAAGCTGCTGGGGGCGTACGCAATATTATCCTGTGCCATTCAGGACAGGCTTAGCGTTGAAAGAGCTACAAAGCCTACAGGTCCAGAGACACTGGGGCTGCAAAAGGCATACCAAGGTGAGTACAGCACTGCACCAACATAGGTCCTTTAACAACTTTCTCATGAGGAACTCCCATGGTGGTGAAGACATAAGCCTCAGTATTAGGGGTTAGGGGTTAGGGCTTGGCTTAGGCTTCAAAAAGCCACAAAGACTACGGGTCCAGAGACACTGGGGCTGCAAAAGGCATACCAAGATGAGTACAGCACTGCACCAACATTAGTCCTTACAAAACCTTTCATGAGGAACACCCATGGTGGTAGAGAAATGAGCCACAGGATTATACTTTCAAAAAGTTTAGGGTTAGGGTTAGGGTTCAAAGATCCACAAAGCCTACTGGTCCAGAGACATTGCGGCTGAAAAGGCATATCAAGGCAAGTATGGCACTGCACAAACATTGGTCCTTGCGCACCTTTCTCATGCGGAAAATCCGCCAGTACTGTACTCAGGTTTCAAAAAATTTAGGGTTAGTGTTAGGGTTAAGTTCAAAGATGCACAAAGCCTAAAGGTCCAGAGATCCTGGGGCTGCAAAACACATGCCAAGAGGAGTACGGCACTGCAAAAACATTGCACCTTACACCACGTGTTCATGTGGGACACCCAAGCTGCTGGGGGCGTACGCAATATTATCCTGTGCCATTCAGGACAGTCTTAGCGTTGAAAGAGCTACAAAACCTACAGGTCCAGAGACACTGGGGCTGCAAAAGGCATACCAAGGTGAGTACAGCACTGCACCAGCACAGGTCCTTTAACAACTTTCTCATGAGGAACTCCCATGGTGGTGAAGACATAAGCCTCAGTATTAGGGGTTAGGGGTTAGGGCTTGGCTTAGGCTTCAGAAAGCCACAAAGCCTACGGGTCCAGAGACACTGGGGCTGCAAAAGGCATACCAAGATGAGTACTACAATTCACCAACATTAGTCCTTACAAAACCTTTCATGAGGAACACCCATGGTGGTAGAGACATGAGCCACAGGATTAGACTTTCAAAAAGTTTAGGGTTAGGGTTAGGGTTAGGGTTCAAAGATCCACAAAGCCTACAGGTCCAGAGACATTGTGGCTGAAAAGGCATACCAAGGCAAGTATGGCACTGCACAAACATTGGTCCTTGCACACCTTTCTCATGCGGAAAATCCGCCAGTACTCTACTCAGGTTTCAAAAACTTTAGGGTTAGTGTTAGGGTTAAGTTCAAAGATGCAGAAAGCCTAAAGGTCCAGAGATCCTGGGGCTGCAAAACACATGCCAAGAGGAGTACGGCACTGCAAAAACATTGCACCTTACACCACTTGTTCATGTGGGACACCCAAGCTGCTGGGGGCGTACGCAATATTATCCTGTGCCATTCAGGACAGGCTTAGGGTTGAAAGAGCTACAAAGCCTACAGGTCCAGAGACACTGGGGCTGCAAAAGGCATACCAAGGTGAGTACAGCACTGCACCAGCACAGGTCCTTTAACAACTTTCTCATGAGGAACTCCCATGGTGGTGAAGACATAAGCCTCAGTATTAGGGGTTAGGGGTTAGGGCTTGGCTTACGCTTCAAAAAGCCACAAAGCCTACGGGTCCAGAGACACTGGGGCTGCAAAAGGCATACCAAGATGGGTACTACAATTCACCAACATTAGTCCTTACAAAACCGTTCATGAGGAACACCCATGGTGGTAGAGACATGAGTCACAGGATTATATTTTCAAAATGTTTAGAGTTAGGGTTAGAGTTAGGGTTCAAAGATCCACAAAGCCTACAGGTCCAGAGACATTGCGGCTGAAAAGGCATACCAAGGCAAGTATGGCACTGCACAAACATTGGTCCTTGCGCACCTTTCTCATGCGGAAAATCCGCCAGTACTCTACTCAGGTTTCAAAAACTTTAGGGTTAGTGTTAGGGTTAAGTTCAAAGATGCAGAAAGCCTAAAGGTCCAGAGATCCTGGGGCTGCAAAACACATGCCAAGAGGAGTACGGCACTGCAAAAACATTGCACCTTACACCATGTGTTCATGTGGGACACCCAAGCTGCTGGGGGCGTACGCAATATTATCCTGTACCATTCAGGACAGGCTTAGCGTTGAAAGAGCTACAAAACCTACAGGTCCAGAGACACTGGGGCTGCAAAAGGCATACCAAGGTGAGTACAGCACTGCACCAGCACAGGTCCTTTAACAACTTTCTCATGAGGAACTCCCATGGTGGTGAAGACATAAGCCTCAGTATTAGGGGTTAGGGGTTAGGGCTTGGCTTAGGCTTCAGAAAGCCACAAAGCCTACGGGTCCAGAGACACTGGGGCTGCAAAAGGCATACCAAGATGAGTACTACAATTCACCAACATTAGTCCTTACAAAACCTTTCATGAGGAACACCCATGGTGGTAGAGACATGAGCCACAGGATTAGACTTTCAAAAAGTTTAGGGTTAGGGTTAGGGTTAGGGTTCAAAGATCCACAAAGCCTACAGGTCCAGAGACATTGTGGCTGAAAAGGCATACCAAGGCAAGTATGGCACTGCACAAACATTGGTCCTTGCACACCTTTCTCATGCGGAAAATCCGCCAGTACTGTACTCAGGTTTCAAAAACTTTAGGGTTAGTGTTAGGGTTAAGTTCAAAGATGCACAAAGCCTAAAGGTCCAGAGATCCTGGGGCTGCAAAACACATGCCAAGAGGAGTACGGCACTGCAAAAACATTGCACCTTACACCACGTGTTCATGTGGGACACCCAAGCTGCTGGGGGCGTACGCAATATTATCCTGTGCCATTCAGGACAGGCTTAGCGTTGAAAGAGCTACAAAACCTACAGGTCCAGAGACACTGGGGCTGCAAAAGGCATACCAAGGTGAGTACAGCACTGCACCAGCACAGGTCCTTTAACAACTTTCTCATGAGGAACTCCCATGGTGGTGAAGACATAAGCCTCAGTATTAGGGGTTAGGGGTTAGGGCTTGGCTTAGGCTTCAAAAAGCCACAAAGCCTACGGGTCCAGAGACACTGGGGCTGCAAAAGGCATACCAAGATGAGTACAGCACTGCACCAACATTAGTCCTTACAAAACCTTTCATGAGGAACACCCATGGTGGTAGAGACATGAGCCACAGGATTATACTTTCAAAAAGTTTAGGGTTAGGGTTAGGGTTAGGGTTCAAAGATCCACAAAACCTACAGGTCCAGAGACATTGCGGCTGAAAAGGCATACCAAGGCAAGTATGGCACTGCACAAACATTGGTCCTTGCACACCTTTCTCATGCGGAAAATCCGCCAGTACTGTACTCAGGTTTCAAAAACTTTAGGGTTAGTGTTAGGGTTAAGTTCAAAGATGCACAAAGCCTAATGGTCCAGAGATCCTGGGGCTGCAAAACACATGCCAAGAGGAGTACGGCACTGCAAAAACATTGCACCTTACACCACTTGTTCATGTCGGACACCCAAGCTGCTGGGGGCGTACGCAATATTATCCTGTGCCATTCAGGACAGGCTTAGCGTTGAAAGAGCTACAAAGCCTACAGGTCCAGAGACACTGGGGCTGCAAAAGGCATACCAAGGTGAGTACAGCACTGCACCAACATAGGTCCTTTAACAACTTTCTCATGAGGAACTCCCATGGTGGTGAAGACATAAGCCTCAGTATTAGGGGTTAGGGGTTAGGGCTTGGCTTAGGCTTCAAAAAGCCACAAAGCCTACGGGTCCAGAGACACTGGGGCTGCAAAAGGCATACCAAGATGAGTACAGCACTGCACCAACATTAGTCCTTACAAAACCTTTCATGAGGAACACCCATGGTGGTAGAGAAATGAGCCACAGGATTATACTTTCAAAAAGTTTAGGGTTAGGGTTAGGGTTCAAAGATCCACAAAGCCTACTGGTCCAGAGACATTGCGGCTGAAAAGGCATATCAAGGCAAGTATGGCACTGCACAAACATTGGTCCTTGCACACCTTTCTCATGCGGAAAATCCGCCAGTACTGTACTCAGGTTTCAAAAAATTTAGGGTTAGTGTTAGGGTTAAGTTCAAAGATGCACAAAGCCTAAAGGTCCAGAGATCCTGGGGCTGCAAAACACATGCCAAGAGGAGTACGGCACTGCAAAAACATTGCACCTTACACCACGTGTTCATGTGGGACACCCAAGCTGCTGGGGGCGTACGCAATATTATCCTGTGCCATTCAGGACAGGCTTAGCGTTGAAAGAGCTACAAAACCTACAGGTCCAGAGACACTGGGGCTGCAAAAGGCATACCAAGGTGAGTACAGCACTGCACCAGCACAGGTCCTTTAACAACTTTCTCATGAGGAACTCCCATGGTGGTGAAGACATAAGCCTCAGTATTAGGGGTTAGGGGTTAGGGCTTGGCTTAGGCTTCAGAAAGCCACAAAGCCTACGGGTCCAGAGACACTGGGGCTGCAAAAGGCATACCAAGATGAGTACTACAATTCACCAACATTAGTCCTTACAAAACCTTTCATGAGGAACACCCATGGTGGTAGAGACATGAGCCACAGGATTAGACTTTCAAAAAGTTTAGGGTTAGGGTTAGGGTTAGGGTTCAAAGATCCACAAAGCCTACAGGTCCAGAGACATTGTGGCTGAAAAGGCATACCAAGACAAGTATGGCACTGCACAAACATTGGTCCTTGCACACCTTTCTCATGCGGAAAATCCGCCAGTACTCTACTCAGGTTTCAAAAACTTTAGGGTTAGTGTTAGGGTTAAGTTCAAAGATGCAGAAAGCCTAAAGGTCCAGAGATCCTGGGGCTGCAAAACACATGCCAAGAGGAGTACGGCACTGCAAAAACATTGCACCTTACACCACTTGTTCATGTGGGACACCCAAGCTGCTGGGGGCGTACGCAATATTATCCTGTGCCATTCAGGACAGGCTTAGGGTTGAAAGAGCTACAAAGCCTACAGGTCCAGAGACACTGGGGCTGCAAAAGGCATACCAAGGTGAGTACAGCACTGCACCAGCACAGGTCCTTTAACAACTTTCTCATGAGGAACTCCCATGGTGGTGAAGACATAAGCCTCAGTATTAGGGGTTAGGGGTTAGGGCTTGGCTTACGCTTCAAAAAGCCACAAAGCCTACGGGTCCAGAGACACTGGGGCTGCAAAAGGCATACCAAGATGAGTACTACAATTCACCAACATTAGTCCTTACAAAACCTTTCATGAGGAACACCCATGGTGGTAGAGACATGAGCCACAGGATTAGACTTTCAAAAAGTTTAGGGTTAGGGTTAGGGTTAGGGTTCAAAGATCCACAAAGCCTACAGGTCCAGAGACATTGTGGCTGAAAAGGCATACCAAGGCAAGTATGGCACTGCACAAACATTGGTCCTTGCACACCTTTCTCATGCGGAAAATCCGCCAGTACTCTACTCAGGTTTCAAAAACTTTAGGGTTAGTGTTAGGGTTAAGTTCAAAGATGCACAAAGCCTAAAGGTCCAGAGATCCTGGGGCTGCAAAACACATGCCAAGAGGAGTACGGCACTGCAAAAACATTGCACCTTACACCACTTGTTCATGTGGGACACCCAAGCTGCTGGGGGCGTACGCAATATTATCCTGTGCCATTCAGGACAGGCTTAGGGTTGAAAGAGCTACAAAGCCTACAGGTCCAGAGACACTGGGGCTGCAAATGGCATACCAAGGTGAGTACAGCACTGCACCAGCACAGGTCCTTTAACAACTTTCTCATGAGGAACTCCCATGGTGGTGAAGACATAAGCCTCAGTATTAGGGGTTAGGGGTTAGGGCTTGGCTTAGGCTTCAGAAAGCCACAAAGCCTACGGGTCCAGAGACACTGGGGCTGCAAAAGGCATACCAAGATGAGTACTACAATTCACCAACATTAGTCCTTACAAAACCTTTCATGAGGAACACCCATGGTGGTAGAGACATGAGCCACAGGATTAGACTTTCAAAAAGTTTAGGGTTAGGGTTAGGGTTAGGGTTCAAAGATCCACAAAGTCTAGAGGTCCAGAGACATTGTGGCTGAAAAGGCATACCAAGGCAAGTATGGCACTGCACAAACATTGGTCCTTGCACACCTTTCTCATGCGGAAAATCCGCCAGTACTGTACTCAGGTTTCAAAAACTTTAGGGTTAGTGTTAGGGTTAAGTTCAAAGATGCACAAAGCCTAAAGGTCCAGAGATCCTGGGGCTGCAAAACACATGCCAAGAGGAGTACGGCACTGCAAAAACATTGCACCTTACACCACTTGTTCATGTGGGACACCCAAGCTGCTGGGGGCGTACGCAATATTATCCTGTGCCATTCAGGACAGGCTTAGGGTTGAAAGAGCTACAAAGCCTACAGGTCCAGAGACACTGGGGCTGCAAAAGGCATACCAAGGTGAGTACAGCACTGCACCAGCACAGGTCCTTTAACAACTTTCTCATGAGGAACTCCCATGGTGGTGAAGACATAAGCCTCAGTATTAGGGGTTAGGGGTTAGGGCTTGGCTTAGGCTTCAAAAAGCCACAAAGCCTACGGGTCCAGAGACACTGGGGCTGCAAAAGGCATACCAAGATGAGTACAGCACTGCACCAACATTAGTCCTTACAAAACCTTTCATGAGGAACACCCATGGTGGTAGAGACATGAGCCACAGGATTAGACTTTCAAAAAGTTTAGGGTTAGGGTTAGGGTTCAAAGATCCACAAAGCCTACAGGTCCAGAGACATTGCGGCTGAAAAGGCATATCAAGGCAAGTATGGCACTGCACAAACATTGGTCCTTGCGCACCTTTCTCATGCGGAAAATCCGCCAGTACTGTACTCAGGTTTCAAAAACTTTAGGGTTAGTGTTAGGGTTAAGTTCAAAGATGCACAAAGCCTAAAGGTCCAGAGATCCTGGGGCTGCAAAACACATGCCAAGAGGAGTACGGCACTGCAAAAACATTGCACCTTACACCACTTGTTCATGTGGGACACCAGAGACCCTGCCCCAAACCGTGGCTGTTCAGGTCTCTGGCTGCAGGGAGTGTCAGAACCTGCTGCTGCCGAGGGAGGGAGGTCAGCATTCCACCTGTGTGAGGTGTGAGCATGTAGAAGATCTGCTTAGATTGGTGGCAGAACTTAAGGAGGAGGTCGAGACGCTGAGGACCATCAGGGACTGTGAAAGGGAGATCGGCTGGTGGAGTAACTCCCTAGCATGTCAGCAGGAACGGTTCCAGGGAGATACCCCCCACAAGGGGATGGACCCCCTGTCCTCTCAGACAGAGGGGGATGACCCAAGACAGCCCCTGCTCTGTAGCTGTCGCGCAGAGGTAAGGGACCAAAAAGACGATGAGGGCTGGAAGCAAGTTCCAGTTCGGAACCGTGGGCAACCTTCCTCCCTTCCTGCCCTGCTTCCCCAGGTGCCCCTCAGTAATAGGTTTGAGGCCCTGGATCTTGATGGAGAGGTAAGTGAGGATGTGGTGCAAGGCCAGACTACAAGGTCACATAGGAAAAGGCGGTCGACTTCGCACCTCAAGACTGCCTCTGACAAGAAAGAAAGAAAGGTCATTGTCGTAGGCGATTCCCTTCTGAGAGGAACAGAGGGCCCGATATGCAGAGTTGACCCTCATCATAGGGAAGTGTGTAGTTTGCCTGGAGCCCGGATCAGGGATATCACCAGGGCGCTCCCCAGCCTGGTGCACCCGACAGACTACTACCCGCTGCTGGTCTTCCAGACAGGTGGGGGGGAAGCTGCTTCCCGCAGTCTGAGGGGGATGAAGAAAGACTACAGGGCCTTGGGGCGGATGGTGAAAGAGTCTGGGGCTCAAGTGATCTTCTCCTCAGTTCTTCCATCTTCCGGTGATGATGTGGGATTGAATGGGAAAATTCAGTCCGTAAACAATTGGCTACGAGACTGGTGCTTTAGGCATGGCTTTGGGTTCTTTGATAACAGCTGGTTTTATAAGGCTCCAGTCCGGATGATGGCACGTGGGAAAGGTTTAACTCACAGAGGCAAAAGGATGCTGGGGCATGAATTAGCAGGGCTCATTTGGAGAGCTTTAAACTAGATTCGAAGGGGGATGGGGTTGTAACTGGGCTTGCCCCAGTGGGGCAGCACTCTAGGATTGATGAAGACTGGGAGGCCTCCTATAATCCTAGGGTGAAATTGGTGAGCTCAGCTCCCTCCTTGAAATGCCTGTACACCAATGCGTGCAGCATGGGAAATAAGCAGGAGGAGTTAGAGACCTGTGTTAAGTCAGGAGATTATGATCTGGTGGCAATTACAGAGACGTGGTGGGACAGCTCACATGACTGGAATATACTCATGGAGGGCTATGTCCTTTTCAGGAAAGACAGGCCAGCCAGGCGGGGTGGTGGGGTTGCTCTTTATGTGCGAGAGCAGCTGCAATGTACTGAGCTCTGTCCAGGAACAGGGGACGAGCGAGTTGAGAGTCTGTGGGTGAGAATTAAGGGGCAGGCTGGCAGGGGCGATACTGTTGTGGGTGTCTGTTACAGGCCACCAGATCAGGGTGAGGAAGTTGACGAGGCCTTCTACAAGCAGCTGAGAGCGGCCTCACAGTCACAGGACGTGGTCGTCGTGGGGGATTTTAACTTCCCTGATGTTTGCTGGAAGGACTACTCAGCAACCCAGCCACAGTCCAGGAGGTTCCTCCAGTGTATGGATGATAACTTCCTCATCCAAATGGTGGATCAGCCAACCAGGAGAGGAGCGCTGCTGGATCTCATCCTCACTAACAAGGAGGGTCTGGTCGAAGCAGTAAAGGTTGAGGGCTGCCTTGGTTGCAGCGACCACGAGATGGTGGAATTCAGGATCTTGTGTGGTAGGACCAGTACAATAGCAAGTAGAATTGCAACCCTGGACTTTAGCAGGGCAAACTTTGGCCTTTTCAAGCAATTGCTAGGGGAAATCCCATGGGCAAGGCTGCTTGAAGGTAAAGGGGCCCAAGATAGTTGGTTGGCATTCAAGGATTGCTTATTCCAAGCTCAAGAGCTGAGCATCCCGACACGTAGGAAGTCAAGGAAGAGGGCCAGGAGACCTGCGTGGCTGAATAAGGAACTGCTGGGTATGCTCAAGTGGAAGAGCAGAGTTTATAGGTCATGGAAGGAGGGGCTGGCCACTCGGGAGGAATATAAGGCTGCTGCTAGAGGATGTAGGAAGGCAGCTAGGATGGCTAAGGCCTCCTTAGAATTAAATCTGGCCAGAGGGGTCAAGGACAACAGAAAGAGCTTTTTCAAATACATAGCTGATAAAACTAACACCAGAGGCAAGGTTGGCCCACTGGTGAATGGGATGGGTGCCCTGGTGACAGAAGATACTGAGATGGCAGAGTTATTGAATGCCTTCTTTGTCTCAGTCTACTCTGCTGGAGGCAGTCCTGAAGAGCACTGTACTCCTGAGACCTCAGATGAAGTCAGGTCACTGGAGCAGTTTGCCTTAGTCCATGAGGAATGGGTTAGGGACCAGTTGAGCAATCTGGACATCCATAAATCCATGGGTCCAGATGGGATGCACCCGCGGGTGCTGAGGGAACTGGCGGAAGTCATTGCTAGACCACTCTCCATCATCTTTACCAAGTCTTGGGAAACGGGAGAGGTGCCTGAGGACTGGAGGAAAGCAAATGTCATTCCAGTCTTCAAAAAGGGCAAGAAGGAGGATCCGGGTAACTATAGACCGGTCAGCCTCACCTCCATCCCTGGGAAAGTGATGGAACACCTTATCCTTGATGCCATCTTAAGGCATGTCAAGGATAAGAGGGTTATGAGGGGCAGTCAACATGGCTTTACCAAGGGGAAGTCATGCTTGACCAACCTCCTAGCCTTTTATGAGGAAATAACATTGTGGATGGATGATGGCAGAGCGGTGGATGTGGTCTACCTTGACTTCAGCAAAGCATTTGACACAGTCTCCCACAGCATCCTCATAGCTAAATTGAGGAAGTGTGGCCTGCATGATCAGGTAGTGAGATGGACTGCGAACTGGCTGAAGGACAGAAGCCAGAGAGTTGTAGTCTATGGGGCAGAGTCTAGTTGGAGGCCTGTATCTAGTGGAGTGCCTCAAGGGTCAGTATTGGGACCAGTATTATTTAATATATTCATCAATGATTTAGATGAGGGAATTGAGTGTACTGTCAGCAAGTTTGCTGATGACACTAAGCTGGGAGGAGTGGCTGACACGCCAGAAGGCTGTGCTGCCATCCAGCGGGACCTGGACAGGCTGGAGAGTTGGGCAGGGAGAAACTTGATGAAATATAACAAGGGAAAGTGCAGAGTCCTGCATCTGGGCAGGAACAACCCCAGGTTCCAGTATAGGTTGGGGAACGACCTGTTAGAGAGTAGTGTAGGGGAGAGGGACCTGGGGGTCCTAGTGGATGGCAGGATGACCATGAGCCAACACTGTGCCCTTGTGGCCAAGAAGGCCAATGGCATCCTGGGGTGTATTAGAAGGGGGGTGGTCAGTAGGTCGAGAGAGGTCCTCCTTCCCCTCTACTCTGCCCTGGTGAGACCGCATCTGGAATATTGTGTCCAGTTCTGGGCCCCTCAGTTCAAGAAGGACAGGGACCTGCTGGAGAGAGTCCAGCGCAGGGCGACAAAGATGATTAAGGGAGTGGAGCATCTCCCTTATGAGGAAAGGCTGAGGGAGCTGTGTCTCTATAGATTGGAGAAGAGGAGACTGCGGGGGGACCTTATTAGTGTATATAAATATATAAAGGGGGAGTGTCATGAGGAAGGAGCCAGGCTCTTCTCAATGACTAACAATGATAAGACAAGGGGTAATGGGTATAAACTGGAACACAAGAGGTTCCACTTAAACTTGAGAAGAAACTTCTTCTCAGTGAGGGTGACAGAACACTGGAACAGGCTGCCCAGGGAGGTTGTGGAGTCTCCTTCTCTGGAGACATTCAAAACCCGCCTGGACACATTCCTGTGTAACCTTATCTAGGTGTTCCTGCTCTGGCAGGGGGATTGGACTAGATGATCTTTTGAGGTCCCTTCCAATCTCTAACATACTGTGATACTGTGATACTGTGACACCCAAGCTGCTGGGGGCGTACGCAATATTATCCTGTGCCATTCAGGACAGGCTTAGGGTTGAAAGAGCTACAAAGCCTACAGGTCCAGAGACACTGGGGCTGCAAAAGGCATACCAAGATGAGTACAGCACTGCACCAACATAGGTCCTTTAACAACTTTCTCACGATGAACTCCCATGGTGGTAGAGACATAAGCCTCAGTATTAGGGGTTAGGGGTTAGGGCTTGGCTTAGGCTTCAAAAAGCCACAAAGCCTGCAGGTTCAGAGACACTGGGGCTGCAAAAGGCATACCAAGATGGGTACTACAATTCACCAACATTAGTCCTTACAAAACCTTTCATGAGGAACACCCATGGTGGTCGAGACATGAGCCACAGGATTATATTTTCAAAATGTTTAGGGTTAGGGTTAGGGTTAGGGTTCAAAGATCCACAAAGCCTACAGGTCCAGAGACATTGCGGCTGCAAAAGGCATACCAGGAGGAGTATGGCACTGCACAAACATTGGTCCTTGCGCACCTTTCTCATGCGGAAAATCCGCCAGTACTGTACTCAGGTTTCAAAAACTTTAGGGTTAGTGTTAGGGTTAAGTTCAAAGATGCACAAAGCCTAAAGGTCCAGAGATCCTGGGGCTGCAAAACACATGCCAAGAGGAGTACGGCACTGCAAAAACATTGCACCTTACACCACTTGTTCATGTGGGACACCCAAGCTGCTGGGGGCGTACGCAATATTATCCTGTGCCATTCAGGACAGGCTTAGCGTTGAAAGAGCTACAAAGCCTACAGGTCCAGAGACACTGGGGCTGCAAAAGGCATAGCAAGATGAGTACAGCACTGCACCAACATCGGTCCTTTAACAACTTTCTCATGAGGAACTCCCATGGTGGTGAAGACATAAGCCTCAGTATTAGGGGTTAGGGGTTAGGGCTTGGCTTAGGCTTCAAAAAGCCACAAAGCCTACGGGTCCAGAGACACTGGGGCTGCAAAAGGCATACCAAGATGAGTACAGCACTGCACCAACATTAGTCCTTACAAAACCTTTCATGAGGAACACCCATGGTGGTAGAGACATGAGCCACAGGATTAGACTTTCAAAAAGTTTAGGGTTAGGCTTAGGGTTCAAAGATCCACAAAGCCTACAGGTCCAGAGACATTGCGGCTGAAAAGGCGTACCAAGGCAAGTATGGCACTGCACAAACATTGGTCCTTGCGCACCTTTCTCATGCGGAAAATCCGCCAGTACTGTACTCAGGTTTCAAAAACTTTAGGGTTAGTGTTAGGGTTAAGTTCAAAGATGCACAAAGCCTAAAGGTCCAGAGATCTTGGGGCTGCAAAACACATGCCAAGAGGAGTACGGCACTGCAAAAACATTGCACCTTACACCACTTGTTCAGGTGGGACACCCAAGCTGCTGGGGGCGTACGCAATATTATCCTGTGCCATTCAGGACAGGCTTAGGGTTGAAAGAGCTACAAAGCCTACAGGTCCAGAGACAGTGGGGCTGCAAAAGGCATACCAAGATGAGTACAGCACTGCACCAACATAGGTCCTTTAACAACTTTCTCATGAGGAACTCCCATGGTGGTGAAGACATAAGCCTCAGTATTAGGGGTTAGGGGTTAGGGCTTGGCTTAGGCTTCAAAAAGCCACAAAGCCTACGGGTCCAGAGACACTGGGGCTGCAAAAGGCATACCAAGATGAGTACTACAATTCACCAACATAGGTCCTTTAACAACTTTCTCATGAGGAACTCCCATGGTGGTGAAGACATAAGCCTCAGTATTAGGGGTTAGGGGTTAGGGCTTGGCTTAGGCTTCAAAAAGCCACAAAGCCTACGGGTCCAGAGACACTGGGGCTGCAAAAGGCATACCAAGATGAGTACAGCACTGCACCAACATTAGTCCTTACAAAACCTTTCATGAGGAACACCCATGGTGGTCGAGACATGAGCCACAGTATTATACTTTCAAAAAGTTTAGGGTTAGGGTTAGGGTTAGGGTTCAAAGATCCACAAAGCCTACAGGTCCAGAGACATTGCGGCTGCAAAAGGCATACCAGGAAAAGTACGGCACTGCACAAACATTGGTCCTTGCGCACCTTTCTCATGCGGAAAATCCGCCAGTACTGTACTCAGGTTTCAAAAACTTTAGGGTTAGTGTTAGGGTTAAGTTCAAAGATGCACAAAGCCTAAAGGTCCAGAGATCCTGGGGCTGCAAAACACATGCCAAGAGGAGTACGGCACTGCAAAAACATTGCACCTTACACCACTTGTTCAGGTGGGACACCCAAGCTGCTGGGGGCGTACGCAATATTATCCTGTGCCATTCAGAACAGGCTTAGGGTTGAAAGAGCTACAAAGCCTAGAGGTCCAGAGACACTGGGGCTGCAAAAGGCATACCAAGATGAGTACAGCACTGCACCAACATCAGTCCTTTAACAACTTTCTCATGAGGAACTCCCATGGTGGTGAAGACATAAGCCTCAGTATTAGGGGTTAGGGGTTAGGGCTTGGCTTAGGCTTCAAAAAGCCACAAAGCCTACAGGTCCAGAGACACTGGGGCTGCAAAAGGCATACCAAGATGAGTACAGCACTGCACCAACATTAGTCCTTACAAAACCTTTCATGAGGAACACCCATGGTGGTAGAGACATGAGCCACAGGATTAGACTTTCAAAAAGTTTAGGGATAGGCTTAGGGTTCAAAGATCCACAAAGCCTACAGGTCCAGAGACATTGCGGCTGAAAAGGCATATCAAGGCAAGTATGGCACTGCACAAACATTGGTCCTTGCGCACCTTTCTCATGCGGAAAATCCGCCAGTACTGTACTCAGGTTTCAAAAACTTTAGGGTTAGTGTTAGGGTTAAGTTCAAAGATGCACAAAGCCTAAAGGTCCAGAGATCCTGGGGCTGCAAAACACATGCCAAGAGGAGTACGGCACTGCAAAAACATTGCACCTTACACCATTTGTTCATGTGGGACACCCAAGCTGCTGGGGGCGTACGCAATATTATCCTGTGCCATTCAGGACAGGCTTAGCGTTGAAAGAGCTACAAAGCCTACAGGTCCAGAGACACTGGGGCTGCAAAAGGCATACCAAGATGAGTACAGCACTGCACCAACATAGGTCCTTTAACAACTTTCTCATGAGGAACTCCCATGCTGGTGAAGACATAAGCCTCAGTATTAGGGGTTAGGGGTTAGGGCTTGGCTTAGGCTTCAAAAAGCCACAAAGACTACGGGTCCAGAGACACTGGGGCTGCAAAAGGCATACCAAGATGAGTACTACAATTCACCAGAATAGGTCCTTTAACAACTTTCTCATGAGGAACTCCCATGGTGGTGAAGACATAAGCCTCAGTATTAGGGGTTAGGGGTTAGGGCTTGGCTTAGGCTTCAAAATGTCACAAAGCCTACGGGTCCAGAGACACTGGGGCTGCAAAAGGCATACCAAGATGAGTACTACAATTCACCAACATTAGTCCTTACAAAACCTTTCATGAGGAACACCCATGGTGGTAGAGACATGAGCCACAGGATTAGACTTTCAAAAAGTTTAGGGTTAGGGTTAGGGTTAGGGTTCAAAGATCCACAAAGCCTACAGGTCCAGAGACATTGCGGCTGAAAAGGCATACCAAGGCAAGTATGGCACTGCACAAACATTGGTCCTTGCGCACCTTTCTCATGCGGAAAATCCGCCAGTACTGTACTCAGGTTTCAAAAACTTTAGGGTTAGTGTTAGGGTTAAGTTCAAAGATGCACAAAGCCTAAAGGTCCAGAGATCCTGGGGCTGCAAAACACATGCCAAGAGGAGTACGGCACTGCAAAAACATTGCACCTTACACCACTTGTTCAGGTGGGACACCCAAGCTGCTGGGGGCGTACGCAATATTATCCTGTGCCATTCAGAACAGGCTTAGGGTTGAAAGAGCTACAAAGCCTAGAGGTCCAGAGACACTGGGGCTGCAAAAGGCATACCAAGATGAGTACAGCACTGCACCAACATCAGTCCTTTAACAACTTTCTCATGAGGAACTCCCATGGTGGTGAAGACATAAGCCTCAGTATTAGGGGTTAGGGGTTAGGGCTTGGCTTAGGCTTCAAAAAGCCACAAAGCCTACAGGTCCAGAGACACTGGGGCTGCAAAAGGCATACCAAGATGAGTACAGCACTGCACCAACATTAGTCCTTACAAAACCTTTCATGAGGAACACCCATGGTGGTAGAGACATGAGCCACAGGATTAGACTTTCAAAAAGTTTAGGGTTAGGCTTAGGGTTCAAAGATCCACAAAGCCTACAGGTCCAGAGACATTGCGGCTGAAAAGGCATATCAAGGCAAGTATGGCACTGCACAAACATTGGTCCTTGCGCACCTTTCTCATGCGGAAAATCCGCCAGTACTCTACTCAGGTTTCAAAAACTTTAGGGTTAGTGTTAGGGTTAAGTTCAAAGATGCACAAAGCCTAAAGGTCCAGAGATCCTGGGGCTGCAAAACACATGCCAAGAGGAGTACGGCACTGCAAAAACATTGCACCTTACACCATTTGTTCATGTGGGACACCCAAGCTGCTGGGGGCGTACGCAATATTATCCTGTGCCATTCAGGACAGGCTTAGCGTTGAAAGAGCTACAAAGCCTACAGGTCCAGAGACACTGGGGCTGCAAAAGGCATACCAAGATGAGTACAGCACTGCACCAACATAGGTCCTTTAACAACTTTCTCATGAGGAACTCCCATGCTGGTGAAGACATAAGCCTCAGTATTAGGGGTTAGGGGTTAGGGCTTGGCTTAGGCTTCAAAAAGCCACAAAGACTACGGGTCCAGAGACACTGGGGCTGCAAAAGGCATACCAAGATGAGTACTACAATTCACCAGAATAGGTCCTTTAACAACTTTCTCATGAGGAACTCCCATGGTGGTGAAGACATAAGCCTCAGTATTAGGGGTTAGGGGTTAGGGCTTGGCTTAGGCTTCAAAATGTCACAAAGCCTACGGGTCCAGAGACACTGGGGCTGCAAAAGGCATACCAAGATGAGTACTACAATTCACCAACATTAGTCCTTACAAAACCTTTCATGAGGAACACCCATGGTGGTAGAGACATGAGCCACAGGATTAGACTTTCAAAAAGTTTAGGGTTAGGGTTAGGGTTAGGGTTCAAAGATCCACAAAGCCTACAGGTCCAGAGACATTGCGGCTGAAAAGGCATACCAAGGCAAGTATGGCACTGCACAAACATTGGTCCTTGCGCACCTTTCTCATGCGGAAAATCCGCCAGTACTGTACTCAGGTTTCAAAAACTTTAGGGTTAGTGTTAGGGTTAAGTTCAAAGATGCACAAAGCCTAAAGGTCCAGAGATCCTGGGGCTGCAAAACACATGCCAAGAGGAGTACGGCACTGCAAAAACATTGCACCTTACACCACTTGTTCAGGTGGGACACCCAAGCTGCTGGGGGCGTACGCAATATTATCTTGTGCCATTCAGGACAGGCTTAGGTTTGAAAGAGCTACAAAGCCTACAGGTCCAGAGACACTGGGGCTGCAAAAGGCATACCAAGATGAGTACAGCACTGCACCAACATTAGTCCTTACAAAACCTTTCATGAGGAACACCCATGGTGGTAGAGACATGAGCCACAGGATTAGACTTTCAAAAAGTTTAGGGTTAGGGTTAGGCTTAGGGTTCAAAGATCCACAAAGCCTACAGGTCCAGAGACATTGCGGCTGCAAAAGGCATACCAGGAGGAGTACGGCACTGCACAAACATTGGTCCTTGCGCACCTTTCTCATGCGGAAAATCCGCCAGTACTGTACTCAGGTTTCAAAAACTTTAGGGTTAGTGTTAGGGTTAAGTTCAAAGATGCACAAAGCCTAAAGGTCCAGAGATCCTGGGGCTGCAAAACACATGCCAAGAGGAGTACGGCACTGCAAAAACATTGCACCTTACACCACTTGTTCATGTGGGACACCCAAGCTGCTGGGGGCGTACGCAATATTATCGTGTGCCATTCAGGACAGGCTTAGCGTTGAAAGAGCTACAAAGCCTACAGGTCCAGAGACACTGGGGCTGCCAAAGGCATACCAAGATGAGTACAGCACTGCACCAACATCGGTCCTTTAACAACTTTCTCATGAGGAACTCCCATGGTGGTGAAGACATAAGCCTCAGTATTAGGGGTTAGGGGTTAGGGCTTGGCTTAGGCTTCAAAAAGCCACAAAGCCTACGGGTCCAGAGACACTGGGGCTGCAAAAGGCATACCAAGATGAGTACAGCACTGCACCAACATTAGTCCTTACAAAACCTTTCATGAGGAACACCCATGGTGGTCGAGACATGAGCCACAGGATTAGACTTTCAAAAAGTTTAGGGTTAGGGTTAGGGTTAGGGTTCAAAGATCCACAAAGCCTACAGGTCCAGAGACATTGCGGCTGCAAAAGGCATACCAGGAGCAGTACGACACTGCACAAACATTGGTCCTTGCGCACCTTTCTCATGCGGAAAATCCGCCAGTACTCTACTCAGGTTTCAAAAACTTTAGGGTTAGTGTTAGGGTTAAGTTCAAAGATGCACAAAGCCTAAAGGTCCAGAGATCCTGGGGCTGCAAAACACATGCCAAGAGCAGTACGGCACTGCAAAAACATTGCACCTTACACCACTTGTTCATGTGGGACACCCAAGCTGCTGGGGGCGTACGCAATATTATCCTGTGCCATTCAGGACAGGCTTAGCGTTGAAAGAGCTACAAAGCCTACAGGTCCAGAGACACTGGGGCTGCAAAAGGCATACCAAGATGAGTAGAGCACTGCACCAACATAGGTCCTTTAACAACTTTCTCATGAGAAACTCCCATGGTGGTGAAGACATAAGCCTCAGTATTAGGGGTTAGGGGTTAAGGCTTGGCTTAGGCTTCAAAAAGCCACAAAGCCTACAGGTCCAGAGACACTGGGGCTGCAAAAGGCATACCAAGATGAGTACTACAATTCACCAACATTAGTCCTTACAAAACCTTTCATGAGGAACACCCATGGTGGTAGAGACATGAGCCACAGGATTAGACTTTCAAAAAGTTTAGGGTTAGGGTTAGGGTTAGGGTTCAAAGATCCACAAAGCCTACAGGTCCAGAGACATTGCGGCTGAAAAGGCACACCAAGGCAAGTATGGCACTGCACAAACACTGATCCTTGCGCACCTTTCTCATGCGGAAAATCCGCCAGTACTCTACTCAGGTTTCAAAAACTTTAGGGTTAGTGTTAGGGTTAAGTTCAAAGATGCACAAAGCCTAAAGGTCCAGAGATCCTGGGGCTGCAAAACACATGCCAAGAGGAGTACGGCACTGCAAAAACATTGCACCTTACACCACTTGTTCAGGTGGGACACCCAAGCTGCTGGGGGCGTACGCAATATTATCCTGTGCCATTCAGGACAGGCTTAGGGTTGAAAGAGCTACAAAGCCTACAGGTCCAGAGACACTGGGGCTGCAAAAGGCATACCAAGGTGAGTACTACAATTCACCAACATTAGTCCTTACAAAACCTTTCATGAGGAACACCCATGGTGGTAGAGACATGAGCCACAGGATTATACTTTCAAAAAGTTTAGGGTTACGGTTAGGGTTCAAAGATTCACAAAGCCTACAGGTCCAGAGACATTGCGGCTGAAAAGGCATATCAAGGCAAGTATGGCACTGCACAAACATTGGTCCTTGCACACCTTTCTCATGCGGAAAATCCGCCAGTACTGTACTCAGGTTTCAAAATCTTTAGGGTTAGTGTTAGGGTTAAGTTCAAAGATGCACAAAGCCTAAAGGTCCAGAGATCCTGGGGCTGCAAAACACATGCCAAGAGGAGTACGGCACTGCAAAAACATTGCACCTTACACCACTTGTTCATGTGAGAGACCCAAGCAGCTGGGGGCGTACGCAATATTATACTGTGCCATTCAGGACAGGCTTAGGGTTGAAAGAGCTACAAAGCCTACAGGTCCAGAGACACTGGGGCTGCAAAAGGCATACCAAGATGAGTACAGCACTGCACCAACATTAGTCCTTACAAAACCTTTCATGAGGAACACCCATGGTGGTAGAGACATGAGCCACAGGATTAGACTTTCAAAAAGTTTAGGGTTAGGGTTAGGCTTAGGGTTCAAAGATCCACAAAGCCTACAGGTCCAGAGACATTGCGGCTGCAAAAGGCATACCAGGAGGAGTACGGCACTGCACAAACATTGGTCCTTGCGCACCTTTCTCATGCGGAAAATCCGCCAGTACTCTACTCAGGTTTCAAAAACTTTAGGGTTAGTGTTAGGGTTAAGTTCAAAGATGCACAAAGCCTAAAGGTCCAGAGATCCTGGGGCTGCAAAACACATGCCAAGAGGAGTACGGCACTGCAAAAACATTGCACCTTACACCACTTGTTCATGTGGGACACCCAAGCTGCTGGGGGCGTACGCAATATTATCCTGTGCCATTCAGGACAGGCTTAGGGTTGAAAGAGCTACAAAGCCTACAGGTCCAGAGACACTGGGGCTGCAAAAGGCATACCAAGATGAGTACAGCACTGCACCAACATAGGTCCTTTAACAACTTTCTCATGAGGAACTCCCATGGTGGTGAAGACATAAGCCTCAGTATTAGGGGTTAGGGGTTAGGGCTTGGCTTAGGCTTCAAAAAGCCACAAAGCCTACAGGTCCAGAGACACTGGGGCTGCAAAAGGCATACCAAGGTGAGTACAGCACTGCAACAACATTAGTCCTTACAAAACCTTTCATGAGGAACACCCATGGTGGTAGAGACATGAGCCACAGGATTATACTTTCAAAAAGTTTAGGGTTAGGGTTAGGGTTAGGGTTCAAAGATCCACAAAGCCTACAGGTCCAGAGACATTGCGGCTGCAAAAGGCATACCAGGAGGAGTACGGCACTGCACAAACATAGGTCCTTGCGCACCTTTCTCATGCGGAAAATCCGCCAGTACTGTTCTCAGGTTTCAAAAACTTTAGGGTTAGTGTTAGGGTTAAGTTCAAAGATGCACAAAGCCTAAAGGTCCAGAGATCCTGGGGATGCAAAACACATGCCAAGAGGAGTACGGCACTGCAAAAACATTGCACCTTACACCACTTGTTCATGTGGGACACCCAAGCTGCTGGGGGCGTACGCAATATTATCCTGTGCCATTCAGGACAGGCTTAGCGTTGAAAGAGCTACAAAGCCTACAGGTCCAAAGACACTGGGGCTGCAAAAGGCATACCAAGAGGAGTACAGCACTGCACCAACATAGGTCCTTTAACAACTTTCTCATGAGGAACTCCCATGGTGGTGAAGACATAAGCCTCAGTATTAGGGGTTAGGGGTTAGGGCTTGGCTTAGGCTTCAAAAAGCCACAAAGCCTACGGGTCCAGAGACACTGGGGCTGCAAAAGGCATACCAAGATGAGTACTACAATTCACCAACATAGGTCCTTTAACAACTTTCTCATGAGGAACTCCCATGGTGGTGAAGACATAAGCCTCAGTATTAGGGGTTAGGGGTTAGGGCTTGGCTTAGGCTTCAAAAAGCCACAAAGCCTACGGGTCCAGAGACACTGGGGCTGCAAAAGGCATACCAAGATGAGTACAGCACTGCACCAACATTAATCCTTACAAAACCTTTCATGAGGAACACCCATGGTGGTAGAGACATGAGCCACAGTATTATACTTTCAAAAAGTTTAGGGTTAGGGTTAGGGTTAGGGTTCAAAGATCCACAAAGCCTACAGGTCCAGAGACATTGCGGCTGCAAAAGGCATACCAGGAAAAGTACGGCACTGCACAAACATTGGTCCTTGCGCACCTTTCTCATGCGGAAAATCCGCCAGTACTGTACTCAGGTTTCAAAAACTTTAGGGTTAGTGTTAGGGTTAAGTTCAAAGATGCACAAAGCCTAAAGGTCCAGAGATCCTGGGGCTGCAAAACACATGCCAAGAGGAGTACGGCACTGCAAAAACATTGCACCTTACACCACTTGTTCAGGTGGGACACCCAAGCTGCTGGGGGCGTACGCAATATTATCCTGTGCCATTCAGGACAGGCTTAGGGTTGAAAGAGCTACAAAGCCTACAGGTCCAGAGACACTGGGGCTGCAAAAGGCATACCAAGATGAGTACAGCACTGCACCAACATCGGTCCTTTAACAACTTTCTCATGAGGAACTCCCATGGTGGTGAAGACATAAGCCTCAGTATTAGGGGTTAGGGGTTAGGGCTTGGCTTAGGCTTCAAAAAGCCACAAAGCCTACAGGTCCAGAGACACTGGGGCTGCAAAAGGCATACCAAGATGAGTACAGCACTGCACCAACATTAGTCCTTACAAAACCTTTCATGAGGAACACCCATGGTGGTCGAGACATGAGCCACAGGATTAGACTTTCAAAAAGTTTAGGGTTAGGGTTAGGGTTCAAAGATCCACAAAGCCTACAGGTCCAGAGACATTGCGGCTGAAAAGGCATATCAAGGCAAGTATGGCACTGCACAAACATTGGTCCTTGCGCACCTTTCTCATGCGGAAAATCCGCCAGTACTCTACTCAGGTTTCAAAAACTTTAGGGTTAGTGTTAGGGTTAAGTTCAAAGATGCAGAAAGCCTAAAGGTCCAGAGATCCTGGGGCTGCAAAACACATGCCAAGAGGAGTACGGCACTGCAAAAACATTGCACCTTACACCACTTGTTCAGGTGGGACACCCAAGCTGCTGGGGGCGTACGCAATATTATCGTGTGCCATTCAGGACAGGCTTAGCGTTGAAAGAGCTACAAAGCCTACAGGTCCAGAGACACTGGGGCTGCCAAAGGCATACCAAGATGAGTACAGCACTGCACCAACATCGGTCCTTTAACAACTTTCTCATGAGGAACTCCCATGGTGGTGAAGACATAAGCCTCAGTATTAGGGGTTAGGGGTTAGGGCTTGGCTTAGGCTTCAAAAAGCCACAAAGCCTACGGGTCCAGAGACACTGGGGCTGCAAAAGGCATACCAAGATGAGTACAGCACTGCACCAACATTAGTCCTTACAAAACCTTTCATGAGGAACACCCATGGTGGTAGAGACATGAGCCACAGGATTAGACTTTCAAAAAGTTTAGGGTTAGGGTTAGGATTCAAAGATCCAGAAAGCCTACAGGTCCAGAGACATTGCGGCTGAAAAGGCATATCAAGGCAAGTATGGCACTGCACAAACATTGGTCCTTGCGCACCTTTCTCATGCGGAAAATCCGCCAGTACTCTACTCAGGTTTCAAAAACTTTAGGGTTAGTGTTAGGGTTAAGTTCAAAGATGCACAAAGCCTAAAGGTCCAGAGATCCTGGGGCTGCAAAACACATGCCAAGAGGAATACGGCACTGCAAAAACATTGCACCTTACACCATTTGTTCATGTGGGACACCCAAGCTGCTGGGGGCGTACGCAATATTATCCTGTGCCATTCAGGACAGGCTTAGCGTTGAAAGAGCTACAAAGCCTACAGGTCCACAGACACTGGGGCTGCAAAAGGCATACCAAGATGAGTACAGCACTGCACCAACATAGGTCCTTTAACAACTTTCTCATGAGGAACTCCCATGGTGGTGAAGACATAAGCCTCAGTATTAGGGGTTAGGGGTTAGGGCTTGGCTTAGGCTTCAAAAAGCCACAAAGACTACGGGTCCAGAGACACTGGGGCTGCAAAAGGCATACCAAGATGAGTACTACAATTCACCAACATTAGTCCTTACAAAACCTTTCATGAGGAACACCCATGGTGGTAGAGACATGAGCCACAGGATTAGACTTTCAAAAAGTTTAGGGTTAGGGTTAGGGTTCAAAGATCCAGAAAGCCTACAGGTCCAGAGACATTGCGGCTGCAAAAGGCATACCAGGAGGAGTACGGCACTGCACAAACATTGGTCCTTGCGCACCTTTCTCATGCGGAAAATCCGCCAGTACTGTACTCAGGTTTCAAAAACTTTAGGGTTAGTGTTAGGGTTAAGTTCAAAGATGCAGAAAGCCTAAAGGTCCAGAGATCCTGGGGCTGCAAAACACATGCCAAGAGGAGTACGGCACTGCAAAAACATTGCAGCTTACACCACTTGTTCATGTGGGACACCCAAGCTGCTGGGGGCGTACGCAATATTATCCTGTGCCATTCAGGACAGGCTTAGCGTTGAAAGAGCTACAAAGCCTACAGGTCCAGAGACACTGGGGCTGCAAAAGGCATACCAAGATGAGTACAGCACTGCACCAACATCGGTCCTTTAACAACTTTCTCATGAGGAACTCCCATGGTGGTGAAGACATAAGCCTCAGTATTAGGGGTTAGGGGTTAGGGCTTGGCTTAGGCTTCAAAAAGCCACAAAGCCTACAGGTCCAGAGACACTGGGGCTGCAAAAGGCATACCAAGATGAGTACTACAATTCACCAACATTAGTCCTTACAAAACCTTTCATGAGGAACACCCATGGTGGTAGAGACATGAGCCACAGGATTAGACTTTCAAAAAGTTTAGGGTTAGGGTTAGGGTTAGGGTTCAAAGATCCACAAAGCCTACGGGTCCAGAGACATTGCGGATGATAAAGGCATACCAAGGCAAGTATGGCACTGCGCAAACATTGGTCCTTGCACACCTTTCTCATGCGGAAAATCCGCCAGTACTGTACTCAGGTTTCAAAAACTTTAGGGTTAGTGTTAGGGTTAAGTTCAAAGATGCACAAAGCCTAAAGGTCCAGAGATCCTGGGGCTGCAAAACACATGCCAAGAGGAGTACGGCACTGCAAAAACATTGCACCTTACACCACTTGTTCAGGTGGGACACCCAAGCTGCTGGGGGCGTACGCAATATTATCCTGTGCCATTCAGGACAGGCTTAGGGTTGAAAGAGCTACAAAGCCTACAGGTCCAGAGACACTGGGGCTGCAAAAGGCATACCAAGATGAGTACAGCACTGCACCAACATCGGTCCTTTAACAACTTTCTCATGAGGAACTCCCATGGTGGTGAAGACATAAGCCTCAGTATTAGGGGTTAGGGGTTAGGGCTTGGCTTAGGCTTCAAAAAGCCACAAAGCCTACGGGTCCAGAGACACTGGGGCTGCAAAAGGCATACCAAGATGAGTACTACAATTCACCAACAGTAGTCCTTACAAAACCTTTCATGAGGAACACCCATGGTGGTAGAGACATGAGCCACAGGATTAGACTTTCAAAAAGTTTAGGGTTAGGGTTAGGGTTAGGGTTCAAAGATCCACAAAGCCTACAGGTCCAGAGACATTGCGGCTGAAAAGGCACACCAAGGCAGGTATGGCACTGCACAAGCACTGATCCTTGCGCACCTTTCTCATGCGGAAAATCCGCCAGTACTCTACTCAGGTTTCAAAAACTTTAGGGTTAGTGTTAGAATTAAGTTAAAGATGCACAAAGCCTAAAGGTCCAGAGATCCTGGGGCTGCAAAACACATGCCAAGAGGAGTACGGCACTGCAAAAACATTGCACCTTACACCACTTGTTCAGGTGGGACACCCAAGCTGCTGGGGGCGTACGCAATATTATCCTGTGCCATTCAGGACAGGCTTAGCGTTGAAAGAGCTACAAAGCCTACAGGTCCAGAGACACTGGGGCTGCAAAAGGCATACCAAGATGAGTACTACAATTCACCAACATTAGTCCTTACAAAACCTTTCATGAGGAACACCCATGGTGGTAGAGACATGAGCCACAGGATTATACTTTCAAAAAGTTTAGGGTTACGGTTAGGGTTCAAAGATCCACAAAGCCTACAGGTCCAGAGACATTGCGGCTGAAAAGGCATATCAAGGCAAGTATGGCACTGCACAAACATTGGTCCTTGCACACCTTTCTCATGCGGAAAATCCGCCAGTACTGTACTCAGGTTTCAAAAACTTTAGGGTTAGTGTTAGGGTTAAGTTCAAAGATGCACAAAGCCTAAAGGTCCAGAGATCCTGGGGCTGCAAAACACATGCCAAGAGGAGTACGGCACTGCAAAAATATTGCACCTTACACCACTTGTTCATGTGGGACACCCAAGCTGCTGGGGGCGTACGCAATATTATCCTGGCCATTCAGGACAGGCTTAGGGTTGAAAGAGCTACAAAGCCTACAGGTCCAGAGACACTGGGGCTGCAAAAGGCATACCAAGATGAGTACAGCACTGCACCAACATTAGTCCTTACAAAACCTTTCATGAGGAACACCCATGGTGGTAGAGACATGAGCCACAGGATTAGACTTTCAAAAAGTTTAGGGTTAGGGTTAGGCTTAGGGTTCAAAGATCCACAAAGCCTACAGGTCCAGAGACATTGCGGCTGCAAAAGGCATACCAGGAGGAGTACGGCACTGCACAAACATTGGTCCTTGCGCACCTTTCTCATGCGGAAAATCCGCCAGTACTGTACTCAGGTTTCAAAAACTTTAGGGTTAGTGTTAGGGTTAAGTTCAAAGATGCACAAAGCCTAAAGGTCCAGAGATCCTGGGGCTGCAAAACACATGCCAAGAGGAGTACGGCACTGCAAAAACATTGCACCTTACACCACTTGCTCATGTGGGACACCCAAGCTGCTGGGGGCGTACGCAATATTATCCTGTGCCATTCAGGACAGGCTTAGCGTTGAAAGAGCTACAAAGCCTACAGGTCCAGAGACACTGGGGCTGCAAAAGGCATACCAAGGTGAGTACAACACTGCACCAACATCGGTCCTTTAACAAATTTCTCATGAGGAACTCCCATGGTGGTGAAGACATAAGCCTCAGTATTAGGGGTTAGGGGTTAGGGCTTGGCTTAGGCTTCAAAAAGCCACAAAGCCTACAGGTCCAGAGACACTGGGGCTGCAAAAGGCATACTAAAATGAGTACTACAATTCACCAACATTAGTCCTTACAAAACCTTTCATGAGGAACACCCATGGTGGTAGAGACATGAGCCACAGGATTAGACTTTCAAAAAGTTTAGGGTTAGGGTTAGGGTTAGGGTTCAAAGATCCAGAAAGCCTACAGGTCCAGAGACATTGCGGCTGAAAAGGCATACCAAGGCAAGTATGGCACTGCACAAACATTGGTCCTTGCACACCTTTCTCATGCGGAAAATCCACCAGTACTGTACTCAGGTTTCAAAAACTTTAGGGTTAGTGTTAGGGTTAAGTTCAAAGATGCACAAAGCCTAAAGGTCCAGAGATCCTGGGGCTGCAAAACACATGCCAAGAGCAGTACGGCACTGCAAAAACATTGCACCTTACACCACTTGTTCAGGTGGGACACCCAAGCTGCTGGGGGCGTACGCAATATTATCCTGTGCCATTCAGGAAAGGCTTAGCGTTGAAAGAGCTACAAAGCCTACAGGTCCAGAGACACTGGGGCTGCAAAAGGCATACCAAGGTGAGTACAGCACTGCACCAACATCGGTCCTTTAACAAATTTCTCATGAGGAACTCCCATGGTGGTGAAGACATAAGCCTCAGTATTAGGGGTTAGGGGTTAGGGCTTGGCTTAGGCTTCAAAAAGCCACAAAGACTACGGGTCCAGAGACACTGGGGCTGCAAAAGGCATACCAAGATGAGTACTACAATTCACCAACATTAATCCTTACAAAACCTTTCATGAGGAACACCCATGGTGGTAGAGACATGAGCCACATGATTATACTTTCAAAAAGTTTAGGGTTAGGGTTAGGGTTAGGGTTCAAAGATCCACAAAGCCTACAGGTCCAGAGACATTGCGGCTGAAAAGGCATACCAAGGCAAGTATGGCACTGCACAAACATTGGTCCTTGCGCACCTTTCTCATGCGGAAAATCCGCCAGTACTGTTCTCAGGTTTCAAAAACTTTAGGGTTAGTGTTAGGGTTCAGTTCAAAGATGCACAAAGCCTAAAGGTCCAGAGATCCTGGGGCTGCAAAACACATGCCAAGAGGAGTACGGCACTGCAAAAACATTGCACCTTACACCACTTGTTCATGTGGGACACCCAAGCTGCTGGGGGCGTACGCAATATTATCCTGTGCCATTCAGGACAGGCTTAGCGTTGAAAGAGCTACAAAGCCTACAGGTCCAGAGACACTGGGGCTGCAAAAGGCATACCAAGATGAGTACAGCACTGCACCAACATCGGTCCTTTAACAACTTTCTCATGAGGAACTCCCATGGTGGTGAAGACATAAGCCTCAGTATTAGGGGTTAGGGGTTAGGGCTTGGCTTAGGCTTCAAAAAGCCACAAAGCCTACAGGTCCAGAGACACTGGGGCTGCAAAAGGCATACTAAAATGAGTACTACAATTCACCAACATTAGTCCTTACAAAACCTTTCATGAGGAACACCCATGGTGGTAGAGACATGAGCCACAGGATTAGACTTTCAAAAAGTTTAGGGTTAGGGTTAGGGTTAGGGTTCAAAGATCCACAAAGCCTACAGGTCCAGAGACATTGCGGCTGCAAAAGGCATACCAGGAGGAGTACGGCACTGCACAAACATTGGTCCTTGCGCACCTTTCTCATGCGGAAAATCCGCCAGTACTGTACTCAGGTTTCAAAAACTTTAGGGTTAGTGTTAGGGTTAAGTTCAAAGATGCACAAAGCCTAAAGGTCCAGAGATCCTGGGGCTGCAAAACACATGTCAAGAGCAGTACGGCACTGCAAAAACATTGCACCTTACACCACTTGTTCAGGTGGGACACCCAAGCTGCTGGGGGCGTACGCAATATTATCCTGTGCCATTCAGGACAGGCTTAGCGTTGAAAGAGCTACAAAGCCTACAGGTCCAGAGACACTGGGGCTGCAAAAGGCATACCAAGGTGAGTACAGCACTGCACCAACATAGGTCCTTTAACAACTTTCTCATGAGGAACTCCCATGGTGGTGAAGACATAAGCCTCAGTATTAGGGGTTAGGGGTTAGGGCTTGGCTTAGGCTTCAAAAAGCCACAAAGCCTACGGGTCCAGAGACACTGGGGCTGCAAAAGGCATACCAAGATGAGTACTACAATTCACCAACATTAATCCTTACAAAACCTTTCATGAGGAACACCCATGGTGGTAGAGACATGAGCCACATGATTATACTTTCAAAAAGTTTAGGGTTAGGGTTAGGGTTCAAAGATCCACAAAACCTACAGGTCCAGAGACATTGCGGCTGAAAAGGCATATCAAGGCAAGTATGGCACTGCACAAACATTGGTCCTTGCGCACCTTTCTCATGCGGAAAATCCGCCAGTACTGTACTCAGGTTTCAAAAACTTTAGGGTTAGTGTTAGGGTTAAGTTCAAAGATGCACAAAGCCTAAAGGTCCAGAGATCCTGGGGCTGCAAAACACATGCCAAGAGGAGTACGGCACTGCAAAAACATTGCACCTTACACCACTTGTTCATGTGGGACACCCAAGCTGCTGGGGGCGTACGCAATATTATCCTGTGCCATTCAGGACAGGCTTAGGGTTGAAAGAGCTACAAAGCCTACAGGTCCAGAGACACTGGGGCTGCAAAAGGCATACCAAGGTGAGTACAGCACTGCACCAACATAGGTCCTTTAACAACTTACTCATGAGGAACTCCCATGGTGGTGAAGGCATAAGCCTCAGTATTAGGGGTTAGGGGTTAGGGCTTGGCTTAGGCTTCAAAAAGCCACAAAGCCTACAAGTCCAGAGACACTGGGGCTGCAAAAGGCATATCAAGATGAGTACAGCATTGCACCAACATAGGTCCTTTAACAACTTTCTCATGAGGAACTCCCATGGTGGTAAATACATAAGCCTCAGTATTAGGGGTTAGGGGTTAAGGCTTGGCTTAGGCTTCAAAAAGCCACAAAGCCTACAGGTCCAGAGACACTGGGGCTGCAAAAGGCATACCAAGGTGAGTACAGCACTGCACCAACATTAGTCCTTAGAAAATCTTTCATGAGGAACACCCATGGTGGTAGAGACTTGAGCCACAGGATTATACTTTCAAAAAGTTTAGGGTTAGGGTTAGGGTTAGGGTTCAAAGATCCAAAAAGCCTACAGGTCCAGAGACATTGCGGCTGAAAAGGCATACCAAGGCAAGTATGGCACTGCACAAACATTGGTCCTTGCGCACCTTTCTCATGCGGAAAATCTGCCAGTACTGTACTCAGGTTTCAAAAATTTTAGGGTTAGTGTTAGGGTTAAGTTCAAAGATGCACAAAGCCTAAAGGTCCAGAGATCCTGGGGCTGCAAAACACATGCCAAGAGGAGTACGGCACTGCAAAAACATTGCACCTTACACCACTTGTTCAGGTGGGACACCCAAGCTGCTGGGGGCATACGCAATATTATCCTGTGCCATTCAGGACAGGCTTAGGGTTGAAAGAGCCACAAAGCCTACAGGTCCAGAGACACTGGGGCTGCAAAAGGCATACCAAGATGAGTACTACAATTCACCAACATAGGTCCTTACAAAACCTTTCATGAGGAAAACCCATGGTGGTAGAGACATGAGCCACAGGATTATACTTTCAAAAAGTTTAGGGTTACGGTTAGGGTTCAAAGATCCACAAAGCCTACAGGTCCAGAGACATTGCGGCTGAAAAGGCATATCAAGGCAAGTATGGCACTGCACAAACAGTGATAATTGCGCACCTTTCTCATGCTGAAAATCCGCCAGTACTGTACTCAGGTTTCAAAAACTTTAGGGTTAGTGTTAGGGTTAAGTTCAAAGATGCACAAAGCCTAAAGGTCCAGAGATCCTGGGGCTGCAAAACACATGCCAAGAGGAGTACGGCACTGCAAAAACATTGCACCTTACACCACTTGTTCATGTGGGACACCCAAGCTGCTGGGGGCGTTCGCAATATTATACTGTGCCATTCAGGCCAGGCTTAGTGTTGAAAGAGCTACAAAGCCTACAGGTCCAGAGACACTGGGGCTGCAAAAGGCATACCAAGATGAGTACAGCACTGCACCAACATTAGTCCTTACAAAACCTTTCATGAGGAACACCCATGGTGGTAGAGACATGAGCCACAGGATTAGACTTTCAAAGAGTTTAGGGTTAGGGTTAGGGTTCAAAGATCCACAAAGCCTACAGGTCCAGAGACATTGCGGCTGAATAGGCATATCAAGGCAAGTATGGCACTGCACAAACATTGGTCCTTGCACACCTTTCTCATGCGGAAAATCCGCCAGTACTCTACTCAGGTTTCAAAAACTTTAGGGTTAGTGTTAGGGTTAAGTTCAAAGATGCAGAAAGCCTAAAGGTCCAGAGATCCTGGGGCTGCAAAACACATGCCAAGAGGAGTACGGCACTGCAAAAACATTGCACCTTACACCACTTGTTCATGTGGGACACCCAAGCTGCTGGGGGCGTACGCAATATTATCCTGTGCCATTCAGGACAGGCTTAGGGTTGAAAGAGCTACAAAGCCTACAGGTCCAGAGACACTGGGGCTGCAAAAGGCATACCAAGATGAGTACAGCACTGCACCAACATCGGTCCTTTAACAACTTTCTCATGAGGAACTCCCATGGTGGTGAAGACATAAGCCTCAGTATTAGGGGTTAGGGGTTAGGGCTTGGCTTAGGCTTCAAAAAGCCACAAAGCCTACGGGTCCAGAGACACTGGGGCTGCAAAAGGCATACCAAGATGAGTACAGCACTGCACCAACATTAGTCCTTACAAAACCTTTCATGAGGAACACCCATGGTGGTCGAGACATGAGCCACAGGATTAGACTTTCAAAAAGTTTAGGGTTAGGGTTAGGGTTAGGGTTCAAAGATCCACAAAGCCTACAGGTCCAGAGACATTGCGGCTGCAAAAGGCATACCAGGAGGAGTACAGCACTGCACAAACATTGGTCCTTGCGCACCTTTCTCATGCGGAAAATCCGCCAGTACTCTACTCAGGTTTCAAAAACTTTAGGGTTAGTGTTAGGGTTAAGTTCAAAGATGCACAAAGCCTAAAGGTCCAGAGATCCTGGGGCTGCAAAACACATGCCAAGAGGAGTACGGCACTGCAAAAACATTGCACCTTACACCACTTGTTCAGGTGGGACACCCAAGCTGCTGGGGGCGTACGCAATATTATCCTGTGCCATTCAGGACAGGCTTAGCGTTGAAAGAGCTACAAAGCCTACAGGTCCAGAGACACTGGGGCTGCAAAAGGCATACCAAGATGAGTACAGCACTGCACCAACATCGGTCCTTTAACAACTTTCTCATGAGGAACTGCCATGGTGGTGAAGACATAAGCCTCAGTATTAGGGGTTAGGGTTTAGGGCTTGGCTTAGGCTTCAAAAAGCCACAAAGACTACAGGTCCAGAGACACTGGGGCTGCAAAAGGCATACCAAGATGAGTACAGCACTGCACCAACATCGGTCCTTTAACAACTTTCTCATGAGGAACTCCCATGGTGGTGAAGACATAAGCCTCAGTATTAGGGGTTAGGGGTTAGGGCTTGGCTCAGGCTTCAAAAAGCCACAACCTAGGGGTCCAGAGACACTGGGGCTGCAAAAGGCATACCAAGATGAGTACAGCACTGCACCGACATTAGTCCTTACAAAACCTTTCATGAGGAACACCCATGGTGGTAGAGACATGAGCCACAGGATTAGACTTTCAAAAAGTTTAGGGTTAGGGTTAGGGTTAGGGTTCAAAGATCCACAAAGCCTACAGGTCCAGAGACATTGCGGCTGCAAAAGGCATACCAGGAGGAGTACGGCACTGCACAAACATTGGTCCTTGCGCACCTTTCTCATGCGGAAAATCCGCCAGTACTGTACTCAGGTTTCAAAAACTTTAGGGTTAGAGTTAGGGTTAAGTTCAAAGATGCACAAAGCCTAAAGGTCCAGAGATCCTGGGGCTGCAAAACACATGCCAAGAGGAGTACGGCACTGCAAAAACATTGCACCTTACACCACTTGTTCATGTGGGACACCCAAGCTGCTGGGGGCGTACGCAATATTATCCTGTGCCATTCAGGACAGGCTTAGGGTTGAAAGAGCTACAAAGCCTACAGGTCCAGAGACACTGGGGCTGCAAAAGGCATACCAAGGTGAGTACAGCACTGCACCAACATCGGTCCTTTAACAACTTTCTCATGAGGAACTCCCATGGTGGTGAAGACATAAGCCTCAGTATTAGGGGTTAGGGGTTAGGGCTTGGCTTAGGCTTCAAAAAGCCACAAAGCCTACAGGTCCAGAGACACTGGGGCTGCAAAAGGCATACCAAGATGAGTACAGCACTGCACCGACATTAGTCCTTACAAAACCTTTCATGAGGAACACCCATGGTGGTCGAGACATGAGCCACAGTATTATACTTTCAAAAAGTTTAGGGTTAGGGTTAGGGTTAGGGTTCAAAGATCCACAAAGCCTACAGGTCCAGAGACATTGCGGCTGCAAAAGGCATACCAGGAGGAGTACGGCACTGCACAAACATTGGTCCTTGCGCACCTTTCTCATGCAGAAAATCCGCCAGTACTCTACTCAGGTTTCAAAAACTTTAGGGTTAGTGTTAGGGTTAAGTTCAAAGATGCACAAAGCCTAAAGGTCCAGAGATCCTGGGGCTGCAAAACACATGCCAAGAGGAGTACGGCACTGCAAAAACATTGCACCTTACACCACTTGCTCAGGTGGGACACCCAAGCTGCTGGGGGCGTACGCAATATTATCCTGTGCCATTCAGGACAGGCTTAGGGTTGAAAGAGCTACAAAGCCTACAGGTCCAGAGACACTGGGGCTGCAAAAGGCATACCAAGATGAGTACAGCACTGCACCAACATCGGTCCTTTAACAACTTTCTCATGAGGAACTCCCATGGTGGTGAAGACATAAGCCTCAGTATTAGGGGTTAGGGGTTAGGGCTTGGCTTAGGCTTCAAAAAGCCACAAAGCCTACGGGTCCAGAGACACTGGGGCTGCAAAAGGCATACCAAGATGAGTACAGCACTGCACCAACATTAGTCCTTACAAAACCTTTCATGAGGAACACCCATGGTGGTAGAGACATGAGCCACAGGATTAGACTTTCAAAAAGTTTAGGGTTAGGGTTAGGGTTAGGGTTCAAAGATCCACAAAGCCTAGAGGTCCAGAGACATTGCGGCTGCAAAAGGCATACCAGGAGGAGTACGGCACTGCACAAACATTGGTCCTTGCGCACCTTTCTCATGTGGAAAATCCGCCAGTACTGTACTCAGGTTTCAAAAACTTTAGGGTTAGTGTTAGGGTTAAGTTCAAAGATGCACAAAGCCTAAAGGTCCAGAGATCCTGGGGCTGCAAAACACATGCCAAGAGGAGTACGGCACTGCAAAAACATTGCACCTTACACCACTTGTTCATGTGGGACACCCAAGCTGCTGGGGGCGTACGCAATATTATCCTGTGCCATTCAGGACAGGCTTAGCGTTGAAAGAGCTACAAAGCCTACAGGTCCAGAGACACTGGGGCTGCAAAAGGCATACCAAGGTGAGTACAGCACTGCACCAACATCGGTCCTTTAACAACTTTCTCATGAGGAACTCCCATGGTGGTGAAGACATAAGTCTCAGTATTAGGGGTTAGGGGTTAGGGCTTGGCTTAGGCTTCAAAAAGCCACAAAGCCTACAGGTCCAGAGACACTGGGGCTGCAAAAGGCATACCAAGATGAGTACAGCACTGCACCGACATTAGTCCTTACAAAACCTTTCATGAGGAACACCCATGGTGGTAGAGACATGAGCCACAGTATTATACTTTCAAAAAGTTTAGGGTTAGGGTTAGGGTTAGGGTTCAAAGATCCACAAAGCCTACAGGTCCAGAGATATTGTGGCTGCAAAGGCATACCAGGAGGAGTACGGCACTGCACAAACATTGGTCCTTGCGCACCTTTCTCATGCGGAAAATCCGCCAGTACTCTACTCAGGTTTCAAAAACTTTAGGGTTAGTGTTAGGGTTAAGTTCAAAGATGCACAAAGCCTAAAGGTCCAGAGATCCTGGGGCTGCAAAACACATGCCAAGAGGAGTACGGCACTGCAAAAACATTGCACCTTACACCACTTGCTCAGGTGGGACACCCAAGCTGCTGGGGGCGTACGCAATATTATCCTATGCCATTCAGGACAGGCTTAGGGTTGAAAGAGCTACAAAGCCTACAGGTCCAGAGACACTGGGGCTGCAAAAGGCATACCAAGATGAGTACAGCACTGCACCAACATCGGTCCTTTAACAACTTTCTCATGAGGAACTCCCATGGTGGTGAAGACATAAGCCTCAGTATTAGGGGTTAGGGGTTAGGGCTTGGCTTAGGCTTCAAAAAGCCACAAAGCCTACGGGTCCAGAGACACTGGGGCTGCAAAAGGCATACCAAGATGAGTACTACAATTCACCAACATTAGTCCTTACAAAACCTTTCATGAGGAACACCCATGGTGGTCGAGACATGAGCCACAGGATTATACTTTCAAAAAGTTTAGGGTTAGGGTTAGGGTTAGGGTTCAAAGATCCACAAAGCCTACAGGTCCAGAGACATTGCGGCTGAAAAGGCATACCAAGGCAAGTATGGCACTGCACAAACATTGGTCCTTGCGCACCTTTCTCATGCGGAAAATCCGCCAGTACTGTACTCAGGTTTCAAAAACTTTAGGGTTAGTGTTAGGGTTAAGTTCAAAGATGCACAAAGCCTAAAGGTCCAGAGATCCTGGGGCTGCAAAACACATGCCAAGAGGAGTACGGCACTGCAAAAACATTGCACCTTACACCACTTGTTCATGTGGGACACCCAAGCTGCTGGGGGCGTACGCAATATTATCCTGTGCCATTCAGGACAGGCTTAGGGTTGAAAGAGCTACAAAGCCTACAGGTCCAGAGACACTGGGGCTGCAAAAGGCATACCAAGATGAGTACAGCACTGCACCAACATCGGTCCTTTAACAACTTTCTCATGAGGAACTCCCATGGTGGTGAAGACATAAGCCTCAGTATTAGGGGTTAGGGGTTAGGGCTTGGCTTAGGCTTCAAAAAGCCACAAAGCCTACAGGTCCAGAGACACTGGGGCTGCAAAAGGCATACCAAGATGAGTACAGCACTGCACCAACATTAGTCCTTACAAAACCTTTCATGAGGAACACCCATGGTGGTAGAGACATGAGCCACAGGATTAGACTTTCAAAAAGTTTAGGGTTAGGGTTAGGGTTAGGGTTCAAACATCCACAAAGCCTACAGGTCCAGAGACATTGCGGCTGAAAAGGCATACCAAGGCAAGTATGGCACTGCACAAACATTGGTCCTTGCACACCTTTCTCATGCAGAAAATCCGCCAGTACTGAACTCAGGTTTCAAAAACTTTAGGGTTAGTGTTAGGGTTAAGTTCAAAGATGCACAAAGCCTAAAGGTCCAGAGATCCTGGGGCTGCAAAACACATGCCAAGAGGAGTACGGCACTGCAAAAACATTGCACCTTACACCACTTGTTCAGGTGGGACACCCAAGCTGCTGGGGGCGTACGCAATATTATCCTGTGCCATTCAGGACAGGCTTACGGTTGAAAGAGCTACAGAGCCTACAGGTCCAGAGACACTGGGGCTGCAAAAGGCATACCAAGATGAGTACAGCACTGCACCAACATCGGTCCTTTAACAACTTTCTCATGAGGAACTCCCATGGTGGTGAAGACATAAGCCTCAATATTAGGGGTTAGGGGTTAGGGCTTGGCTTAGGCTTCAAAAAGCCACAAAGCCTACAGGTCCAGAGACACTGGGGCTGCAAAAGGCATACCAAGATGAGTACAGCACTGCACCAACATTAGTCCTTACAAAACCTTTCATGAGGATCACCCATGGTGGTAGAGACATGAGCCACAGGATTAGACTTTCAAAAAGTTTAGGGTTAGGGTTAGGGTTAGGGTTATGGTTCAAAGATCCACAAAACCTGCAGGTCCAGAGACATTGCGTCTGCAAAAGGCACACCAGGAGGAGTACGGCACTGCACAAACATTGGTCCTTGCGCACCTTTCTCATGCGGAAAATCCGCCAGTACTGTACTCAGGTTTCAAAAACTTTAGGGTTAGTGTTAGGGTTAAGTTCAAAGATGCACAAAGCCTAAAGGTCCAGAGATCCTGGGGCTGCAAAACACATGCCAAGAGGAGTACGGCACTGCAAAAACATTGCACCTTACACCACTTGTTCAGGTGGGACACCCAAGCTGCTGGGGGCGTACGCAATATTATCCTGTGCCATTCAGGACAGGCTTAGGGTTGAAAGAGCTACAAAGCCTACAGGTCCAGAGACACTGGGGCTGCAAAAGGCATACCAAGATGAGTACAGCACTGCACTAACATAGGTCCTTTAACAACTTTCTCATGAGGAACTCCCATGGTGGTGAAGACATAAGCCTCTGTATTAGGGGTTAGGGGTTAGGGCTTGGATTAGGCTTCAAAAAGCCACAAAGCCTATAGGTCCAGAGACACTGGGGCTGCAAAAGGCATACCAAGATGAGTACAGCACTGCACTAACATAGGTCCTTTAACAACTTTCTCATGAGGAACTCCCATGGTGGTGAAGACATAAGCCTCAGTATTAGGGGTTAGGGCTTGGCTTAGGCTTCAAAAAGCCACAAAGCCTACGGGTCCAGAGACACTGGGGCTGCAAAAGGCATACCAAGATGAGTACAGCACTGCACCAAAATTAGTCCTTACAAAACCTTTCATGAGGAACACCCATGGTGGTCGAGACATGAGCCACAGGATTATACTTTCAAAAAGTTTAGGGTTAGGGTTAGGGTTAGGGTTCAAAGATCCACAAAGCCTACAGGTCCAGAGACATTGCGGCTGAAAAGGCATACCAAGGCAAGTATGGCACTGCACAAACATTGGTCCTTGCGCACCTTTCTCATGCGGAAAATCCGCCAGTACTGTACTCAGGTTTCAAAAACTTTAGGGTTAGTGTTAGGGTTAAGTTCAAAGATGCACAAAGCCTAAAGGTCCAGAGATCCTGGGGCTGCAAAACACATGCCAAGAGGAGTACGGCACTGCAAAAACATTGCACCTTACACCACTTGTTCAGGTGGGACACAGAAGCTGCTGGGGGCGTACGCAATATTATCCTGTGCCATTCAGGACAGGCTTAGGGTTGAAAGACCTACAAAGCCTACAGGTCCAGAGACACTGGGGCTGCAAAAGGCATGCCAAGATGAGTACGGCACTGCAAAAACATAGGTCCTTTAACAACTTTCTCATGAGGAACTCCCATGGTGGTGAAGACATAAGCCTCAGTATTAGGGGTTAGGGGTTAGGGCTTGGCTTAGGCTTCAAAAAGCCACAAAGCCTACAGGTCCAGAGACACTGGGGCTGCAAAAGGCATACCAAGATGAGTACAGCACTGCACCAACATTAGTCCTTACAAAACCTTTCATGAGGAACACCCATGGTGGTAGAGACATGAGCCACAGTATTATACTTTCAAAAAGTTTAGGGTTAGGGTTAGGGTTAGGGTTCAAAGATCCACAAAGCCTACAGGTCCAGAGACATTGCGGCTGAAAAGGCATACCAAGGCAAGTATGGCACTGCACAAACATTGGTCCTTGCGCACCTTTCTCATGCGGAAAATCCGCCAGTACTGAACTCAGGTTTCAAAAACTTTAGGGTTAGTGTTAGGGTTAAGTTCAAAGATGCACAAAGCCTAAAGGTCCAGAGATCCTGGGGCTGCAAAACACATGCCAAGAGGAGTACGGCACTGCAAAAACATTGCACCTTACACCACTTGTTCAGGTGGGACACCCAAGCTGCTGGGGGCGTACGCAATATTATCCTGTGCCATTCAGGACAGGCTTAGGGTTGAAAGAGCTACAGAGCCTACAGGTCCAGAGACACTGGGGCTGCAAAAGGCATACCAAGATGAGTACAGCACTGCACCAACATCGGTCCTTTAACAACTTTCTCATGAGGAACTCCCATGGTGGTGAAGACATAAGCCTCAGTATTAGGGGTTAGGGGTTAGGGCTTGGCTTAGGCTTCAAAAAGCCACAAAGCCTACGGGTCCAGAGACACTGGGGCTGCAAAAGGCATACCAAGATGAGTACAGCACTGCACCAACATTAGTCCTTACAAAACCTTTCATGAGGATCACCCATGGTGGTAGAGACATGAGCCACAGGATTAGACTTTCAAAAAGTTTAGGGTTAGGGTTAGGGTTAGGGTTATGGTTCAAAGATCCACAAAACCTGCAGGTCCAGAGACATTGCGGCTGCAAAAGGCACACCAGGAGGAGTACGGCACTGCACAAACATTGGTCCTTGCGCACCTTTCTCATGCGGAAAATCCGCCAGTACTGTACTCAGGTTTCAAAAACTTTAGGGTTAGTGTTAGGGTTAAGTTCAAAGATGCACAAAGCCTAAAGGTCCAGAGATCCTGGGGCTGCAAAACACATGCCAAGAGGAGTACGGCACTGCAAAAACATTGCACCTTACACCACTTGTTCAGGTGGGACACCCAAGCTGCTGGGGGCGTACGCAATATTATCCTGTGCCATTCAGGACAGGCTTAGGGTTGAAAGAGCTACAAAGCCTACAGGTCCAGAGACACTGGGGCTGCAAAAGGCATACCAAGAGGAGTACAGCACTGCACCAACATCGGTCCTTTAACAACTTTCTCATGAGGAACTCCCATGGTGGTGAAGACATAAGCCTCAGTATTAGGGGTTAGGGGTTAGGGCTTGGCTTAGGCTTCAAAAAGCCACAAAGCCTATAGGTCCAGAGACACTGGGGCTGCAAAAGGCATACCAAGATGAGTACAGCACTGCACTAACATAGGTCCTTTAACAACTTTCTCATGAGGAACTCCCATGGTGGTGAAGACATAAGCCTCAGTATTAGGGGTTAGGGCTTGGCTTAGGCTTCAAAAAGCCACAAAGCCTACGGGTCCAGAGACACTGGGGCTGCAAAAGGCATACCAAGATGAGTACTACAATTCACCAGCATTAGTCCTTACAAAACCTTTCATGAGGATCACCAATGGTGGAAGAGACATGAGCCATAGTATTATACTTTCAAAAAGTTTAGGGTTAGGGTTAGGGTTCAATGATCCAGAAAGCCTACAGGTCCAGAGACATTGCGGCTGAAAAGGCACACCAGGAGGGGTACGGCACTGCACAAACAATGGTCCTTGCGCACCTTTCTCATGCGGAAAATCCGCCAGTACTGTACTCAGGTTTCAAAAACTTTAGGGTTAGTGTTAGGGTTAAGTTCAAAGATGCACAAAGCCTAAAGGTCCAGAGATCCTGGGGCTGCAAATCACATGCCAAGAGGAGTACGGCACTGCAAAAACATTGCACCTTACACCACTTGTTCAGGTGGGACACCCAAGCTGCTGGGGGCGTACGCAATATTATCCTGTGCCATTCAGGACAGGCTTAGGGTTGAAAGAGCTACAAAGCCTACAGGTCCAGAGACACTGGGGCTGCAAAAGGCATACCAAGAGGAGTACAGCACTGCACCAACATCGGTCCTTTAACAACTTTCTCATGAGGAACTCCCATGGTGGTGAAGACATAAGCCTCAGTATTAGGGGTTAGGGGTTAGGGCTTGGCTTAGGCTTCAAAAAGCCACAAAGCCTATAGGTCCAGAGACACTGGGGCTGCAAAAGGCATACCAAGATGAGTACAGCACTGCACTAACATAGGTCCTTTAACAACTTTCTCATGAGGAACTCCCATGGTGGTGAAGACATAAGCCTCAGTATTAGGGGTTAGGGCTTGGCTTAGGCTTCAAAAAGCCACAAAGCCTACGGGTCCAGAGACACTGGGGCTGCAAAAGGCATACCAAGATGAGTACTACAATTCACCAACATTAGTCCTTACAAAACCTTTCATGAGGATCACCAATGGTGGAAGAGACATGAGCCATAGTATTATACTTTCAAAAAGTTTAGGGTTAGGGTTAGGGTTCAATGATCCAGAAAGCCTACAGGTCCAGAGACATTGCGGCTGAAAAGGCACACCAGGAGGGGTACGGCACTGCACAAACAATGGTCCTTGCGCACCTTTCTCATGCGGAAAATCCGCCAGTACTGTACTCAGGTTTCAAAAACTTTAGGGTTAGTGTTAGGGTTAAGTTCAAAGATGCACAAAGCCTAAAGGTCCAGAGATCCTGGGGCTGCAAATCACATGCCAAGAGGAGTACGGCACTGCAAAAACATTGCACCTTACACCACTTGTTCAGGTGGGACACCCAAGCTGCTGGGGGCGTACGCAATATTATCCTGTGCCATTCAGGACAGGGTTAGTGTTGAAAGAGCTACAAAGCCTACAGGTCCAGAGACACTGGGGCTGCAAAAGGCATACCAAGGTGAGTACAGCACTGCACCAACATCGGTCCTTTAACAACTTTCTCATGAGGAACTCCCATGGTGGTGAAGACATAAGCCTCAGTATTAGGGGTTAGGGGTTAGGGCTTGGCTTAGGCTTCAAAAAGCCACAAAGCCTACGGGTCCAGAGACACTGGGGCTGCAAAAGGCATACCAAGATGAGTACAGCACTGCACCAAAATTAGTCCTTACAAAACCTTTCATGAGGAACACCCATGGTGGTCGAGACATGAGCCACAGGATTATACTTTCAAAAAGTTTAGGGTTAGGGTTAGGGTTAGGGTTCAAAGATCCACAAAGCCTACAGGTCCAGAGACATTGTGGCTGAAAAGGCATACCAAGGCAAGTATGGCACTGCACAAACATTGGTCCTTGCGCACCTTTCTCATGCGGAAAATCCGCCAGTACTGTACTCAGGTTTCAAAAACTTTAGGGTTAGTGTTAGGGTTAAATTCAAAGATGCACAAAGCCTAAAGGTCCAGAGATCCTGGGGCTGCAAAACACATGCCAAGAGGAGTACGGCACTGCAAAAACATTGCACCTTACACCACTTGTTCAGGTGGGACACAGAAGCTGCTGGGGGCGTACGCAATATTATCCTGTGCCATTCAGGACAGGCTTAGGGTTGAAAGACCTACAAAGCCTACAGGTCCAGAGACACTGGGGCTGCAAAAGGCATGCCAAGAGGAGTACGGCACTGCAAAAACATAGGTCCTTTAACAACTTTCTCATGAGGAACTCCCATGGTGGTGAAGACATAAGCCTCAGTATTAGGGGTTAGGGCTTGGCTTAGGCTTCAAAAAGCCACAAAGCCTACAGGTCCAGAGACACTGGGGCTGCAAAAGGCATACCAAGATGAGTACTACAATTCACCAACATTAGTCCTTACAAAACCTTTCATGAGGATCACCAATGGTGGAAGAGACATGAGCCATAGTATTATACTTTCAAAAAGTTTAGGGTTAGGGTTAGGGTTAGGGTTCAAAGATCCAAAAAGCCTACAGGTCCAGAGACATTGCGGCTGCAAAAGGCATACCAGGAGGAGTACGGCACTGCACAAACATTGGTCCTTGCGCACCTTTCTCATGTGGAAAATCCGCCAGTACTGTACTCAGGTTTCAAAAACTTTAGGGTTAGTGTTAGGGTTAAGTTCAAAGATGCAGAAAGCCTAAAGGTCCAGAGATCCTGGGGCTGCAAAACACATGCCAAGAGGAGTACGGCACTGCAAAAACATTGCACCTTACACCACTTGTTCAGGTGGGACACCCAAGCTGCTGGGGGCGTACGCAATATTATCCTGTGCCATTCAGGACAGGCTTAGGGTTGAAAGAGCTACAAAGCCTACAGGTCCAGAGACACTGGGGCTGCAAAAGGCATACCAAGATGAGTACAGCACTGCACCAACATCGGTCCTTTAACAACTTTCTCATGAGGAACTCCCATGGTGGTGAAGACATAAGCCTCAGTATTAGGGGTTAGGGGTTAGGGCTTGGCTTAGGCTTCAAAAAGCCACAAAGCCTATGGGTCCAGAGACACTGGGGCTGCAAAAGGCATACCAAGATGAGTACAGCACTGCACCGACATTAGTCCTTACAAAACCTTTCATGAGGAACACCCATGGTGGTCGAGACATGAGCCACAGGATTATACTTTCAAAAAGTTTAGGGTTAGGGTTAGGGTTCAAAGATCCACAAAGCCTACAGGTCCAGAGACATTGCGGCTGAAAAGGCATACAAAGGCAAGTATGGAACTACACAAACATTGGTCCTTGCGCACCTTTCTCATGCGGAAAATCCGCCAGTACTGTACTCAGGTTTCAAAAACTTTAGGGTTAGTGTTAGGGTTAAGTTCAAAGATGCACAAAGCCTAAAGGTCCAGAGATCCTGGGGCTGCAAAACACATGCCAAGAGGAGTACGGCACTGCAAAAACATTGCACCTTACACCACTTGTTCAGGTGGGACACCCAAGCTGCTGGGGGCGTACGCAATATTATCCTGTGCCATTCAGGACAGGCTTAGGGTTGAAAGAGCTACAAAGCCTACAGGTCCAGAGACACTGGGGCTGCAAAAGGCATACCAAGATGAGTACAGCACTGCACCAACATCGGTCCTTTAAAAACTTCTCATGAGGAACTCCCATGGTGGTGAAGACATAAGCCTCAGTATTAGGGGTTACTGGTTAGGGCTTGGCTTAGGCTTCAAAAAGCCACAAAGCCTACGGGTCCAGAGACACTGGGGCTGCAAAAGGCATACCAAGATGAGTACAGCACTGCACCAAAATTAGTCCTTACAAAACCTTTCATGAGGAACACCCATGGTGGTCGAGACATGAGCCACAGGATTATACTTTCAAAAAGTTTAGGGTTAGGGTTAGGGTTAGGGTTCAAAGATCCACAAAGCCTACAGGTCCAGAGACAATGTGGCTGAAAAGGCATACCAAGGCAAGTATGGCACTGCACAAACATTGGTCCTTGCGCACCTTTCTCATGCGGAAAATCCGCCAGTACTGTACTCAGGTTTCAAAAACTTTAGGGTTAGTGTTAGGGTTAAATTCAAAGATGCACAAAGCCTAAAGGTCCAGAGATCCTGGGGCTGCAAAACACATGCCAAGAGGAGTACGGCACTGCAAAAACATTGCACCTTACACCACTTCTTCAGGTGGGACACAGAACCTGCTGGGGGCGTACGCAATATTATCCTGTGCCATTCAGGACAGGCTTAGGGTTGAAAGACCTACAAAGCCTACAGGTCCAGAGACACTGGGGCTGCAAAAGGCATGCCAAGATGAGTACGGCACTGCAAAAACATAGGTCCTTTAACAACTTTCTCATGAGGAACTCCCATGGTGGTGAAGACATAAGCCTCAGTATTAGGGGTTAGGGCTTGGCTTAGGCTTCAAAAAGCCACAAAGCCTACAGGTCCAGAGACACTGGGGCTGCAAAAGGCATACCAAGATGAGTACTACAATTCACCTACATTAGTCCTTACAAAACCTTTCATGAGGATCACCAATGGTGGAAGAGACATGAGCCATAGTATTATACTTTCAAAAAGTTTAGGGTTAGGGTTAGGGTTAGGGTTCAAAGATCCAAAAAGCCTACAGGTCCAGAGACATTGCGGCTGCAAAAGGCATACCAGGAGGAGTACGGCACTGCACAAACATTGGTCCTTGCGCACCTTTCTCATGCGGAAAATCCGCCAGTACTCTACTCAGGTTTCAAAAACTTTAGGGTTAGTGTTAGGGTTAAGTTCAAAGATGCACAAAGCCTAAAGGTCCAGAGATCCTGGGGCTGCAAAACACATGCCAAGAGGAGTACGGCACTGCAAAAACATTGCACCTTACACCACTTGTTCATGTGGGACACCCAAGCTGCTGGGGGCGTACGCAATATTATCCTGTGCCATTCAGGACAGGGTTAGGGTTGAAAGAGCTACAAAGCCTACAGGTCCAGAGACACTGGGGCTGCAAAAGCCATACCAAGATGAGTACAGCACTGCACCAACATCGGTCCTTTAACAACTTTCTCATGAGGAACTCCCATGGTGGTGAAGACATAAGCCTCAGTATTAGGGGTTAGGGGTTAGGGCTTGGCTTAGGCTTCAAAAAGCCACAAAGTCTATGGGTCCAGAGACACTGGAGCTGCAAAAGGCATACCAAGATGAGTACAGCACTGCACCGACATTAGTCCTTACAAAACATTTCATGAGGAACACCCATGGTGGTCGAGACATGAGCCACAGGATTATACTTTCAAAAAGTTTAGGGTTAGGGTTAGGGTTCAAAGATCCACAAAGCCTACAGGTCCAGAGACATTGCGGCTGAAAAGGCATACAAAGGCAAGTATGGAACTGCACAAACATTGGTCCTTGCGCACCTTTCTCATGCGGAAAATCCGCCAGTACTGTACTCAGGTTTCAAAAACTTTAGGGTTAGTGTTAGGGTTAAGTTCAAAGATGCACAAAGCCTAAAGGTCCAGAGATCCTGGGGCTGCAAAACACATGCCAAGAGGAGTACGGCACTGCAAAAACATTGCACCTTACACCACTTGTTCAGGTGGGACACCCAAGCTGCTGGGGGCGTACGCAATATTATCCTGTGCCATTCAGGACAGGCTTAGGGTTGAAAGAGCTACAAAGCCTACAGGTCCAGAGACACTGGGGCTGCAAAAGGCATACCAAGATGAGTACAGCACTGCACCAACATCGGTCCTTTAACAACTTCTCATGAGGAACTGCCATGGTGGTGAAGACATAAGCCTCAGTATTAGGGGTTAGGGCTTAGGGCTTAGCTTAGGCTTCAAAAAGCCACAAAGCCTACAGGTCCAGAGACACTGGGGCTGCAAAAGGCATACCAAGATGAGTACAGCACTGCACCAACATTAGTCCTTACAAAACATTTCATGAGGAACACCCATGGTGGTAGAGACATGAGCCACAGGATTAGACTTTCAAGAAGTTTAGGGTTAGGGTTAGGGTTCAAAGATCCACAAAGCCTACAGGTCCAGAGACATTGTGGCTGAAAAGGCATACCAAGGCAAGTATGGCACTGCACAAACATTGGTCCTTGCGCACCTTTCTCATGCGGAAAATCCGCCAGTACTGTACTCAGGTTTCAAAAACTTTAGGGTTAGTGTTAGGGTTAAGTTCAAAGATGCACAAAGCCTAAAGGTCCAGAGATCCTGGGGCTGCAAAACACATGCCAAGAGGAGTACGGCACTGCAAAAACATTGCACCTTACACCACTTGTTCAGGTGGGACACCCAAGCTGCTGGGGGCGTACGCAGTATTATCCTGTGCCATTCAGGACAGGCTTAGGGTTGAAAGAGCTACAAAGCCTACAGGTCCAGAGACACTGGGGCTGCAAAAGGCATACCAAGATGAGTACAGCACTGCACCAACATCGGTCCTTTAACAACTTTCTCATGAGGAACTCCCATGGTGGTGAAGACATAAGCCTCAGTATTAGGGGTTAGGGGTTAGGGCTTGGCTTAGGTTTCAAAAAGCCTGAAAGCCTAAGGGTGCAGGGACACTGGGGCTGCAAAAGGCATACCAAGATGAGTACTACAATTCACCAACATTAGTCCTTACAAAACCTTTCATGAGGAACACCCATGGTGGTCGAGACATGAGCCACAGGATTATGCTTTCAAAAAGTTTAGGGTTAGGGTTAGGGTTAGGGTTCAAAGATCCACAAAGCCTACAGGTCCAGAGACATTGCGGCTGCAAAAGGCATACCAGGAGGATTATGGCACTGCACAAACATTGGTCCTTGCGCACCTTTCTCATGCGGAAAATCCGCCAGTACTCTACTCAGGTTTCAAAAACTTTAGGGTTAGTGTTAGGGTTAAGTTCAAAGATGCACAAAGCCTAAAGGTCCAGAGATCCTGGGGCTGCAAAACACATGCCAAGAGGAGTACGGCACTTGAAAAACATTGCACCTTACACCACTTGTTCAGGTGGGACACCCAAGCTGCTGGGGGCGTACGCAATATTATCCTGTGCCATTCAGGACAGGGTTAGCGTTGAAAGAGCTACAAAGCCTACAGGTCCAGAGACACTGGGGCTGCAAAAGGCATACCAAGATGAGTACAGCACTGCACCAACATAGGTCCTATAACAACTTTCTCATGAGGAACTCCCATGGTGGTGAAGACATAAGCCTCAGTATTAGGGGTTAGGGCTTGGCTTAGGCTTCAAAAAGCCACAAAGCCTACAGGTCCAGAGACACTGGGGCTGCAAAAGGCATACCAAGATGAGTACTACAATTCACCAGCATTAGTCCTTACAAAACCTTTCATGAGGAACACCCATGGTGGTAGAGACATGAGCCACAGGATTATACTTTCAAAAAGTTTAGGGTTAGGGTTAGGGTTCAAAGATCCACAAAGCCTAGAGGTCAAGAGACATTGCGGCTGCAAAAGGCATACCAGGAGGAGTACGGCACTGCACAAACATTGGTCCTTGCGCACCTTTCTCATGCGGAAAATCCGCCAGTACTGTAGTCAGGTTTCAAAAACTTTAGGGTTAGTGTTAGGGTTAAGTTCAAAGATGCACAAAGCCTAAAGGTCCAGAGATCCTGGGGCTGCAAAACACATGCCAAGAAGAGTACGGCACTGCAAAAACATTGCACCTTACACCACTTGTTCAGGTGGGACACCCAAGCTGCTGGGGGTGTACGCAATATTATCCGGTGCCATTCAGGACAGGGTTAGGGTTGAAAGAGCTACAAAGCCTACAGGTCCAGAGACACTGGGGCTGCAAAAGGCATACCAAGATGAGTACAGCACTGCACCAACATAGGTCCTATAACAACTTTCTCATGAGGAACTCCCATGGTGGTGAAGACATAAGCCTCAGTATTAGGGGTTAGGGCTTGGCTTAGGCTTCAAAAAGCCACAAAGCCTACGGGTCCAGAGACACAGGGGCTGCAAAAGGCATACCAAGATGAGTACTACAATTCACCAACATTAGTCCTTACAAAACCTTTCATGAGGAACACCCATGGTGGTAGAGACATGAGCCACAGGATTAGACTTTCAAAAAGTTTAGGGTTAGGGTTAGGGTTCAAAGATCCACAAAGCCTACAGGTCCAGAGACACTGGGGTGCAAAAGGCATACCAAGATGAGTACAGCACTGCACCAACATAGGTCCTTTAACAACTTTCTCATGAGGAACTCCCATGGTGGTGAAGACATAAGCCTCAGTATTAGGGGTTAGGGCTTGGCTTAGGCTTCAAAAAGCCACAAAGCCTACGGGTCCAGAGACACTGGGGCTGCAAAAGGCATACCAAGATGAGTACTACAATTCACCAACATTAGTCCTTACAAAACCTTTCATGAGGAACACCCATGGTGGTAGAGACATGAGCCACAGGATTAGACTTTCGAAAAGTTTAGGGTTAGGGTTAGGGTTAGGGTTAGGGTTCAAAGATCCACAAAGCCTACAGGTCCAGAGACATTGCGGCTGAAAAGGCATACCAAGGCAAGTATGGCACTGCACAAACATTGGTCCTTGCACGCCTTTCTCATGCGGAAAATCCGCTAGTACTCTACTCAGGTTTCAAAAACTTTAGGGTTAGTGTTATGGTTAAGTTCAAAGATGCACAAAGCCTAAAGGTCCAGAGATCCTGGGGCTGCAAAACACATGCCAAGAGGAGTACGGCACTGCAAAAACATTGCACCTTACACCACTTGTTCATGTGGAACACCCAAACTGCTGGGGGCGTACGCAATATTATCCTATGCCATTCAGGACAGGCTTAGGGTTGAAAGAGCTACAAAGCCTACAGGTCCAGAGACACTGAGGCTGCAAAAGGCATACCAAGATGAGTACAGCACTGCACCAACATAGGTCCTTTAACAACTTTCTCATGAGGAACTCCCATGGTGGTGAAGACATAAGCCTCAGTATTAGGGGTTAGGGGTTAGGGCTTGGCTTAGGTTTCAAAAAGCCACAAAGCCTACAGGTCCAGAGACACTGAGGCTGCAAAAGGCATACCAAGATGAGTACAGCACTGCACCAACATCGGTCCTTTAACAACTTTCTCATGAGGAACTCCCATGGTGGTGAAGACATAAGCCTCAGTATTAGGGGTTAAGGCTTGGCTTAGGCTTCAAAAAGCCACAAAGCCTACGGGTCCAGAGACACTGGAGCTGCAAAAGGCATACCAAGATGAGTACTACAATTCACCAACATTAGTCCTTACAAAACCTTTCATGAGGAACGCCCATGGTGGTAGAGAAATGAGCCACAGGATTAGACTTTCAAGAAGTTTAGGGTTAGGGTTAGGGTTCAAAGATCCAGAAAGCCTAGAGGTCCAGAGACATTGCGGCTGCAAAAGGCATACCAGGAGGAGTACGGCACTGCACAAACATTGGTCCTTGCGCACCTTTCTCATGCGGAAAATCCGCCAGTACTGTACTCAGGTTTCAAAAACTTTAGGGTTAGTGTTAGGGTTAAGTCCAAAGATGCACAAAGCCTAAAGGTCCAGAGATCCTGGGGCTGCAAAACACATGCCAAGAGGAGTACGGCACTGCAAAAACATTGCACCTTACACCACTTGTTCATGTGGGACACCCAAGCTGCTGGGGGCGTACGCAATATTATCCTGTGCCATTCAGGACAGGCTTAGCGTTGAAAGAGCTACAAAGCCTACAGGTCCAGAGACACTGGGGCTGCAAAAGGCATACCAAGATGAGTACAGCACTGCACCAACATCGGTCCTTTAACAACTTTCTCATGAGGAACTCCCATGGTGGTGAAGACATAAGCCTCAGTATTAGGGGTTAGGGCTTAGGGCTTGGCTTAGGCTTCAAAAAGCCACAAAGCCTACGGGTCCAGAGACACTGGGGCTGCAAAAGGCATACCAAGATGAGTACAGCACTGCACCAACATAGGTCCTTTAACAACTTTCTCATGAGGAACTCCCATGGTGGTGAAGACATAAGCCTCAGTATTAGGGGTTAGGGCTTAGGGCTTGGCTTAGGCTTTAAAAAGCCACAAAGCCTACGGGTCCAGAGACACTGGGGCTGCAAAAGGCATACCAAGATGAGTACTACAATTCACCAACATTAGTCCTTACAAAACCTTTCATGAGGAACACCCATGGTGGTAGAGACATGAGCCACAGGATTAGACTTTCGAAAAATTTAGGGTTAGGGTTAGGGTTAGGGTTAGGGTTCAAAGATCCACAAAGCCTACAGGTCCAGAGACATTGCGGCTGAAAAGGCATACCAAGGCAAGTATGGCACTGCACAAACATTGGTCCTTGCACGCCTTTCTCATGCGGAAAATCCGCCAGTACTCTACTCAGGTTTCAAACACTTTAGGGTTAGTGTTAGGGTTAAGTTCAAAGATGCACAAAGCCTAAAGGTCCAGAGATCCTGGGGCTGCAAAACACATGCCAAGAGGAGTACGGCACTGCAAAAACATTGCACCTTACACCACTTGTTCAGGTGGGACACCCAAACTGCTGGGGGCGTACGCAATATTATCCTATGCCATTCAGGACAGGCTTAGGGTTGAAAGAGCTACAAAGCCTACAGGTCCAGAGACACTGAGGCTGCAAAAGGCATACCAAGATGAGTACAGCACTGCACCAACATAGGTCCTTTAACAACTTTCTCATGAGGAACTCCCATGGTGGTGAAGACATAAGTCTCAGTATTAGGGGTTAGGGGTTAGGGCTTGGCTTAGGTTTCAAAAAGCCACAAAGCCTACAGGTCCAGAGACACTGGGGCTGCAAAAGGCATACCAAGATGAGTACTACAATTCACCAACATTAGTCCTTACAAAACCTTTCATGAGGAACACCCATGGTGGTAGAGACATGAGCCACAGGATTAGACTTTCAAAATGTTTAGGGTTAGGGTTAGGGTTCAAAGATCCACAAAGCCTACAGGTCCAGAGACATTGCGGCTGCAAAAGGCATACCAGGAGGAGTACGGCACTGCACAAACATTGGTCCTTGCGCACCTTTCTCATGCGGAAAATCCGCCAGTACTGTACTCAGGTTTCAAAAATTTTAGGGTTAGTGTTAGGGTTAAGTTCAAAGATGCACAAAGCCTAAAGGTCCAGAGATCCTGGGGCTGCAAAACACATGCCAAGAGGAGTACGGCACTGCAAAAACATTGCACCTTACACCACTTGTTCATGTGGGACACCCAAGCTGCTGGGGGCGTACGCAATATTATCCTGTGCCATTCAGGACAGGCTTAGCGTTGAAAGAGCTACAAAGCCTACAGGTCCAGAGACACTGGGGCTGCAAAAGGCATACCAAGATGAGTACTACAATTCACCAACATTAGTCCTTACAAAACCTTTCATGAGGAACACCCATGGTGGTAGAGACATGAGCCACAGGATTAGACTTTCAAAAAGTTTAGGGTTAGGGTTAGGGTTCAAAGATCCACAAAGCCTACAGGTCCAGAGACACTGGGGCTGCAAAAGGCATACCAAGATGAGTACAGCACTGCACCAACATAGGTCCTTTAACAACTTTCTCATGAGGAACTCCCATGGTGGTGAAGACATAAGCCTCAGTATTAGGGGTTAGGGCTTGGCTTAGGCTTCAAAAAGCCACAAAGCCTACGGGTCCAGAGACACTGGGGCTGCAAAAGGCATACCAAGATGAGTACTACAATTCACCAACATTAGTCCTTACAAAACCTTTCATGAGGAACACCCATGGTGGTAGAGACATGAGCCACAGGATTAGACTTTCAAAAAGTTTAGGGTTAGGGTTAGGGTTAGGGTTAGGGTTCAAAGATCCACAAAGCCTACAGGTCCAGAGACATTGCGGCTGAAAAGGCATACCAAGGCAAGTATGGCACTGCAAAAACATTGGTCCTTGCACACCTTTCTCATGCGGAAAATCCGCCAGTACTGTACTCAGGTTTCAAAAACTTTAGGGTTAGTGTTAGGGTTAAGTTCAAAGATGCACAAAGCCTAAAGGTCCAGAGATCCTGGGGCTGCAAAACACATGCCAAGAGGAGTACGGCACTGCAAAAACATTGCACCTTACACCACTTGTTCAGGTGGGACACCCAAGCTGCTGGGGGCGTACGCAATATTATTCTGTGCCATTCAGGACAGGCTTAGCGTTGAAAGAGCTACAAAGCCTACAGGTCCAGAGACACTGGGGCTGCAAAAGGCATACCAAGATGAGTACAGCACTGCACCAACATCGGTCCTTTAACAACTTTCTCATGAGGAACTCCCATGGTGGTGAAGACATAAGCCTCAGTATTAGGGGTTAAGGCTTGGCTTAGGCTTCAAAAAGCCACAAAGCCTACAGGTCCAGAGACACTGGAGCTGCAAAAGGCATACCAAGATGAGTACTACAATTCACCAACATTAGTCCTTACAAAACCTTTCATGAGGAACGCCCATGGTGGTAGAGAAATGAGCCACAGGATTAGACTTTCAAGAAGTTTAGGGTTAGGGTTAGGGTTCAAAGATCCAGAAAGCCTACAGGTCCAGAGACATTGCGGCTGCAAAAGGCATACCAGGAGGAGTACGGCACTGCACAAACATTGGTCCTTGCGCACCTTTCTCATGCGGAAAATCCGCCAGTACTGTACTCAGGTTTCAAAAACTTTAGGGTTAGTGTTAGGGTTAAGTTCAAAGATGCACAAAGCCTAAAGGTCCAGAGATCCTGGGGCTGCAAAACACATGCCAAGAGGAGTACGGCACTGCAAAAACATTGCACCTTACACAACTTGTTCATGTGGGACACCCAAGCTGCTGGGGGCGTACGCAATATTATCGTGTGCCATTCAGGACAGGCTTAGCGTTGAAAGAGCTACAAAGCCTACAGGTCCAGAGACACTGGGGCTGCAAAAGGCATACCAAGATGAGTACAGCACTGCACCAACATCGGTCCTTTAACAACTTTCTCATGAGGAACTCCCATGGTGGTGAAGACATAAGCCTCAGTATTAGGGGTTAGGGCTTAGGGCTTGGCTTAGGCTTCAAAAAGCCACAAAGCCTACGGGTCCAGAGACACTGCGGCTGCAAAAGGCATACCAAGATGAGTACAGCACTGCATCAACATTAGTCCTTACAAAACCTTTCATGAGGAACACCCATGGTGGTCGAGACATGAGCCACAGTATTACACTTTCAAAAAGTTTAGGGTTAGGGTTAGGGTTCAAAGATCCACAAAGCCTACAGGTCCAGAGACATTGCGGCTGAAAAGGCATACCAAGGCAAGTATGGCACTGCACAAACATTGGTCCTTGCACGCCTTTCTCATGCGGAAAATCCGCCAGTACTCTACTCAGGTTTCAAACACTTTAGGGTTAGTGTTAGGGTTAAGTTCAAAGATGCACAAAGCCTAAAGGTCCAGAGATCCTGGGGCTGCAAAACACATGCCAAGAGGAGTACGGCACTGCAAAAACATTGCACCTTACACCACTTGTTCATGTGGGACACCCAAACTGCTGGGGGCGTACGCAATATTATCCTATGCCATTCAGGACAGGCTTAGGGTTGAAAGAGCTACAAAGCCTACAGGTCCAGAGACACTGAGGCTGCAAAAGGCATACCAAGATGAGTACAGCACTGCACCAACATCGGTCCTTTAACAACTTTCTCATGAGGAACTCCCATGGTGGTGAAGACATAAGCCTCAGTATTAGGGGTTAGGGGTTAGGGCTTGGCTTAGGCTTCAAAAAGCCACAAAGCCTACAGGTCCAGAGACACTGGGGCTGCAAAAGGCATACCAAGATGAGTACTACAATTCACCAACATTAGTCCTTACAAAACCTTTCATGAGGAACACCCATGGTGGTAGAGACATGAGCCACAGGATTAGACTTTCAAAATGTTTAGGGTTAGGGTTAGAGTTCAAAGATCCACAAAGCCTACAGGTCCAGAGACATTGCGGCTGCAAAAGGCATACCAGGAGGAGTACGGCACTGCACAAACATTGGTCCTTGCGCACCTTTCTCATGCGGAAAATCCGCCAGTACTGTACTCAGGTTTCAAAAATTTTAGGGTTAGTGTTAGGGTTAAGTTCAAAGATGCACAAAGCCTAAAGGTCCAGAGATCCTGGGGCTGCAAAACACATGCCAAGAGGAGTACGGCACAGCAAAAACATTGCACCTTACACCACTTGTTCAGGTGGGACACCCAAGCTGCTGGGGGCATACGCAATATTATCCTGTGCCATTCAGGACAGGCTTAGCGTTGAAAGAGCTACAAAGCCTACAGGTCCAGAGACACTGGGGCTGCAAAAGGCATACCAAGATGAGTACAGCACTGCACCAACATAGGTCCTATAACAACTTTCTCATGAGGAACTCCCATGGTGGTGAAGACATAAGCCTCAGTATTAGGGGTTAGGGCTTGGCTTAGGCTTCAAAAAGCCACAAATCCTACGGGTCCAGAGACACTGGGGCTGCAAAAGGCATACCAAGATGAGTACTACAATTCACCAACATTAGTCCTTACAAAACCTTTCATGAGGAACACCCATGGTGGTAGAGACATGAGCCACAGGATTAGACTTTCAAAAAGTTTAGGGTTAGGGTTAGGGTTCAAAGATCCACAAAGCCTACAGGTCCAGAGACACTGGGGCTGCAAAAGGCATACCAAGATGAGTACAGCACTGCACCAACATAGGTCCTTTAACAACTTTCTCATGAGGAACTCCCATGGTGGTGAAGACATAAGCCTCAGTATTAGGGGTTAGGGCTTGGCTTAGGCTTCAAAAAGCCACAAAGCCTACGGGTCCAGAGACACTGGGGCTGCAAAAGGCATACCAAGATGAGTACTACAATTCACCAACATTAGTCCTTACAAAACCTTTCATGAGGAACACCCATGGTGGTAGAGACATGAGCCACAGGATTAGACTTTCAAAAAGTTTAGGGTTAGGGTTAGGGTTAGGGTTAGGGTTCAAAGATCCACAAAGCCTACAGGTCCAGAGACATTGCAGCTGAAAAGGCATACCAAGGCAAGTATGGCACTGCAAAAACATTGGTCCTTGCACACCTTTCTCATGCGGAAAATCCGCCAGTACTGTACTCAGGTTTCAAAAACTTTAGGGTTAGTGTTAGGGTTAAGTTCAAAGATGCACAAAGCCTAAAGGTCCAGAGATCCTGGGGCTGCAAAACACATGCCAAGAGGAGTACGGCACTGCAAAAACATTGCACCTTACACCACTTGTTCAGGTGGGACACCCAAGCTGCTGGGGGCGTACGCAATATTATCCTGTGCCATTCAGGACAGGCTTAGCGTTGAAAGAGCTACAAAGCCTACAGGTCCAGAGACACTGGGGCTGCAAAAGGCATACCAAGATGAGTACAGCACTGCACCAACATCGGTCCTTTAACAACTTTCTCATGAGGAACTCCCATGGTGGTGAAGACATAAGCCTCAGTATTAGGGGTTAAGGCTTGGCTTAGGCTTCAAAAAGCCACAAAGCCTACAGGTCCAGAGACACTGGAGCTGCAAAAGGCATACCAAGATGAGTACTACAATTCACCAACATTAGTCCTTACAAAACCTTTCATGAGGAACACCCATGGTGGTAGAGACATGAGCCACAGGATTAGACTTTCAAGAAGTTTAGGGTTAGGGTTAGGGTTTAAAGATCCAGAAAGCCTACAGGTCCAGAGACATTGCGGCTGCAAAAGGCATACCAGGAGGAGTACGGCACTGCACAAACATTGGTCCTTGCGCACCTTTCTCATGCGGAAAATCCGCCAGTACTGTACTCAGGTTTCAAAAACTTTAGGGTTAGTGTTAGGGTTAAGTTCAAAGATGCACAAAGCCTAAAGGTCCAGAGATCCTGGGGCTGCAAAACACATGCCAAGAGGAGTACGGCACTGCAAAAACATTGCACCTTACACCACTTGTTCATGTGGGACACCCAAGCTGCTGGGGGCGTACGCAATATTATCGTGTGCCATTCAGGACAGGCTTAGCGTTGAAAGAGCTACAAAGCCTACAGGTCCAGAGACACTGGGGCTGCAAAAGGCATACCAAGATGAGTACAGCACTGCACCAACATCGGTCCTTTAACAACTTTCTCATGAGGAACTCCCATGGTGGTGAAGACATAAGCCTCAGTATTAGGGGTTAGGGCTTAGGGCTTGGCTTAGGCTTCAAAAAGCCACAAAGCCTACGGGTCCAGAGACACTGGGGCTGCAAAAGGCATACCAAGATGAGTACAGCACTGCACCAACATTAGTCCTTACAAAACCTTTCATGAGGAACACCCATGGTGGTAGAGACATGAGCCACAGTATTACACTTTCAAAAAGTTTAGGGTTAGGGTTAGGGTTCAAAGATCCACAAAGCCTACAGGTCCAGAGACATTGCGGCTGAAAAGGCATACCAAGGCAAGTATGGCACTGCACAAATATTGGTCCTTGCGCACCTTTCTCATGCGGAAAATCCGCCAGTGCTGTACTCAGGTTTCAAAAACTTTAGGGTTAGTGTTAGGGTTAAGTTCAAAGATGCACAAAGCCTAAAGGTCCAGAGATCCTGGGGCTGCAAAACACATGCCAAGAGGAGTACGGCACTGCAAAAACATTGCACCTTACACCACTTGTTCAGGTGGGACACCCAAGCTGCTGGGGGCGTACGCAATATTATAGTGTGCCATTCGGGACAGGCTTAGCGTTGAAAGAGCTACAAAGCCTACAGGTCCAGAGACACTGGGACTGCAAAAGGCATACCAAGATGAGTACATCACTGCACCAACATCGGTCCTTTAACAACTTTCTCATGAGGAACTCCCATGGTGGTGAAGACATAAGCCTCAGTATTAGGGGTTACTGGTTAGGGCTTGACTTAGGCTTCAAAAAGCCACAAAGCCTACGGGTCCAGAGACACTGGGGCTGCAAAAGGCATACCAAGATGAGTACTACAATTCACCAACATTAGTGCTTACAAAACCTTTCATGAGGAACACCCATGGTGGTAGAGACATGAGCCACAGGATTAGACTTTCAAAAAGTTTAGGGTTAGGGTTAGGGTTCAAAGATCCACAAAGCCTACAGGTCCAGAGACATTGCGGCTGCAAAAGGCATACCAGGAGGAGTACGGCACTGCACAAACATTGGTCCTTGCGCACCTTTCTCATGCGGAAAATCCGCCAGTACTCTACTCAGGTTTCAAAAACTTTAGGGTTAGTGTTAGGGTTAAGTTCAAAGATGCACAAAGCCTAAAGGTCCAGAGATCCTGGGGCTGCAAAACACATGCCAAGAGCAGTACGGCACTGCAAAAACATTGCACCTTACACCACTTGTTCATGTGGGACACCCAAGCTGCTGGTTGCGTACGCAATATTATCCTGTGATATTCAGGAAAGGCTTAGGGTTGAAAGAGCTACAAAGCCTACAGGTCCAGAGACACTGGGGCTGCAAAAGGCATACCAAGATGAGTACAGCACTGCACCAACATCGGTCCTTTAACAACTTTCTCATGAGGAACTGCCATGGTGGTGAAGACATAAGCCTCAGTATTAGGGGTTAGGGGTTAGGGCTTGGCTTAGGCTTCAAAAAGCCACAAAGCCTACAGGTCCAGAGACACTGGGGCTGCAAAAGGCATACCAAGATGAGTACTACAATTCACCAGCATTAGTCCTTACAAAACCTTTCATGAGGAACACCCATGGTGGTAGAGACATGAGCCACAGGATTAGACTTTCAAAAAGTTTAGGGTTAGGGTTAGGGTTCAAAGATCCACAAAGCCTACAGGTCCAGAGACATTGCGGCTGCAAAAGGCATACCAGGAGGAGTACGGCACTGCACAAACATTGGTCCTTGCGCACCTTTCTCATGCGGAAAATCCGCCAGTACTGTACTCAGGTTTCAAAAACTTTAGGGTTAGTGTTAGGGTTAAGTTCAAAGATGCACAAAGCCTAAAGGTCCAGAGATCCTGGGGCTGCAAAACACATGCCAAGAGCAGTACGGCACTGCAAAAACATTGCACCTTACACCACTTGTTCATGTGGGACACCCAAGCTGCTGGGGGCGTACGCAATATTATCCTGTGCCATTCAGGACAGGGTTAGCGTTGAAAGAGCTACAAAGCCTACAGGTCCAGAGACACTGGGGCTGCAAAAGGCATACCAAGATGAGTACAGCACTGCACCAACATCGGTCCTTTAACAACTTTCTCATGAGGAACTCCCATGGTGGTGAAGACATAAGCCTCAGTATTAGGGGTTAGGGGTTAGGGCTTGGCTTAGGCTTCAAAAAGCCACAAAGCCTACAGGTCCAGAGACACTGGGGCTGCAAAAGGCATACCAAGATGAGTACTACAATTCACCAGCATTAGTCCTTACAAAACCTTTCATGAGGAACACCCATGGTGGTAGAGACATGAGCCACAGGATTAGACTTTCAAAAAGTTTAGGGTTAGGGTTAGGGTTAGGGTTAGGGTTCAAAGATCCACAAAGCCTACAGGTCCAGAGACATTGCGGCTGCAAAAGGCATACCAGGAGGAGTACGGCACTGCACAAACATTGGTCCTTGCGCACCTTTCTCATGCGGAAAATCCGCCAGTACTGTACTCAGGTTTCAAAAACTTTAGGGTTAGTGTTAGGGTTAAGTTCAAAGATGCAGAAAGCCTAAAGGTCCAGAGATCCTGGGGCTGCAAAACACATGCCAAGAGGAGTACGGCACTGCAAAAACATTGCACCTTACACCACTTGTTCAGGTGGGACACCCAAGCTGCTGGGGGCGTAGGCAATATTATCCTGTGCCATTCAGGACAGGCTTAGCGTTGAAAGAGCTACAAAGCCTACAGGTCCAGAGACACTGGGGCTGCAAAAGGCATACCAAGATGAGTACAGCACTGCACCAACATCGGTCCTTTAACAACTTTCTCATGAGGAACTCCCATGGTGGTGAAGACATAAGCCTCAGTATTAGGGGTTAGGGGTTAGGGCATGGCTTAGGCTTCAAAAAGCCACAAAGCCTACAGGTCCAGAGACACTGGGGCTGCAAAAGGCATACCAAGATGAGTACTACAATTCACCAGCATTAGTCCTTACAAAACCTTTCATGAGGAACACCCATGGTGGTAGAGACATGAGCCACAGGATTAGACTTTCAAAAAGTTTAGGGTTAGGGTTAGGGTTCAAAGATCCACAAAGCCTACAGGTCCAGAGACACTGCGGCTGCAAAAGGCATACCAGGAGGAGTACGGCACTGCACAAACATTGGTCCTTGCGCACCTTTCTCATGCGGAAAATCCGCCAGTACTCTACTCAGGTTTCAAAAACTTTAGGGTTAGTGTTAGGGTTAAGTTCAAAGATGCACAAAGCCTAAAGGTCCAGAGATCCTGGGGCTGCAAAACACATGCCAAGAGGAGTATGGCACTGCAAAAACATTGCAACTTACACCACTTGTTCATGTGGGACACCCAAGCTGCTGGGGGCGTACGCAGTATTATCGTGTGCCATTCAGGACAGGCTTAGCGTTGAAAGAGCTACAAAGCCTACAGGTCCAGAGACACTGGGGCTGCAAAAGGCATACCAAGATGAGTACAGTACTGCACCAACATAGGTGCTTTAACAACTTTCTCATGAGGAACTCCCATGGTGGTGAAGACATAAGCCTCAGTATTAGGGGTTAGGGGTTAGGGCTTGGCTTAGGTTTCAAAAAGCCACAAAGCCTACAGGTCCAGAGACACTGGGGCTGCAAAAGGCATACCAAGATGAGTACTACAATTCACCAGCATTAGTCCTTACAAAACCTTTCATGAGGAACACCCATGGTGGTAGAGACATGAGCCACAGGATTAGACTTTCAAAAAGTTTAGGGTTAGGGTTAGGGTTAGGGTTCAAAGATCCACAAAGCCTACAGGTCCAGAGACATTGCGGCTGCAAAAGGCATACGAAGACAAGTATGGCACTGCACAAATATTGGTCCTTGCGCACCTTTCTCATGCGGAAAATCCGCCAGTACTCTACTCAGGTTTCAAAAACTTTAGGGTTAGTGTTAGGGTTAAGTTCAAAGATGCACAAAGCCTAAAGGTCCAGAGACCCTGGGGCTGCAAAACACATGCCAAGAGGAGTACGACACTGCAAAAACATTGCACCTTAAACCACTTGTTCATGTGGGACACCCAAGCTGCTGGGGGCGTACGCAATATTATCCTGTGCCATTCAAGACAGGCTTAGGGTTGAAAGAGCTACAAAGCCTACAGGTCCAGAGACACTGGGGCTGCAAAAGGCATACCAAGATGAGTACAGCACTGCACCAACATCGGTCCTTTAACAACTTTCTCATGAGGAACTCCCATGGTGGTGAAGACATAAGCCTCAGTATTAGGGGTTAGGGGTTAGGGCTTGGCTTAGGCTTCAAAAAGCCACAAAGCCTACAGGTCCAGAGACACTGGGGCTGCAAAAGGCATACCAAGATGAGTACTACAATTCACCAACATTAGTCCTTACAAAACCTTTCATGAGGAACACCCATGGTGGTAGAGACATGAGCCACAGGATTAGACTTTCAAAAAGTTTAGGGTTAGGGTTAGGGTTAGGGTTCAAAGATCCACAAAGCCTACAGGTCCAGAGACATTGCGGCTGCAAAAGGCATACCAGGAGGAGTACGGCACTGCACAAACATTGGTCCTTGCGCACCTTTCTCATGTGGAAAATCCGCCAGTACTGTACTGAGGTTTCAAAAACTTTAGGGTTAGTGTTATGGTTAAGTTCAAAGATGCACAAAGCCTAAAGGTCCAGAGATCCTGGGGCTGCAAAACACATGCCAAGAGGAGTACGGCACTGCAAAAACATTGCACCTTACACCACTTGTTCATGTGGGACACCCAAGCTGCTGGGGGCGTACGCAATATTATCCTGTGATATTCAGGAAAGGCTTAGCGTTGAAAGAGCTACAAAGCCTACAGGTCCAGAGACACTGGGGCTGCAAAAGGCATACCAAGATGAGTACAGCACTGCACCAACATCGGTCCTTTAACAACTTTCTCATGAGGAACTCCCATGGTGGTGAAGACATAAGCCTCAGTATTAGGGGTTAGGGGTTAGGGCTTGGCTTAGGCTTCAAAAAGCCACAAAGCCTACAGGTCCAGAGACACTGGGGCTGCAAAAGGCATACCAAGATGAGTACTACAATTCACCAACATTAGTCCTTACAATACCTATCATGAGGAACACCCATGGTGGTAGAGACATGAGCCACAGGATTAGACTTGCAAAAAGTTTAGGGTTAGGGTTAGGGTTCAAAGATCCACAAAGCCTACAGGTCCAGAGACATTGCGGCTGCAAAAGGCATACCAGGAGGAGTACGGCACTGCACAAACATTGGTCCTTGCGCACCTTTCTCATGCGGAAAATCCGCCAGTACTGTACTCAGGTTTCAAAAACTTTAGGGTTAGTGTTAGGGTTAAGTTCAAAGATGCACAAAGCCTAAAGGTCCAGAGATCCTGGGGCTGCAAAACACATGCCAAGAGCAGTACGGCACTGCAAAAACATTGCACCTTACACCACTTGTTCATGTGGGACACCCAAGCTGCTGGGGGCGTACGCAATATTATCCTGTGCCATTCAGGACAGGCTTAGCGTTGAAAGAGCTACAAAGCCTACAGGTCCAGAGACACTGGGGCTGCAAAAGGCATACCAAGATGAGTACAGCACTGCACCAACATCGGTCCTTTAACAACTTTCTCATGAGGAACTGCCATGGTGGTGAAGACATAAGCCTCAGTATTAGGGGTTAGGGGTTAGGGCTTGGCTTAGGCTTCAAAAAGCCACAAAGCCTACAGGTCCAGAGACACTGGGGCTGCAAAAGGCATACCAAGATGAGTACAGCACTGCACCAACATCGGTCCTTTAACAACTTTCTCATGAGGAACTCCCATGGTGGTGAAGACATAAGCCTCAGTATTAGGGGTTAGGGGTTAGGGCTTGGCTTAGGCTTCAAAAAGCCACAAAGCCTACAGGTCCAGAGACACTGGGGCTGCAAAAGGCATACCAAGATGAGTACTACAATTCACCAGCATTAGTCCTTACAAAACCTTTCATGAGGAACACCCATGGTGGTAGAAACATGAGCCACAGGATTAGACTTTCAAAAAGTTTAGGGTTAGGGTTAGGGTTAGGGTTAGGGTTCAAAGATCCACAAAGCCTACAGGTCCAGAGACATTGCGGCTGCAAAAGGCATACCAGGAGGAGTACGGCACTGCACAAACATTGGTCCTTGCGCACCTTTCTCATGCGGAAAATCCGCCAGTACTGTACTCAGGTTTCAAAAACTTTAGGGTTAGTGTTAGGGTTAAGTTCAAAGATGCACAAAGCCTAAAGGTCCAGAGATCCTGGGGCTGCAAAACACATGCCAAGAGGAGTACGGCACTGCAAAAACATTGCACATTACACCACTTGTTCAGGTGGGACACCCAAGCTGCTGGGGGCGTACGCAATATTATCCTGTGCCATTCAGGACAGGCTTAGCGTTGAAAGAGCTACAAAGCCTACAGGTCCAGAGACACTGGGGCTGCAAAAGGCATACCAAGATGAGTACAGCACTGCACCAACATCGGTCCTTTAACAACTTTCTCATGAGGAACTCCCATGGTGGTGAAGACATAAGCCTCAGTATTAGGGGTTAGGGGTTAGGGCATGGCTTAGGCTTCAAAAAGCCACAAAGCCTACAGGTCCAGAGACACTGGGGCTGCAAAAGGCATACCAAGATGAGTACTACAATTCACCAGCATTAGTCCTTACAAAACCTTTCATGAGGAACACCCATGGTGGTAGAGACATGAGCCACAGGATTAGACTTTCAAAAAGTTTAGGGTTAGGGTTAGGGTTAGGGTTCAAAGATCCACAAAGCCTACAGGTCCAGAGACACTGCGGCTGCAAAAGGCATACCAGGAGGAGTACGGCACTGCACAAACATTGGTCCTTGCGCACCTTTCTCATGCGGAAAATCCGCCAGTACTCTACTCAGGTTTCAAAAACTTTAGGGTTAGTGTTAGGGTTAAGTTCAAAGATGCACAAAGCCTAAAGGTCCAGAGATCCTGGGGCTGCAAAACACATGCCAAGAGCAGTACGGCACTGCAAAAACATTGCAACTTACACCACTTGTTCATGTGGGACACCCAAGCTGCTGGGGGCGTACGCAATATTATCCTGTGCCATTCAGGACAGGCTTAGCGTTGAAAGAGCTACAAAGCCTACAGGTCCAGAGACACTGGGGCTGCAAAAGGCATACCAAGATGAGTACAGCACTGCACCAACATCGGTCCTTTAACAACTTTCTCATGAGGAACTCCCATGGTGATGAAGACATAAGCCTCAGTATTAGGGGTTAGGGGTTAGGGCTTGGCTTAGGCTTCAAAAAGCCACAAAGCCTACAGGTCCAGAGACACTGGGGCTGCAAAAGGCATACCAAGATGAGTACTACAATTCACCAACATTAGTCCTTACAAAACCTTTCATGAGGAACACCCATGGTGGTAGAGACATGAGCCACAGGATTAGACTTTCAAAAAGATTAGGGTTAGGGTTAGGGTTAGGGTTCAAAGATCCACAAAGCCTACAGGTCCAGAGACATTGCGGCTGCAAAAGGCATACCAGGAGGAGGACGGCACTGCACAAACATTGGTCCTTGCGCACCTTTCTCATGTGGAAAATCCGCCAGTACTGTACTCAGGTTTCAAAAACTTTAGGGTTAGTGTTAGGGTTAAGTTCAAAGATGCACAAAGCCTAAAGGTCCAGAGATCCTGGGGCTGCAAAACACATGCCAAGAGGAGTACGGCACTGCAAAAACATTGCACCTTACACCACTTGTTCATGTGGGACACCCAAACTTCTGGGGGCGTACGCAATATTATCCTGTGCCATTCAGGACAGGCTTAGGGTTGAAAGAGCTACAAAGCCTACAGGTCCAGAGACACTGGGGCTGCAAAAGGCATACCAAGATGAGTACAGCACTGCACCAACATCGGTCCTTTAACAACTTTCTCATGAGGAACTCCCATGGTGATGAAGACATAAGCCTCAGTATTAGGGGTTAGGGGTTAGGGCTTGGCTTAGGCTTCAAAAAGCCACAAAGCCTACAGGTCCAGAGACACTGGGGCTGCAAAAGGCATACCAAGATGAGTACTACAATTCACCAACATTAGTCCTTACAAAACCTTTCATGAGGAACACCCATGGTGGTAGAGACATGAGCCACAGGATTAGACTTTCAAAAAGATTAGGGTTAGGGTTAGGGTTAGGGTTCAAAGATCCACAAAGCCTACAGGTCCAGAGACATTGCGGCTGCAAAAGGCATACCAGGAGGAGGACGGCACTGCACAAACATTGGTCCTTGCGCACCTTTCTCATGTGGAAAATCCGCCAGTACTGTACTCAGGTTTCAAAAACTTTAGGGTTAATGTTAGGGTTAAGTTCAAAGATGCACAAAGCCTAAAGGTCCAGAGATCCTGGGGCTGCAAAACACATGCCAAGAGGAGTACGGCACTGCAAAAACATTGCACCTTACACCACTTGTTCATGTGGGACACCCAAACTTCTGGGGGCGTACGCAATATTATCCTGTGCCATTCAGGACAGGCTTAGGGTTGAAAGAGCTACAAAGCCTACAGGTCCAGAGACACTGGGGCTGCAAAAGGCATACCAAGATGAGTACAGCACTGCACCAACATCGGTCCTTTAACAACTTTCTCATGAGGAACTCCCATGGTGGTGAAGACATAAGCCTCAGTATTAGGGGTTAGGGGTTAGGGCTTGGCTTAGGCTTCAAAAAGCCACAAAGCCTACAGGTCCAGAGACACTGGGGCTGCAAAAGGCATACCAAGATGAGTACTACAATTCACCAACATTAGTCCTTACAAAACCTTTCATGAGGAACACACATGGTGGTAGAGACATGAGCCACAGGATTAGACTTTCAAAAAGTTTAGGGTTAGGGTTAGGGTTCAAAGATCCACAAAGCCTACAGGTCCAGAGACATTGCGGCTGCAAAAGGCATACCAGGAGGAGTACGGCACTGCACAAACATTGGTCCTTGCGCACCTTCCTCATGCGGAAAATCCGCCAGTACTGTACTCAGGTTTCAAAAACTTTAGGGTTAGTGTTAGGGTTAAGTTCAAAGATGCAGAAAGCCTAAAGGTCCAGAGATCCTGGGGCTGCAAAACACATGCCAAGAGGAGTACGGCACTGCAAAAACATTGCACCTTACACCACTTGTTCATGTGGGACACCCAAGCTGCTGGGGGCGTACGCAATATTATCCTGTGCCATTCAGGACAGGCTTAGCGTTGAAAGAGCTACAAAGCCTACAGGTCCAGAGACACTGGGGCTGCAAAAGGCATACCAAGATGAGTACAGCACTGCACCAACATCGGTCCTTTAACAACTTTCTCATGAGGAACTCCCATGGTGGTGAAGACATAAGCCTCAGTATTAGGGGTTAGGGGTTAGGGCTTGGCTTAGGCTTCAAAAAGCCACAAAGCCTACAGGTCCAGAGACACTGGGGCTGCAAAAGGCATACCAAGATGAGTACTACAATTCACCAACATTAGTGCTTACAAAACCTTTCATGAGGAACACCCATGGTGGTAGAGACATGAGCCACAGGATTAGACTTTCAAAAAGTTTAGGGTTAGGGTTAGGGTTCAAAGATCCACAAAGCCTACAGGTCCAGAGACATTGCGGCTGCAAAAGGCATACCAGGAGGAGTACGGCACTGCACAAACATTGGTCCTTGCGCACCTTTCTCATGCGGAAAATCCGCCAGTACTCTACTCAGGTTTCAAAAACTTTAGGGTTAGTGTTAGGGTTAAGTTCAAAGATGCACAAAGCCTAAAGGTCCAGAGATCCTGGGGCTGCAAAACACATGCCAAGAGCAGTACGGCACTGCAAAAACATTGCACCTTACACCACTTGTTCATGTGGGACACCCAAACTGCTGGGGGCTTACGCAATATTATCCTGTGCCATTCAGGACAGGCTTAGGGTTGAAAGAGCTACAAAGCCTACAGGTCCAGAGACACTGGGGCTGCAAAAGGCATACCAAGATGAGTACAGCACTGCACCAACATCGGTCCTTTAACAACTTTCTCATGAGGAACTCCCATGGTGGTGAAGACATAAGCCTCAGTATTAGGGGTTAGGGGTTAGGGCTTGGCTTAGGCTTCAAAAAGCCACAACAAACGGGTCCAGAGACACTGGGGCTGCAAAAGGCATACCAAGATGAGTACTACAATTCACCAGCATTAGTCCTTACAAAACCTTTCATGAGGAACACCCATGGTGGTAGAGACATGAGCCACAGGATTAGACTTTCAAAAAGTTTAGGGTTAGGGTTAGGGTTAGGGTTAGGGTTCAAAGATCCACAAAGCCTACTGGTCCAGAGACATTGCGGCTGCAAAAGGCATACCAGGAGGAGTACGGCACTGCACAAACATTGGTCCTTGCGCACCTTTCTCATGCGGAAAATCCGCCAGTACTGTACTCAGGTTTCAAAAACTTTAGGGTTAGTGTTAGGGTTAAGTTCAAAGATGCACAAAGCCTAAAGGTCCAGAGACCCTGGGGCTGCAAAACACATGCCAAGAGGAGTACGGCACTGCAAAAACATTGCACCTTACACCACTTGTTCATGTGGGACACCCAAGCTGCTGGGGGCGTACGCAATATTATCCTGTGCCATTCAGGACAGGCTTAGCGTTGAAAGAGCTACAAAGCCTACAGGTCCAGAGACACTGGGGCTGCAAAAGGCATACCAAGATGAGTACAGCACTGCACCAACATCGGTCCTTTAACAACTTTCTCATGAGGAACTGCCATGGTGATGAAGACATAAGCCTCAGTATTAGGGGTTAGGGGTTAGGGCTTGGCTTAGGCTTCAAAAAGCCACAAAGCCTACAGGTCCAGAGACACTGGGGCTGCAAAAGGCATACCAAGATGAGTACTACAATTCACCAACATTAGTCCTTACAAAACCTTTCATGAGGAACACCCATGGTGGTAGAGACATGAGCCACAGGATTAGACTTTCAAAAAGATTAGGGTTAGGGTTAGGGTTAGGGTTCAAAGATCCACAAAGCCTACAGGTCCAGAGACATTGCGGCTGCAAAAGGCATACCAGGAGGAGGACGGCACTGCACAAACATTGGTCCTTGCGCACCTTTCTCATGTGGAAAATCCTCCAGTACTGTACTCAGGTTTCAAAAACTTTAGGGTTAATGTTAGGGTTAAGTTCAAAGATGCACAAAGCCTAAAGGTCCAGAGATCCTGGGGCTGCAAAACACATGCCAAGAGGAGTACGGCACTGCAAAAACATTGCACCTTACACCACGTGTTCATGTGGGACACCCAAACTTCTGGGGGCTTACGCAATACTATCCTGTGCCATTCAGGACAGGCTTAGGGTTGAAAGAGCTACAAAGCCTACAGGTCCAGAGACACTGGGGCTGCAAAAGGCATACCAAGATGAGTACAGCACTGCACCAACATCGGTCCTTTAACAACTTTCTCATGAGGAACTCCCATGGTGGTGAAGACATAAGCCTCAGTATTAGGGGTTAGGGGTTAGGGCTTGGCTTAGGCTTCAAAAAGCCACAAAGCCTACAGGTCCAGAGACACTGGGGCTGCAAAAGGCATACCAAGATGAGTACTACAATTCACCAACATTAGTCCTTACAAAACTTTTCATGAGGAACACACATGGTGGTAGAGACATGAGCCACAGGATTAGACTTTCAAAAAGTTTAGGGTTAGGGTTAGGGTTCAAAGATCCACAAAGCCTACAGGTCCAGAGACATTGCGGCTGCAAAAGGCATACCAGGAGGAGTACGGCACTGCACAAACATTGGTCCTTGCGCACCTTCCTCATGCGGAAAATCCGCCAGTACTGTACTCAGGTTTCAAAAACTTTAGGGTTAGTGTTAGGGTTAAGTTCAAAGATGCACAAAGCCTAAAGGTCCAGAGATCCTGGGGCTGCAAAACACATGCCAAGAGGAGTACGGCACTGCAAAAACATTGCACCTTACACCACTTGTTCATGTGGGACACCCAAGCTGCTGGGGGCGTACGCAATATTATCGTGTGCCATTCAGGACAGGCTTAGCGTTGAAAGAGCTACAAAGCCTACAGGTCCAGAGACACTGGGGCTGCAAAAGGCATACCAAGATGAGTACAGCACTGCACCAACATCGGTCCTTTAACAACTTTCTCATGAGGAACTCCCATGGTGGTGAAGACATAAGCCTCAGTATTAGGGGTTAGGGGTTAGGGCTTGGCTTAGGCTTCAAAAAGCCACAAAGCCTACAGGTCCAGAGACACTGGGGCTGCAAAAGGCATACCAAGATGAGTACTACAATTCACCAACATTAGTGCTTACAAAACCTTTCATGAGGAACACCCATGGTGGTAGAGACATGAGCCACAGGATTAGACTTTCAAAAAGTTTAGGGTTAGGGTTAGGGTTCAAAGATCCACAAAGCCTACAGGTCCAGAGACATTGCGGCTGCAAAAGGCATACCAGGAGGAGTACGGCACTGCACAAACATTGGTCCTTGCGCACCTTTCTCATGCGGAAAATCCGCCAGTACTCTACTCAGGTTTCAAAAACTTTAGGGTTAGTGTTAGGGTTAAGTTCAAAGATGCAGAAAGCCTAAAGGTCCAGAGATCCTGGGGCTGCAAAACACATGCCAAGAGCAGTACGGCACTGCAAAAACATTGCACCTTACACCACTTGTTCATGTGGGACACCCAAACTGCTGGGGGCTTACGCAATATTATCCTGTGCCATTCAGGACAGGCTTAGGGTTGAAAGAGCTACAAAGCCTACAGGTCCAGAGACACTGGGGCTGCAAAAGGCATACCAAGATGAGTACAGCACTGCACCAACATCGGTCCTTTAACAACTTTCTCATGAGGAACTCCCATGGTGGTGAAGACATAAGCCTCAGTATTAGGGGTTAGGGGTTAGGGCTTGGCTTAGGCTTCAAAAAGCCACAACAAACGGGTCCAGAGACACTGGGGCTGCAAAAGGCATACCAAGATGAGTACTACAATTCACCAGCATTAGTCCTTACAAAACCTTTCATGAGGAACACCCATGGTGGTAGAGACATGAGCCACAGGATTAGACTTTCAAAAAGTTTAGGGTTAGGGTTAGGGTTAGGGTTAGGGTTCAAAGATCCACAAAGCCTACTGGTCCAGAGACATTGCGGCTGCAAAAGGCATACCAGGAGGAGTACGGCACTGCACAAACATTGGTCCTTGCGCACCTTTCTCATGCGGAAAATCCGCCAGTACTGTACTCAGGTTTCAAAAACTTTAGGGTTAGTGTTAGGGTTAAGTTCAAAGATGCACAAAGCCTAAAGGTCCAGAGATCCTGGGGCTGCAAAACACATGCCAAGAGGAGTACGGCACTGCAAAAACATTGCACATTACACCACTTGTTCAGGTGGGACACCCAAGCTGCTGGGGGCGTACGCAATATTATCCTGTGCCATTCAGGACAGGCTTAGCGTTGAAAGAGCTACAAAGCCTACAGGTCCAGAGACACTGGGGCTGCAAAAGGCATACCAAGATGAGTACAGCACTGCACCAACATCGGTCCTTTAACAACTTTCTCATGAGGAACTCCCATGGTGGTGAAGACATAAGCCTCAGTATTAGGGGTTAGGGGTTAGGGCATGGCTTAGGCTTCAAAAAGCCACAAAGCCTACAGGTCCAGAGACACTGGGGCTGCAAAAGGCATACCAAGATGAGTACTACAATTCACCAGCATTAGTCCTTACAAAACCTTTCATGAGGAACACCCATGGTGGTAGAGACATGAGCCACAGGATTAGACTTTCAAAAAGTTTAGGGTTAGGGTTAGGGTTCAAAGATCCACAAAGCCTACAGGTCCAGAGACACTGCGGCTGCAAAAGGCATACCAGGAGGAGTACGGCACTGCACAAACATTGGTCCTTGCGCACCTTTCTCATGCGGAAAATCCGCCAGTACTCTACTCAGGTTTCAAAAACTTTAGGGTTAGTGTTAGGGTTAAGTTCAAAGATGCAGAAAGCCTAAAGGTCCAGAGATCCAGGGGCTGCAAAACACATGCCAAGAGGAGTACGGCACTGCAAAAACATTGCAACTTACACCACTTGTTCATGTGGGACACCCAAGCTGCTGGGGGCGTACGCAGTATTATCCTGTGCCATTCAGGACAGGCTTAGGGTTGAAAGAGCTACAAAGCCTACAGGTCCAGAGACACTGGGGCTGCAAAAGGCATACCAAGATGAGTACAGCACTGCACCAACATAGGTGCTTTAACAACTTTCTCATGAGGAACTCCCATGGTGGTGAAGACATAAGCCTCAGTATTAGGGGTTAGGGGTTAGGGCTTGGCTTAGGTTTCAAAAAGCCACAAAGCCTACAGGTCCAGAGACACTGGGGCTGCAAAAGGCATACCAAGATGAGTACTACAATTCACCAGCATTAGTCCTTACAAAACCTTTCATGAGGAACACCCATGGTGGTAGAGACATGAGCCACAGGATTAGACTTTCAAAAAGTTTAGGGTTAGGGTTAGGGTTCAAAGATCCACAAAGCCTAGAGGTCCAGAGACATTGCGGCTGCAAAAGGCATACCAGGAGGAGTACGGCACTGCACAAACATTGGTCCTTGCGCACCTTTCTCATGCGGAAAATCCGCCAGTACTGTACTCAGGTTTCAAAAATTTTAGGGTTAGTGTTAGGGTTAAGTTCAAAGATGCACAAAGCCTAAAGGTCCAGAGATCCTGGGGCTGCAAAACACATGCCAAGAGGAGTACGGCACTGCAAAAACATTGCACCTTACACCACTTGTTCATGTGGGACACCCAAGCTGCTGGGGGCGTACGCAATATTATCCTGTGCCATTCAGGACAGGCTTAGCGTTGAAAGAGCTACAAAGCCTACAGGTCCAGAGACACTGGGGCTGCAAAAGGCATACCAAGATGAGTACAGCACTGCACCAACATCGGTCCTTTAACAACTTTCTCATGAGGAACTCCCATGGTGGTGAAGACATAAGCCTCAGTATTAGGGGTTAGGGGTTAGGGCTTGGCTTAGGTTTCAAAAAGCCACAAAGCCTACAGGTCCAGAGACACTGGGGCTGCAAAAGGCATACCAAGATGAGTACTACAATTCACCAACATTAGTCCTTACAAAACCTTTCATGAGGAACACCCATGGTGGTAGAGACATGAGCCACAGGATTAGACTTTCAAAAAGATTAGGGTTAGGGTTAGGGTTAGGGTTCAAAGATCCACAAAGCCTACAGGTCCAGAGACATTGCGGCTGCAAAAGGCATACCAGGAGGAGGACGGCACTGCACAAACATTGGTCCTTGCGCACCTTTCTCATGTGGAAAATCCTCCAGTACTGTACTCAGGTTTCAAAAACTTTAGGGTTAATGTTAGGGTTAAGTTCAAAGATGCACAAAGCCTAAAGGTCCAGAGATCCTGGGGCTGCAAAACACATGCCAAGAGGAGTACGGCACTGCAAAAACATTGCACCTTACACCACGTGTTCATGTGGGACACCCAAACTTCTGGGGGCTTACGCAATACTATCCTGTGCCATTCAGGACAGGCTTAGGGTTGAAAGAGCTACAAAGCCTACAGGTCCAGAGACACTGGGGCTGCAAAAGGCATACCAAGATGAGTACAGCACTGCACCAACATCGGTCCTTTAACAACTTTCTCATGAGGAACTCCCATGGTGGTGAAGACATAAGCCTCAGTATTAGGGGTTAGGGGTTAGGGCTTGGCTTAGGCTTCAAAAAGCCACAAAGCCTACAGGTCCAGAGACACTGGGGCTGCAAAAGGCATACCAAGATGAGTACTACAATTCACCAACATTAGTCCTTACAAAACTTTTCATGAGGAACACACATGGTGGTAGAGACATGAGCCACAGGATTAGACTTTCAAAAAGTTTAGGGTTAGGGTTAGGGTTCAAAGATCCACAAAGCCTACAGGTCCAGAGACATTGCGGCTGCAAAAGGCATACCAGGAGGAGTACGGCACTGCACAAACATTGGTCCTTGCGCACCTTCCTCATGCGGAAAATCCGCCAGTACTGTACTCAGGTTTCAAAAACTTTAGGGTTAGTGTTAGGGTTAAGTTCAAAGATGCACAAAGCCTAAAGGTCCAGAGATCCTGGGGCTGCAAAACACATGCCAAGAGGAGTACGGCACTGCAAAAACATTGCACCTTACACCACTTGTTCATGTGGGACACCCAAGCTGCTGGGGGCGTACGCAATATTATCGTGTGCCATTCAGGACAGGCTTAGCGTTGAAAGAGCTACAAAGCCTACAGGTCCAGAGACACTGGGGCTGCAAAAGGCATACCAAGATGAGTACAGCACTGCACCAACATCGGTCCTTTAACAACTTTCTCATGAGGAACTCCCATGGTGGTGAAGACATAAGCCTCAGTATTAGGGGTTAGGGGTTAGGGCTTGGCTTAGGCTTCAAAAAGCCACAAAGCCTACAGGTCCAGAGACACTGGGGCTGCAAAAGGCATACCAAGATGAGTACTACAATTCACCAACATTAGTGCTTACAAAACCTTTCATGAGGAACACCCATGGTGGTAGAGACATGAGCCACAGGATTAGACTTTCAAAAAGTTTAGGGTTAGGGTTAGGGTTCAAAGATCCACAAAGCCTACAGGTCCAGAGACATTGCGGCTGCAAAAGGCATACCAGGAGGAGTACGGCACTGCACAAACATTGGTCCTTGCGCACCTTTCTCATGCGGAAAATCCGCCAGTACTCTACTCAGGTTTCAAAAACTTTAGGGTTAGTGTTAGGGTTAAGTTCAAAGATGCAGAAAGCCTAAAGGTCCAGAGATCCTGGGGCTGCAAAACACATGCCAAGAGCAGTACGGCACTGCAAAAACATTGCACCTTACACCACTTGTTCATGTGGGACACCCAAACTGCTGGGGGCTTACGCAATATTATCCTGTGCCATTCAGGACAGGCTTAGGGTTGAAAGAGCTACAAAGCCTACAGGTCCAGAGACACTGGGGCTGCAAAAGGCATACCAAGATGAGTACAGCACTGCACCAACATCGGTCCTTTAACAACTTTCTCATGAGGAACTCCCATGGTGGTGAAGACATAAGCCTCAGTATTAGGGGTTAGGGGTTAGGGCTTGGCTTAGGCTTCAAAAAGCCACAACAAACGGGTCCAGAGACACTGGGGCTGCAAAAGGCATACCAAGATGAGTACTACAATTCACCAGCATTAGTCCTTACAAAACCTTTCATGAGGAACACCCATGGTGGTAGAGACATGAGCCACAGGATTAGACTTTCAAAAAGTTTAGGGTTAGGGTTAGGGTTAGGGTTAGGGTTCAAAGATCCACAAAGCCTACTGGTCCAGAGACATTGCGGCTGCAAAAGGCATACCAGGAGGAGTACGGCACTGCACAAACATTGGTCCTTGCGCACCTTTCTCATGCGGAAAATCCGCCAGTACTGTACTCAGGTTTCAAAAACTTTAGGGTTAGTGTTAGGGTTAAGTTCAAAGATGCACAAAGCCTAAAGGTCCAGAGATCCTGGGGCTGCAAAACACATGCCAAGAGGAGTACGGCACTGCAAAAACATTGCACATTACACCACTTGTTCAGGTGGGACACCCAAGCTGCTGGGGGCGTACGCAATATTATCCTGTGCCATTCAGGACAGGCTTAGCGTTGAAAGAGCTACAAAGCCTACAGGTCCAGAGACACTGGGGCTGCAAAAGGCATACCAAGATGAGTACAGCACTGCACCAACATCGGTCCTTTAACAACTTTCTCATGAGGAACTCCCATGGTGGTGAAGACATAAGCCTCAGTATTAGGGGTTAGGGGTTAGGGCATGGCTTAGGCTTCAAAAAGCCACAAAGCCTACAGGTCCAGAGACACTGGGGCTGCAAAAGGCATACCAAGATGAGTACTACAATTCACCAGCATTAGTCCTTACAAAACCTTTCATGAGGAACACCCATGGTGGTAGAGACATGAGCCACAGGATTAGACTTTCAAAAAGTTTAGGGTTAGGGTTAGGGTTCAAAGATCCACAAAGCCTACAGGTCCAGAGACACTGCGGCTGCAAAAGGCATACCAGGAGGAGTACGGCACTGCACAAACATTGGTCCTTGCGCACCTTTCTCATGCGGAAAATCCGCCAGTACTCTACTCAGGTTTCAAAAACTTTAGGGTTAGTGTTAGGGTTAAGTTCAAAGATGCAGAAAGCCTAAAGGTCCAGAGATCCAGGGGCTGCAAAACACATGCCAAGAGGAGTACGGCACTGCAAAAACATTGCAACTTACACCACTTGTTCATGTGGGACACCCAAGCTGCTGGGGGCGTACGCAGTATTATCCTGTGCCATTCAGGACAGGCTTAGGGTTGAAAGAGCTACAAAGCCTACAGGTCCAGAGACACTGGGGCTGCAAAAGGCATACCAAGATGAGTACAGCACTGCACCAACATAGGTGCTTTAACAACTTTCTCATGAGGAACTCCCATGGTGGTGAAGACATAAGCCTCAGTATTAGGGGTTAGGGGTTAGGGCTTGGCTTAGGTTTCAAAAAGCCACAAAGCCTACAGGTCCAGAGACACTGGGGCTGCAAAAGGCATACCAAGATGAGTACTACAATTCACCAGCATTAGTCCTTACAAAACCTTTCATGAGGAACACCCATGGTGGTAGAGACATGAGCCACAGGATTAGACTTTCAAAAAGTTTAGGGTTAGGGTTAGGGTTAGGGTTCAAAGATCCACAAAGCCTACAGGTCCAGAGACATTGCGGCTGCAAAAGGCATACCAAGACAAGTATGGCACTGCACAAACATTGGTCCTTGCGCACCTTTCTCATGCGGAAAATCCGCCAGGACTCTACTCAGGTTTCAAAAACTTTAGGGTTAGTGTTAGGGTTAAGTTCAAAGATGCACAAAGCCTAAAGGTCCAGAGACCCTGGGGCTGCAAAACACATGCCAAGAGGAGTACGGCACTGCAAAAACATTGCACCTTAAACCACTTGTTCATGTGGGACACCCAAGCTGCTGGTTGCGTACGCAATATTATCCTGTGCCATTCAAGACAGGCTTAGGGTTGAAAGAGCTACAAAGCCTACAGGTCCAGAGACACTGGGGCTGCAAAAGGCATACCAAGATGAGTACAGCACTGCACCAACATCGGTCCTTTAACAACTTTCTCATGAGGAACTGCCATGGTGGTGAAGACATAAGCCTCAGTATTAGGAGTTAGGGGTTAGGGCTTGGCTTAGGCTTCAAAAAGCCACAAAGCCTACAGGTCCAGAGACACTGGGGCTGCAAAAGGCATACCAAGATGAGTACTACAATTCACCAACATTAGTCCTTACAAAACCTTTCATGAGGAACACCCATGGTGGTAGAGACATGAGCCACAGGATTAGACTTTCAAAAAGTTTAGGGTTAGGGTTAGGGTTAGGGTTCAAAGATCCACAAAGCCTACAGGTCCAGAGACATTGCGGCTGCAAAAGGCATACCAGGAGGAGGACGGCACTGCACAAACATTGGTCCTTGCGCACCTTTCTCATGCGGAAAATCCGCCAGTACTGTACTCAGGTTTCAAAAACTTTAGGGTTAGTGTTAGGGTTAAGTTCAAAGATGCAGAAAGCCTAAAGGTCCAGAGATCCTGGGGCTGCAAAACACATGCCAAGAGGAGTACGGCACTGCAAAAACATTGCACCTTACACCACTTGTTCATGTGGGACACCCAAGCTGCTGGGGGCGTACGCAATATTATCCTGTGCCATTCAGGACAGGCTTAGCGTTGAAAGAGCTACAGAGCCTACAGGTCCAGAGACACTGGGGCTGCAAAAGGCATACCAAGATGAGTACAGCACTGCACCAACATCGGTCCTTTAACAACTTTCTCATGAGGAACTCCCATGGTGGTGAAGACATAAGCCTCAGTATTAGGGGTTAGGGGTTAGGGCTTGGCTTAGGCTTCAAAAAGCCACAAAGCCTACAGGTCCAGAGACACTGGGGCTGCAAAAGGCATACCAAGATGAGTACTACAATTCACCAACATTAGTCCTTACAAAACCTTTCATGAGGAACACCCATGGTGGTAGAGACATGAGCCACAGGATTAGACTTTCAAAAAGTTTAGGGTTAGGGTTAGGGTTCAAAGATCCACAAAGCCTAGAGGTCCAGAGACATTGCGGCTGCAAAAGGCATACCAGGAGGAGTACGGCACTGCACAAACATTGGTCCTTGCGCACCTTTCTCATGCGGAAAATCCGCCAGTACTGTACTCAGGTTTCAAACACTTTAGGGTTAGTGTTAGGGTTAAGTTCAAAGATGCACAAAGCCTAAAGGTCCAGAGATCCTGGGGCTGCAAAACACATGCCAAGAGCAGTACGGCACTGCAAAAACATTGCACCTTACACCACTTGTTCATGTGGGACACCCAAGCTGCTGGGGGCGTACGCAATATTATCCTGTGCCATTCAGGACAGGCTTAGGGTTGAAAGAGCTACAAAGCCTACAGGTCCAGAGACACTGGGGCTGCAAAAGGCATACCAAGATGAGTACAGCACTGCACCAACATCGGTCCTTTAACAACTTTCTCATGAGGAACTGCCATGGTGGTGAAGACATAAGCCTCAGTATTAGGGGTTAGGGGTTAGGGCTTGGCTTAGGCTTCAAAAAGCCACAAAGCCTACAGGTCCAGAGACACTGGGGCTGCAAAAGGCATACCAAGATGAGTACTACAATTCACCAACATTAGTCCTTACAAAACCTTTCATGAGGAACACCCATGGTGGTAGAGACATGAGCCACAGGATTAGACTTTCAAAAAGTTTAGGGTTAGGGTTAGGGTTCAAAGATCCACAAAGCCTAGAGGTCCAGAGACATTGCGGCTGCAAAAGGCATACCAGGAGGAGTACGGCACTGCACAAACATTGGTCCTTGCGCACCTTTCTCATGCGGAAAATCCGCCAGTACTGTAGTCAGGTTTCAAAAACTTTAGGGTTAGTGTTAGGGTTAAGTTCAAAGATGCACAAAGCCTAAAGGTCCAGAGATCCTGGGGCTGCAAAACACATGCCAAGAGCAGTACGGCACTGCAAAAACATTGCACCTTACACCACTTGTTCATGTGGGACACCCAAGCTGCTGGGGGCGTACGCAATATTATCCTGTGCCATTCAGGACAGGCTTAGCGTTGAAAGAGCTACAAAGCCTACAGGTCCAGAGACACTGGGGCTGCAAAAGGCATACCAAGATGAGTACAGCACTGCACCAACATCGGTCCTTTAACAACTTTCTCATGAGGAACTCCCATGGTGGTGAAGACATAAGCCTCAGTATTAGGGGTTAGGGGTTAGGGCTTGGCTTAGGCTTCAAAAAGCCACAAAGCCTACAGGTCCAGAGACACTGGGGCTGCAAAAGGCATACCAAGATGAGTACTACAATTCACCAACATTAGTCCTTACAAAACCTTTCATGAGGAACACCCATGGTGGTAGAGACATGAGCCACAGGATTAGACTTTCAAAAAGTTTAGGGTTAGGGTTAGGGTTAGGGTTCAAAGATCCACAAAGCCTACTGGTCCAGAGACATTGCGGCTGCAAAAGGCAAACCAGGAGGAGTACGGCACTGCACAAACATTGGTCCTTGCGCACCTTTCTCATGCGGAAAATCCGCCAGTACTGTACTCAGGTTTCAAAAACTTTAGGGTTAGTGTTAGGGTTAAGTTCAAAGATGCACAAAGCCTAAAGGTCCAGAGACCCTGGGGCTGCAAAACACATGCCAAGAGGAGTACGGCACTGCAAAAACATTGCAACTTACACCACTTGTTCATGTGGGACACCCAAGCTGCTGGGGGCGTACGCAATATTATCCTGTGCCATTCAGGACAGGCTTAGCGTTGAAAGAGCTACAAAGCCTACAGGTCCAGAGACACTGGGGCTGCCAAAGGCATACCAAGATGAGTACAGCACTGCACCAACATAGGTCCTTTAACAACTTTCTCATGAGGAACTCCCATGGTGGTGAAGACATAAGCCTCAGTATTAGGGGTTAGGGGTTAGGGCTTGGCTTAGGCTTCAAAAAGCCACAAAGCCTACAGGTCCAGAGACACTGGGGCTGCAAAAGGCATACCAAGATGAGTACTACAATTCACCAACATTAGTCCTTACAAAACCTTTCATGAGGAACACCCATGGTGGTAGAGAAATGAGCCACAGGATTAGACTTTCAAAAAGTTTAGGGTTAGGGTTAGGGTTCAAAGATCCACAAAGCCTAGAGGTCCAGAGACATTGCGGCTGCAAAAGGCATACCAAGACAAGTATGGCACTGCACAAACATTGGTCCTTGCGCACCTTTCTCATGCAGAAAATCCGCCAGTACTCTACTCAGGTTTCAAAAACTTTAGGGTTAGTGTTAGGGTTAAGTTCAAAGATGCACAAAGCCTAAAGGTCCAGAGATCCTGGGGCTGCAAAACCCATGCCAAGAGGAGTACGGAACTGCAAAAACATTGCACCTTACACCACTTGTTCATGTGGGACACCCAAGCTGCTGGGGGCGTACGCAATATTATCCTGTGCCATTCAGGACAGGCTTAGCGTTGAAAGAGCTACAAAGCCTACAGGTCCAGAGACACTGGGGCTGCAAAAGGCATACCAAGATGAGTACTACAATTCACCAACATTAGTGCTTACAAAACCTTTCAGGATGAACACCCATGGTGGTAGAGACATGAGCCACAGGATTAGACTTTCAAAAAGTTTAGGGTTAGGGTTAGGGTTCAAAGATCCACAAAGCCTACGGGTCCAGAGACATTGCGGCTGCAAAAGGCATACCAGGAGGAGTACGGCACTGCACAAACATTGGTCCTTGCGCACCTTTCTCATGCGGAAAATCCGCCAGTACTGTACTCAGGTTTCAAAAACTTTAGGGTTAGTGTTAGGGTTAAGTTCAAAGATGCACAAAGCCTAAAGGTCCAGAGATCCTGGGGCTGCAAAACACATGCCAAGAGGAGTACGGCACTGCAAAAACATTGCACCTTACACCACTTGTTCATGTGGGACACCCAAACTTCTGGGGGCTTACGCAATACTATCCTGTGCCATTCAGGACTGGCTTAGGGTTGAAAGAGCTACAAAGCCTACAGGTCCAGAGACACTGGGGCTGCAAAAGGCATACCAAGATGAGTACAGCACTGCACCAACATCGGTCCTTTAACAACTTTCTCATGAGGAACTCCCATGGTGGTGAAGACATAAGCCTCAGTATTAGGGGTTAGGGGTTAGGGCTTGGCTTAGGCTTCAAAAAGCCACAAAGCCTACAGGTCCAGAGACACTGGGGCTGCAAAAGGCATACCAAGATGAGTACTACAATTCACCAACATTAGTGCTTACAAAACCTTTCATGAGGAACACCCATGGTGGTAGAGACATGAGCCACAGGATTAGACTTTCAAAAAGTTTAGGGTTAGGGTTAGGGTTAGGGTTCAAAGATCCACAAAGCCTACTGGTCCAGAGACATTGCGGCTGCAAAAGGCAAACCAGGAGGAGTACGGCACTGCACAAACATTGGTCCTTGCGCACCTTTCTCATGCGGAAAATCCGCCAGTACTGTACTCAGGTTTCAAAAACTTTAGGGTTAGTGTTAGGGTTAAGTTCAAAGATGCACAAAGCCTAAAGGTCCAGAGATCCTGGGGCTGCAAAACACATGCCAAGAGGAGTACGGCACTGCAAAAACATTGCAACTTACACCACTTGTTCAGGTGGGACACCCAAGCTGCTGGGGGCGTACGCAATATTATCCTGTGCCATTCAGGACAGGCTTAGCGTTGAAAGAGCTACAAAGCCTACAGGTCCAGAGACACTGGGGCTGCAAAAGGCATACCAAGATGAGTACAGCACTGCACCAACATCGGTCCTTTAACAACTTTCTCATGAGGAACTCCCATGGTGGTGAAGACATAAGCCTCAGTATTAGGGGTTAGGGGTTAGGGCTTGGCTTAGGCTTCAAAAAGCCACAAAGCCTACAGGTCCAGAGACACTGGGGCTGCAAAAGGCATACCAAGATGAGTACTACAATTCACCAACATTAGTCCTTACAAAACCTTTCATGAGGAACACCCATGGTGGTAGAGACATGAGCCACAGGATTAGACTTTCAAAAAGTTTAGGGTTAGGGTTAGGGTTCAAAGATCCACAAAGCCTAGAGGTCCAGAGACATTGCGACTGCAAAAGGCATACCAAGACAAGTATGGCACTGCACAAACATTGGTCCTTGTGCACCTTTCTCATGCGGAAAATCCGCCAGTACTCTACTCAGGTTTCAAAAACTTTAGGGTTAGTGTTAGGGTTAAGTTCAAAGATGCACAAAGCCTAAAGGTCCAGAGATCCTGGGGCTGCAAAACACATGCCAAGAGGAGTACGGCACTGCAAAAACATTGCAACTTACACCACTTGTTCATGTGGGACACCCAAGCTGCTGGGGGCGTACGCAGTATTATCGTGTGCCATTCCGGACAGGCTTAGGGTTGAAAGAGCTACAAAGCTACAGGTCCAGAGACACTGGGGCTGCAAAAGGCATACCAAGATGAGTACAGCACTGCACCAACATCGGTGCTTTAACAACTTTCTCATGAGGAACTCCCATGGTGGTGAAGACATAAGCCTCAGTATTAGGGGTTAGGGGTTAGGGCTTGGCTTAGGTTTCAAAAAGCCACAAAGCCTACAGGTCCAGAGACACTGGGGCTGCAAAAGGCATACCAAGATGAGTACTACAATTCACCAGCATTAGTCCTTACAAAACCTTTCATGAGGAACACCCATGGTGGTAGAGACATGAGCCACAGGATTAGACTTTCAAAAAGTTTAGGGTTAGGGTTAGGGTTAGGGTTCAAAGATCCACAAAGCCTACAGGTCCAGAGACATTGCGGCTGCAAAAGGCATACCAAGACAAGTATGGCACTGCACAAACATTGGTCCTTGCGCACCTTTCTCATGCGGAAAATCCGCCAGTACTCTACTCAGGTTTCAAAAACTTTAGGGTTAGTGTTAGGGTTAAGTTCAAAGATGCACAAAGCCTAAAGGTCCAGAGACCCTGGGGCTGCAAAACACATGCCAAGAGGAGTACGGCACTGCAAAAACATTGCACCTTAAACCACTTGTTCATGTGGGACACCCAAGCTGCTGGTTGCGTACGCAATATTATCCTGTGCCATTCAAGACAGGCTTAGGGTTGAAAGAGCTACAAAGCCTACAGGTCCAGAGACACTGGGGCTGCAAAAGGCATACCAAGATGAGTACAGCACTGCACCAACATCGGTCCTTTAACAACTTTCTCATGAGGAACTGCCATGGTGGTGAAGACATAAGCCTCAGTATTAGGAGTTAGGGGTTAGGGCTTGGCTTAGGCTTCAAAAAGCCACAAAGCCTACAGGTCCAGAGACACTGGGGCTGCAAAAGGCATACCAAGATGAGTACTACAATTCACCAACATTAGTCCTTACAAAACCTTTCATGAGGAACACCCATGGTGGTAGAGACATGAGCCACAGGATTAGACTTTCAAAAAGTTTAGGGTTAGGGTTAGGGTTAGGGTTCAAAGATCCACAAAGCCTACAGGTCCAGAGACATTGCGGCTGCAAAAGGCATACCAGGAGGAGGACGGCACTGCACAAACATTGGTCCTTGCGCACCTTTCTCATGCGGAAAATCCGCCAGTACTGTACTCAGGTTTCAAAAACTTTAGGGTTAGTGTTAGGGTTAAGTTCAAAGATGCAGAAAGCCTAAAGGTCCAGAGATCCTGGGGCTGCAAAACACATGCCAAGAGGAGTACGGCACTGCAAAAACATTGCACCTTACACCACTTGTTCATGTGGGACACCCAAGCTGCTGGGGGCGTACGCAATATTATCCTGTGCCATTCAGGACAGGCTTAGCGTTGAAAGAGCTACAGAGCCTACAGGTCCAGAGACACTGGGGCTGCAAAAGGCATACCAAGATGAGTACAGCACTGCACCAACATCGGTCCTTTAACAACTTTCTCATGAGGAACTCCCGTGGTGGTGAAGACATAAGCCTCAGTATTAGGGGTTAGGGGTTAGGGCTTGGCTTAGGCTTCAAAAAGCCACAAAGCCTACAGGTCCAGAGACACTGGGGCTGCAAAAGGCATACCAAGATGAGTACTACAATTCACCAACATTAGTCCTTACAAAACCTTTCATGAGGAACACCCATGGTGGTAGAGACATGAGCCACAGGATTAGACTTTCAAAAAGTTTAGGGTTAGGGTTAGGGTTAGGGTTCAAAGATCCACAAAGCCTACAGGTCCAGAGACATTGCGGCTGCAAAAGGCAAACCAGGAGGAGTACGGCACTGCACAAACATTGGTCCTTGCGCACCTTTCTCATGCGGAAAATCCGCCAGTACTGTACTCAGGTTTCAAAAACTTTAGGGTTAGTGTTAGGGTTAAGTTCAAAGATGCACAAAGCCTAAAGGTCCAGAGATCCTGGGGCTGCAAAACACATGCCAAGAGGAGTACGGCACTGCAAAAACATTGCAACTTACACCACTTGTTCATGTGGGACACCCAAGCTGCTGGGGGCGTACGCAATATTATCCTGTGCCATTCAGGACAGGCTTAGCGTTGAAAGAGCTACAAAGCCTACAGGTCCAGAGACACTGGGGCTGCAAAAGGCATACCAAGGTGAGTACAGCACTGCACCAACATAGGTCCTTTAACAACTTTCTCATGAGGAACTCCCATGGTGGTGAAGACATAAGCCTCAGTATTAGGGGTTAGGGGTTAGGGCTTGGCTTAGGCTTCAAAAAGCCACAAAGCCTACAGGTCCAGAGACACTGGGGCTGCAAAAGGCATACCAAGATGAGTACTACAATTCACCAACATTAGTCCTTACAAAACCTTTCATGAGGAACACCCATGGTGGTAGAGAAATGAGCCACAGGATTAGACTTTCAAAAAGTTTAGGGTTAGGGTTAGGGTTCAAAGATCCAGAAAGCCTACAGGTCCAGAGACATTGCGGCTGCAAAAGGCATACCAAGACAAGTATGGCACTGCACAAACATTGGTCCTTGCGCACCTTTCTCATGCAGAAAATCCGCCAGTACTCTACTCAGGTTTCAAAAACTTTAGGGTTAGTGTTAGGGTTAAGTTCAAAGATGCACAAAGCCTAAAGGTCCAGAGATCCTGGGGCTGCAAAACCCATGCCAAGAGGAGTACGGAACTGCAAAAACATTGCACCTTACACCACTTGTTCATGTGGGACACCCAAGCTGCTGGGGGCGTACGCAATATTATCCTGTGCCATTTAGGACAGGCTTAGCGTTGAAAGAGCTACAAAGCCTACAGGTCCAGAGACACTGGGGCTGCAAAAGGCATACCAAGATGAGTACTACAATTCACCAACATTAGTGCTTACAAAACCTTTCATGAGGAACACCCATGGTGGTAGAGACATGAGCCACAGGATTAGACTTTCAAAAAGTTTAGGGTTAGGGTTAGGGTTCAAAGATCCACAAAGCCTACGGGTCCAGAGACATTGCGGCTGCAAAAGGCAAACCAGGAGGAGTACGGCACTGCACAAACATTGGTCCTTGCGCACCTTTCTCATGCGGAAAATCCGCCAGTACTGTACTCAGGTTTCAAAAACTTTAGGGTTAGTGTTAGGGTTAAGTTCAAAGATGCACAAAGCCTAAAGGTCCAGAGATCCTGGGGCTGCAAAACACATGCCAAGAGGAGTACGGCACTGCAAAAACATTGCACCTTACACCACTTGTTCATGTGGGACACCCAAGCTGCTGGGGGCGTACGCAATATTATCCTGTGCCATTCAGGACAGGCTTAGCGTTGAAAGAGCTACAAAGCCTACAGGTCCAGAGACACTGGGGCTGCAAAAGGCATACCAAGATGAGTACTACAATTCACCAACATTAGTGCTTACAAAACCTTTCATGAGGAACACCCATGGTGGTAGAGACATGAGCCACAGGATTAGACTTTCAAAAAGTTTAGGGTTAGGGTTAGGGTTCAAAGATCCACAAAGCCTACAGGTCCAGAGACATTGCGGCTGCAAAAGGCATACCAGGAGGAGTACGGCACTGCACAAACATTGGTCCTTGCGCACCTTTCTCATGCGGAAAATCCGCCAGTACTCTACTCAGGTTTCAAAAACTTTAGGGTTAGTGTTAGGGTTAAGTTCAAAGATGCAGAAAGCCTAAAGGTCCAGAGATCCTGGGGCTGCAAAACACATGCCAAGAGGAGTACGGCACTGCAAAAACATTGCACCTTACACCACTTGTTCAGGTGGGACACCCAAGCTGCTGGGGGCTTACGCAATATTATCCTGTGCCATTCAGGACAGGCTTAGTGTTGAAAGAGCTACAAAGCCTACAGGTCCAGAGACACTGGGGCTGCAAAAGGCATACCAAGATGAGTACAGCACTGCACCAACATCGGTCCTTTAACAACTTTCTCATGAGAAACTCCCATGGTGGTGAAGACATAAGCCTCAGTATTAGGGGTTAGGGGTTAGGGCTTGGCTTAGGCTTCAAAAAGCCACAAAGCCTACAGGTCCAGAGACACTGGGGCTGCAAAAGGCATACCAAGATGAGTACTACAATTCACCAACATTAGTGCTTACAAAACCTTTCATGAGGAACACCCATGGTGGTAGAGACATGAGCCACAGGATTAGACCTTCAAAAAGTTTAGGGTTAGGGTTAGGGTTAGGGTTCAAAGATCCACAAAGCCTACAGGTCCAGAGACATTGCGGCTGCAAAAGGCATACCAGGAGGAGTACGGCACTGCACAAACATTGGTCCTTGCGCACCTTTCTCATGCGGAAAATCCGCCAGTACTGTACTCAGGTTTCAAAAACTTTAGGGTTAGTGTTAGGGTTAAGTTCAAAGATGCACAAAGCCTAAAGGTCCAGAGATCCTGGGGCTGCAAAACACATGCCAAGAGGAGTACGGCACTGCAAAAACATTGCACCTTACACCACTTGTTCATGTGGGACACCCAAGCTGCTGGGGGCGTACGCAATATTATCCTGTGCCATTCAGGACAGGCTTAGCGTTGAAAGAGCTACAAAGCCTACAGGTCCAGAGACACTGGGGCTGCAAAAGGCATACCAAGATGAGTACAGCACTGCACCAACATCGGTCCTTTAACAACTTTCTCATGAGGAACTCCCATGGTGGTGAAGACATAAGCCTCAGTATTAGGGGTTAGGGGTTAGGGCTTGGCTTACGCTTCAAAAAGCCACAAAGCCTACAGGTCCAGAGACACTGGGGCTGCAAAAGGCATACCAAGATGAGTACTACAATTCACCAACATTAGTGCTTACAAAACATTTCATGAGGAACACCCATGGTGGTAGAGACATGAGCCACAGGATTAGACTTTCAAAAAGTTTAGGGTTAGTGTTAGGGTTAGGGTTCAAAGATCCACAAAGCCTACTGGTCCAGAGACATTGCGGCTGCAAAAGGCAAACCAGGAGGAGTACGGCACTGCACAAACATTGGTCCTTGCGCACCTTTCTCATGCGGAAAATCCGCCAGTACTGTACTCAGGTTTCAAAAACTTTAGGGTTAGTGTTAGGGTTAAGTTCAAAGATGCACAAAGCCTAAAGGTCCAGAGATCCTGGGGCTGCAAAACACATGCCAAGAGGAGTACGGCACTGCAAAAACATTGCAACTTACACCACTTGTTCATGTGGGACACCCAAGCTGCTGGGGGCGTACGCAATATTATCCTGTGCCATTCAGGACAGGCTTAGCGTTGAAAGAGCTACAAAGCCTACAGGTCCAGAGACACTGGGGCTGCAAAAGGCATACCAAGATGAGTACAGCACTGCACCAACATAGGTCCTTTAACAACTTTCTCATGAGGAACTCCCATGGTGGTGAAGACATAAGCCTCAGTATTAGGGGTTAGGGGTTAGGGCTTGGCTTAGGCTTCAAAAAGCCACAAAGCCTACAGGTCCAGAGACACTGGGGCTGCAAAAGGCATACCAAGATGAGTACTACAATTCACCAACATTAGTCCTTACAAAACCTTTCATGAGGAACACCCATGGTGGTAGAGAAATGAGCCACAGGATTAGACTTTCAAAAAGTTTAGGGTTAGGGTTAGGGTTCAAAGATCCACAAAGCCTAGAGGTCCAGAGACATTGCGGCTGCAAAAGGCATACCAAGACAAGTATGGCACTGCACAAACATTGGTCCTTGCGCACCTTTCTCATGCGGAAAATCCGCCAGGACTCTACTCAGGTTTCAAAAACTTTAGGGTTAGTGTTAGGGTTAAGTTCAAAGATGCACAAAGCCTAAAGGTCCAGAGATCCTGTGGCTGCAAAACACATGCCAAGAGGAGTACGGCACTGCAAAAACATTGCACCTTACACCACTTGTTCATGTGGGACACCCAAGCTGCTGGGGGCGTACGCAATATTATCCTGTGCCATTCAGGACAGGCTTAGCGTTGAAAGAGCTACAAAGCCTACAGGTCCAGAGACACTGGGGCTGCAAAAGGCATACCAAGATGAGTACTACAATTCACCAACATTAGTGCTTACAAAACCTTTCAGGAGGAACACCCATGGTGGTAGAGACATGAGCCACAGGATTAGACTTTCAAAAAGTTTAGGGTTAGGGTTAGGGTTCAAAGATCCACAAAGCCTAGAGGTCCAGAGACATTGCGGCTGCAAAAGGCATACCAAGACAAGTATGGCACTGCACAAACATTGGTCCTTGCGCACCTTTCTCATGCGGAAAATCCGCCAGTACTGTACTCAGGTTTCAAAAACTTTAGGGTTAGTGTTAGGGTTAAGTTCAAAGATGCACAAAGCCTAAAGGTCCAGAGATCCTGGGGCTGCAAAACACATGCCAAGAGGAGTACGGCACTGCAAAAACATTGCACCTTACACCACTTGTTCATGTGGGACACCCAAGCTGCAGGGGGCTTACGCAATATTATCCTGTGCCATTCAGGACAGGCTTAGTGTTGAAAGAGCTACAAAGCCTACAGGTCCAGAGACACTGGGGCTGCAAAAGACATACCAAGATGAGTACAGCACTGCACCAACATAGGTCCTTTAACAACTTTCTCATGAGAAACTCCCATGGTGGTGAAGACATAAGCCTCAGTATTAGGGGTTAGGGGTTAGGGCTTGGCTTAGGCTTCAAAAAGCCACAAAGCCTACAGGTCCAGAGACACTGGGGCTGCAAAAGGCATACCAAGATGAGTACTACAATTCACCAACATTAGTGCTTACAAAACCTTTCAGGAGGAACACCCATGGTGGTAGAGACATGAGCCACAGGATTAGACTTTCAAAAAGTTTAGGGTTAGGGTTAGGGTTCAAAGATCCACAAAGCCTACAGGTCCAGAGACATTGCGGCTGCAAAAGGCATACCAGGAGGAGTACGGCACTGCACAAACATTGGTCCTTGCGCACCTTTCTCATGCGGAAAATCCGCCAGTACTGTACTCAGGTTTCAAAAACTTTAGGGTTAGTGTTAGGGTTAAGTTCAAAGATGCACAAAGCCTAAAGGTCCAGAGATCCTGGGGCTGCAAAACACATGCCAAGAGGAGTACGGCACTGCAAAAACATTGCACCTTACACCACTTGTTCATGTGGGACACCCAAGCTGCAGGGGGCTTACGCAATATTATCCTGTGCCATTCAGGACAGGCTTAGTGTTGAAAGAGCTACAAAGCCTACAGGTCCAGAGACACTGGGGCTGCAAAAGACATACCAAGATGAGTACAGCACTGCACCAACATAGGTCCTTTAACAACTTTCTCATGAGAAACTCCCATGGTGGTGAAGACATAAGCCTCAGTATTAGGGGTTAGGGGTTAGGGCTTGGCTTAGGCTTCAAAAAGCCACAAAGCCTACAGGTCCAGAGACACTGGGGCTGCAAAAGGCATACCAAGATGAGTACTACAATTCACCAACATTAGTCCTTACAAAACCTTTCATGAGGAACACCCATGGTGGTAGAGACATGAGCCACAGGATTAGACTTTCAAAAAGTTTAGGGTTAGGGTTAGGGTTAGGGTTCAAAGATCCACAAAGCCTACAGGTCCAGAGACATTGCGGCTGCAAAAGGCATACCAGGAGGAGTACGGCACTGCACAAACATTGGTCCTTGCGCACCTTTCTCATGCGGAAAATCCGCCAGTACTCTACTCAGGTTTCAAAAACTTTAGGGTTAGTGTTAGGGTTAAGTTCAAAGATGCAGAAAGCCTAAAGGTCCAGAGATCCTGGGGCTGCAAAACACATGCCAAGAGGAGTACGGCACTGCAAAAACTTTGCACCTTACACCACTTGTTCATGTGGGACACCCAAGCTGCTGGGGGCGTACGCAATATTATCCTGTGCCATTCAGGACAGGCTTAGCGTTGAAAGAGCTACAAAGCCTACAGGTCCAGAGACACTGGGGCTGCAAAAGGCATACCAAGATGAGTACAGCACTGCACCAACATCGGTCCTTTAACAACTTTCTCATGAGGAACTCCCATGGTGGTGAAGACATAAGCCTCAGTATTAGGGGTTAGGGGTTAGGGCTTGGCTTAGGCTTCAAAAAGCCACAAAGCCTACAGGTCCAGAGACACTGGGGCTGCAAAAGGCATACCAAGATGAGTACTACAATTCACCAACATTAGTGCTTACAAAACCTTTCATGAGGAACACCCATGGTGGTAGAGACATGAGCCACAGGATTAGACTTTCAAAAAGTTTAGGGTTAGGGTTAGGGTTAGGGTTCAAAGATCCACAAAGCCTACTGGTCCAGAGACATTGCGGCTGCAAAAGGCAAACCAGGAGGAGTACGGCACTGCACAAACATTGGTCCTTGCGCACCTTTCTCATGCGGAAAATCCGCCAGTACTGTACTCAGGTTTCAAAAACTTTAGGGTTAGTGTTAGGGTTAAGTTCAAAGATGCACAAAGCCTAAAGGTCCAGAGATCCTGGGGCTGCAAAACACATGCCAAGAGGAGTACGGCACTGCAAAAACATTGCACCTTACACCACGTGTTCATGTGGGACACCCAAGCTGCTGGGGGCGTACACAATATTATCCTGTGCCATTCAGGACAGGCTTAGGGTTGAAAGAGCTACAAAGCCTACGGGTCCAGAGACACTGGGGCTGCAAAAGGCATACCAAGATGAGTACAGCACTGCACCAACATAGGTCCTTTAACAACTTTCTCATGAGGAACTCCCATGGTGGTGAAGACATAAGCCTCAGTATTAGGGGTTAGGGGTTAGGGCTTGGCTTAGGCTTCAAAAAGCCACAAAGCCTACAGGTCCAGAGACACTGGGGCTGCAAAAGGCATACCAAGATGAGTACTACAATTCACCAACATTAGTCCTTACAAAACTTTCATGAGGAACACCCATGGTGGTAGAGACATGAGCCACAGGATTAGACTTTCAAAAAGTTTAGGGTTAGGGTTAGGGTTCAAAGATCCACAAAGCCTAGAGGTCCAGAGACATTGCGGCTGCAAAAGGCATACCAAGACAAGTATGGCACTGCACAAACATTGGTCCTTGCGCACCTTTCTCATGCGGAAAATCCGCCAGTACTCTACTCAGGTTTCAAAAAATTTAGGGTTAGTGTTATGGTTAAGTTCAAAGATGCACAAAGCCTAAAGGTCCAGAGATCCTGTGGCTGCAAAACACATGCCAAGAGGAGTACGGCACTGCAAAAACATTGCACCTTACACCACTTGTTCAGGTGGGACACCCAAGCTGCTGCGGGCGTACGCAATATTATCCTGTGCCATTCAGGACAGGGTTAGCGTTGAAAGAGCTACAAAGCCTACAGGTCCAGAGACACTGGGGCTGCAAAAGGCATACCAAGATGAGTACAGCACTGCACCAACATCGGTCCTTTAACAACTTTCTCATGAGGAACTCCCATGGTGGTGAAGACATAAGCCTCAGTATTAGGGGTTAGGGGTTAGGGCTTGGCTTAGGCTTCAAAAAGCCACAAAGCCTACAGGTCCAGAGACACTGGGGCTGCAAAAGGCATACCAAGATGAGTACTACAATTCACCAACATTAGTCCTTACAAAACCTTTCATGAGGAACACCCATGGTGGTAGAGACATGAGCCACAGGATTAGACTTTCAAAAAGTTTAGGGTTAGGGTTAGGGTTAGGGTTCAAAGATCCACAAAGCCTAGAGGTCCAGAGACATTGCGGCTGCAAAAGGCATACCAGGAGGAGTACGGCACTGCACAAACATTGGTCCTTGCGCACCTTTCTCATGCGGAAAATCCGCCAGTACTCTACTCAGGTTTCAAAAACTTTAGGGTTAGTGTTAGGGTTAAGTTCAAAGATGCACAAAGCCTAAAGGTCCAGAGATCCTGGGGCTGCAGAACACATGCCAAGAGGAGTACGGCACTGCAAAAACATTGCACCTTACACCACTTGTTCATGTGGGACACCCAAGCTGCTGGGGGCGTACGCAATATTATCCTGTGCCATTCAGGACAGGCTTAGGGTTGAAAGAGCTACAAAGCCTACAGGTCCAGAGACACTGGGGCTGCAAAAGGCATAGCAAGATGAGTACAGCACTGCACCAACATCGGTCCTTTAACAACTTTCTCATGAGGAACTCCCATGGTGGTGAAGACATAAGCCTCAGTATTAGGGGTTAGGGGTTAGGGCTTGGCTTAGGCTTCAAAAAGCCACAAAGCCTACAGGTCCAGAGACACTGGGGCTGCAAAAGGCATACCAAGATGAGTACTACAATTCACCAACATTAGTCCTTACAAAACCTTTCATGAGGAACACCCATGGTGGTAGAGACATGAGCCACAGGATTAGACTTTCAAAAAGTTTAGGGTTAGGGTTAGGGTTCAAAGATCCACAAAGCCTAGAGGTCCAGAGACATTGCGGCTGCAAAAGGCATACCAAGACAAGTATGGCACTGCACAAACATTGGTCCTTGCGCACCTTTCTCATGCGGAAAATCCGCCAGTACTGTACTCAGGTTTCAAAAACTTTAGGGTTAGTGTTAGGGTTAAGTTCAAAGATGCACAAAGCCTAAAGGTCCAGAGATCCTGGGGCTGCAAAACACATGCCAAGAGGAGTACGGCACTGCAAAAACATTGCACCTTACACCACTTGTTCAGGTGGGACACCCAAGCTGCAGGGGGCTTACGCAATATTATCCTGTGCCATTCAGGACAGGCTTAGCGTTGAAAGAGCTACAAAGCCTACAGGTCCAGAGACACTGGGGCTGCAAAAGGCATACCAAGATGAGTACAGCACTGCACCAACATAGGTCCTTTAACAACTTTCTCATGAGAAACTCCCATGGTGGTGAAGACATAAGCCTCAGTATTAGGGGTTAGGGGTTAGGGCTTGGCTTAGGCTTCAAAAAGCCACAAAGCCTACAGGTCCAGAGACACTGGGGCTGCAAAAGGCATACCAAGATGAGTACTACAATTCACCAGCATTAGTCCTTACAAAACCTTTCATGAGGAACACCCATGGTGGTAGAGACATGAGCCACAGGATTAGACTTTCAAAAAGTTTAGGGTTAGGGTTAGGGTTCAAAGATCCACAAAGCCTACAGGTCCAGAGACATTGCGGCTGCAAAAGGCATACCAGGAGGAGTACGGCACTGCACAAACATTGGTCCTTGCGCACCTTTCTCATGCGGAAAATCCGCCAGTACTGTACTCAGGTTTCAAAAACTTTAGGGTTAGTGTTAGGGTTAAGTTCAAAGATGCACAAAGCCTAAAGGTCCAGAGATCCTGGGGCTGCAAAACACATGCCAAGAGCAGTACGGCACTGCAAAAACATTGCACCTTACACCACTTGTTCATGTGGGACACCCAAGCTGCTGGGGGCGTACGCAATATTATCCTGTGCCATTCAGGACAGGCTTAGCGTTGAAAGAGCTACAAAGCCTACAGGTCCAGAGACACTGGGGCTGCAAAAGGCATACCAAGATGAGTACAGCACTGCACCAACATCGGTCCTTTAACAACTTTCTCATGAGGAACTCCCATGGTGGTGAAGACATAAGCCTCAGTATTAGGGGTTAGGGGTTAGGGCTTGGCTTAGGCTTCAAAAAGCCACAAAGCCTACAGGTCCAGAGACACTGGGACTGCAAAAGGCATACCAAGATGAGTACTACAATTCACCAACATTAGTCCTTACAAAACCTTTCATGAGGAACACCCATGGTGGTAGAGACATGAGCCACAGGATTAGACTTTCAAAAAGTTTAGGGTTAGGGTTAGGGTTAGGGTTCAAAGATCCACAAAGCCTACAGGTCCAGAGACATTGCGGCTGCAAAAGGCATACCAGGAGGAGTACGGCACTGCACAAACATTGGTCCTTGCGCACCTTTCTCATGCGGAAAATCCGCCAGTACTCTACTCAGGTTTCAAAAACTTTAGGGTTAGTGTTAGGGTTAAGTTCAAAGATGCACAAAGCCTAAAGGTCCAGAGATCCTGGGGCTGCAAAATACATGCCAAGAGGAGTACGGCACTGCAAAAACATTGCACCTTACACCACTTGTTCATGTGGGACACCCAAGCTGCTGGGGGCGTACGCAATATTATCCTGTGCCATTCAGGACAGGCTTAGCGTTGAAAGAGCTACAAAGCCTACAGGTCCAGAGACACTGGGGCTGCAAAAGGCATACCAAGATGAGTACAGCACTGCACCAACATCGGTCCTTTAACAACTTTCTCATGAGGAACTCCCATGGTGGTGAAGACATAAGCCTCAGTATTAGGGGTTAGGGGTTAGGGCTTGGCTTAGGCTTCAAAAAGCCACAAAGCCTACAGGTCCAGAGACACTGGGGCTGCAAAAGGCATACCAAGATGAGTACTACAATTCACCAACATTAGTCCTTACAAAACCTTTCATGAGGAACACCCATGGTGGTAGAGACATGAGCCACAGGATTAGACTTTCGAAAAGTTTAGGGTTAGGGTTAGGGTTCAAAGATCCACAAAGCCTACAGGTCCAGAGACATTGCGGCTGCAAAAGGCATACCAGGAGGAGTACGGCACTGCACAAACATTGGTCCTTGCGCACCTTTCTCATGCGGAAAATCCGCCAGTACTCTACTCAGGTTTCAAAAACTTTAGGGTTAGTGTTAGGGTTAAGTTCAAAGATGCACAAAGCCTAAAGGTCCAGAGATCCTGGGGCTGCAAAACACATGCCAAGAGGAGTACGGCACTGCAAAAACATTGCACCTTACACCACTTGTTCATGTGGGACACCCAAGCTGCTGGGGGCGTACGCAATATTATCCTGTGCCATTCAGGACAGGCTTAGCGTTGAAAGAGCTACAAAGCCTACAGGTCCAGAGACACTGGGGCTGCAAAAGGCATACCAAGATGAGTACAGCACTGCACCAACATCGGTCCTTTAACAACTTTCTCATGAGGAACTGCCATGGTGGTGAAGACATAAGCCTCAGTATTAGGGGTTAGGGGTTAGGGCTTGGCTTAGGCTTCAAAAAGCCACAAAGCCTACAGGTCCAGAGACACTGGGGCTGCAAAAGGCATACCAAGATGAGTACTACAATTCACCAACATTAGTCCTTACAAAACCTTTCATGAGGAACACCCATGGTGGTAGAGACATGAGCCACAGGATTAGACTTTCAAAAAGTTTAGGGTTAGGGTTAGGGTTAGGGTTCAAAGATCCACAAAGCCTACTGGTCCAGAGACATTGCGGCTGCAAAAGGCAAACCAGGAGGAGTACGGCACTGCACAAACATTGGTCCTTGCGCACCTTTCTCATGCGGAAAATCCGCCAGTACTCTACTCAGGTTTCAAAAACTTTAGGGTTAGTGTTAGGGTTAAGTTCAAAGATGCACAAAGCCTAAAGGTCCAGAGATCCTGGGGCTGCAAAACACATGCCAAGAGGAGTACGGCACTGCAAAAACATTGCACCTTACACCACTTGTTCATGTGGGACACCCAAGCTGCTGGGGGCGTACGCAATATTATCCTGTGCCATTCAGGACAGGCTTAGGGTTGAAAGAGCTACAAAGCCTACAGGTCCAGAGACACTGGGGCTGCAAAAGGCATACCAAGATGAGTACAGCACTGCACCAACATCGGTCCTTTAACAACTTTCTCATGAGGAACTCCCATGGTGGTGAAGACATAAGCCTCAGTATTAGAGGTTAGAGGTTAGGGCTTGGCTTAGGCTTCAAAAAGCCACAAAGCCTACAGGTCCAGAGACACTGGGGCTGCAAAAGGCATACCAAGATGAGTACTACAATTCACCAACATTAGTCCTTACAAAACCTTTCATGAGGAACACACATGGTGGTAGAGACATGAGCCACAGGATTAGACTTTCAAAAAGTTTAGGGTTATGGTTAGGGTTAGGGTTCAAAGATCCACAAAGCCTACAGGTCCAGAGACATTGCGGCTGCAAAAGGCATACCAGGAGGAGTACGGCACTGCACAAACATTGGTCCTTGCGCACCTTTCTCATGCGGAAAATCCGCCAGTACTCTACTCAGGTTTCAAAAACTTTAGGGTTAGTGTTAGGGTTAAGTTCAAAGATGCACAAAGCCTAAAGGTCCAGAGATCCTGGGGCTGCAAAACACATGCCAAGAGGAGTACGGCACTGCAAAAACATTGCACCTTACACCACTTGTTCAGGTGGGACACCCAAGCTGCTGGGGGCGTACGCAATATTATCCTGTGCCATTCAGGACAGGCTTAGCGTTGAAAGAGCTACAAAGCCTACAGGTCCAGAGACACTGGGGCTGCAAAAGGCATACCAAGATGAGTACAGCACTGCACCAACATCGGTCCTTTAACAACTTTCTCATGAGGAACTCCCATGGTGGTGAAGACATAAGCCTCAGTATTAGGGGTTAGGGGTTAGGGCTTGGCTTAGGCTTCAAAAAGCCACAAAGCCTACAGGTCCAGAGACACTGGGGCTGCAAAAGGCATACCAAGATGAGTACTACAATTCACCAACGTTAGTGCTTACAAAACCTTTCATGAGGAACACCCATGGTGGTAGAGACATGAGCCACAGGATTAGACTTTCAAAAAGTTTAGGGTTAGAGTTAGGGTTAGGGTTCAAAGATCCACAAAGCCTACTGGTCCAGAGACATTGCGGCTGCAAAAGGCAAACCAGGAGGAGTACGGCACTGCACAAACATTGGTCCTTGCGCACCTTTCTCATGCGGAAAATCCGCCAGTACTCTACTCAGGTTTCAAAAACTTTAGGGTTAGTGTTAGGGTTAAGTTCAAAGATGCACAAAGCCTAAAGGTCCAGAGATCCTGGGGCTGCAAAACACATGCCAAGAGCAGTACGGCACTGCAAAAACATTGCACCTTACACCACTTGTTCATGTGGGACACCCAAGCTGCTGGTTGCGTACGCAATATTATCCTGTGCCATTCAGGACAGGCTTAGGGTTGAAAGAGCTACAAAGCCTACAGGTCCAGAGACACTGGGGCTGCAAAAGGCATACCAAGATGAGTACAGCACTGCACCAACATCGGTCCTTTAACAACTTTCTCATGAGGAACTCCCATGGTGGTGAAGACATAAGCCTCAGTATTAGGGGTTAGGCATTAGGGCTTGGCTTAGGCTTCAAAAAGCCACAAAGCCTACAGGTCCAGAGACACTGGGGCTGCAAAAGGCATACCAAGATGAGTACTACAATTCACCAACATTAGTCCTTACAAAACCTTTCATGAGGAACACACATGGTGGTAGAGACATGAGCCACAGGATTAGACTTTCAAAAAGTTTAGGGTTAGGGTTAGGGTTAGGGTTCAAAGATCCACAAAGCCTACAGGTCCAGAGACATTGCGGCTGCAAAAGGCATACCAGGAGGAGTACGGCACTGCACAAACATTGGTCCTTGCGCACCTTTCTCATGCGGAAAATCCGCCAGTACTGTACTCAGGTTTCAAAAACTTTAGGGTTAGTGTTAGGGTTAAGTTCAAAGATGCACAAAGCCTAAAGGTCCAGAGATCCTGGGGCTGCAAAACACATGCCAAGAGGAGTACGGCACTGCAAAAACATTGCACATTACACCACTTGTTCAGGTGGGACACCCAAGCTGCTGGGGGCGTACGCAATATTATCCTGTGCCATTCAGGACAGGCTTAGCGTTGAAAGAGCTACAAAGCCTACAGGTCCAGAGACACTGGGGCTGCAAAAGGCATACCAAGATGAGTACAGCACTGCACCAACATAGGTCCTTTAACAACTTTCTCATGAGGAACTCCCATGGTGGTGAAGACATAAGCCTCAGTATTAGGGGTTAGGGGTTAGGGCTTGGCTTAGGCTTCAAAAAGCCACAAAGCCTACAGGTCCAGAGACACTGGGGCTGCAAAACGCATACCAAGATGAGTACTACAATTCACCAACATTAGTCCTTACAAAACCTTTCATGAGGAACACCCATGGTGGTAGAGACATGAGCCACAGGATTAGACTTTCAAAAAGTTTAGGGTTAGGGTTAGGGTTAGGGTTCAAAGATCCACAAAGCCTACAGGTCCAGAGACATTGCGGCTGCAAAAGGCATACCAGGAGGAGTACGGCACTGCACAAACATTGGTTCTTGCGCACCTTTCTCATGCGGAAAATCCGCCAGTACTCTACTCAGGTTTCAAAAACTTTAGGGTTAGTGTTAGGGTTAAGTTCAAAGATGCACAAAGCCTAAAGGTCCAGAGATCCTGGGGCTGCAAAACACATGCCAAGAGGAGTACGGCACTGCAAAAACATTGCACCTTACACCACTTGTTCAGGTGGGACACCCAAGCTGCTGGGGGCGTACGCAATATTATCCTGTGCCATTCAGGACAGGCTTAGCGTTGAAAGAGCTACAAAGCCTACAGGTCCAGAGACACTGGGGCTGCAAAAGGCATACCAAGATGAGTACAGCACTGCACCAACATCGGTCCTTTAACAACTTTCTCATGAGGAACTCCCATGGTGGTGAAGACATAAGCCTCAGTATTAGGGGTTAGGAGTTAGGGCTTGGCTTAGGCTTCAAAAAGCCACAAAGCCTACAGGTCCAGAGACACTGGGGCTGCAAAAGGCATACCAAGATGAGTACTACAATTCACCAACATTAGTCCTTACAAAACCTTTCATGAGGAAAACCCATGGTGGTAGAGACATGAGCCACAGGATTAGACTTCCAAAAAGTTTAGGGTTAGGGTTAGGGTTCAAAGATCCACAAAGCCTAGAGGTCCAGAGACATTGCGGCTGCAAAAGGCATACCAGGAGGAGTACGGCACTGCACAAACATTGGTCCTTGCGCACCTTTCTCATGCGGAAAATCCGCCAGAACTCTACTCAGGTTTCAAAAACTTTAGGGTTAATGTTAGGGTTAAGTTCAAAGATGCACAAAGCCTAAAGGTCCAGAGATCCTGGGGCTGCAAAACACATGCCAAGAGGAGTACGGCACTGCAAAAACATTGCACCTTACACCACTTGTTCATGTGGGACACCCAAGCTGCTGGGGGCGTACGCAATATTATCCTGTGCCATTCAGGACAGGCTTAGCGTTGAAAGAGCTACAAAGCCTACAGGTCCAGAGACACTGGGGCTGCAAAAGGCATACCAAGATGAGTACAGCACTGCACCAACATCGGTCCTTTAACAACTTTCTCATGAGGAACTCCCATGGTGGTGAAGACATAAGCCTCAGTATTAGGGGTTAGGGGTTAGGGCTTGGCTTAGGCTTCAAAAAGCCACAAAGCCTACAGGTCCAGAGACACTGGGGCTGCAAAAGGCATACCAAGATGAGTACTACAATTCACCAACATTAGTCCTTACAAAACCTTTCATGAGGAACGCCCATGGTGGTAGAGAAATGAGCCACAGGATTAGACTTTCAAAAAGTTTAGGGTTAAGGTTAGGGTTAGGGTTCAAAGATCCACAAAGCCTACAGGTCCAGAGACATTGCGGCTGCAAAAGGCATACCAGGAGGAGTACGGCACTGCACAAACATTGGTCCTTGCGCACCTTTCTCATGCGGAAAATCCGCCAGTACTCTACTCAGGTTTCAAAAACTTTAGGGTTAGTGTTAGGGTTAAGTTCAAAGATGCAGAAAGCCTAAAGGTCCAGAGATCCTGGGGCTGCAAAACACATGCCAAGAGCAGTACGGCACTGCAAAAACATTGCACCTTACACCACTTGTTCATGTGGGACACCCAAACTGCAGGGGGCTTACGCAATATTATCCTGTGCCATTCAGGACAGGCTTAGGGTTGAAAGAGCTACAAAGCCTACAGGTCCAGAGACACTGGGGCTGCAAAAGGCATACCAAGATGAGTACAGCACTGCACCAACATCGGTCCTTTAACAACTTTCTCATGAGGAACTGCCATGGTGGTGAAGACATAAGCCTCAGTATTAGGGGTTAGGGGTTAGGGCTTGGCTTAGGCTTCAAAAAACCACAAAGCCTACAGGTCCAGAGACACTGGGGCTGCAAAAGGCATACCAAGATGAGTACTACAATTCACCAACATTAGTCCTTACAAAACCTTTCATGAGGAACACCCATGGTGGTAGAGAAATGAGCCACAGGATTAGACTTTCAAAAAGTTTAGGGTTAGGGTTAGGGTTCAAAGATCCACAAAGCGTAGAGGTCCAGAGACATTGCGGCTGCAAAAGGCATACCAGGAGGAGTACGGCACTGCACAAACATTGGTTCTTGCGCACCTTTCTCATGCGGAAAATCCGCCAGCACTCTACTCAGGTTTCAAAAACTTTAGGGTTAGTGTTAGGGTTAAGTTCAAAGATGCACAAAGCCTAAAGGTCCAGAGATCCTGGGGCTGCAAAACACATGCCAAGAGCAGTACGGCACTGCAAAAACATTGCACCTTACACCACTTGTTCAGGTGGGACACCCAAGCTGCTGGGGGCGTACGCAATATTATCCTGTGCCATTCAGGACAGGCTTAGCGTTGAAAGAGCTACAAAGCCTACAGGTCCAGAGACACTGGGGCTGCAAAAGGCATACCAAGATGAGTACAGCACTGCACCAACATCGGTCCTTTAACAACTTTCTCATGAGGAACTCCCATGGTGGTGAAGACATAAGCCTCAGTATTAGGGGTTAGGAGTTAGGGCTTGGCTTAGGCTTCAAAAAGCCACAAAGCCTACAGGTCCAGAGACACTGGGGCTGCAAAAGGCATACCAAGATGAGTACTACAATTCACCAACATTAGTCCTTACAAAACCTTTCATGAGGAAAACCCATGGTGGTAGAGACATGAGCCACAGGATTAGACTTTCAAAAAGTTTAGGGTTAGGGTTAGGGTTAGGGTTCAAAGATCCACAAAGCCTAGAGGTCCAGAGACATTGCGGCTGCAAAAGGCATACCAGGAGGAGTACGGCACTGCACAAACATTGGTCCTTGCGCACCTTTCTCATGCGGAAAATCCGCCAGAACTCTACTCAGGTTTCAAAAACTTTAGGGTTAGAGTTAGGGTTAAGTTCAAAGATGCACAAAGCCTAAAGGTCCAGAGATCCTGGGGCTGCAAAACACATGCCAAGAGGAGTACGGCACTGCAAAAACATTGCACCTTACACCACTTGTTCATGTGGGACACCCAAGCTGCTGGGGGCGTACGCAATATTATCCTATGCCATTCAGGACAGGCTTAGCGTTGAAAGAGCTACAAAGCCTACAGGTCCAGAGACACTGGGGCTGCAAAAGGCATACCAAGATGAGTACAGCACTGCACCAACATCGGTCCTTTAACAACTTTCTCATGAGGAACTCCCATGGTGGTGAAGACATAAGCCTCAGTATTAGGGGTTAGGGGTTAGGGCTTGGCTTAGGCTTCAAAAAGCCACAAAGCCTACAGGTCCAGAGACACTGGGGCTGCAAAAGGCATACCAAGATGAGTACTACAATTCACCAACATTAGTCCTTACAAAACCTTTCATGAGGAACACCCATGGTGGTAGAGAAATGAGCCACAGGATTAGACTTTCAAAAAGTTTAGGGTTAAGGTTAGGGTTAGGGTTCAAAGATCCACAAAGCCTACAGGTCCAGAGACATTGCGGCTGCAAAAGGCATACCAGGAGGAGTACAGCACTGCACAAACATTGGTCCTTGCGCACCTTTCTCATGCGGAAAATCCGCCAGTACTCTACTCAGGTTTCAAAAACTTTAGGGTTAGTGTTAGGGTTAAGTTCAAAGATGCACAAAGCCTAAAGGTCCAGAGATCCTGGGGCTGCAAAACACATGCCAAGAGCAGTACGGCACTGCAAAAACATTGCACCTTACACCACTTGTTCATGTGGGACACCCAAGCTGCTGGGGGCGTACGCAATATTATCCTGTGCCATTCAGGACAGGCTTAGCGTTGAAAGAGCTACAAAGCCTACAGGTCCAGAGACACTGGGGCTGCAAAAGGCATACCAAGATGAGTACAGCACTGCACCAACATCGGTCCTTTAACAACTTTCTCATGAGGAACTCCCATGGTGGTGAAGACATAAGCCTCAGTATTAGGGGTTAGGGGTTAGGGCTTGGCTTAGGCTTCAAAAAGCCACAAAGCCTACAGGTCCAGAGACACTGGGGCTGCAAAAGGCATACCAAGATGAGTACTACAATTCACCAACATTAGTCCTTACAAAACCTTTCATGAGGAACACCCATGGTGGTAGAGACATGAGCCACAGGATTAGACTTGCAAAAAGTTTAGGGTTAGGGTTAGGGTTCAAAGATCCACAAAGCCTACAGGTCCAGAGACATTGCGGCTGCAAAAGGCATACCAAGACAAGTATGGCACTGCACAAACATTGGTCCTTGCGCCCCTTTCTCATGCGGAAAATCCACCAGTACTCTACTCAGGTTTCAAAAACTTTAGGGTTAGTGTTAGGGTTAAGTTCAAAGATGCACAAAGCCTAAAGGTCCAGAGATCCTGGGGCTGCAAAACACATGCCAAGAGGAGTACGGCACTGCAAAAACATTGCACCTTACACCACTTGTTCAGGTGGGACACCCAAGCTGCTGGGGGCGTACGCAATATTATCCTGTGCCATTCAGGACAGGCTTAGCGTTGAAAGAGCTACAAAGCCTACAGGTCCAGAGACACTGGGGCTGCAAAAGGCATACCAAGATGAGTACAGCACTGCACCAACATCGGTCCTTTAACAACTTTCTCATGAGGAACTCCCATGGTGGTGAAGACATAAGCCTCAGTATTAGGGGTTAGGAGTTAGGGCTTGGCTTAGGCTTCAAAAAGCCACAAAGCCTACAGGTCCAGAGACACTGGGGCTGCAAAAGGCATACCAAGATGAGTACTACAATTCACCAACATTAGTCCTTACAAAACCTTTCATGAGGAACACCCATGGTGGTCGAGACATGAGCCACAGGATTAGACTTTCAAAAAGTTTAGGGTTAGGGTTAGGGTTAGGGTTCAAAGATCCACAAAGCCTAGAGGTCCAGAGACATTGCGGCTGCAAAAGGCATACCAGGAGGAGTACGGCACTGCACAAACATTGGTCCTTGCGCACCTTTCTCATGCGGAAAATCCGCCAGAACTCTACTCAGGTTTCAAAAACTTTAGGGTTAGTGTTAGGGTTAAGTTCAAAGATGCACAAAGCCTAAAGGTCCAGAGATCCTGGGGCTGCAAAACACATGCCAAGAGGAGTACGGCACTGCAAAAACATTGCACCTTACACCACTTGTTCAGGTGGGACACCCAAGCTGCTGGGGGCGTACGCAATATTATCCTGTGCCATTCAGGACAGGCTTAGCGTTGAAAGAGCTACAAAGCCTACAGGTCCAGAGACACTGGGGCTGCAAAAGGCATACCAAGATGAGTACAGCACTGCACCAACATCGGTCCTTTAACAACTTTCTCATGAGGAACTCCCATGGTGGTGAAGACATAAGCCTCAGTATTAGGGGTTAGGGGTTAGGGCTTGGCTTAGGCTTCAAAAAGCCACAAAGCCTACAGGTCCAGAGACACTGGGGCTGCAAAAGGCATACCAAGATGAGTACTACAATTCACCAACATTAGTCCTTACAAAACCTTTCATGAGGAACACCCATGGTGGTAGAGACATGAGCCACAGGATTAGACTTTCAAAAAGTTTAGGGTTAGGGTTAGGGTTCAAAGATCCACAAAGCCTAGAGGTCCAGAGACATTGCGGCTGCAAAAGGCATACCAGGAGGAGTACGGCACTGCACAAACATTGGTTCTTGCGCACCTTTCTCATGCGGAAAATCCGCCAGTACTGTACTCAGGTTTCAAAAACTTTAGGGTTAGTGTTAGGGTTAAGTTCAAAGATGCACAAAGCCTAAAGGTCCAGAGATCCTGGGGCTGCAAAACACATGCCAAGAGCAGTACGGCACTGCAAAAACATTGCACCTTACACCACTTGTTCAGGTGGGACACCCAAGCTGCTGGGGGCGTACGCAATATTATCCTGTGCCATTCAGGACAGGCTTAGCGTTGAAAGAGCTACAAAGCCTACAGGTCCAGAGACACTGGGGCTGCAAAAGGCATACCAAGATGAGTACAGCACTGCACCAACATCGGTCCTTTAACAACTTTCTCATGAGGAACTCCCATGGTGGTGAAGACATAAGCCTCAGTATTAGGGGTTAGGAGTTAGGGCTTGGCTTAGGCTTCAAAAAGCCACAAAGCCTACAGGTCCAGAGACACTGGGGCTGCAAAAGGCATACCAAGATGAGTACTACAATTCACCAACATTAGTCCTTACAAAACCTTTCATGAGGAACACCCATGGTGGTCGAGACATGAGCCACAGGATTAGACTTTCAAAAAGTTTAGGGTTAGGGTTAGGGTTAGGGTTCAAAGATCCACAAAGCCTAGAGGTCCAGAGACATTGCGGCTGCAAAAGGCATACCAGGAGGAGTACGGCACTGCACAAACATTGGTCCTTGCGCACCTTTCTCATGCGGAAAATCCGCCAGAACTCTACTCAGGTTTCAAAAACTTTAGGGTTAGTGTTAGGGTTAAGTTCAAAGATGCACAAAGCCTAAAGGTCCAGAGATCCTGGGGCTGCAAAACACATGCCAAGAGGAGTACGGCACTGCAAAAACATTGCACCTTACACCACTTGTTCAGGTGGGACACCCAAGCTGCTGGGGGCGTACGCAATATTATCCTGTGCCATTCAGGACAGGCTTAGCGTTGAAAGAGCTACAAAGCCTACAGGTCCAGAGACACTGGGGCTGCAAAAGGCATACCAAGATGAGTACAGCACTGCACCAACATCGGTCCTTTAACAACTTTCTCATGAGGAACTCCCATGGTGGTGAAGACATAAGCCTCAGTATTAGGGGTTAGGGGTTAGGGCTTGGCTTAGGCTTCAAAAAGCCACAAAGCCTACAGGTCCAGAGACACTGGGGCTGCAAAAGGCATACCAAGATGAGTACTACAATTCACCAACATTAGTCCTTACAAAACCTTTCATGAGGAACACCCATGGTGGTAGAGACATGAGCCACAGGATTAGACTTTCAAAAAGTTTAGGGTTAGGGTTAGGGTTCAAAGATCCACAAAGCCTAGAGGTCCAGAGACATTGCGGCTGCAAAAGGCATACCAGGAGGAGTACGGCACTGCACAAACATTGGTTCTTGCGCACCTTTCTCATGCGGAAAATCCGCCAGTACTGTACTCAGGTTTCAAAAACTTTAGGGTTAGTGTTAGGGTTAAGTTCAAAGATGCACAAAGCCTAAAGGTCCAGAGATCCTGGGGCTGCAAAACACATGCCAAGAGCAGTACGGCACTGCAAAAACATTGCACCTTACACCACTTGTTCATGTGGGACACCCAAGCTGCTGGGGGCGTACGCAATATTATCCTGTGCCATTCAGGACAGGCTTAGGGTTGAAAGAGCTACAAAGCCTACAGGTCCAGAGATACTGGGGCTGCAAAAGGCATACCAAGATGAGTACAGCACTGCACCAATATCGGTCCTTTAACAACTTTCTCATGAGGAACTCCCATGGTGGTGAAGACATAAGCCTCAGTATTAGGGGTTAGGGGTTAGGGCTTGGCTTAGGCTTCAAAAAGCCACAAAGCCTACAGGTCCAGAGACACTGGGGCTGCAAAAGGCATACCAAGATGAGTACTACAATTCACCAACATTAGTCCTTACAAAACCTTTCATGAGGAAAACCCATGGTGGTAGAGACATGAGCCACAGGATTAGACTTCCAAAAAGTTTAGGGTTAGGGTTAGGGTTAGAGTTCAAAGATCCAGAAAGCCTAGAGGTCCAGAGACATTGCGGCTGCAAAAGGCATACCAGGAGGAGTACGGCACTGCACAAACATTGGTCCTTGCGCACCTTTCTCATGCGGAAAATCCGCCAGGACTCTACTCAGGTTTCAAAAGCTTTAGGGTTAGAGTTAGGGTTAAGTTCAAAGATGCACAAAGCCTAAAGGTCCAGAGATCCTGGGGCTGCAAAACACATGCCAAGAGGAGTACGGCACTGCAAAAACATTGCACCTTACACCACTTGTTCATGTGGGACACCCAAGCTGCTGGGGGCGTACGCAATATTATCCTGTGCCATTCAGGACAGGCTTAGCGTTGAAAGAGCTACAAAGCCTACAGGTCCAGAGACACTGGGGCTGCAAAAGGCATACCAAGATGAGTACAGCACTGCACCAACATCGGTCCTTTAACAACTTTCTCATGAGGAACTGCCATGGTGGTGAAGACATAAGCCTCAGTATTAGGGGTTAGGGGTTAGGGCTTGGCTTAGGCTTCAAAAAGCCACAAACCCTACAGGTCCAGAGACACTGGGGCTGCAAAAGGCATACCAAGATGAGTACTACAATTCACCAACATTAGTCCTTACAAAACCTTTCATGAGGAACACCCATGGTGGTAGAGAAATGAGCCACAGGATTAGACTTTCAAAAAGTTTAGGGTTAGGGTTAGGGTTAGGGTTCAAAGATCCACAAAGCCTAGAGGTCCAGAGACACTGCGGCTGCAAAAGGCATACCAGGAGGAGTACGGCACTGCACAAACATTGGTTCTTGCGCACCTTTCTCATGCGGAAAATCCGCCAGGACTCTACTCAGGTTTCAAAAACTTTAGGGTTAGTGTTAGGGTTAAGTTCAAAGATGCACAAAGCCTAAAGGTCCAGAGATCCTGGGGCTGCAAAACACATGCCAAGAGCAGTACGGCACTGCAAAAACATTGCACCTTACACCACTTGTTCAGGTGGGACACCCAAGCTGCTGGGGGCGTACGCAATATTATCCTGTGCCATTCAGGACAGGGTTAGCGTTGAAAGAGCTACAAAGCCTACAGGTCCAGAGACACTGGGGCTGCAAAAGGCATACCAAGATGAGTACAGCACTGCACCAACATCGGTCCTTTAACAACTTTCTCATGAGGAACTCCCATGGTGGTGAAGACATAAGCCTCAGTATTAGGGGTTAGGGGTTAGGGCTTGGCTTAGGCTTCAAAAAGCCACAAAGCCTACAGGTCCAGAGACACTGGGGCTGCAAAAGGCATACCAAGATGAGTACTACAATTCACCAACATTAGTCCTTACAAAACCTTTCATGAGGAACACCCATGGTGGTAGAGACATGAGCCACAGGATTAGACTTTCAAAAAGTTTAGGGTTAGGGTTAGGGTTCAAAGATCCACAAAGCCTACAGGTCCAGAGACATTGCGGCTGCAAAAGGCATACCAAGACAAGTATGGCACTGCACAAACATTGGTCCTTGCGCACCTTTCTCATGCGGAAAATCCACCAGTACTCTACTCAGGTTTCAAAAACTTTAGGGTTAGTGTTAGGGTTAAGTTCAAAGATGCACAAAGCCTAAAGGTCCAGAGATCCTGGGGCTGCAAAACACATGCCAAGAGCAGTACGGCACTGCAAAAACATTGCACCTTACACCACTTGTTCAGGTGGGACACCCAAGCTGCTGGGGGCGTACGCAATATTATCCTGTGCCATTCAGGACAGGCTTAGCGTTGAAAGAGCTACAAAGCCTACAGGTCCAGAGACACTGGGGCTGCAAAAGGCATACCAAGATGAGTACAGCACTGCACCAACATCGGTCCTTTAACAACTTTCTCATGAGGAACTCCCATGGTGGTGAAGACATAAGCCTCAGTATTAGGGGTTAGGGGTTAGGGCTTGGCTTAGGCTTCAAAAAGCCACAAACCCTACAGGTCCAGAGACACTGGGGCTGCCAAAGGCATACCAAGATGAGTACTACAATTCACCAACATTAGTCCTTACAAAACCTTTCATGAGGAACACCCATGGTGGTAGAGACATGAGCCACAGGATTAGACTTCCAAAAAGTTTAGGGTTAGGGTTAGGGTTAGGGTTCAAAGATCCACAAAGCCTACAGGTCCAGAGACATTGCGGCTGCAAAAGGCATACCAGGAGGAGTACGGCACTGCACAAACATTGGTCCTTGCGCACCTTTCTCATGCGGAAAATCCGCCAGTACTGTACTCAGGTTTCAAAAACTTTAGGGTTAGTGTTAGGGTTAAGTTCAAAGATGCACAAAGCCTAAAGGTCCAGAGATCCTGGGGCTGCAAAACACATGCCAAGAGGAGTACGGCACTGCAAAAACATTGCACCTTACACCACTTGTTCATGTGGGACACCCAAGCTGCTGGGGGCGTACGCAATATTATCCTGTGCCATTCAGGACAGGCTTAGCGTTGAAAGAGCTACAAAGCCTACAGGTCCAGAGACACTGGGGCTGCAAAAGGCATACCAAGATGAGTACAGCACTGCACCAACATCGGTCCTTTAACAACTTTCTCATGAGGAACTCCCATGGTGGTGAAGACATAAGCCTCAGTATTAGGGGTTAGGGGTTAGGGCTTGGCTTAGGCTTCAAAAAGCCACAAAGCCTACGGGTCCAGAGACACTGGGGCTGCAAAAGGCATACCAAGATGAGTACTACAATTCACCAACATTAGTCCTTACAAAACCTTTCATGAGGAACACCCATGGTGGTAGAGACATGAGCCACAGGATTAGACTTGCAAAAAGTTTAGGGTTAGGGTTAGGGTTCAAAGATCCACAAAGCCTACAGGTCCAGAGACATTGCGGCTGCAAAAGGCATACCAAGACAAGTATGGCACTGCACAAACATTGGTCCTTGCGCACCTTTCTCATGTGGAAAATCCGCCAGTACTGTACTCAGGTTTCAAAAACTTTAGGGTTAGTGTTAGGGTTAAGTTCAAAGATGCACAAAGCCTAAAGGTCCAGAGATCCTGGGGCTGCAAAACACATGCCAAGAGCAGTACGGCACTGCAAAAACATTGCACCTTACACCACTTGTTCATGTGGGACACCCAAGCTGCTGGGGGCGTACGCAATATTATCCTGTGCCATTCAGGACAGGCTTAGCGTTGAAAGAGCTACAAAGCCTACAGGTCCAGAGACACTGGGGCTGCAAAAGGAATACCAAGATGAGTACAGCACTGCACCAACATCGGTCCTTTAACAACTTTCTCATGAGGAACTCCCATGGTGGTGAAGACATAAGCCTCAGTATTAGGGGTTAGGGGTTAGGGCTTGGCTTAGGCTTCAAAAAGCCACAAAGCCTACAGGTCCAGAGACACTGGGGCTGCAAAAGGCATACCAAGATGAGTACTACAATTCACCAACATTAGTCCTTACAAAACCTTTCATGAGGAACACCCATGGTGGTAGAGACATGAGCCACAGGATTAGACTTTCAAAATGTTTAGGGTTAGGGTTAGGGTTCAAAGATCCACAAAGCCTACAGGTCCAGAGACATTGCGGCTGCAAAAGGCATACCAAGACAAGTATGGCACTGCACAAACATTGGTCCTTGCGCCCCTTTCTCATGCGGAAAATCCACCAGTACTGTACTCAGGTTTCAAAAACTTTAGGGTTAGTGTTAGGGTTAAGTTCAAAGATGCACAAAGCCTAAAGGTCCAGAGATCCTGGGGCTGCAAAACACATGCCAAGAGGAGTACGGCACTGCAAAAACATTGCACCTTACACCACTTGTTCATGTGGGACACCCAAGCTGCTGGGGGCGTACGCAATATTATCCTGTGCCATTCAGGACAGGCTTAGCGTTGAAAGAGCTACAAAGCCTACAGGTCCAGAGACACTGGGGCTGCAAAAGGCATACCAAGATGAGTACAGCACTGCACCAACATCGGTCCTTTAACAACTTTCTCATGAGGAACTCCCATGGTGGTGAAGACATAAGCCTCAGTATTAGGGGTTAGGGGTTAGGGCTTGGCTTAGGCTTCAAAAAGCCACAAAGCCTACAGGTCCAGAGACACTGGGGCTACAAAAGGCATACCAAGATGAGTACTACAATTCACCAACATTAGTCCTTACAAAACCTTTCATGAGGAACACCCATGGTGGTAGAGACATGAGCCACAGGATTAGACTTTCAAAAAGTTTAGGGTTAGGGTTAGGGTTAGGGTTCAAAGATCCAGAAAGCCTACAGGTCCAGAGACATTGCGGCTGCAAAAGGCATACCAGGAGGAGTACGGCACTGAACAAACATTGGTCCTTGCGCACCTTTCTCATGCGGAAAATCCGCCAGTACTCTACTCAGGTTTCAAAAACTTTAGGGTTAGTGTTAGGGTTAAGTTCAAAGATGCACAAAGCCTAAAGGTCCAGAGATCCTGGGGCTGCAAAACACATGCCAAGAGGAGTACGGCACTGCAAAAACATTGCACCTTACACCACTTGTTCATGTGGGACACCCAAGCTGCTGGGGGCGTTCGCAATATTATACTGTGCCATTCAGGACAGGCTTAGGGTTGAAAGAGCTACAAACCCTACAGGTCCAGAGACACTGGGGCTGCAAAAGGCATACCAAGATGAGTACAGCACTGCACCAACATTAGTCCTTACAAAACCTTTCATGAGGAACACCCATGGTGGTAGAGACATGAGCCACAGGATTAGACTTTCAAAAAGTTTAGGGTTAGGGTTAGGGTTCAAAGATCCACAAAGCCTAGAGGTCCAGAGACATTGCGGCTGCAAAAGGCATACCAGGAGGAGTACGGCACTGCACAAACATTGGTCCTTGCGCACCTTTCTCATGCGGAAAATCCGCCAGTACTGTACTCAGGTTTCAAACACTTTAGGGTTAGTGTTAGGGTTAAGTTCAAAGATGCACAAAGCCTAAAGGTCCAGAGATCCTGGGGCTGCAAAACACATGCCAAGAGGAGTACGGCACTGCAAAACCATTGCACCTTACACCTCTTGTTCATGTGGGACACCCAAGCTGCTGGTTGCGTACGCAATATTATCCTGTGCCATTCAGGACAGGGTTAGCGTTGAAAGAGCTACAAAGCCTACAGGTCCAGAGACACTGGGGCTGCAAAAGGCATACCAAGATGAGTACAGCACTGCACCAACATCGGTCCTTTAACAACTTTCTCATGAGGAACTCCCATGGTGGTGAAGACATAATCCTCAGTATTAGGGGTTAGGGGTTAGGGCTTGGCTTAGGCTTCAAAAAGCCACAAAGCCTACAGGTCCAGAGACACTGGGGCTGCAAAAGGCATACCAAGATGAGTACAGCACTGCACCAACATTAGTCCTTACAAAACCTTTCATGAGGAACACCCATGGTGGTAGAGACATGAGCCACAGTATTACACTTTCAAAAAGTTTAGGGTTAGGGTTAGGGTTAGGGTTCAAAGATCCACAAAGCCTACAGGTCCAGAGACATTGCGGCTGCAAAAGGCATACCAGGAGGAGTACGGCACTGCACAAACATTGGTCCTTGCGCACCTTTCTCATGCGGAAAATCCGCCAGCACTCTACTCAGGTTTCAAAAACTTTAGGGTTAGTGTTAGGGTTAAGTTCAAAGATGCACAAAGCCTAAAGGTCCAGAGATCCTGGGGCTGCAAAACACATGCCAAGAGGAGTACGGCACTGCAAAAACATTGCACCTTACACCACTTGTTCAGGTGGGACACCCAAGCTGCTGGGGGCGTACGCAATATTATCCTGTGCCATTCAGGACAGGCTTAGCGTTGAAAGAGCTACAAAGCCTACAGGTCCAGAGACACTGGGGCTGCAAAAGGCATACCAAGATGAGTACAGCACTGCACCAACATCGGTCCTTTAACAACTTTCTCATGAGGAACTCCCATGGTGGTGAAGACATAAGCCTCAGTATTAGGGGTTAGGGGTTAGGGCTTGGCTTAGGCTTCAAAAAGCCACAAAGCCTACAGGTCCAGAGACACTGGGGCTGCAAAAGGCATACCAAGATGAGTACTACAATTCACCAACATTAGTCCTTACAAAACCTTTCATGAGGAACACCCATGGTGGTAGAGACATGAGCCACAGGATTAGACTTGCAAAAAGTTTAGGGTTAGGGTTAGGGTTCAAAGATCCACAAAGCCTACAGGTCCAGAGACATTGCGGCTGCAAAAGGCATACCAAGACAAGTATGGCAATGCACAAACATTGGTCCTTGCGCACCTTTCTCATGCGGAAAATCCGCCAGTACTCTACTCAGGTTTCAAAAACTTTAGGGTTAGTGTTAGGGTTAAGTTCAAAGATGCACAAAGCCTAAAGGTCCAGAGATCCTGGGGCTGCAAAACACATGCCAAGAGGAGTACGGCACTGCAAAAACATTGCACCTTACACCACTTGTTCATGTGGGACACCCAAGCTGCTGGGGGCGTACGCAATATTATCCTGTGCCATTCAGGACAGGCTTAGCGTTGAAAGAGCTACAAAGCCTACAGGTCCAGAGACACTGGGGCTGCAAAAGGAATACCAAGATGAGTACAGCACTGCACCAACATCGGTCCTTTAACAACTTTCTCATGAGGAACTCCCATGGTGGTGAAGACATAAGCCTCAGTATTAGGGGTTAGGGGTTAGGGCTTGGCTTAGGCTTCAAAAAGCCACAAAGCCTACAGGTCCAGAGACACTGGGGCTGCAAAAGGCATACCAAGATGAGTACTACAATTCACCAACATTAGTCCTTACAAAACCTTTCATGAGGAACACCCATGGTGGTAGAGACATGAGCCACAGGATTAGACTTGCAAAAAGTTTAGGGTTAGGGTTAGGCTTAGGGTTCAAAGATCCACAAAGCCTAGAGGTCCAGAGACATTGCGGCTGCAAAAGGCATACCAGGAGGAGTACGGCACTGCACAAACATTGGTCCTTGCGCACATTTCTCATGCGGAAAATCCGCCAGCACTCTACTCAGGTTTCAAAAACTTTAGGGTTAGTGTTAGGGTTAAGTTCAAAGATGCAGAAAGCCTAAAGGTCCAGAGATCCTGGGGCTGCAAAACACATGCCAAGAGCAGTACGGCACTGCAAAAACATTGCACCTTACACCACTTGTTCATGTGGGACATCCAAACTGCTGGGGGGCGTACGCAATATTATCCTGTGCCATTCAGGACAGGCTTAGCGTTGAAAGAGCTACAAAGCCTACAGGTCCAGAGACACTGGGGCTGCAAAAGGCATACCAAGATGAGTACAGCACTGCACCAACATCAGTCCTTTAACAACTTTCTCATGAGGAACTCCCATGGTGGTGAAGACATAAGCCTCAGTATTAGGGGTTAGGGGTTAGGGCTTGGCTTAGGCTTCAAAAAGCCACAAAGCCTACAGGTCCAGAGACACTGGGGCTGCAAAAGGCATACCAAGATGAGTACAGCACTGCACCAACATTAGTCCTTACAAAACCTTTCATGAGGAACACCCATGGTGGTAGAGACATGAGCCACAGGATTAGACTTTCAAAAAGTTTAGGGTTAGGGTTAGGGTTAGGGTTCAAAGATCCAGAAAGCCTAGAGGTCCAGAGACATTGCGGCTGCAAAAGGCATATCAGGAGGAGTACGGCACTGCACAAACATTGGTCCTTGCGCACCTTTCTCATGCGGAAAATCCGCCAGTACTCTACTCAGGTTTCAAAAACTTTAGGGTTAGTGTTAGGGTTAAGTTCAAAGATGCACAAAGCCTAAAGGTCCAGAGATCCTGGGGCTGCAAAACACATGCCAAGAGGAGTACGGCACTGCAAAAACATTGCACCTTACACCACTTGTTCATGTGGGACACCCAAGCTGCTGGGGGCGTACGCAATATTATCCTGTGCCATTCAGGACAGGCTTAGCGTTGAAAGAGCTACAAAGCCTACAGGTCCAGAGACACTGGGGCTGCAAAAGGCATACCAAGATGAGTACAGCACTGCACCAACATCGGTCCTTTAACAACTTTCTCATGAGGAACTCCCATGGTGGTGAAGACATAAGCCTCAGTATTAGGGGTTAGGGGTTAGGGCTTGGCTTAGGCTTCAAAAAGCCACAAAGCCTACAGGTCCAGAGACACTGGGGCTGCAAAAGGCATACCAAGATGAGTACTACAATTCACCAACATTAGTCCTTACAAAACCTTTCATGAGGAACACCCATGGTGGTAGAGACATGAGCCACAGGATTAGACTTTCAAAAAGTTTAGGGTTAGGGTTAGGGTTCAAAGATCCACAAAGCCTAGAGGTCCAGAGACATTGCGGCTGCAAAAGGCATACCAAGACAAGTATGGCACTGCACAAACATTGGTCCTTGCGCACCTTTCTCATGCGGAAAATCCGCCAGTACTGTACTCAGGTTTCAAAAACTTTAGGGTTAGTGTTAGGGTTAAGTTCAAAGATGCACAAAGCCTAAAGGTCCAGAGATCCTGGGGCTGCAAAACACATGCCAAGAGGAGTACGGCACTGCAAAAACATTGCACCTTACACCACTTGTTCATGTGGGACACCCAAGCTGCTGGGGGCGTACGCAATATTATCCTGTGCCATTCAGGACAGGCTTAGCGTTGAAAGAGCTACAAAGCCTACAGGTCCAGAGACACTGGGGCTGCAAAAGGCATACCAAGATGAGTACAGCACTGCACCAACATCGGTCCTTTAACAACTTTCTCATGAGGAACTCCCATGGTGGTGAAGACATAAGCCTCAGTATTAGGGGTTAGGAGTTAGGGCTTGGCTTAGGCTTCAAAAAGCCACAAAGCCTACAGGTCCAGAGACACTGGGGCTGCAAAAGGCATACCAAGATGAGTACTACAATTCACCAACATTAGTCCTTACAAAACCTTTCATGAGGAACACCCATGGTGGTAGAGACATGAGCCACAGGATTAGACTTTCAAAAAGTTTAGGGTTAGGGTTAGGGTTAGGGTTCAAAGATCCAGAAAGCCTAGAGGTCCAGAGACATTGCGGCTGCAAAAGGCATACCAGGAGGAGTACGGCACTGCACAAACATTGGTCCTTGCGCACCTTTCTCATGCGGAAAATCCGCCAGTACTCTACTCAGGTTTCAAAAACTTTAGGGTTAGTGTTAGGGTGAAGTTCAAAGATGCACAAAGCCTAAAGGTCCAGAGATCCTGGGGCTGCAAAACACATGCCAAGAGGAGTACGGCACTGCAAAAACATTGCACCTTACACCACTTGTTCATGTGGGACACCCAAGCTGCTGGGGGCGTTCGCAATATTATACTGTGCCATTCAGGACAGGCTTAGGGTTGAAAGAGCTACAAAGCCTACAGGTCCAGAGACACTGGGGCTGCAAAAGGCATACCAAGATGAGTACAGCACTGCACCAACATTAGTCCTTACAAAACCTTTCATGAGGAACACCCATGGTGGTAGAGACATGAGCCACAGGATTAGACTTTCAAAAAGTTTAGGGTTAGGGTTAGGGTTCAAAGATCCACAAAGCCTAGAGGTCCAGAGACATTGCGGCTGCAAAAGACATACCAGGAGGAGTACGGCACTGCACAAACATTGGTCCTTGCGCACCTTTCTCATGCGGAAAATCCGCCAGTACTGTACTCAGGTTTCAAACACTTTAGGGTTAGTGTTAGGGTTAAGTTCAAAGATGCACAAAGCCTAAAGGTCCAGAGATCCTGGGGCTGCAAAACACATGCCAAGAGGAGTACGGCACTGCAAAACCATTGCACCTTACACCACTTGTTCATGTGGGACACCCAAGCTGCTGGTTGCGTACGCAATATTATCCTGTGCCATTCAGGACAGGCTTAGCGTTGAAAGAGCTACAAAGCCTACAGGTCCAGAGACACTGGGGCTGCAAAAGGCATACCAAGATGAGTACAGCACTGCACCAACATCGGTCCTTTAACAACTTTCTCATGAGGAACTCCCATGGTGGTGAAGACATAATCCTCAGTATTAGGGGTTAGGGGTTAGGGCTTGGCTTAGGCTTCAAAAAGCCACAAAGCCTACAGGTCCAGAGACACTGGGGCTGCAAAAGGCATACCAAGATGAGTACAGCACTGCACCAACATTAGTCCTTACAAAACCTTTCATGAGGAACACCCATGGTGGTAGAGACATGAGCCACAGGATTAGACTTTCAAAAAGTTTAGGGTTAGGGTTAGTGGTTAGGGTTCAAAGATCCACAAAGCCTACAGGTCCAGAGACATTGTGGCTGCAAAAGGCATACCAGGAGGAGTACGGCACTGCACAAACATTGGTCCTTGCGCACCTTTCTCATGCGGAAAATCCGCCAGTACTCTACTCAGGTTTCAAAAACTTTAGGGTTAGTGTTAGGGTTAAGTTCAAAGATGCACAAAGCCTAAAGGTCCAGAGATCCTGGGGCTGCAAAACACATGCCAAGAGGAGTACGGCACTGCAAAAACATTGCACCTTACACCACTTGTTCATGTGGGACACCCAAGCTGCTGGGGGCGTACGCAATATTATCCTGTGCCATTCAGGACAGGCTTAGCGTTGAAAGAGCTACAAAGCCTACAGGTCCAGAGACACTGGGGCTGCAAAAGGCATACCAAGATGAGTACAGCACTGCACCAACATCGGTCCTTTAACAACTTTCTCATGAGGAACTCCTATGGTGGTGAAGACATAAGCCTCAGTATTAGGGGTTAGGGGTTAGGGCTTGGCTTAGGCTTCAAAAAGCCACAAAGCCTACAGGTCCAGAGACACTGGGGCTGCAAAAGGCATACCAAGATGAGTACTACAATTCACCAACATTAGTCCTTACAAAACCTTTCATGAGGAACACCCATGGTGGTAGAGACATGAGCCACAGGATTAGACTTGCAAAAAGTTTAGGGTTAGGGTTAGGGTTCAAAGATCCACAAAGCCTACAGGTCCAGAGACATTGCGGCTGCAAAAGGCATACCAAGACAAGTATGGCACTGCACAAACATTGGTCCTTGCGCACCTTTCTCATGCGGAAAATCCGCCAGTACTCTACTCAGGTTTCAAAAACTTTAGGGTTAGTGTTAGGGTTAAGTTCAAAGATGCACAAAGCCTAAAGGTCCAGAGATCCTGGGGCTGCAAAACACATGCCAAGAGCAGTACAGCACTGCAAAAACATTGCACCTTACACCACTTGTTCATGTGGGACACCCAAGCTGCTGGGGGCGTATGCAATATTATCCTGTGCCATTCAGGACAGGCTTAGCGTTGAAAGAGCTACAAAGCCTACAGGTCCAGAGACACTGGGGCTGCAAAAGGCATACCAAGATGAGTACAGCACTGCACCAACATCGGTCCTTTAACAACTTTCTCATGAGGAACTCCCATGGTGGTGAAGACATAAGCCTCAGTATTAGGGGTTAGGGGTTAGGGCTTGGCTTAGGCTTCAAAAAGCCACAAAGCCTACAGGTCCAGAGACACTGGGGCTGCAAAAGGCATACCAAGATGAGTACTACAATTCACCAACATTAGTCCTTACAAAACCTTTCATGAGGAACACCCATGGTGGTAGAGACATGAGCCACAGGATTAGACTTTCAAAAAGTTTAGGGTTAGGGTTAGGCTTAGGGTTCAAAGATCCACAAAGCCTAGAGGTCCAGAGACATTGCGGCTGCAAAAGGCATACCAGGAGGAGTACGGCACTGCACAAACATTGGTCCTTGCGCACATTTCTCATGCGGAAAATCCGCCAGCACTCTACTCAGGTTTCAAAAACTTTAGGGTTAGTGTTAGGGTTAAGTTCAAAGATGCAGAAAGCCTAAAGGTCCAGAGATCCTGGGGCTGCAAAACACATGCCAAGAGCAGTACGGCACTGCAAAAACATTGCACCTTACACCACTTGTTCATTTAGGACATCCAAACTGCTGGGGGCGTACGCAATATTATCCTGTGCCATTCAGGACAGGCTTAGCGTTGAAAGAGCTACAAAGCCTACAGGTCCAGAGACACTGGGGCTGCAAAAGGCATACCAAGATGAGTACAGCACTGCACCAACATAGGTCCTTTAACAACTTTCTCATGAGGAACTCCCATGGTGGTGAAGACATAAGCCTCAGTATTAGGGGTTAGGGGTTAGGGCTTGGCTTAGGCTTCAAAAAGCCACAAAGCCTACAGGTCCAGAGACACTGGGGCTGCAAAAGGCATACCAAGATGAGTACAGCACTGCACCAACATTAGTCCTTACAAAACCTTTCATGAGGAACACCCATGGTGGTAGAGACATGAGCCACAGGATTAGACTTTCAAAAAGTTTAGGGTTAGGGTTAGGGTTAGGGTTCAAAGATCCAGAAAGCCTAGAGGTCCAGAGACATTGCGGCTGCAAAAGGCATATCAGGAGGAGTACGGCACTGCACAAACATTGGTCCTTGCGCACCTTTCTCATGCGGAAAATCCGCCAGCACTCTACTCAGGTTTCAAAAACTTTAGGGTTAGTGTTAGGGTTAAGTTCAAAGATGCACAAAGCCTAAAGGTCCAGAGATCCTGGGGCTGCAAAACACATGCCAAGAGGAGTACGGCACTGCAAAAACATTGCACCTTACACCACTTGTTCAGGTGGGACACCCAAGCTGCTGGGGGCGTACGCAATATTATCCTGTGCCATTCAGGACAGGCTTAGCGTTGAAAGAGCTACAAAGCCTACAGGTCCAGAGACACTGGGGCTGCAAAAGGCATACCAAGATGAGTACAGCACTGCACCAACATCGGTCCTTTAACAACTTTCTCATGAGGAACTCCCATGGTGGTGAAGACATAAGCCTCAGTATTAGGGGTTAGGGGTTAGGGCTTGGCTTAGGCTTCAAAAAGCCACAAAGCCTACAGGTCCAGAGACACTGGGGCTGCAAAAGGCATACCAAGATGAGTACTACAATTCACCAACATTAGTCCTTACAAAACCTTTCATGAGGAACACCCATGGTGGTAGAGACATGAGCCACAGGATTAGACTTTCAAAAAGTTTAGGGTTAGGGTTAGGGTTCAAAGATCCACAAAGCCTAGAGGTCCAGAGACATTGCGGCTGCAAAAGGCATACCAAGACAAGTATGGCACTGCACAAACATTGGTCCTTGCGCACCTTTCTCATGCGGAAAATCCGCCAGTACTCTACTCAGGTTTCAAAAACTTTAGGGTTAGTGTTAGGGTTAAGTTCAAAGATGCACAAAGCCTAAAGGTCCAGAGATCCTGGGGCTGCAAAACACATGCCAAGAGGAGTACGGCACTGCAAAAACATTGCACCTTACACCACTTGTTCATGTGGGACACCCAAGCTGCTGGGGGCGTACGCAATATTATCCTGTGCCATTCAGGACAGGCTTAGCGTTGAAAGAGCTACAAAGCCTACAGGTCCAGAGACACTGGGGCTGCAAAAGGCATACCAAGATGAGTACAGCACTGCACCAACATCGGTCCTTTAACAACTTTCTCATGAGGAACTCCCATGGTGGTGAAGACATAAGCCTCAGTATTAGGGGTTAGGGGTTAGGGCTTGGCTTAGGCTTCAAAAAGCCACAAAGCCTACAGGTCCAGAGACACTGGGGCTGCAAAAGGCATACCAAGATGAGTACTACAATTCACCAACATTAGTCCTTACAAAACCTTTCAGGAGGAAAACCCATGGTGGTAGAGACATGAGCCACAGGATTAGACTTTCAAAAAGTTTAGGGTTAGGGTTAGGGTTAGGGTTCAAAGATCCACAAAGCCTAGAGGTCCAGAGACATTGTGGCTGCAAAAGGCATACCAGGAGGAGTACGGCACTGCACAAACATTGGTCCTCGCGCACCTTTCTCATGCGGAAAATCCGCCAACACTCTACTCAGGTTTCAAAAACTTTAGGGTTAGTGTTAGGGTTAAGTTCAAAGATGCACAAAGCCTAAAGGTCCAGAGATCCTGGGGCTGCAAAACACATGCCAAGAGCAGTACGGCACTGCAAAAACATTGCACCTTACACCACTTGTTCATGTGGGACACCCAAGCTGCTGGGGGCGTACGCAATATTATCCTGTGCCATTCAGGACAGGCTTAGCGTTGAAAGAGCTACAAAGCCTACAGGTCCAGAGACACTGGGGCTGCAAAAGGCATACCAAGATGAGTACAGCACTGCACCAACATCGGTCCTTTAACAACTTTCTCATGAGGAACTCCCATGGTGGTGAAGACATAAGCCTCAGTATTAGGGGTTAGGGGTTAGGGCTTGGCTTAGGCTTCAAAAAGCCACAAAGCCTACAGGTCCAGAGACACTGGGGCTGCAAAAGGCATACCAAGATGAGTACTACAATTCACCAACATTAGTCCTTACAAAACCTTTCAGGAGGAACACCCATGGTGGTAGAGACATGAGCCACAGGATTAGACTTGCAAAAAGTTTAGGGTTAGGGTTAGGGTTCAAAGATCCACAAAGCCTACAGGTCCAGAGACATTGCGGCTGCAAAAGGCATACCAAGACAAGTATGGCACTGCACAAACATTGGTCCTTGCGCACCTTTCTCATGCGGAAAATCCGCCAGTACTGTACTCAGGTTTCAAACACTTTAGGGTTAGTGTTAGGGTTAAGTTCAAAGATGCACAAAGCCTAAAGGTCCAGAGATCCTGGGGCTGCAAAACACATGCCAAGAGCAGTACGGCACTGCAAAAACATTGCACCTTACACCACTTGTTCATGTGGGACACCCAAGCTGATGGGGGCGTACGCAATATTATCCTGTGCCATTCAGGACAGGCTTAGGGTTGAAAGAGCTACAAAGCCTACAGGTCCAGAGACACTGGGGCTGCAAAAGGCATACCAAGATGAGTACAGCACTGCACCAACATCGGTCCTTTAACAACTTTCTCATGAGGAACTCCCATGGTGGTGAAGACATAAGCCTCAGTATTAGGGGTTAGGGGTTAGGGCTTGGCTTAGGCTTCAAAAAGCCACAAAGCCTACAGGTCCAGAGACACTGGGGCTGCAAAAGGCATACCAAGATGAGTACTACAATTCACCAACATTAGTCCTTACAAAACCTTTCATGAGGAACACCCATGGTGGTAGAGACATGAGCCACAGGATTAGACTTTCAAAAAGTTTAGGGTTAGGGTTAGGGTTCAAAGATCCACAAAGCCTACAGGTCCAGAGACATTGCGGCTGCAAAAGGCATACCAAGACAAGTATGGCACTGCACAAACATTGGTCCTTGCGCACCTTTCTCATGCGGAAAATCCGCCAGTACTGTACTCAGGTTTCAAAAACTTTAGGGTTAGTGTTAGGGTTAAGTTCAAAGATGCACAAAGCCTAAAGGTCCAGAGATCCTGGGGCTGCAAAACACATGCCAAGAGGAGTACGGCACTGCAAAAACATTGCACCTTACACCACTTGTTCATGTGGGACACCCAAGCTGCTGGGGGCGTACGCAATATTATCCTGTGCCATTCAGGACAGGCTTAGCGTTGAAAGAGCTACAAAGCCTACAGGTCCAGAGACACTGGGGCTGCAAAAGGCATACCAAGATGAGTACAGCACTGCACCAACATCGGTCCTTTAACAACTTTCTCATGAGGAACTCCCATGGTGGTGAAGACATAAGCCTCAGTATTAGGGGTTAGGGGTTAGGGCTTGGCTTAGGCTTCAAAAAGCCACAAAGCCTACAGGTCCAGAGACACTGGGGCTGCAAAAGGCATACCAAGATGAGTACTACAATTCACCAACATTAGTCCTTACAAAACCTTTCATGAGGAACACCCATGGTGGTAGAGACATGAGCCACAGGATTAGACTTTCAAAAAGTTTAGGGTTAGGGTTAGGGTTAGGGTTCAAAGATCCAGAAAGCCTACAGGTCCAGAGACATTGCGGCTGCAAAAGGCATACCAGGAGGAGTACGGCACTGCACAAACATTGGTCCTTGCGCACCTTTCTCATGCGGAAAATCCGCCAGTACTCTACTCAGGTTTCAAAAACTTTAGGGTTAGTGTTAGGGTTAAGTTCAAAGATGCACAAAGCCTAAAGGTCCAGAGATCCTGGGGCTGCAAAACACATGCCAAGAGGAGTACGGCACTGCAAAAACATTGCACCTTACACCACTTGTTCAGGTGGGACACCCAAGCTGCTGGGGGCGTTCGCAATATTATACTGTGCCATTCAGGACAGGCTTAGGGTTGAAAGAGCTACAAAGCCTACAGGTCCAGAGACACTGGGGCTGCAAAAGGCATACCAAGATGAGTACAGCACTGCACCAACATTAGTCCTTACAAAACCTTTCATGAGGAACACCCATGGTGGTAGAGACATGAGCCACAGGATTAGACTTTCAAAAAGTTTAGGGTTAGGGTTAGGGTTCAAAGATCCACAAAGCCTAGAGGTCCAGAGACATTGCGGCTGCAAAAGGCATACCAGGAGGAGTACGGCACTGCACAAACATTGGTCCTTGCGCACCTTTCTCATGCGGAAAATCCGCCAGTACTGTACTCAGGTTTCAAACACTTTAGGGTTAGTGTTAGGGTTAAGTTCAAAGATGCACAAAGCCTAAAGGTCCAGAGATCCTGGGGCTGCAAAACACATGCCAAGAGGAGTACGGCACTGCAAAACCATTGCACCTTACACCACTTGTTCATGTGGGACACCCAAGCTGCTGGTTGCGTACGCAATATTATCCTGTGCCATTCAGGACAGGGTTAGCGTTGAAAGAGCTACAAAGCCTACAGGTCCAGAGACACTGGGGCTGCAAAAGGCATACCAAGATGAGTACAGCACTGCACCAACATCGGTCCTTTAACAACTTTCTCATGAGGAACTCCCATGGTGGTGAAGACATAATCCTCAGTATTAGGGGTTAGGGGTTAGGGCTTGGCTTAGGCTTCAAAAAGCCACAAAGCCTACAGGTCCAGAGACACTGGGGCTGCAAAAGGCATACCAAGATGAGTACAGCACTGCACCAACATTAGTCCTTACAAAACCTTTCATGAGGAACACCCATGGTGGTAGAGACATGAGCCACAGGATTAGACTTTCAAAAAGTTTAGGGTTAGGGTTAGGGTTAGGGTTCAAAGATCCACAAAGCCTACAGGTCCAGAGACATTGCGGCTGCAAAAGGCATACCAGGAGGAGTACGGCACTGCACAAACATTGGTCCTTGCGCACCTTTCTCATGCGGAAAATCCGCCAGTACTCTACTCAGGTTTCAAAAACTTTAGGGTTAGTGTTAGGGTTAAGTTCAAAGATGCAGAAAGCCTAAAGGTCCAGAGATCCTGGGGCTGCAAAACACATGCCAAGAGCAGTACGGCACTGCAAAAACATTGCACCTTACACCACTTGTTCATGTGGGACACCCAAGCTGCTGGGGGCGTACGCAATATTATCCTGTGCCATTCAGGACAGGCTTAGCGTTGAAAGAGCTACAAAGCCTACAGGTCCAGAGACACTGGGGCTGCAAAAGGCATACCAAGATGAGTACAGCACTGCACCAACATCGGTCCTTTAACAACTTTCTCATGAGGAACTCCCATGGTGGTGAAGACATAAGCCTCAGTATTAGGGGTTAGGGGTTAGGGCTTGGCTTAGGCTTCAAAAAGCCACAAAGCCTACAGGTCCAGAGACACTGGGGCTGCAAAAGGCATACCAAGATGAGTACTACAATTCACCAACATTAGTCCTTACAAAACCTTTCATGAGGAACACCCATGGTGGTAGAGACATGAGCCACAGGATTAGACTTGCAAAAAGTTTAGGGTTAGGGTTAGGGTTCAAAGATCCACAAAGCCTACAGGTCCAGAGACATTGCGGCTGCAAAAGGCATACCAAGACAAGTATGGCACTGCACAAACATTGGTCCTTGCGCACCTTTCTCATGCGGAAAATCCGCCAGTACTCTACTCAGGTTTCAAAAACTTTAGGGTTAGTGTTAGGGTTAAGTTCAAAGATGCACAAAGCCTAAAGGTCCAGAGATCCTGGGGCTGCAAAACACATGCCAAGAGGAGTACAGCACTGCAAAAACATTGCACCTTACACCACTTGTTCATGTGGGACACCCAAGCTGCTGGGGGCGTACGCAATATTATCCTGTGCCATTCAGGACAGGCTTAGCGTTGAAAGAGCTACAAAGCCTACAGGTCCAGAGACACTGGGGCTGCAAAAGGCATACCAAGATGAGTACAGCACTGCACCAACATCGGTCCTTTAACAACTTTCTCATGAGGAACTCCCATGGTGGTGAAGACATAAGCCTCAGTATTAGGGGTTAGGGGTTAGGGCTTGGCTTAGGCTTCAAAAAGCCACAAAGCCTACAGGTCCAGAGACACTGGGGCTGCAAAAGGCATACCAAGATGAGTACTACAATTCACCAACATTAGTCCTTACAAAACCTTTCATGAGGAACACCCATGGTGGTAGAGACATGAGCCACAGGATTAGACTTTCAAAAAGTTTAGGGTTAGGGTTAGGCTTAGGGTTCAAAGATCCACAAAGCCTAGAGGTCCAGAGACATTGCGGCTGCAAAAGGCATACCAGGAGGAGTACGGCACTGCACAAACATTGGTCCTTGCGCACATTTCTCATGCGGAAAATCCGCCAGCACTCTACTCAGGTTTCAAAAACTTTAGGGTTAGTGTTAGGGTTAAGTTCAAAGATGCAGAAAGCCTAAAGGTCCAGAGATCCTGGGGCTGCAAAACACATGCCAAGAGCAGTACGGCACTGCAAAAACATTGCACCTTACACCACTTGTTCATTTAGGACATCCAAACTGCTGGGGGCGTACGCAATATTATCCTGTGCCATTCAGGACAGGCTTAGCGTTGAAAGAGCTACAAAGCCTACAGGTCCAGAGACACTGGGGCTGCAAAAGGCATACCAAGATGAGTACAGCACTGCACCAACATAGGTCCTTTAACAACTTTCTCATGAGGAACTCCCATGGTGGTGAAGACATAAGCCTCAGTATTAGGGGTTAGGGGTTAGGGCTTGGCTTAGGCTTCAAAAAGCCACAAAGCCTACAGGTCCAGAGACACTGGGGCTGCAAAAGGCATACCAAGATGAGTACAGCACTGCACCAACATTAGTCCTTACAAAACCTTTCATGAGGAACACCCATGGTGGTAGAGACATGAGCCACAGGATTAGACTTTCAAAAAGTTTAGGGTTAGGGTTAGGGTTAGGGTTCAAAGATCCAGAAAGCCTAGAGGTCCAGAGACATTGCGGCTGCAAAAGGCATATCAGGAGGAGTACGGCACTGCACAAACATTGGTCCTTGCGCACCTTTCTCATGCGGAAAATCCGCCAGCACTCTACTCAGGTTTCAAAAACTTTAGGGTTAGTGTTAGGGTTAAGTTCAAAGATGCACAAAGCCTAAAGGTCCAGAGATCCTGGGGCTGCAAAACACATGCCAAGAGGAGTACGGCACTGCAAAAACATTGCACCTTACACCACTTGTTCAGGTGGGACACCCAAGCTGCTGGGGGCGTACGCAATATTATCCTGTGCCATTCAGGACAGGCTTAGCGTTGAAAGAGCTACAAAGCCTACAGGTCCAGAGACACTGGGGCTGCAAAAGGCATACCAAGATGAGTACAGCACTGCACCAACATCGGTCCTTTAACAACTTTCTCATGAGGAACTCCCATGGTGGTGAAGACATAAGCCTCAGTATTAGGGGTTAGGGGTTAGGGCTTGGCTTAGGCTTCAAAAAGCCACAAAGCCTACAGGTCCAGAGACACTGGGGCTGCAAAAGGCATACCAAGATGAGTACTACAATTCACCAACATTAGTCCTTACAAAACCTTTCATGAGGAACACCCATGGTGGTAGAGACATGAGCCACAGGATTAGACTTTCAAAAAGTTTAGGGTTAGGGTTAGGGTTCAAAGATCCACAAAGCCTACAGGTCCAGAGACATTGCGGCTGCAAAAGGCATACCAAGACAAGTATGGCACTGCACAAACATTGGTCCTTGCGCACCTTTCTCATGCGGAAAATCCGCCAGTACTCTACTCAGGTTTCAAAAACTTTAGGGTTAGTGTTAGGGTTAAGTTCAAAGATGCACAAAGCCTAAAGGTCCAGAGATCCTGGGGCTGCAAAACACATGCCAAGAGGAGTACGGCACTGCAAAAACATTGCACCTTACACCACTTGTTCATGTGGGACACCCAAGCTGCTGGGGGCGTACGCAATATTATCCTGTGCCATTCAGGACAGGCTTAGCGTTGAAAGAGCTACAAAGCCTACAGGTCCAGAGACACTGGGGCTGCAAAAGGCATACCAAGATGAGTACAGCACTGCACCAACATCGGTCCTTTAACAACTTTCTCATGAGGAACTCCCATGGTGGTGAAGACATAAGCCTCAGTATTAGGGGTTAGGGGTTAGGGCTTGGCTTAGGCTTCAAAAAGCCACAAAGCCTACAGGTCCAGAGACACTGGGGCTGCAAAAGGCATACCAAGATGAGTACTACAATTCACCAACATTAGTCCTTACAAAACATTTCATGAGGAAAACCCATGGTGGTAGAGACATGAGCCACAGGATTAGACTTTCAAAAAGTTTAGGGTTAGGGTTAGGGTTAGGGTTCAAAGATCCACAAAGCCTAGAGGTCCAGAGACATTGTGGCTGCAAAAGGCATACCAGGAGGAGTACGGCACTGCACAAACATTGGTCCTCGCGCACCTTTCTCATGCGGAAAATCCGCCAACACTCTACTCAGGTTTCAAAAACTTTAGGGTTAGTGTTAGGGTTAAGTTCAAAGATGCACAAAGCCTAAAGGTCCAGAGATCCTGGGGCTGCAAAACACATGCCAAGAGCAGTACGGCACTGCAAAAACATTGCACCTTACACCACTTGTTCATGTGGGACACCCAAGCTGCTGGGGGCGTACGCAATATTATCCTGTGCCATTCAGGACAGGCTTAGCGTTGAAAGAGCTACAAAGCCTACAGGTCCAGAGACACTGGGGCTGCAAAAGGCATACCAAGATGAGTACAGCACTGCACCAACATCGGTCCTTTAACAACTTTCTCATGAGGAACTCCCATGGTGGTGAAGACATAAGCCTCAGTATTAGGGGTTAGGGGTTAGGGCTTGGCTTAGGCTTCAAAAAGCCACAAAGCCTACAGGTCCAGAGACACTGGGGCTGCAAAAGGCATACCAAGATGAGTACTACAATTCACCAACATTAGTCCTTACAAAACCTTTCAGGAGGAACACCCATGGTGGTAGAGACATGAGCCACAGGATTAGACTTTCAAAAAGTTTAGGGTTAGGGTTAGGGTTCAAAGATCCACAAAGCCTACAGGTCCAGAGACATTGCGGCTGAAAAGGCATACCAAGGCAAGTATGGCACTGCACAAACATTGGTCCTTGCGCACCTTTCTCATGCGGAAAATCCGCCAGTACTGTACTCAGGTTTCAAAAACTTTAGGGTTAGTGTTAGGGTTAAGTTCAAAGATGCACAAAGCCTAAAGGTCCAGAGATCCTGGGGCTGCAAAACACATGCCAAGAGGAGTACGGCACTGCAAAAACATTGCACCTTACACCACTTGTTCATGTGGGACACCCAAGCTGCTGGGGGCGTACGCAATATTATCCTGTGCCATTCAGGACAGGCTTAGGGTTGAAAGAGCTACAAAGCCTACAGGTCCAGAGACACTGGGGCTGCAAAAGGCATACCAAGATGAGTACAGCACTGCACCAACATCGGTCCTTTAACAACTTTCTCATGAGGAACTCCCATGGTGGTGAAGACATAAGCCTCAGTATTAGGGGTTAGGGGTTAGGGCTTGGCTTAGGCTTCAAAAAGCCACAAAGCCTACAGGTCCAGAGACACTGGGGCTGCAAAAGGCATACCAAGATGAGTACTACAATTCACCAACATTAGTCCTTACAAAACCTTTCATGAGGAACACCCATGGTGGTAGAGACATGAGCCACAGGATTAGACTTTCAAAAAGTTTAGGGTTAGGGTTAGGGTTCAAAGATCCACAAAGCCTAGAGGTCCAGAGACATTGCGGCTGCAAAAGGCATACCAAGACAAGTATGGCACTGCACAAACATTGGTCCTTGCGCACCTTTCTCATGCGGAAAATCCGCCAGTACTGTACTCAGGTTTCAAAAACTTTAGGGTTAGTGTTAGGGTTAAGTTCAAAGATGCACAAAGCCTAAAGGTCCAGAGATCCTGGGGCTGCAAAACACATGCCAAGAGGAGTACGGCACTGCAAAAACATTGCACCTTACACCACTTGTTCATGTGGGACACCCAAGCTGCTGGGGGCGTACGCAATATTATCCTGTGCCATTCAGGACAGGCTTAGCGTTGAAAGAGCTACAAAGCCTACAGGTCCAGAGACACTGGGGCTGCAAAAGGCATACCAAGATGAGTACAGCACTGCACCAACATCGGTCCTTTAACAACTTTCTCATGAGGAACTCCCATGGTGGTGAAGACATAAGCCTCAGTATTAGGGGTTAGGGGTTAGGGCTTGGCTTAGGCTTCAAAAAGCCACAAAGCCTACAGGTCCAGAGACACTGGGGCTGCAAAAGGCATACCAAGATGAGTACTACAATTCACCAACATTAGTCCTTACAAAACCTTTCATGAGGAACACCCATGGTGGTAGAGACATGAGCCACAGGATTAGACTTTCAAAAAGTTTAGGGTTAGGGTTAGGGTTAGGGTTCAAAGATCCAGAAAGCCTACAGGTCCAGAGACATTGCGGCTGCAAAAGGCATACCAGGAGGAGTACGGCACTGCACAAACATTGGTCCTTGCGCACCTTTCTCATGCGGAAAATCCGCCAGTACTCTACTCAGGTTTCAAAAACTTTAGGGTTAGTGTTAGGGTTAAGTTCAAAGATGCACAAAGCCTAAAGGTCCAGAGATCCTGGGGCTGCAAAACACATGCCAAGAGGAGTACGGCACTGCAAAAACATTGCACCTTACACCACTTGTTCATGTGGGACACCCAAGCTGCTGGGGGCGTTCGCAATATTATACTGTGCCATTCAGGACAGGCTTAGGGTTGAAAGAGCTACAAAGCCTACAGGTCCAGAGACACTGGGGCTGCAAAAGGCATACCAAGATGAGTACAGCACTGCACCAACATTAGTCCTTACAAAACCTTTCATGAGGAACACCCATGGTGGTAGAGACATGAGCCACAGGATTAGACTTTCAAAAAGTTTAGGGTTAGGGTTAGGGTTCAAAGATCCACAAAGCCTAGAGGTCCAGAGACATTGCGGCTGCAAAAGGCATACCAGGAGGAGTACGGCACTGCACAAACATTGGTCCTTGCGCACCTTTCTCATGCGGAAAATCCGCCAGTACTGTACTCAGGTTTCAAACACTTTAGGGTTAGTGTTAGGGTTAAGTTCAAAGATGCACAAAGCCTAAAGGTCCAGAGATCCTGGGGCTGCAAAACACATGCCAAGAGGAGTACGGCACTGCAAAACCATTGCACCTTACACCACTTGTTCAGGTGGGACACCCAAGCTGCTGGTTGCGTACGCAATATTATCCTGTGCCATTCAGGACAGGGTTAGCGTTGAAAGAGCTACAAAGCCTACAGGTCCAGAGACACTGGGGCTGCAAAAGGCATACCAAGATGAGTACAGCACTGCACCAACATCGGTCCTTTAACAACTTTCTCATGAGGAACTCCCATGGTGGTGAAGACATAATCCTCAGTATTAGGGGTTAGGGGTTAGGGCTTGGCTTAGGCTTCAAAAAGCCACAAAGCCTACAGGTCCAGAGACACTGGGGCTGCAAAAGGCATACCAAGATGAGTATAGCACTGCACCAACATTAGTCCTTACAAAACCTTTCATGAGGAACACCCATGGTGGTAGAGACATGAGCCACAGGATTAGACTTTCAAAAAGTTTAGGGTTAGGGTTAGGGTTAGGGTTCAAAGATCCACAAAGCCTACAGGTCCAGAGACATTGCGGCTGCAAAAGGCATACCAGGAGGAGTACGGCACTGCACAAACATTGGTCCTTGCGCACCTTTCTCATGCGGAAAATCCGCCAGTACTCTACTCAGGTTTCAAAAACTTTAGGGTTAGTGTTAGGGTTAAGTTCAAAGATGCACAAAGCCTAAAGGTCCAGAGATCCTGGGGCTGCAAAACACATGCCAAGAGGAGTACGGCACTGCAAAAACATTGCACCTTACACCACTTGTTCATGTGGGACACCCAAGCTGCTGGGGGCGTACGCAATATTATCCTGTGCCATTCAGGACAGGCTTAGCGTTGAAAGAGCTACAAAGCCTACAGGTCCAGAGACACTGGGGCTGCAAAAGGCATACCAAGATGAGTACAGCACTGCACCAACATCGGTCCTTTAACAACTTTCTCATGAGGAACTCCCATGGTGGTGAAGACATAAGCCTCAGTATTAGGGGTTAGGGGTTAGGGCTTGGCTTAGGCTTCAAAAAGCCACAAAGCCTACAGGTCCAGAGACACTGGGGCTGCAAAAGGCATACCAAGATGAGTACTACAATTCACCAACATTAGTCCTTACAAAACCTTTCATGAGGAACACCCATGGTGGTAGAGACATGAGCCACAGGATTAGACTTGCAAAAAGTTTAGGGTTAGGGTTAGGGTTCAAAGATCCACAAAGCCTACAGGTCCAGAGACATTGCGGCTGCAAAAGGCATACCAAGACAAGTATGGCACTGCACAAACATTGGTCCTTGCGCACCTTTCTCATGTGGAAAATCCGCCAGTACTCTACTCAGGTTTCAAAAACTTTAGGGTTAGTGTTAGGGTTAAGTTCAAAGATGCACAAAGCCTAAAGGTCCAGAGATCCTGGGGCTGCAAAACACATGCCAAGAGGAGTACAGCACTGCAAAAACATTGCACCTTACACCACTTGTTCATGTGGGACACCCAAGCTGCTGGGGGCGTACGCAATATTATCCTGTGCCATTCAGGACAGGCTTAGGGTTGAAAGAGCTACAAAGCCTACAGGTCCAGAGACACTGGGGCTGCAAAAGGCATACCAAGATGAGTACAGCACTGCACCAACATCGGTCCTTTAACAACTTTCTCATGAGGAACTCCCATGGTGGTGAAGACATAAGCCTCAGTATTAGGGGTTAGGGGTTAGGGCTTGGCTTAGGCTTCAAAAAGCCACAAAGCCTACAGGTCCAGAGACACTGGGGCTGCAAAAGGCATACCAAGATGAGTACTACAATTCACCAACATTAGTCCTTACAAAACCTTTCATGAGGAACACCCATGGTGGTAGAGACATGAGCCACAGGATTAGACTTTCAAAAAGTTTAGGGTTAGGGTTAGGCTTAGGGTTCAAAGATCCACAAAGCCTAGAGGTCCAGAGACATTGCGGCTGCAAAAGGCATACCAGGAGGAGTACGGCACTGCACAAACATTGGTCCTTGCGCACATTTCTCATGCGGAAAATCCGCCAGCACTCTACTCAGGTTTCAAAAACTTTAGGGTTAGTGTTAGGGTTAAGTTCAAAGATGCAGAAAGCCTAAAGGTCCAGAGATCCTGGGGCTGCAAAACACATGCCAAGAGCAGTATGGCACTGCAAAAACATTGCACCTTACACCACTTGTTCATTTAGGACATCCAAACTGCTGGGGGCGTACGCAATATTATCCTGTGCCATTCAGGACAGGCTTAGCGTTGAAAGAGCTACAAAGCCTACAGGTCCAGAGACACTGGGGCTGCAAAAGGCATACCAAGATGAGTACAGCACTGCACCAACATAGGTCCTTTAACAACTTTCTCATGAGGAACTGCCATGGTGGTGAAGACATAAGCCTCAGTATTAGGGGTTAGGGGTTAGGGCTTGGCTTAGGCTTCAAAAAGCCACAAAGCCTACAGGTCCAGAGACACTGGGGCTGCAAAAGGCATACCAAGATGAGTACAGCACTGCACCAACATTAGTCCTTACAAAACCTTTCATGAGGAACACCCATGGTGGTAGAGACATGAGCCACAGGATTAGACTTTCAAAAAGTTTAGGGTTAGGGTTAGGGTTAGGGTTCAAAGATCCAGAAAGCCTAGAGGTCCAGAGACATTGCGGCTGCAAAAGGCATATCAGGAGGAGTACGGCACTGCACAAACATTGGTCCTTGCGCACCTTTCTCATGCGGAAAATCCGCCAGCACTCTACTCAGGTTTCAAAAACTTTAGGGTTAGTGTTAGGGTTAAGTTCAAAGATGCACAAAGCCTAAAGGTCCAGAGATCCTGGGGCTGCAAAACACATGCCAAGAGGAGTACGGCACTGCAAAAACATTGCACCTTACACCACTTGTTCAGGTGGGACACCCAAGCTGCTGGGGGCGTACGCAATATTATCCTGTGCCATTCAGGACAGGCTTAGCGTTGAAAGAGCTACAAAGCCTACAGGTCCAGAGACACTGGGGCTGCAAAAGGCATACCAAGATGAGTACAGCACTGCACCAACATCGGTCCTTTAACAACTTTCTCATGAGGAACTCCCATGGTGGTGAAGACATAAGCCTCAGTATTAGGGGTTAGGGGTTAGGGCTTGGCTTAGGCTTCAAAAAGCCACAAAGCCTACAGGTCCAGAGACACTGGGGCTGCAAAAGGCATACCAAGATGAGTACTACAATTCACCAACATTAGTCCTTACAAAACCTTTCATGAGGAACACCCATGGTGGTAGAGACATGAGCCACAGGATTAGACTTTCAAAAAGTTTAGGGTTAGGGTTAGGGTTCAAAGATCCACAAAGCCTACAGGTCCAGAGACATTGCGGCTGCAAAAGGCATACCAAGACAAGTATGGCACTGCACAAACATTGGTCCTTGCGCACCTTTCTCATGCGGAAAATCCGCCAGTACTGTACTCAGGTTTCAAACACTTTAGGGTTAGTGTTAGGGTTAAGTTCAAAGATGCAGAAAGCCTAAAGGTCCAGAGATCCTGGGGCTGCAAAACACATGCCAAGAGGAGTACGGCACTGCAAAAACATTGCACCTTACACCACTTGTTCATGTGGGACACCCAAGCTGCTGGGGGCGTACGCAATATTATCCTGTGCCATTCAGGACAGGCTTAGGGTTGAAAGAGCTACAAAGCCTACAGGTCCAGAGACACTGGGGCTGCAAAAGGCATACCAAGATGAGTACAGCACTGCACCAACATCGGTCCTTTAACAACTTTCTCATGAGGAACTCCCATGGTGGTGAAGACATAAGCCTCAGTATTAGGGGTTAGGGGTTAGGGCTTGGCTTAGGCTTCAAAAAGCCACAAAGCCTACAGGTCCAGAGACACTGGGGCTGCAAAAGGCATACCAAGATGAGTACTACAATTCACCAACATTAGTCCTTACAAAACATTTCATGAGGAAAACCCATGGTGGTAGAGACATGAGCCACAGGATTAGACTTTCAAAAAGTTTAGGGTTAGGGTTAGGGTTAGGGTTCAAAGATCCACAAAGCCTAGAGGTCCAGAGACATTGTGGCTGCAAAAGGCATACCAGGAGGAGTACGGCACTGCACAAACATTGGTCCTCGCGCACCTTTCTCATGCGGAAAATCCGCCAACACTCTACTCAGGTTTCAAAAACTTTAGGGTTAGTGTTAGGGTTAAGTTCAAAGATGCACAAAGCCTAAAGGTCCAGAGATCCTGGGGCTGCAAAACACATGCCAAGAGCAGTACGGCACTGCAAAAACATTGCACCTTACACCACTTGTTCATGTGGGACACCCAAGCTGCTGGGGGCGTACGCAATATTATCCTGTGCCATTCAGGACAGGCTTAGCGTTGAAAGAGCTACAAAGCCTACAGGTCCAGAGACACTGGGGCTGCAAAAGGCATACCAAGATGAGTACAGCACTGCACCAACATCGGTCCTTTAACAACTTTCTCATGAGGAACTCCCATGGTGGTGAAGACATAAGCCTCAGTATTAGGGGTTAGGGGTTAGGGCTTGGCTTAGGCTTCAAAAAGCCACAAAGCCTACAGGTCCAGAGACACTGGGGCTGCAAAAGGCATACCAAGATGAGTACTACAATTCACCAACATTAGTCCTTACAAAACCTTTCAGGAGGAACACCCATGGTGGTAGAGACATGAGCCACAGGATTAGACTTTCAAAAAGTTTAGGGTTAGGGTTAGGGTTCAAAGATCCACAAAGCCTACAGGTCCAGAGACATTGCGGCTGCAAAAGGCATACCAAGACAAGTATGGCACTGCACAAACATTGGTCCTTGCGCACCTTTCTCATGCGGAAAATCCGCCAGTACTGTACTCAGGTTTCAAACACTTTAGGGTTAGTGTTAGGGTTAAGTTCAAAGATGCACAAAGCCTAAAGGTCCAGAGATCCTGGGGCTGCAAAACACATGCCAAGAGGAGTACGGCACTGCAAAAACATTGCACCTTACACCACTTGTTCAGGTGGGACACCCAAGCTGCTGGGGGCGTACGCAATATTATCCTGTGCCATTCAGGACAGGCTTAGGGTTGAAAGAGCTACAAAGCCTACAGGTCCAGAGACACTGGGGCTGCAAAAGGCATACCAAGATGAGTACAGCACTGCACCAACATCGGTCCTTTAACAACTTTCTCATGAGGAACTCCCATGGTGGTGAAGACATAAGCCTCAGTATTAGGGGTTAGGGGTTAGGGCTTGGCTTAGGCTTCAAAAAGCCACAAAGCCTACAGGTCCAGAGACACTGGGGCTGCAAAAGGCATACCAAGATGAGTACTACAATTCACCAACATTAGTCCTTACAAAACATTTCATGAGGAAAACCCATGGTGGTAGAGACATGAGCCACAGGATTAGACTTTCAAAAAGTTTAGGGTTAGGGTTAGGGTTAGGGTTCAAAGATCCACAAAGCCTAGAGGTCCAGAGACATTGTGGCTGCAAAAGGCATACCAGGAGGAGTACGGCACTGCACAAACATTGGTCCTCGCGCACCTTTCTCATGCGGAAAATCCGCCAGTACTCTACTCAGGTTTCAAAAACTTTAGGGTTAGTGTTAGGGTTAAGTTCAAAGATGCACAAAGCCTAAAGGTCCAGAGATCCTGGGGCTGCAAAACACATGCCAAGAGCAGTACGGCACTGCAAAAACATTGCACCTTACACCACTTGTTCATGTGGGACACCCAAGCTGCTGGGGGCGTACGCAATATTATCCTGTGCCATTCAGGACAGGCTTAGCGTTGAAAGAGCTACAAAGCCTACAGGTCCAGAGACACTGGGGCTGCAAAAGGCATACCAAGATGAGTACAGCACTGCACCAACATCGGTCCTTTAACAACTTTCTCATGAGGAACTGCCATGGTGGTGAAGACATAAGCCTCAGTATTAGGGGTTAGGGGTTAGGGCTTGGCTTAGGCTTCAAAAAGCCACAAAGCCTACAGGTCCAGAGACACTGGGGCTGCAAAAGGCATACCAAGATGAGTACTACAATTCACCAACATTAGTCCTTACAAAACCTTTCAGGAGGAACACCCATGGTGGTAGAGACATGAGCCACAGGATTAGACTTTCAAAAAGTTTAGGGTTAGGGTTAGGGTTCAAAGATCCACAAAGCCTACAGGTCCAGAGACATTGCGGCTGCAAAAGGCATACCAAGACAAGTATGGCACTGCACAAACATTGGTCCTTGCGCACCTTTCTCATGCGGAAAATCCGCCAGTACTGTACTCAGGTTTCAAACACTTTAGGGTTAGTGTTAGGGTTAAGTTCAAAGATGCAGAAAGCCTAAAGGTCCAGAGATCCTGGGGCTGCAAAACACATGCCAAGAGGAGTACGGCACTGCAAAAACATTGCACCTTACACCACTTGTTCATGTGGGACACCCAAGCTGCTGGGGGCGTACGCAATATTATCCTGTGCCATTCAGGACAGGCTTAGCGTTGAAAGAGCTACAAAGCCTACAGGTCCAGAGACACTGGGGCTGCAAAAGGAATACCAAGATGAGTACAGCACTGCACCAACATCGGTCCTTTAACAACTTTCTCATGAGGAACTCCCATGGTGGTGAAGACATAAGCCTCAGTATTAGGGGTTAGGGGTTAGGGCTTGGCTTAGGCTTCAAAAAGCCACAAAGCCTACAGGTCCAGAGACACTGGGGCTGCAAAAGGCATACCAAGATGAGTACTACAATTCACCAACATTAGTCCTTACAAAACCTTTCATGAGGAAAACCCATGGTGGTAGAGACATGAGCCACAGGATTAGACTTTCAAAAAGTTTAGGGTTAGGGTTAGGGTTAGGGTTCAAAGATCCACAAAGCCTAGAGGTCCAGAGACATTGCGGCTGCAAAAGGCATACCAGGAGGAGTACGGCACTGCACAAACATTGGTCCTTGCGCACCTTTCTCATGCGGAAAATCCGCCAGCACTCTACTCAGGTTTCAAAAACTTTAGGGTTAGTGTTAGGGTTAAGTTCAAAGATGCACAAAGCCTAAAGGTCCAGAGATCCTGGGGCTGCAAAACACATGCCAAGAGCAGTACGGCACTGCAAAAACATTGCACCTTACACCACTTGTTCATGTGGGACACCCAAACTGCTGGGGGCTTACGCAATATTATCCTGTGCCATTCAGGACAGGCTTAGCGTTGAAAGAGCTACAAAGCCTACAGGTCCAGAGACACTGGGGCTGCAAAAGGCATACCAAGATGAGTACAGCACTGCACCAACATCGGTCCTTTAACAACTTTCTCATGAGGAACTCCCATGGTGGTGAAGACATAAGCCTCAGTATTAAGGGTTAGGGGTTAGGGCTTGGCTTAGGCTTCAAAAAGCCACAAAGCCTACAGGTCCAGAGACACTGGGGCTGCAAAAGGCATACCAAGATGAGTACAGCACTGCACCAACATTAGTCCTTACAAAACCTTTCATGAGGAACACCCATGGTGGTAGAGACATGAGCCACAGGATTAGACTTTCAAAAAGTTTGGGTTAGGCTTAGGGTTAGGGTTCAAAGATCCACAAAGCCTACAGGTCCAGAGACATTGCGGCTGCAAAAGGCATACCAGGAGGAGTACGGCACTGCACAAACATTGGTCCTTGCGCACCTTTCTCATGCGGAAAATCCGCCAGCACTCTACTCAGGTTTCAAAAACTTTAGGGTTAGTGTTAGGGTTAAGTTCAAAGATGCACAAAGCCTAAAGGTCCAGAGATCCTGGGGCTGCAAAGCACATGCCAAGAGGAGTACGGCACTGCAAAAACATTGCACCTTACACCACTTGTTCATGTGGGACACCCAAACTGCTGGGGGCGTACGCAATATTATCCTGTGCCATTCAGGACAGGGTTAGCGTTGAAAGAGCTACAAAGCCTACAGGTCCAGAGACACTGGGGCTGCAAAAGGCATACCAAGATGAGTACAGCACTGCACCAACATCGGTCCTTTAACAACTTTCTCATGAGGAACTCCCATGGTGGTGAAGACATAAGCCTCAGTATTAGGGGTTAGGGGTTAGGGCTTGGCTTAGGCTTCAAAAAGCCACAAAGCCTACAGGTCCAGAGACACTGGGGCTGCAAAAGGCATACCAAGATGAGTACTACAATTCACCAACATTAGTCCTTACAAAACCTTTCAGGAGGAACACCCATGGTGGTAGAGACATGAGCCACAGGATTAGACTTTCAAAAAGTTTAGGGTTAGGGTTAGGGTTCAAAGATCCACAAAGCCTACAGGTCCAGAGACATTGCGGCTGCAAAAGGCATACCAAGACAAGTATGGCACTGCACAAACATTGGTCCTTGCGCACCTTTCTCATGCGGAAAATCCGCCAGTACTGTACTCAGGTTTCAAACACTTTAGGGTTAGTGTTAGGGTTAAGTTCAAAGATGCACAAAGCCTAAAGGTCCAGAGATCCTGGGGCTGCAAAACACATGCCAAGAGGAGTACGGCACTGTCCTGGGTTCAGCAGTGGCAGTCAGTTTTTTTTTTGTTTTTTTTTTTTTTTTTTTTCTCCTTTTTAGTAGCTGTTGCAGCACTGTGTTTTTGATTTTTGGCTTGGGAACAAAAAACTGATAACACCGATGTTTAGACTGACCAAGGATTTTGTGAGTCTCATGCTCTGCCAGGGAGGAGGAGGGGCCGGGAGTAAGCGGGGACAGGATACCTGACCCAGACTGGCCAAGGAGGTGTTCCATACCACAGCACGTCATGCCAGGGGATGGAACTGGGAGCTACCCGGAAGGGCACGTCCCCTGGTCGGGCGGGCTGTCTTTTCCGGCGGGCGGTATCATATTCTCTTCCCTTGTTATTTCTCTTGTCGTTGTTATTGTTGGTGGCGGCAGTGGTGATTTGTGTTATACCTTAGTTATTAAACTGTTCTTATCTCAACCCGTGGGAGCTGCATTCTTTTGATTCTCCTCCCCGTCCCTCCAGAAGCGGAGGGAAGAAAGGTGGGGGGGGCAGTAGACTGCGTGGTTCTGATTTACAGCTTGGGCTTAAACCACGACAGTTCTATTTTGGCGCCCAACGTGGGGCACGAAGGGTTGAGATAACGACAGATCTGACCGGAGTGTGTCTAATCGTATTTGTGATAAGCATTCAGTGTTTTGGATTGATAGTCACTTGTCACAATGCTGATTTATTGGCTCTCAAAGTTGTTGTTTTTGATCTCACAGTCTCAATATGCCGTAGGTTACTTAGAGCCGGTATTTGCTGTGTTAGTGTTTTTCAAGTGTGGGGTTTGGGCTAAGGTTATTGTCTCATTATATTTTATGGTAATGACTTGTAATACAATAGAAAAATTGATCATGAAACTGATCTGGCTTATGTTCCCTGTGTGGTCACCACCTTTATACTTTGGGAGGTATATAATACAAATGCTTAGCAACTATACATCTTTTTTCTCCTTCCTGGGTGGTCAACCTATGAAGGAGACATTCTTTTACCCTCCCAGTGCCCCTTCCAGACCGTTTACAGCATCGTTTGAGAGTTTTGATGTTTTTGAGTGGCCTTTTAATATTGTTGAGACCTGTTTGCTGATTGTGATGGGGGTCACCATGTTGGCACGCATACAGAGTGTGTTTTGTCCACAACCATTACGTCTGATCTCAAGAGTTAAGCAGAGTCGGGTTTGGGCCTTGTCTGGGGTTAGACGACAAAATAGGGGGACCGAGAGATTTTCCCCGAGGCTGGACAGCCATGAGTGGCAGGGTGTGTGGGATAGTATGGGCAAGTATCTAGGTCAGTGGGCCCCTCCAGTGTTTTGGAACTTCACCACCGAACAAGTGCAAAATCCAGAAGAATTAGTAAAACACTTAAATGAGGTGTGCTGTCATCCTGGTCATACCAGAGAGGGACAAATCATGTCAACGTGCTGGGGCTTGGCCTATGCTTACCGGGCCTTGTTCAACACTATCCAGCACCTTCAAAAGGAAAGAAATGTCCCTGGATCTGAGGGCGAAGCAACAGACAGCGCAGCTACTCCAGCTCCGAGCACAGCAGCTACACCACCCCTAGCGACAAGTACAGCCACTACTCAAACTTCGACTGCAACAGACAGTGCAGCTACCCCAGCGACAAGTACAGCCACTACTCAAACTTCAACTGCAACAGACAGCGAAGCTACCCCAGCTCCAACCACAGCAGCTACACCACTCCCAGCGACAAGTACAGCCACTACTCAAACTTCAACTGCAACAGATAGCGAAGCTACCCCAGCCCCAACCACAGCAGCTACACCACCCCCCGCGACAAGTACTGTTGCTACTCAAAGCACAGTGATAATGACTGCAGCTAAACCAGAGGACCAATTCGTACCAATATCGATTGCCCCCATATGCAAGAGAAAAAGCAAAAAAGAGGCAAGAAGGGTGAAGCAAGATGAAGAAACAATGTATTCACCACCCAGGCCACCACCTGATCAGGAGTCATCATCCCATGATGAAGAAGAAGAAGAAGAGGTGACTTCTCGACCTCGGACCTCAACCGAGCTACGGAATATGCGAAAAGATTTTACCCGTCAACCAGGGGAGCACATCATCACCTGGTTGCTACGATGCTGGGACAATGGGGCCGATGGTCACAAACTAGGAGGTACGGAAGCCAAGCAGCTGGGATCACTTGCTAGAGAAGGGGGAATTGACAAAGCAATTGCAAGAGAGAAAAAGTCCCTCAGTCTTTGGAGGCGGCTCTTGGCAGCTGTGAAAGAAAGGTTTCCATACAAGGATGATGTTACGAGTCGTTCGGCCAAGTGGACTACTTTAGACAAAGGCATCCAGTCTCTGAGGGAATCAGCCATCGTAGAGATGATCTATCACACCAAACCGAATAACGGAGATATACCCATAGACCCAGATGAAGTCGAATGTACACGACCCATGTGGCGAAAACTTACACGGAATGCACCGTCATCATATGCCCATTCATTGGCAACAGTAACCTGGGGTGACATAGTAACACCAACAGTGGATGAAATGATTCACAAACTCCGAGAGTTCGAAGACAATCTCACCCCTTCCATCATCTCAGCTGTGGAAAAACTGTCCCAGGATGTCAAACAATTGAGGGACGATCTATCTGATTTATCCAGCTCCTCACGTGTACCAACATACGTCTCAGCTGTTAACAAAAGACGTCCTATTGTTCAAGACAGAAGATATAGAAGGCAAACACCACGGGCCACCCTATGGTTTTACCTGCGGGATCATGGAGAAGACATGACGAAGTGGGATGGAAAACCTACTTCAGCTTTGGAGGAACGGGTGCATGAATTGAAAATAGGAACAAGGGTCAAGACTAATCATCCCATGAGAGCTGCGGCTTCAGTCTCTGGTGAGCAGGTTCCCAGATGGAGCGGAAGAGCTGATTTTACTCCAGCTCCTGTGATAACGAAGAATAATCCCTTTCAACACGACTTAGGTGTCCAACGTTGTGATGACTGTTAGAGGGACCCTGCCTCCAGCCAGGTGGAGGTAGGGGACAATCGAATTTACTGGACTGTGTGGGTCAGATGGCCTGGCACATCAGTCCCGCAGAAGTATAAAGCTCTCGTAGATACCGGTGCACAGTGTACCCTGATGCCGTCAAGCTGTCAAGGGGTGGAACCCATCTATATCTCTGGAGTGACAGGAGGATCCCAAGAGTTGACTGTACTGGAGGCTGAGATCAGCCTGACTGGAAGGAAATGGCAAAAGCACCCCATTGTGACTGGTCCAGAGGCTCCATGCATCCTCGGCATAGATTACCTCAGGAGAGGGTACTTCAAAGACCCAAAAGGGTACCGATGGGCTTTTGGTATTGCTGCTTTGGAGACTGAGGAAAATGAACAGCTGTCCACCTTGCCTGGTCTCTCAGAGGATCCCTCTGTTGTGGGGTTGCTGAAGGTCGAAGAACAACAAGTGCCAATCGCAACCACAACAGTGCACCGGCGACAGTATCGCACCAACCGAGACTCCCTGATTCCCATCCATAAACTGATCCGTAGTCTGGAGAGTCAGGGAGTGATCAGCAGGACCCGCTCACCCTTTAATAGCCCCATATGGCCAGTGCGAAAGTCTAATGGAGAGTGGAGACTAACAGTAGACTATCGTGGCCTGAATGAAGTCACACCACCATTGAGTGCTGCCGTACCGGACATGCTAGAACTTCAGTATGAACTGGAGTCAAAGGCAGCCAAGTGGTATGCCACGAATGATATTGCCAATGCATTCTTCTCAATTCCTTTGGCAGCAGAATGCAGGCCACAGTTTGCTTTTACTTGGAGGGGCGTCCAGTACACTTGGAACCGACTGCCCCAGGGGTGGAAACACAGCCCTACCATCTGCCATGGACTGATCCAGAATGCACTAGAACAGGGGCAAGCTCCAGAACACCTGCAGTACATTGATGACATTATTGTGTGGGGTGATACAGCGGAAGGGTTCTCATGCGGAAAATCCGCCAGTACTGTACTCAAGTTTCAAACACTTTAGGGTTAGTGTTAGGGTTAAGTTCAAAGATGCACAAAGCCTAAAGGTCCAGAGATCCTGGGGCTGCAAAACACATGCCAAGAGCAGTACGGCACTGCAAAAACATTGCACCTTACACCACTTGTTCATGTGGGACACCCAAGCTGCTGGGGGCGTACGCAATATTATCCTGTGCCATTCAGGACAGGCTTAGCGTTGAAAGAGCTACAAAGCCTACAGGTCCAGAGACACTGGGGCTGCAAAAGGCATACCAAGATGAGTACAGCACTGCACCAACATCGGTCCTTTAACAACTTTCTCATGAGGAACTCCCATGGTGGTGAAGACATAAGCCTCAGTATTAGGGGTTAGGGGTTAGGGCTTGGCTTAGGCTTCAAAAAGCCACAAAGCCTACAGGTCCAGAGACACTGGGGCTGCAAAAGGCATACCAAGATGAGTACTACAATTCACCAACATTAGTCCTTACAAAACCTTTCATGAGGAACACCCATGGTGGTAGAGACATGAGCCACAGGATTAGACTTTCAAAAAGTTTAGGGTTAGGGTTAGGGTTAGGGTTCAAAGATCCACAAAGCCTACAGGTCCAGAGACATTGCGGCTGCAAAAGGCATACCAGGAGGAGTACGGCACTGCACAAACATTGGTCCTTGCGCACCTTTCTCATGCGGAAAATCCGCCAGTACTCTACTCAGGTTTCAAAAACTTTAGGGTTAGTGTTAGGGTTAAGTTCAAAGATGCACAAAGCCTAAAGGTCCAGAGATCCTGGGGCTGCAAAACACATGCCAAGAGGAATACGACACTGCAAAAACATTGCACCTTACACCACTTGTTCATGTGGGACACCCAAGCTGCTGGTTGCGTACGCAATATTATCCTGTGCCATTCAGGACAGGCTTAGCGTTGAAAGAGCTACAAAGCCTACAGGTCCAGAGACACTGGGGCTGCAAAAGGCATACCAAGATGAGTACAGCACTGCACCAACATCGGTCCTTTAACAACTTTCTCATGAGGAACTGCCATGGTGGTGAAGACATAAGCCTCAGTATTAGGGGTTAGGGGTTAGGGCTTGGCTTAGGCTTCAAAAAGCCACAAAGCCTACAGGTCCAGAGACACTGGGGCTGCAAAAGGCATACCAAGATGAGTACTACAATTCACCAACATTAGTCCTTACAAAACCTTTCATGAGGAACACCCATGGTGGTAGAGACATGAGCCACAGGATTAGACTTTCAAAAAGTTTAGGGTTAGGGTTAGGGTTAGGGTTCAAAGATCCACAAAGCCTACAGGTCCAGAGACATTGCGGCTGCAAAAGGCATACCAGGAGGAGTACGGCACTGCACAAACATTGGTCCTTGCGCACCTTTCTCATGCGGAAAATCCGCCAGTACTCTACTCAGGTTTCAAAAACTTTAGGGTTAGTGTTAGGGTTAAGTTCAAAGATGCACAAAGCCTAAAGGTCCAGAGATCCTGGGGCTGCAAAACACATGCCAAGAGGAGTACGGCACTGCAAAAACATTGCACCTTACACCACTTGTTCATGTGGGACACCCAAACTGCTGGGGGCGTACGCAATATTATCCTGTACCATTCAGGACAGGCTTAGGGTTGAAAGAGCTACAAAGCCTACAGGTCCAGAGACACTGGGGCTGCAAAAGGCATACCAAGATGAGTACAGCACTGCACCAACATAGGTCCTTTAACAACTTTCTCATGAGGAACTGCCATGGTGGTGAAGACATAAGCCTCAGTATTAGGGGTTAGGGGTTAGGGCTTGGCTTAGGCTTCAAAAAGCCACAAAGCCTACAGGTCCAGAGACACTGGGGCTGCAAAAGGCATACCAAGATGAGTACTACAATTCACCAACATTAGTCCTTACAAAACCTTTCAAGAGGAACACCCATGGTGGTAGAGACACGAGCCACAGGATTAGACTTTCAAAAAGTTTAGGGTTAGGGTTAGGGTTAGGGTTCAAAGATCCACAAAGCCTACAGGTCCAGAGACATTGCAGCTGCAAAAGGCATACCAGGAGGAGTACGGCACTGCACAAACATTGGTCCTTGCGCACCTTTCTCATGCGGAAAATCCGCCAGTACTCTACTCAGGTTTCAAAAACTTTAGGGTTAGAGTTAGGGTTAAGTTCAAAGATGCACAAAGCCTAAAGGTCCAGAGATCCTGGGGCTGCAAAACACATGCCAAGAGGAGTACGGCACTGCAAAAACATTGCACCTTACACCACTTGTTCATGTGGGACACCCAAGCTGCTGGGGGCATACGCAATATTATCCTGTGCCATTCAGGACAGGCTTAGCGTTGAAAGAGCTACAAAGCCTACAGGTCCAGAAACACTGGGGCTGCAAAAGGCATACCAAGATGAGTACAGCACTGCACCAACATCGGTCCTTTAACAACTTTCTCATGAGGAACTCCCATGGTGGTGAAGACATAAGCCTCAGTATTAGGGGTTAGGGGTTAGGGCTTGGCTTAGGCTTCAAAAAGCCACAAAGCCTACAGGTCCAGAGACACTGGGGCTGCAAAAGGCATACCAAGATGAGTACTACAATTCACCAACATTAGTCCTTACAAAACCTTTCATGAGGAACACCCATGGTGGTAGAGACATGAGCCACAGGATTAGACTTGCAAAAAGTTTAGGGTTAGGGTTAGGGTTAGGGTTCAAAGATCCACAAAGCCTACAGGTCCAGAGACATTGCGGCTGCAAAAGGCATACCAGGAGGAGTACGGCACTGCACAAACATTGGTCCTTGCGCACCTTTCCCATGCGGAAAATCCGCCAGTACTCTACTCAGGTTTCAAAAACTTTAGGGTTAGTGTTAGGGTTAAGTTCAAAGATGCACAAAGCCTAAAGGTCCAGAGATCCTGGGGCTGCAAAACACATGCCAAGAGCAGTACGGCACTGCAAAAACATTGCACCTTACACCACTTGTTCATGTGGGACACCCAAGCTGCTGGGGGCGTACGCAATATTATCCTGTGCCATTCAGGACAGGCTTAGCGTTGAAAGAGCTACAAAGCCTACAGGTCCAGAGACACTGGGGCTGCAAAAGGCATACCAAGATGAGTACAGCACTGCACCAACATAGGTCCTTTAACAACTTTCTCATGAGGAACTGCCATGGTGGTGAAGACATAAGCCTCAGTATTAGGGGTTAGGCATTAGGGCTTGGCTTAGGCTTCAAAAAGCCACAAAGCCTACAGGTCCAGAGACACTGGGGCTGCAAAAGGCATACCAAGATGAGTACTACAATTCACCAACATTAGTCCTTACAAAACCTTTCATGAGGAACACCCATGGTGGTAGAGACACGAGCCACAGGATTAGACTTTCAAAAAGTTTAGGGTTAGGGTTAGGGTTAGGGTTCAAAGATCCACAAAGCCTACAGGTCCAGAGACATTGCGGCTGCAAAAGGCATACCAGGAGGAGTACGGCACTGCACAAACATTGGTCCTTGAGCACCTTTCTCATGCGGAAAATCCGCCAGTACTCTACTCAGGTTTCAAAAACTTTAGGGTTAGAGTTAGGGTTAAGTTCAAAGGTGCACAAAGCCTAAAGGTCCAGAGATCCTGGGGCTGCAAAACACATGCCAAGAGCAGTACGGCACTGCAAAAACATTGCACCATACACCACTTGTTCATGTGGGATACCCAAGCTGCTGGGGGCGTAGGCAATATTATCCTGTGCCATTCAGGACAGGCTTAGCGTTGAAAGAGCTACAAAGCCTACAGGTCCAGAGACACTGGGGCTGCAAAAGGCATACCAAGATGAGTACAGCACTGCACCAACATCGGTCCTTTAACAACTTTCTCATGAGGAACTCCCATGGTGGTGAAGACATAAGCCTCAGTATTAGGGGTTAGGGGTTAGGGCTTGGCTTAGGCTTCAAAAAGCCACAAAGCCTACAGGTCCAGAGACACTGGGGCTGCAAAAGGCATACCAAGATGAGTACTACAATTCACCAACATTAGTCCTTACAAAACCTTTCATGAGGAACACCCATGGTGGTAGAGACATGAGCCACAGGATTAGACTTGCAAAAAGTTTACGGTTAGGGTTAGGCTTAGGGTTCAAAGATCCACAAAGCCTACAGGTCCAGAGACATTGCGGCTGCAAAAGGCATACCAGGAGGAGTACGGCACTGCACAAACATTGGTCCTTGCGCACCTTTCTCATGCGGAAAATCCGCCAGGACTCTACTCAGGTTTCAAACACTTTAGGGTTAGTGTTAGGGTTAAGTTCAAAGATGCACAAAGACTAAAGGTCCAGAGATCCTGGGGCTGCAAAACACATGCCAAGAGCAGTACGGCACTGCAAAACCATTGCACCTTACACCACTTGTTCATGTGGGACACCCAAGCTGATGGGGGCGTACGCAATATTATCCTGTGCCATTCAGGACGGGCTTAGGGTTGAAAGAGCTACAAAGCCTACAGGTCCAGAGACACTGGGGCTGCAAAAGGCATACCAAGATGAGTACAGCACTGCACCAACATAGGTCCTTTAACAACTTTCTCATGAGGAACTCCCATGGTGGTGAAGACATAAGCCTCAGTATTAGGGGTTAGGCGTTAGGGCTTGGCTTAGGCTTCCAAAAGCCACAAAGCCTACGGGTCCAGAGACACTGGGGCTGCAAAAGGCGTACCAAGATGAGTACTACAATTCACCAACATTAGTCCTTACAAAACCTTTCATGAGGAACACCCATGGTGGTAGAGACATGAGCCACAGGATTAGACTTTCAAAAAGTTTAGGGTTAGGGTTAGGGTTAGGGTTCAAAGATCCACAAAGCCTACAGGTCCAGAGACATTGCGGCTGCAAAAGGCATACCAGGAGGAGTACGGCACTGCACAAACATTGGTCCTTGCGCACCTTTCTCATGCGGAAAATCCGCCAGTACTCTACTCAGGTTTCAAACACTTTAGGGTTAGTGTTAGGGTTAAGTTCAAAGATGCGCAAAGCCTAAAGGTCCAGAGATCCTGGGGCTGCAAAACACATGCCAAGAGCAGTACGGCACTGCAAAAACATTGCACCTTACACCACTTGTTCATGTGGGACACCCAAGCTGCTGGGGGCGTACGCAATATTATCCTGTGCCATTCAGGACAGGCTTAGGGTTGAAAGAGCTACAAAGCCTACAGGTCCAGAGACACTGGGGCTGCAAAAGGCATACCAAGATGAGTACAGCACTGCACCAACATAGGTCCTTTAACAACTTTCTCATGAGGAACTGCCATGGTGGTGAAGACATAAGCCTCAGTATTAGGGGTTAGGCATTAGGGCTTGGCTTAGGCTTCAAAAAGCCACAAAGCCTACAGGTCCAGAGACACTGGGGCTGCAAAAGGCATACCAAGATGAGTACTACAATTCACCAACATTAGTCCTTACAAAACCTTTCATGAGGAACACCCATGGTGGTAGAGACATGAGCCACAGGATTAGACTTTCAAAAAGTTTAGGGTTAGGGTTAGGGTTAGGGTTCAAAGATCCACAAAGCCTACAGGTCCAGAGACATTGCGGCTGCAAAAGGCATACCAGGAGGAGTACGGCACTGCACAAACATTGGTCCTTGCGCACCTTTCTCATGCGGAAAATCCGCCAGTACTGTACTCAGGTTTCAAAAACTTTAGGGTTAGTGTTAGGGTTAAGTTCAAAGATGCGCAAAGCCTAAAGGTCCAGAGATCCTGGGGCTGCAAAACACATGCCAAGAGCAGTACGGCACTGCAAAAACATTGCACCTTACACCACTTGTTCATGTGGGACACCCAAGCTGATGGGGGCGTACGCAATATTATCCTGTGCCATTCAGGACAGGCTTAGGGTTGAAAGAGCTACAAAGCCTACAGGTCCAGAGACACTGGGGCTGCAAAAGGCATACCAAGATGAGTACAGCACTGCACCAACATAGGTCCTTTAACAACTTTCTCATGAGGAACTGCCATGGTGGTGAAGACATAAGCCTCAGTATTAGGGGTTAGGGGTTAGGGCTTGGCTTAGGCTTCAAAAAGCCACAAAGCCTACAGGTCCAGAGACACTGGGGCTGCAAAAGGCATACCAAGATGAGTACTACAATTCACCAACATTAGTCCTTACAAAACCTTTCATGAGGAACACCCATGGTGGTAGAGACACGAGCCACAGGATTAGACTTTCAAAAAGTTTAGGGTTAGGGTTAGGGTTAGGGTTCAAAGATCCACAAAGCCTACAGGTCCAGAGACATTGCGGCTGCAAAAGGCATACCAGGAGGAGTACGGCACTGCACAAACATTGGTCCTTGAGCACCTTTCTCATGCGGAAAATCCGCCAGTACTCTACTCAGGTTTCAAAAACTTTAGGGTTAGAGTTAGGGTTAAGTTCAAAGGTGCACAAAGCCTAAAGGTCCAGAGATCCTGGGGCTGCAAAACACATGCCAAGAGCAGTACGGCACTGCAAAAACATTGCACCTTACACCACTTGTTCATGTGGGACACCCAAGCTGCTGGGGGCGTACGCAATATTATCCTGTGCCATTCAGGACAGGCTTAGCGTTGAAAGAGCTACAAAGCCTACAGGTCCAGAGACACTGGGGCTGCAAAAGGCATACCAAGATGAGTACAGCACTGCACCAACATCGGTCCTTTAACAACTTTCTCATGAGGAACTCCCATGGTGGTGAAGACATAAGCCTCAGTATTAGGGGTTAGGGGTTAGGGCTTGGCTTAGGCTTCAAAAAGCCACAAAGCCTACAGGTCCAGAGACACTGGGGCTGCAAAAGGCATACCAAGATGAGTACTACAATTCACCAACATTAGTCCTTACAAAACCTTTCATGAGGAACACCCATGGTGGTAGAGACATGAGCCACAGGATTAGACTTTCAAAAAGTTTAGGGTTAGGGTTAGGGTTAGGGTTCAAAGATCCACAAAGCCTACAGGTCCAGAGACATTGCGGCTGCAAAAGGCATACCAGGAGGAGTACGGCACTGCACAAACATTGGTCCTTGCGCACCTTTCTCATGCGGAATATCCGCCAGTACTCTACTCAGGTTTCAAAAACTTTAGGGTTAGTGTTAGGGTTAAGTTCAAAGATGCACAAAGCCTAAAGGTCCAGAGATCCTGGGGCTGCAAAACACATGCCAAGAGGAGTACGGCACTGCAAAAACATTGCATCTTACACCACTTGTTCATGTGGGACACCCAAACTGCTGGGGGCGTACGCAATATTATCCTGTACCATTCAGGACAGGCTTAGGGTTGAAAGAGCTACAAAGCCTACAGGTCCAGAGACACTGGGGCTGCAAAAGGCATACCAAGATGAGTACAGCACTGCACCAACATAGGTCCTTTAACAACTTTCTCATGAGGAACTGCCATGGTGGTGAAGACATAAGCCTCAGTATTAGGGGTTAGGGGTTAGGGCTTGGCTTAGGCTTCAAAAAGCCACAAAGCCTACAGGTCCAGAGACACTGGGGCTGCAAAAGGCATACCAAGATGAGTACTACAATTCACCAACATTAGTCCTTACAAAACCTTTCATGAGGAACACCCATGGTGGTAGAGACACGAGCCACAGGATTAGACTTTCAAAAAGTTTAGGGTTAGGGTTAGGGTTAGGGTTCAAAGATCCACAAAGCCTACAGGTCCAGAGACATTGCAGCTGCAAAAGGCATACCAGGAGGAGTACGGCACTGCACAAACATTGGTCCTTGCGCACCTTTCTCATGCGGAAAATCCGTCAGTACTCTACTCAGGTTTCAAAAACTTTAGGGTTAGAGTTAGGGTTAAGTTCAAAGATGCAGAAAGCCTAAAGGTCCAGAGATCCTGGGGCTGCAAAACACATGCCAAGAGCAGTACGGCACTGCAAAAACATTGCACCTTACACCACTTGTTCATGTGGGACACCCAAGCTGCTGGGGGCGTACGCAATATTATCCTGTGCCATTCAGGACAGGCTTAGCGTTGAAAGAGCTACAAAGCCTACAGGTCCAGAGACACTGGGGCTGCAAAAGGCATACCAAGATGAGTACAGCACTGCACCAACATCGGTCCTTTAACAACTTTCTCATGAGGAACTCCCATGGTGGTGAAGACATAAGCCTCAGTATTAGGGGTTAGGGGTTAGGGCTTGGCTTAGGCTTCAAAAAGCCACAAAGCCTACAGGTCCAGAGACACTGGGGCTGCAAAAGGCATACCAAGATGAGTACTACAATTCACCAACATTAGTCCTTACAAAACCTTTCATGAGGAACACCCATGGTGGTAGAGACATGAGCCACAGGATTAGACTTGCAAAAAGTTTAGGGTTAGGGTTAGGGTTAGGGTTCAAAGATCCACAAAGCCTACAGGTCCAGAGACATTGCGGCTGCAAAAGGCATACCAGGAGGAGTACGGAACTGCACAAACATTGGTCCTTGCGCACCTTTCTCATGCGGAAAATCCGCCAGTACTGTACTCAGGTTTCAAACACTTTAGGGTTAGTGTTAGGGTTAAGTTCAAAGATGCACAAAGACTAAGTTCCAGAGATGCTGGAGCTGCAAAACACATGCCAAGAGCAGTACGGCACTGCAAAACCATTGCACCTTACACCACTTGTTCATGTGGGACACCCAAGCTGATGGGGGCGTACGCAATATTATCGTGTGCCATTCAGGACGGGCTTAGGGTTGAAAGAGCTACAAAGCCTACAGGTCCAGAGACACTGGGGCTGCAAAAGGCATACCAAGATGAGTACAGCACTGCACCAACATAGGTCCTTTAACAACTTTCTCATGAGGAACTCCCATGGTGGTGAAGACATAAGCCTCAGTATTAGGGGTTAGGCGTTAGGGCTTGGCTTAGGCTTCAAAAAGCCACAAAGCCTACAGGTCCAGAGACACTGGGGCTGCAAAAGGCATACCAAGATGAGTACTACAATTCACCAACATTAGTCCTTACAAAACCTTTCATGAGGAACACCCATGGTGGTAGAGACATGAGCCACAGGATTAGACTTTCAAAAAGTTTAGGGTTAGGGTTAGGGTTAGGGTTCAAAGATCCACAAAGCCTACAGGTCCAGAGACATTGCGGCTGCAAAAGGCATACCAAGACAAGTATGGCACTGCACAAACATTGGTCCTTGCGCACCTTTCTCATGCGGAAAATCCGCCAGTACTCTACTCAGGTTTCAAACACTTTAGGGTTAGTGTTAGGGTTAAGTTCAAAGATGCGCAAAGCCTAAAGGTCCAGAGATCCTGGGGCTGCAAAACACATGCCAAGAGCAGTACGGCACTGCAAAAACATTGCACCTTACACCACTTGTTCATGTGGGACACCCAAGCTGCTGGGGGCGTACGCAATATTATCCTGTGCCATTCAGGACAGGCTTAGGGTTGAAAGAGCTACAAAGCCTACAGGTCCAGAGACACTGGGGCTGCAAAAGGCATACCAAGATGAGTACAGCACTGCACCAACATAGGTCCTTTAACAACTTTCTCATGAGGAACTGCCATGGTGGTGAAGACATAAGCCTCAGTATTAGGGGTTAGGCATTAGGGCTTGGCTTAGGCTTCAAAAAGCCACAAAGCCTACAGGTCCAGAGACACTGGGGCTGCAAAAGGCATACCAAGATGAGTACTACAATTCACCAACATTGGTCCTTACAAAACCTTTCATGAGGAACACCCATGGTGGTAGAGACATGAGCCACAGGATTAGACTTTCAAAAAGTTTAGGGTTAGGGTTAGGGTTAGGGTTCAAAGATCCACAAAGCCTAGAGGTCAAGAGACATTGCGGCTGCAAAAGGCATACCAGGAGGAGTACGGAACTGCACAAACATTGGTCCTTGCGCACCTTTCTCATGCGGAAAATCCGCCAGCACTCTACTCAGGTTTCAAAAACTTTAGGGTTAGTGTTAGGGTTAAGTTCAAAGATGCACAAAGACTAAAGGTCCAGAGATCCTGGAGCTGCAAAACACATGCCAAGAGGAGTACGGCACTGCAAAACCATTGCACCTTACACCACTTGTTCATGTGGGACACCCAAGCTGATGGGGGCGTACGCAATATTATCGTGTGCCATTCAGGACGGGCTTAGGGTTGAAAGAGCTACAAAGCCTACAGGTCCAGAGACACTGGGGCTGCAAAAGGCATACCAAGATGAGTACAGCACTGCACCAACATCGGTCCTTTAACAACTTTCTCATGAGGAACTCCCATGGTGGTGAAGACATAAGCCTCAGTATTAGGGGTTAGGCGTTAGGGCTTGGCTTAGGCTTCAAAAAACCACAAAGCCTACGGGTCCAGAGACACTGGGGCTGCAAAAGGCATACCAAGATGAGTACTACAATTCACCAACATTAGTCCTTACAAAACCTTTCATGAGGAACACCCATGGTGGTAGAGACATGAGCCACAGGATTAGACTTGCAAAAAGTTTACGGTTAGGGTTAGGCTTAGGGTTCAAAGATCCACAAAGCCTACAGGTCCAGAGACATTGCGGCTGCAAAAGGCATACCAGGAGGAGTACGGCACTGCACAAACATTGGTCCTTGCGCACCTTTCTCATGCGGAAAATCCGCCAGGACTCTACTCAGGTTTCAAACACTTTAGGGTTAGTGTTAGGGTTAAGTTCAAAGATGCACAAAGCCTAAAGGTCCAGAGATCCTGGGGCTGCAAAACACATGCCAAGAGCAGTACGGCACTGCAAAACCATTGCACCTTACACCACTTGTTCATGTGGGACACCCAAGCTGATGGGGGCGTACGCAATATTATCGTGTGCCATTCAGGACGGGCTTAGGGTTGAAAGAGCTACAAAGCCTACAGGTCCAGAGACACTGGGGCTGCAAAAGGCATACCAAGATGAGTACAGCACTGCACCAACATAGGTCCTTTAACAACTTTCTCATGAGGAACTCCCATGGTGGTGAAGACATAAGCCTCAGTATTAGGGGTTAGGCGTTAGGGCTTGGCTTAGGCTTCCAAAAGCCACAAAGCCTACGGGTCCAGAGACACTGGGGCTGCAAAAGGCGTACCAAGATGAGTACTACAATTCACCAACATTAGTCCTTACAAAACCTTTCATGAGGAACACCCATGGTGGTAGAGACATGAGCCACAGGATTAGACTTTCAAAAAGTTTAGGGTTAGGGTTAGGGTTAGGGTTCAAAGATCCACAAAGCCTACAGGTCCAGAGACATTGCGGCTGCAAAAGGCATACCAGGAGGAGTACGGCACTGCACAAACATTGGTCCTTGCGCACCTTTCTCATGCGGAAAATCCGCCAGTACTCTACTCAGGTTTCAAACACTTTAGGGTTAGTGTTAGGGTTAAGTTCAAAGATGCGCAAAGCCTAAAGGTCCAGAGATCCTGGGGCTGCAAAACACATGCCAAGAGCAGTACGGCACTGCAAAAACATTGCACCTTACACCACTTGTTCATGTGGGACACCCAAGCTGCTGGGGGCGTACGCAATATTATCCTGTGCCATTCAGGACAGGCTTAGGGTTGAAAGAGCTACAAAGCCTACAGGTCCAGAGACACTGGGGCTGCAAAAGGCATACCAAGATGAGTACAGCACTGCACCAACATAGGTCCTTTAACAACTTTCTCATGAGGAACTGCCATGGTGGTGAAGACATAAGCCTCAGTATTAGGGGTTAGGCATTAGGGCTTGGCTTAGGCTTCAAAAAGCCACAAAGCCTACAGGTCCAGAGACACTGGGGCTGCAAAAGGCATACCAAGATGAGTACTACAATTCACCAACATTAGTCCTTACAAAACCTTTCATGAGGAACACCCATGGTGGTAGAGACATGAGCCACAGGATTAGACTTTCAAAAAGTTTAGGGTTAGGGTTAGGGTTAGGGTTCAAAGATCCACAAAGCCTACAGGTCCAGAGACATTGCGGCTGCAAAAGGCATACCAGGAGGAGTACGGCACTGCACAAACATTGGTCCTTGCGCACCTTTCTCATGCGGAAAATCCGCCAGTACTGTACTCAGGTTTCAAAAACTTTAGGGTTAGTGTTAGGGTTAAGTTCAAAGATGCGCAAAGCCTAAAGGTCCAGAGATCCTGGGGCTGCAAAACACATGCCAAGAGCAGTACGGCACTGCAAAAACATTGCACCTTACACCACTTGTTCATGTGGGACACCCAAGCTGATGGGGGCGTACGCAATATTATCCTGTGCCATTCAGGACAGGCTTAGGGTTGAAAGAGCTACAAAGCCTACAGGTCCAGAGACACTGGGGCTGCAAAAGGCATACCAAGAGGAGTACAGCACTGCACCAACATAGGTCCTTTAACAACTTTCTCATGAGGAACTGCCATGGTGGTGAAGACATAAGCCTCAGTATTAGGGGTTAGGGGTTAGGGCTTGGCTTAGGCTTCAAAAAGCCACAAAGCCTACAGGTCCAGAGACACTGGGGCTGCAAAAGGCATACCAAGATGAGTACTACAATTCACCAACATTAGTCCTTACAAAACCTTTCATGAGGAACACCCATGGTGGTAGAGACACGAGCCACAGGATTAGACTTTCAAAAAGTTTAGGGTTAGGGTTAGGGTTAGGGTTCAAAGATCCACAAAGCCTACAGGTCCAGAGACATTGCGGCTGCAAAAGGCATACCAGGAGGAGTACGGCACTGCACAAACATTGGTCCTTGAGCACCTTTCTCATGCGGAAAATCCGCCAGTACTCTACTCAGGTTTCAAAAACTTTAGGGTTAGAGTTAGGGTTAAGTTCAAAGGTGCACAAAGCCTAAAGGTCCAGAGATCCTGGGGCTGCAAAACACATGCCAAGAGCAGTACGGCACTGCAAAAACATTGCACCTTACACCACTTGTTCATGTGGGACACCCAAGCTGCTGGGGGCGTACGCAATATTATCCTGTGCCATTCAGGACAGGCTTAGCGTTGAAAGAGCTACAAAGCCTACAGGTCCAGAGACACTGGGGCTGCAAAAGGCATACCAAGATGAGTACAGCACTGCACCAACATCGGTCCTTTAACAACTTTCTCATGAGGAACTCCCATGGTGGTGAAGACATAAGCCTCAGTATTAGGGGTTAGGGGTTAGGGCTTGGCTTAGGCTTCAAAAAGCCACAAAGCCTACAGGTCCAGAGACACTGGGGCTGCAAAAGGCATACCAAGATGAGTACTACAATTCACCAACATTAGTCCTTACAAAACCTTTCATGAGGAACACCCATGGTGGTAGAGACATGAGCCACAGGATTAGACTTTCAAAAAGTTTAGGGTTAGGGTTAGGGTTAGGGTTCAAAGATCCACAAAGCCTACAGGTCCAGAGACATTGCGGCTGCAAAAGGCATACCAGGAGGAGTACGGCACTGCACAAACATTGGTCCTTGCGCACCTTTCTCATGCGGAATATCCGCCAGTACTCTACTCAGGTTTCAAAAACTTTAGGGTTAGTGTTAGGGTTAAGTTCAAAGATGCACAAAGCCTAAAGGTCCAGAGATCCTGGGGCTGCAAAACACATGCCAAGAGGAGTACGGCACTGCAAAAACATTGCATCTTACACCACTTGTTCATGTGGGACACCCAAACTGCTGGGGGCGTACGCAATATTATCCTGTACCATTCAGGACAGGCTTAGGGTTGAAAGAGCTACAAAGCCTACAGGTCCAGAGACACTGGGGCTGCAAAAGGCATACCAAGATGAGTACAGCACTGCACCAACATAGGTCCTTTAACAACTTTCTCATGAGGAACTGCCATGGTGGTGAAGACATAAGCCTCAGTATTAGGGGTTAGGGGTTAGGGCTTGGCTTAGGCTTCAAAAAGCCACAAAGCCTACAGGTCCAGAGACACTGGGGCTGCAAAAGGCATACCAAGATGAGTACTACAATTCACCAACATTAGTCCTTACAAAACCTTTCATGAGGAACACCCATGGTGGTAGAGACACGAGCCACAGGATTAGACTTTCAAAAAGTTTAGGGTTAGGGTTAGGGTTAGGGTTCAAAGATCCACAAAGCCTACAGGTCCAGAGACATTGCAGCTGCAAAAGGCATACCAGGAGGAGTACGGCACTGCACAAACATTGGTCCTTGCGCACCTTTCTCATGCGGAAAATCCGCCAGTACTCTACTCAGGTTTCAAAAACTTTAGGGTTAGAGTTAGGGTTAAGTTCAAAGATGCAGAAAGCCTAAAGGTCCAGAGATCCTGGGGCTGCAAAACACATGCCAAGAGCAGTACGGCACTGCAAAAACATTGCACCTTACACCACTTGTTCATGTGGGACACCCAAGCTGCTGGGGGCGTACGCAATATTATCCTGTGCCATTCAGGACAGGCTTAGCGTTGAAAGAGCTACAAAGCCTACAGGTCCAGAGACACTGGGGCTGCAAAAGGCATACCAAGATGAGTACAGCACTGCACCAACATCGGTCCTTTAACAACTTTCTCATGAGGAACTCCCATGGTGGTGAAGACATAAGCCTCAGTATTAGGGGTTAGGGGTTAGGGCTTGGCTTAGGCTTCAAAAAGCCACAAAGCCTACAGGTCCAGAGACACTGGGGCTGCAAAAGGCATACCAAGATGAGTACTACAATTCACCAACATTAGTCCTTACAAAACCTTTCATGAGGAACACCCATGGTGGTAGAGACATGAGCCACAGGATTAGACTTGCAAAAAGTTTAGGGTTAGGGTTAGGGTTAGGGTTCAAAGATCCACAAAGCCTACAGGTCCAGAGACATTGCGGCTGCAAAAGGCATACCAGGAGGAGTACGGAACTGCACAAACATTGGTCCTTGCGCACCTTTCTCATGCGGAAAATCCGCCAGTACTGTACTCAGGTTTCAAACACTTTAGGGTTAGTGTTAGGGTTAAGTTCAAAGATGCACAAAGACTAAGTTCCAGAGATCCTGGAGCTGCAAAACACATGCCAAGAGCAGTACGGCACTGCAAAACCATTGCACCTTACACCACTTGTTCATGTGGGACACCCAAGCTGATGGGGGCGTACGCAATATTATCGTGTGCCATTCAGGACGGGCTTAGGGTTGAAAGAGCTACAAAGCCTACAGGTCCAGAGACACTGGGGCTGCAAAAGGCATACCAAGATGAGTACAGCACTGCACCAACATAGGTCCTTTAACAACTTTCTCATGAGGAACTCCCATGGTGGTGAAGACATAAGCCTCAGTATTAGGGGTTAGGCGTTAGGGCTTGGCTTAGGCTTCAAAAAGCCACAAAGCCTACAGGTCCAGAGACACTGGGGCTGCAAAAGGCATACCAAGATGAGTACTACAATTCACCAACATTAGTCCTTACAAAACCTTTCATGAGGAACACCCATGGTGGTAGAGACATGAGCCACAGGATTAGACTTTCAAAAAGTTTAGGGTTAGGGTTAGGGTTAGGGTTCAAAGATCCACAAAGCCTACAGGTCCAGAGACATTGCGGCTGCAAAAGGCATACCAAGACAAGTATGGCACTGCACAAACATTGGTCCTTGCGCACCTTTCTCATGCGGAAAATCCGCCAGTACTCTACTCAGGTTTCAAACACTTTAGGGTTAGTGTTAGGGTTAAGTTCAAAGATGCGCAAAGCCTAAAGGTCCAGAGATCCTGGGGCTGCAAAACACATGCCAAGAGCAGTACGGCACTGCAAAAACATTGCACCTTACACCACTTGTTCATGTGGGACACCCAAGCTGCTGGGGGCGTACGCAATATTATCCTGTGCCATTCAGGACAGGCTTAGGGTTGAAAGAGCTACAAAGCCTACAGGTCCAGAGACACTGGGGCTGCAAAAGGCATACCAAGATGAGTACAGCACTGCACCAACATAGGTCCTTTAACAACTTTCTCATGAGGAACTGCCATGGTGGTGAAGACATAAGCCTCAGTATTAGGGGTTAGGCATTAGGGCTTGGCTTAGGCTTCAAAAAGCCACAAAGCCTACAGGTCCAGAGACACTGGGGCTGCAAAAGGCATACCAAGATGAGTACTACAATTCACCAACATTGGTCCTTACAAAACCTTTCATGAGGAACACCCATGGTGGTAGAGACATGAGCCACAGGATTAGACTTTCAAAAAGTTTAGGGTTAGGGTTAGGGTTAGGGTTCAAAGATCCACAAAGCCTAGAGGTCAAGAGACATTGCGGCTGCAAAAGGCATACCAGGAGGAGTACGGAACTGCACAAACATTGGTCCTTGCGCACCTTTCTCATGCGGAAAATCCGCCAGCACTCTACTCAGGTTTCAAAAACTTTAGGGTTAGTGTTAGGGTTAAGTTCAAAGATGCACAAAGCCTAAAGGTCCAGAGATCCTGGAGCTGCAAAACACATGCCAAGAGGAGTACGGCACTGCAAAACCATTGCACCTTACACCACTTGTTCATGTGGGACACCCAAGCTGATGGGGGCGTACGCAATATTATCGTGTGCCATTCAGGACGGGCTTAGGGTTGAAAGAGCTACAAAGCCTACAGGTCCAGAGACACTGGGGCTGCAAAAGGCATACCAAGATGAGTACAGCACTGCACCAACATCGGTCCTTTAACAACTTTCTCATGAGGAACTCCCATGGTGGTGAAGACATAAGCCTCAGTATTAGGGGTTAGGCGTTAGGGCTTGGCTTAGGCTTCAAAAAACCACAAAGCCTACGGGTCCAGAGACACTGGGGCTGCAAAAGGCATACCAAGATGAGTACTACAATTCACCAACATTAGTCCTTACAAAACCTTTCATGAGGAACACCCATGGTGGTAGAGACATGAGCCACAGGATTAGACTTTCAAAAAGTTTAGGGTTAGGGTTAGGGTTAGGGTTCAAAGATCCACAAAGCCTACAGGTCCAGAGACATTGCGGCTGCAAAAGGCATACCAGGAGGAGTACGGCACTGCACAAACATTGGTCCTTGCGCACCTTTCTCATGCGGAAAATCCGCCAGTACTCTACTCAGGTTTCAAAAACTTTAGGGTTAGTGTTAGGGTTAAGTTCAAAGATGCGCAAAGCCTAAAGGTCCAGAGATCCTGGGGCTGCAAAACACATGCCAAGAGCAGTACGGCACTGCAAAAACATTGCACCTTACACCACTTGTTCATGTGGGACACCCAAGCTGCTGGGGGCGTACGCAATATTATCCTGTGCCATTCAGGACAGGCTTAGGGTTGAAAGAGCTACAAAGCCTACAGGTCCAGAGACACTGGGGCTGCAAAAGGCATACCAAGAGGAGTACAGCACTGCACCAACTTCGGTCCTTCAACAACTTTCTCATGAGAAACTGCCATGGTGGTGAAGACATAAGCCTCAGTATTAGGGGTCAGGGGTTAGGGCTTGGCTTAGGCTTCAAAAAGCCACAAAGCCTACAGGTCCAGAGACACTGGGGCTGCAAAAGGCATACCAAGATGAGTACTACAATTCACCAACATTAGTCCTTACAAAACCTTTCATGAGGAACACCCATGGTGGTAGAGACATGAGCCACAGGATTAGACTTTCAAAAAGTTTAGGGTTAGGGTTAGGGTTAGGGTTAGGGTTCAAAGATCCACAAAGCCTACAGGTCCAGAGACATTGCGGCTGCAAAAGGCATACCAGGAGGAGTACGGCACTGCACAAACATTGGTCCTTGCGCACTTTTCTCATGCGGAAAATCCGTCAGTACTGTACTCAGGTTTCAAACACTTTAGGGTTAGTGTTAGGGTTAAGTTCAAAGATGCACAAAGCCTAAAGGTCCAGAGATCCTGGGGCTGCAAAACACATGCCAAGAGCAGTAGGGCACTGCAAAAACATTGCACCTTACACCACTTGTTCATGTGGGACACCCAAGCTGCTGGGGGCGTACGCAATATTATCCTGTGCCATTCAGGACAGGCTTAGGGTTGAAAGAGCTACAAAGCCTACAGGTCCAGAGACACTGGGGCTGCAAAAGGCATACCAAGATGAGTACAGCACTGCACCAACATCGGTCCTTTAACAACTTTCTCATGAGGAACTGCCATGGTGGTGAAGACATAAGCCTCAGTATTAGGGGTTAGGCGTTAGGGCTTGGCTTAGGCTTCAAAAAGCCACAAAGCCTACAGGTCCAGAGACACTGGGGCTGCAAAAGGCATACCAAGATGAGTACTACAATTCACCAACATTAGTCCTTACAAAACCTTTCATGAGGAACACCCATGGTGGTAGAGACATGAGCCACAGGATTAGACTTGCAAAAAGTTTAGGGTTAGGGTTAGGGTTAGGGTTCAAAGATCCACAAAGCCTACAGGTCCAGAGACATTGCGGCTGCAAAAGGCATACCAGGAGGAGTACGGCACTGCACAAACATTGGTCCTTGCGCACCTTTCTCATGCGGAAAATCCGCCAGTACTCTACTCAGGTTTCAAAAACTTTAGGGTTAGTGTTAGGGTTAAGTTCAAAGATGCACAAAGCCTAAAGGTCCAGAGATCCTGGGGCTGCAAAACACATGCCAAGAGCAGTACGGCACTGCAAAAACATTGCACCTTACACCACTTGTTCATGTGGGACACCCAAGCTGCTGGGGGCGTACGCAATATTATCCTGTGCCATTCAGGACAGGCTTAGCGTTGAAAGAGCTACAAAGCCTACAGGTCCAGAGACACTGGGGCTGCAAAAGGCATACCAAGATGAGTACAGCACTGCACCAACATCGGTCCTTTAACAACTTTCTCATGAGGAACTCCCATGGTGGTGAAGACATAAGCCTCAGTATTAGGGGTTAGGGGTTAGGGCCTGGCTTAGGCTTCAAAAAGCCACAAAGCCTACAGGTCCAGAGACACTGGGGCTGCAAAAGGCATACCAAGATGAGTACTACAATTCACCAACATTAGTCCTTACAAAACCTTTCATGAGGAACACCCATGGTGGTAGAGACATGAGCCACAGGATTAGACTTGCAAAAAGTTTAGGGTTAGGGTTAGGCTTAGGGTTAGGGTTCAAAGATCCACAAAGCCTACAGGTCCAGAGACATTGCGGCTGCAAAAGGCATACCAGGAGGAGTACGGCACTGCACAAACATTGGTCCTTGCGCACTTTTCTCATGCGGAAAATCCGCCAGTACTGTACTCAGGTTTCAAAAACTTTAGGGTTAGTGTTAGGGTTAAGTTCAAAGATGCACAAAGCCTAAAGGTCCAGAGATCCTGGGGCTGCAAAACACATGCCAAGAGGAGAACGGCACTGCAAAAACATTGCACCTTACACCACTTGTTCATGTGGGACACCCAAGCTGCTGGGGGCGTACGCAATATTATCCTGTGCCATTCAGGACAGGCTTAGGGTTGAAAGAGCTACAAAGCCTACAGGTCCAGAGACACTGGGGCTGCAAAAGGCATACCAAGATGAGTACAGCACTGCACCAACATCGGTCCTTTAACAACTTTCTCATGAGGAACTCCCATGGTGGTGAAGACATAAGCCTCAGTATTAGGGGTTAGGGGTTAGGGCTTGGCTTAGGCTTCAAAAAGCCACAAAGCCTACAGGTCCAGAGACACTGGGGCTGCAAAAGGCATACCAAGATGAGTACTACAATTCACCAACATTAGTCCTTACAAAACCTTTCATGAGGAACACCCATGGTGGTAGAGACATGAGCCACAGGATTAGACTTGCAAAAAGTTTAGGGTTAGGGTTAGGGTTAGGGTTCAAAGATCCACAAAGCCTACAGGTCCAGAGACATTGCGGCTGCAAAAGGCATACCAGGAGGAGTACGGCACTGCACAAACATTGGTCCTTGCGCACCTTTCTCATGCGGAAAATCCGCCAGTACTCTACTCAGGTTTCAAAAACTTTAGGGTTAGTGTTAGGGTTAAGTTCAAAGATGCACAAAGCCTAAAGGTCCAGAGATCCTGGGGCTGCAAAACACATGCCAAGAGCAGTACGGCACTGCAAAAACGTTGCACCTTACACCACTTGTTCATGTGGGACACCCAAGCTGCTGGGGGCGTACGCAATATTATCCTGTGCCATTCAGGACAGGCTTAGCGTTGAAAGAGCTACAAAGCCTACAGGTCCAGAGACACTGGGGCTGCAAAAGGCATACCAAGATGAGTACAGCACTGCACCAACATCGGTCCTTTAACAACTTTCTCATGAGGAACTCCCATGGTGGTGAAGACATAAGCCTCAGTATTAGGGGTTAGGGGTTAGGGCCTGGCTTAGGCTTCAAAAAGCCACAAAGCCTACAGGTCCAGAGACACTGGGGCTGCAAAAGGCATACCAAGATGAGTACTACAATTCACCAACATTAGTCCTTACAAAACCTTTCATGAGGAACACCCATGGTGGTAGAGACATGAGCCACAGGATTAGACTTGCAAAAAGTTTAGGGTTAGGGTTAGGGTTAGGGTTCAAAGATCCGCAAAGCCTAGAGGTCAAGAGACATTGCGGCTGCAAAAGGCATACCAGGAGGAGTACGGAACTGCACAAACATTGGTCCTTGCGCACCTTTCTCATGCGGAAAATCCGCCAGTACTGTACTCAGGTTTCAAACACTTTAGGGTTAGTGTTAGGGTTAAGTTCAAAGATGCACAAAGCCTAAAGATCCAGAGATCCTGGGGCTGCAAAACACATGCCAAGAGCAGTACGGCACTGCAAAACCATTGCACCTTACACCACTTGTTCATGTGGGACACCCAAGCTGATGGGGGCGTACGCAATATTATCGTGTGCCATTCAGGACGGGCTTAGGGTTGAAAGAGCTACAAAGCCTACAGGTCCAGAGACACTGGGGCTGCAAAAGGCATACCAAGATGAGTACAGCACTGCACCAACATAGGTCCTTTAACAACTTTCTCATGAGGAACTCCCATGGTGGTGAAGACATAAGCCTCAGTATTAGGGGTTAGGGGTTAGGGCTTGGCTTAGGCTTCAAAAAGCCACAAAGCCTACAGGTCCAGAGACACTGGGGCTGCAAAAGGCATACCAAGATGAGTACTACAATTCACCAACATTAGTCCTTACAAAACCTTTCATGAGGAACACCCATGGTGGTAGAGACATGAGCCACAGGATTAGACTTTCAAAAAGTTTAGGGTTAGAGTTAGTGGTTAGGGTTCAAAGATCCACAAAGCCTAGAGGTCCAGAGACATTGCGGCTGCAAAAGGCATACCAGGAGGAGTACGGCACTGCACAAACATTGGTTCTTGCGCACCTTTCTCATGCAGAAAATCCGCCAGTACTCTACTCAGGTTTCAAAAACTTTAGGGTTAGTGTTAGGGTTAAGTTCTAAGATGCACAAAGCCTAAAGGTCCAGAGATCCTGGGGCTGCAAAACACATGCCAAGAGGAGAAGGGCACTGCAAAAACATTGCACCTTACACCACTTGTTCATGTGGGACACCCAAATTGCTGGGGGCGTACGCAATATTATCCTGTGCCATTCAGGACAGGCTTAGGGTTGAAAGAGCTACAAAGACTACAGGTCCAGAGACACTGGGGCTGCAAAAGGCATACCAAGAGGAGTACAGCACTGCACCAACATAGGTCCTTTAACAACTTTCTCATGAGGAACTCCCATGGTGGTGAAGACATAAGCCTCAGTATTAGGGGTTAGGGGTTTGGGCTTGGCTTAGGCTTCAAAAAGCCACAAAGCCTACAGGTCCAGAGACACTGGGGCTGCAAAAGGCATACCAAGATGAGTACTACAATTCACCAACATTAGTCCTTACAAAACCTTTCATGAGGAACACCCATGGTGGTAGAGACATGAGCCACAGGATTAGACTTTCAAAAAGTTTAGGGTTAGGGTTAGGGTTAGGGTTAGGGTTCAAAGATCCACAAAGCCTACTGGTCCAGAGACATTGCGGCTGCAAAAGGCATACCAGGAGGAGTACGGCACTGCACAAACATTGGTCCTTGCGCACCTTTCTCATGCGGAAAATCCGCCAGTACTCTACTCAGGTTTCAAAAACTTTAGGGTTAGTGTTAGGGTTAAGTTCAAAGATGCACAAAGCCTAAAGGTCCAGAGATCCTGGGGCTGCAAAACACATGCCAAGAGGAGTACGGCACTGCAAAAACATTACACCTTACACCACTTGTTCATGTGGGACACCCAAGCTGCTGGGGGCGTACGCAATATTATCCTGTGCCATTCAGGACAGGCTTAGCGTTGAAAGAGCTACAAAGCCTACAGGTCCAGAGACACTGGGGCTGCAAAAGGCATACCAAGAGGAGTACAGCACTGCACCAACATAGGTCCTTTAACAACTTTTTCATGAGGAACTCCCATGGTGGTGAAGACATAAGCCTCAGTATTAGGGGTTAGGGGTTAGGGCTTGGCTTAGGCTTCAAAAAGCCACAAAGCCTACAGGTCCAGAGACACTGGGGCTGCAAAAGGCATACCAAGATGAGTACTACAATTCACCAGCATTAGTCCTTACAAAACCTTTCATGAGGAACACCCATGGTGGTCGAGACATGAGCCACAGGATTAGACTTTCAAAAAGTTTAGGGTTAGGGTTAGGGTTCAAAGATCCACAAAGCCTACAGGTCCAGAGACATTGTGGCTGCAAAAGGCATACCAGGAGGAGTACGGCACTGCACAAACATTGGTCCTTGCGCACCTTTCTCATGCGGAAAATCCGCCAGTACTGTACTCAGGTTTCAAAAACTTTAGGGTTAGTGTTAGAGTTAAGTTCAAAGATGCACAAAGCCTAAAGGTCCAGAGATCCTGGGGCTGCAAAACACATGCCAAGAGGAGAACGGCACTGCAAAAACATTGCACCTTACACCACTTGTTCATGTGGGACACCCAAACTGCTGGGGGCGTACGCAATATTATCCTGTGCCATTCAGGACAGGCTTAGGGTTGAAAGAGCTACAAAGCCTACAGGTCCAGAGACACTGGGGCTGCAAAAGGCATACCAAGATGAGTACAGCACTGCACCAACATCGGTCCTTTAACAACTTTCTCATGAGGAACTCCCATGGTGGTGAAGACATAAGCCTCAGTATTAGGGGTTAGGGGTTAGGGCTTGGCTTAGGCTTCAAAAAGCCACAAAGCCTACAGGTCCAGAGACACTGGGGCTGCAAAAGGCATACCAAGATGAGTACTACAATTCACCAGCATTAGTCCTTACAAAACCTTTCATGAGGAACACCCATGGTGGTAGAGACATGAGCCACAGGATTAGACTTTCAAAAAGTTTAGGGTTAGGGTTAGGGTTCAAAGATCCACAAAGCCTACAGGTCCAGAGACATTGCGGCTGCAAAAGGCATACCAGGAGGAGTACGGCACTGCACAAACATTGGTCCTTGCGCACCTTTCTCATGCAGAAAATCCGCCAGTACTCTACTCAGGTTTCAAAAACTTTAGGGTTAGTGTTAGGGTTAAGTTCAAAGATGCACAAAGCCTAAAGGTCCAGAGATCCTGGGGCTGCAAAACACATGCCAAGAGGAGAACGGCACTGCAAAAACATTGCACCTTACACCACTTGTTCATGTGGGACACCCAGGCTGCTGGGGGCGTACGCAATATTATCCTGTGCCATTCAGGACAGGCTTAGCGTTGAAAGAGCTACAAAGCCTACAGGTCCAGAGACACTGGGGCTGCAAAAGGCATACCAAGAGGAGTACAGCACTGCACCAACATAGGTCCTTTAACAACTTTCTCATGAGGAACTCCCATGGTGGTGAAGACATAAGCCTCAGTATTAGGGGTTAGGGGTTTGGGATTGGCTTAGGCTTCAAAAAGCCACAAAGCCTACAGGTCCAGAGACACTGGGGCTGCAAAAGGCATACCAAGATGAGTACAGCACTGCACCAACATTAGTCCTTACAAAACCTTTCATGAGGAACACCCATGGTGGTAGAGACATGAGCCACAGGATTAGACTTTCAAAAAGTTTAGGGTTAGGGTTAGTGGTTAGGGTTCAAAGATCCACAAAGCCTACAGGTCCAGAGACATTGCGGCTGCAAAAGGCATACCAGGAGGAGTACGGCACTGCACAAACATTGGTCCTTGCGCACCTTTCTCATGCAGAAAATCCGCCAGTACTCTACTCAGGTTTCAAACACTTTAGGGTTAGTGTTAGGGTTAAGTTCAAAGATGCACAAAGCCTAAAGGTCCAGAGATCCTGGGGCTGCAAAACACATGCCAAGAGCAGTACGGCAATGCAAAAACATTGCACCTTACACCACTTGTTCATATGGGACACCCAAGCTGATGGGGGCGTACGCAATATTATCCTGTGCCATTCAGGACAGGCTTAGCGTTGAAAGAGCTACAAAGCCTACAGGTCCAGAGACACTGGGGCTGCAAAAGGCATACCAAGAGGAGTACAGCACTGCACCAACATAGGTCCTTCAACAACTTTCTCATGAGAAACTGCCATGGTGGTGAAGACATAAGCCTCAGTATTAGGGGTTAGGGGTTAGGGCTTGGCTTAGGCTTCAAAAAGCCACAAAGCCTACAGGTCCAGAGACACTGGGGCTGCAAAAGGCATACCAAGATGAGTACTACAATTCACCAACATTAGTCCTTACAAAACCTTTCATGAGGAACACCCATGGTGGTAGAGACATGAGCCACAGGATTAGACTTTCAAAAAGTTTAGGGTTAGGGTTAGGGTTAGGGTTAGGGTTCAAAGATCCACAAAGCCTACAGGTCCAGAGACATTGCGGCTGCAAAAGGCATACCAGGAGGAGTACGGCACTGCACAAACATTGGTCCTTGCGCACCTTTCTCATGCGGAAAATCCGCCAGTACTCTACTCAGGTTTCAAAAACTTTAGGGTTAGTGTTAGGGTTAAGTTCAAAGGTGCACAAAGCCTAAAGGTCCAGAGATCCTGGGGCTGCAAAACACATGCCAAGAGGAGTACGGCACTGCAAAAACATTGCACCTTACACCACTTGTTCATGTGGGACACCCAAGCTGATGGGGGCGTACGCAATATTATCCTGTGCCATTCAGGACAGGGTTAGTGTTGAAAGAGCTACAAAGCCTACAGATCCAGAGACACTGGGGCTGCAAAAGGCATACCAAGATGAGTACAGCACTGCACAACATCGGTCCTTTAACAACTTTCTCATGAGGAACTCCCATGGTGGTGAAGACATAAGCCTCAGTATTAGGGGTTAGGGGTTAGGGCTTGGCTTAGGCTTCAAAAAGCCACAAAGCCTACAGGTCCAGAGACACTGGGGCTGCAAAAGGCATACCAAGATGAGTACTACAATTCACCAACATTAGTCCTTACAAAACCTTTCATGAGGAACACCCATGGTGGTAGAGACATGAGCCACAGGATTAGACTTTCAAAAAGTTTAGGGTTAGGGTTAGGGTTAGGGTTCAAAGATCCACAAAGCCTACAGGTCCAGAGACATTGCGGCTGCAAAAGGCATACCAGGAGGAGTACGGCACTGCACAAACATTGGTCCTTGTGCACCTTTCTCATGCGGAAAATCCGCCAGTACTCTACTCAGGTTTCAAACACTTTAGGGTTAGTGTTAGGGTTAAGTTCAAAGATGCACAAAGCCTAAAGGTCCAGAGATCCTGGGGCTGCAAAACACATGCCAAGAGCAGTACGGCACTGCAAAAACATTGCACCTTACACCACTTGTTCATGTGGGACACCCAAGCTGCTGGGGGCGTACGCAATATTATCCTGTGCCATTCAGGACAGGCTTAGCGTTGAAAGAGCTACAAAGCCTACAGGTCCAGAGACACTGGGGCTGCAAAAGGCATACCAAGATGAGTACAGCACTGCACCAACATCGGTCCTTTAACAACTTTCTCATGAGGAACTGCCATGGTGGTGAAGACATAAGCCTCAGTACTAGGGGTTAGGCGTTAGGGCTTGGCTTAGGCTTCAAAAAGCCACAAAGCCTACAGGTCCAGAGACACTGGGGCTGCAAAAGGCATACCAAGATGAGTACTACAATTCACCAACATTAGTCCTTACAAAACCTTTCATGAGGAACACCCATGGTGGTAGAGACATGAGCCACAGGATTAGACTTTCAAAAAGTTTAGGGTTAGGGTTAGGGTTAGGGTTCAAAGATCCACAAAGCCTACAGGTCCAGAGACATTGCGGCTGCAAAAGGCATACCAGGAGGAGTACGGCACTGCACAAACATTGGTCCTTGCGCACTTTTCTCATGCGGAAAATCCGCCAGTACTGTACTCAGGTTTCAAACACTTTAGGGTTAGTGTTAGGGTTAAGTTCAAAGATGCAGAAAGCCTAAAGGTCCAGAGATCCTGGGGCTGCAAAACACATGCCAAGAGCAGTACGGCAATGCAAAAACATTGCACCTTACACCACTTGTTCATATGGGACACCCAAGCTGATGGGGGCGTACGCAATATTATCCTGTGCCATTCAGGACAGGCTTAGGGTTGAAAGAGCTACAAAGCCTACAGGTCCAGAGACACTGGGGCTGCAAAAGGCATACCAAGAGGAGTACAGCACTGCACCAACATCGGTCCTTCAACAACTTTCTCATGAGAAACTGCCATGGTGGTGAAGACATAAGCCTCAGTATTAGGGGTTAGGGGTTAGGGCTTGGCTTAGGCTTCAAAAAGCCACAAAGCCTACAGGTCCAGAGACACTGGGGCTGCAAAAGGCATACCAAGATGAGTACTACAATTCACCAACATTAGTCCTTACAAAACCTTTCATGAGGAACACCCATGGTGGTAGAGACATGAGCCACAGGATTAGACTTTCAAAAAGTTTAGGGTTAGGGTTAGGGTTAGGGTTAGGGTTCAAAGATCCACAAAGCCTACAGGTCCAGAGACATTGCGGCTGCAAAAGGCATACCAGGAGGAGTACGGCACTGCACAAACATTGGTCCTTGAGCACCTTTCTCATGCGGAAAATCCGCCAGTACTGTACTCAGGTTTCAAAAACTTTAGGGTTAGTGTTAGGGTTAAGTTCAAAGATGCACAAAGCCTAAAGGTCCAGAGATCCTGGGGCTGCAAAACACATGCCAAGAGGAGTACGGCACTGCAAAAACATTGCACCTTACACCACTTGTTCATGTGGGACACCCAAGCTGCTGGGGGCTTACGCAATATTATCCTGTGCCATTCAGGACAGGGTTAGCGTTGAAAGAGCTACAAAGCCTACAGATCCAGAGACACTGGGGCTGCAAAAGGCATACCAAGATGAGTACAGCACTGCACCAACATCGGTCCTTTAACAACTTTCTCATGAGGAACTCCCATGGTGGTGAAGACATAAGCCTCAGTATTAGGGGTTAGGGGTTAGGGCTTGGCTTAGGCTTCAAAAAGCCACAAAGCCTACAGGTCCAGAGACACTGGGGCTGCAAAAGGCATACCAAGATGAGTACTACAATTCACCAGCATTAGTCCTTACAAAACCTTTCATGAGGAACACCCATGGTGGTAGAGACATGAGCCACAGGATTAGACTTTCAAAAAGTTTAGGGTTAGGGTTAGGGTTCAAAGATCCACAAAGCCTACAGGTCCAGAGACATTGTGGCTGCAAAAGGCATACCAGGAGGAGTACGGCACTGCACAAACATTGGTCCTTGCGCACCTTTCTCATGCAGAAAATCCGCCAGTACTCTACTCAGGTTTCAAAAACTTTAGGGTTAGTGTTAGGGTTAAGTTCAAAGATGCACAAAGCCTAAAGGTCCAGAGATCCTGGGGCTGCAAAACACATGCCAAGAGGAGAACGGCACTGCAAAAACATTGCACCTTACACCACTTGTTCATGTGGGACACCCAAGCTGCTGGGGGCGTACGCAATATTATCCTGTGCCATTCAGGACAGGCTTAGCGTTGAAAGAGCTACAAAGCCTACAGGTCCAGAGACACTGGGGCTGCAAAAGGCATACCAAGAGGAGTACAGCACTGCACCAACATAGGTCCTTTAACAACTTTCTCATGAGGAACTCCCATGGTGGTGAAGACATAAGCCTCAGTATTAGGGGTTAGGGGTTTGGGATTGGCTTAGGCTTCAAAAAGCCACAAAGCCTACAGGTCCAGAGACACTGGGGCTGCAAAAGGCATACCAAGATGAGTACAGCACTGCACCAACATTAGTCCTTACAAAACCTTTCATGAGGAACACCCATGGTGGTAGAGACATGAGCCACAGGATTAGACTTTCAAAAAGTTTAGGGTTAGGGTTAGTGGTTAGGGTTCAAAGATCCACAAAGCCTACAGGTCCAGAGACATTGCGGCTGCAAAAGGCATACCAGGAGGAGTACGGCACTGCACAAACATTGGTCCTTGCGCACCTTTCTCATGCGGAAAATCCGCCAGTACTCTACTCAGGTTTCAAACACTTTAGGGTTAGTGTTAGGGTTAAGTTCAAAGATGCACAAAGCCTAAAGGTCCAGAGATCCTGGGGCTGCAAAACACATGCCAAGAGCAGTACGGCAATGCAAAAACATTGCACCTTACACCACTTGTTCATATGGGACACCCAAGCTGATGGGGGCGTACGCAATATTATCCTGTGCCATTCAGGACAGGCTTAGCGTTGAAAGAGCTACAAAGCCTACAGGTCCAGAGACACTGGGGCTGCAAAAGGCATACCAAGAGGAGTACAGCACTGCACCAACATAGGTCCTTCAACAACTTTCTCATGAGAAACTGCCATGGTGGTGAAGACATAAGCCTCAGTATTAGGGGTTAGGGGTTAGGGCTTGGCTTAGGCTTCAAAAAGCCACAAAGCCTACAGGTCCAGAGACACTGGGGCTGCAAAAGGCATACCAAGATGAGTACTACAATTCACCAACATTAGTCCTTACAAAACCTTTCATGAGGAACACCCATGGTGGTAGAGACATGAGCCACAGGATTAGACTTTCAAAAAGTTTAGGGTTAGGGTTAGGGTTAGGGTTAGGGTTCAAAGATCCACAAAGCCTACAGGTCCAGAGACATTGCGGCTGCAAAAGGCATACCAGGAGGAGTACGGCACTGCACAAACATTGGTCCTTGCGCACCTTTCTCATGCGGAAAATCCGCCAGTACTCTACTCAGGTTTCAAAAACTTTAGGGTTAGTGTTAGGGTTAAGTTCAAAGGTGCACAAAGCCTAAAGGTCCAGAGATCCTGGGGCTGCAAAACACATGCCAAGAGGAGTACGGCACTGCAAAAACATTGCACCTTACACCACTTGTTCATGTGGGACACCCAAGCTGCTGGGGGCGTACGCAATATTATCCTGTGCCATTCAGGACAGGCTTAGCGTTGAAAGAGCTACAAAGCCTACAGGTCCAGAGACACTGGGGCTGCAAAAGGCATACCAAGATGAGTACAGCACTGCACAACATCGGTCCTTTAACAACTTTCTCATGAGGAACTCCCATGGTGGTGAAGACATAAGCCTCAGTATTAGGGGTTAGGGGTTAGGGCTTGGCTTAGGCTTCAAAAAGCCACAAAGCCTACAGGTCCAGAGACACTGGGGCTGCAAAAGGCATACCAAGATGAGTACTACAATTCACCAACATTAGTCCTTACAAAACCTTTCATGAGGAACACCCATGGTGGTAGAGACATGAGCCACAGGATTAGACTTTCAAAAAGTTTAGGGTTAGGGTTAGGGTTAGGGTTCAAAGATCCACAAAGCCTACAGGTCCAGAGACATTGCGGCTGCAAAAGGCATACCAGGAGGAGTACGGCACTGCACAAACATTGGTCCTTGTGCACCTTTCTCATGCGGAAAATCCGCCAGTACTCTACTCAGGTTTCAAACACTTTAGGGTTAGTGTTAGGGTTAAGTTCAAAGATGCACAAAGCCTAAAGGTCCAGAGATCCTGGGGCTGCAAAACACATGCCAAGAGCAGTACGGCACTGCAAAAACATTGCACCTTACACCACTTGTTCATGTGGGACACCCAAGCTGATGGGGGCGTACGCAATATTATCCTGTGCCATTCAGGACAGGCTTAGCGTTGAAAGAGCTACAAAGCCTACAGGTCCAGAGACACTGGGGCTGCAAAAGGCATACCAAGATGAGTACAGCACTGCACCAACATCGGTCCTTTAACAACTTTCTCATGAGGAACTGCCATGGTGGTGAAGACATAAGCCTCAGTACAAGGGGTTAGGGGTTAGGGCTTGGCTTAGGCTTCAAAAAGCCACAAAGCCTACAGGTCCAGAGACACTGGGGCTGCAAAAGGCATACCAAGATGAGTACTACAATTCACCAACATTAGTCCTTACAAAACCTTTCATGAGGAACACCCATGGTGGTAGAGACATGAGCCACAGGATTAGACTTTCAAAAAGTTTAGGGTTAGGGTTAGGGTTAGGGTTCAAAGATCCACAAAGTCTACAGGTCCAGAGACATTGCGGCTGCAAAAGGCATACCAGGAGGAGTACGGCACTGCACAAACATTGGTCCTTGCGCACCTTTCTCATGCAGAAAATCCGCCAGTACTGTACTCAGGTTTCAAACACTTTAGGGTTAGTGTTAGGGTTAAGTTCAAAGATGCAGAAAGCCTAAAGGTCCAGAGATCCTGGGGCTGCAAAACACATGCCAAGAGCAGTACGGCACTGCAAAAACATTGCACCTTACACCACTTGTTCATATGGGACACCCAAGCTGATGGGGGCGTACGCAATATTATCCTGTGCCATTCAGGACAGGCTTAGCGTTGAAAGAGCTACAAAGCCTACAGGTCCAGAGACACTGGGGCTGCAAAAGGCATACCAAGAGGAGTACAGCACTGCACCAACATAGGTCCTTCAACAACTTTCTCATGAGAAACTGCCATGGTGGTGAAGACATAAGCCTCAGTATTAGGGGTTAGGGGTTAGGGCTTGGCTTAGGCTTCAAAAAGCCACAAAGCCTACAGGTCCAGAGACACTGGGGCTGCAAAAGGCATACCAAGATGAGTACTACAATTCACCAACATTAGTCCTTACAAAACCTTTCATGAGGAACACCCATGGTGGTAGAGACATGAGCCACAGGATTAGACTTTCAAAAAGTTTAGGGTTAGGGTTAGGGTTAGGGTTAGGGTTCAAAGATCCACAAAGCCTACAGGTCCAGAGACATTGCGGCTGCAAAAGGCATACCAGGAGGAGTACGGCACTGCACAAACATTGGTCCTTGCGCACCTTTCTCATGCGGAAAATCCGCCAGTACTCTACTCAGGTTTCAAAAACTTTAGGGTTAGTGTTAGGGTTAAGTTCAAAGGTGCACAAAGCCTAAAGGTCCAGAGATCCTGGGGCTGCAAAACACATGCCAAGAGGAGTACGGCACTGCAAAAACATTGCACCTTACACCACTTGTTCATGTGGGACACCCAAGCTGCTGGGGGCGTACGCAATATTATCCTGTGCCATTCAGGACAGGCTTAGCGTTGAAAGAGCTACAAAGCCTACAGGTCCAGAGACACTGGGGCTGCAAAAGGCATACCAAGATGAGTACAGCACTGCACAACATCGGTCCTTTAACAACTTTCTCATGAGGAACTCCCATGGTGGTGAAGACATAAGCCTCAGTATTAGGGGTTAGGGGTTAGGGCTTGGCTTAGGCTTCAAAAAGCCACAAAGCCTACAGGTCCAGAGACACTGGGGCTGCAAAAGGCATACCAAGATGAGTACTACAATTCACCAACATTAGTCCTTACAAAACCTTTCATGAGGAACACCCATGGTGGTAGAGACATGAGCCACAGGATTAGACTTTCAAAAAGTTTAGGGTTAGGGTTAGGGTTAGGGTTCAAAGATCCACAAAGCCTACAGGTCCAGAGACATTGCGGCTGCAAAAGGCATACCAGGAGGAGTACGGCACTGCACAAACATTGGTCCTTGTGCACCTTTCTCATGCGGAAAATCCGCCAGTACTCTACTCAGGTTTCAAACACTTTAGGGTTAGTGTTAGGGTTAAGTTCAAAGATGCACAAAGCCTAAAGGTCCAGAGATCCTGGGGCTGCAAAACACATGCCAAGAGCAGTACGGCACTGCAAAAACATTGCACCTTACACCACTTGTTCATGTGGGACACCCAAGCTGATGGGGGCGTACGCAATATTATCCTGTGCCATTCAGGACAGGCTTAGCGTTGAAAGAGCTACAAAGCCTACAGGTCCAGAGACACTGGGGCTGCAAAAGGCATACCAAGATGAGTACAGCACTGCACCAACATCGGTCCTTTAACAACTTTCTCATGAGGAACTGCCATGGTGGTGAAGACATAAGCCTCAGTACAAGGGGTTAGGCGTTAGGGCTTGGCTTAGGCTTCAAAAAGCCACAAAGCCTACAGGTCCAGAGACACTGGGGCTGCAAAAGGCATACCAAGATGAGTACTACAATTCACCAACATTAGTCCTTACAAAACCTTTCATGAGGAACACCCATGGTGGTAGAGACATGAGCCACAGGATTAGACTTTCAAAAAGTTTAGGGTTAGGGTTAGGGTTAGGGTTCAAAGATCCACAAAGTCTACAGGTCCAGAGACATTGCGGCTGCAAAAGGCATACCAGGAGGAGTACGGCACTGCACAAACATTGGTCCTTGCGCACCTTTCTCATGCAGAAAATCCGCCAGTACTGTACTCAGGTTTCAAACACTTTAGGGTTAGTGTTAGGGTTAAGTTCAAAGATGCAGAAAGCCTAAAGGTCCAGAGATCCTGGGGCTGCAAAACACATGCCAAGAGCAGTACGGCACTGCAAAAACATTGCACCTTACACCACTTGTTCATATGGGACACCCAAGCTGATGGGGGCGTACGCAATATTATCCTGTGCCATTCAGGACAGGCTTAGCGTTGAAAGAGCTACAAAGCCTACAGGTCCAGAGACACTGGGGCTGCAAAAGGCATACCAAGATGAGTACAGCACTGCACCAACATCGGTCCTTCAACAACTTTCTCATGAGAAACTGCCATGGTGGTGAAGACATAAGCCTCAGTATTAGGGGTTAGGGGTTAGGGCTTGGCTTAGGCTTCAAAAAGCCACAAAGCCTACAGGTCCAGAGACACTGGGGCTGCAAAAGGCATACCAAGATGAGTACTACAATTCACCAACATTAGTCCTTACAAAACCTTTCATGAGGAACACCCATGGTGGTAGAGACATGAGCCACAGGATTAGACTTTCAAAAAGTTTAGGGTTAGGGTTAGGGTTAGGGTTAGGGTTCAAAGATCCACAAAGCCTACAGGTCCAGAGACATTGCGGCTGCAAAAGGCATACCAGGAGGAGTATGGCACTGCACAAACATTGGTCCTTGCGCACCTTTCTCATGCGGAAAATCCGCCAGTACTCTACTCAGGTTTCAAAAACTTTAGGGTTAGTGTTAGGGTTAAGTTCAAAGATGCACAAAGCCTAAAGGTCCAGAGATCCTGGGGCTGCAAAACACATGCCAAGAGGAGTACGGCACTGCAAAAACATTGCACCTTACACCACTTGTTCATGTGGGACACCCAAGCTGATGGGGGCGTACGCAATATTATCCTGTGCCATTCAGGACAGGGTTAGCGTTGAAAGAGCTACAAAGCCTACAGATCCAGAGACACTGGGGCTGCAAAAGGCATACCAAGATGAGTACAGCACTGCACAACATCGGTCCTTTAACAACTTTCTCATGAGGAACTCCCATGGTGGTGAAGACATAAGCCTCAGTATTAGGGGTTAGGGGTTAGGGCTTGGCTTAGGCTTCAAAAAGCCACAAAGCCTACAGGTCCAGAGACACTGGGGCTGCAAAAGGCATACCAAGATGAGTACTACAATTCACCAACATTAGTCCTTACAAAACCTTTCATGAGGAACACCCATGGTGGTAGAGACATGAGCCACAGGATTAGACTTCCAAAAAGTTTAGGGTTAGGGTTAGCGTTAGGGTTCAAAGATCCACAAAGCCTACAGGTCCAGAGACATTGCGGCTGCAAAAGGCATACCAGGAGGAGTACGGCACTGCACAAACATTGGTCCTTGTGCACCTTTCTCATGCGGAAAATCCGCCAGTACTCTACTCAGGTTTCAAACACTTTAGGGTTAGTGTTAGGGTTAAGTTCAAAGATGCACAAAGCCTAAAGGTCCAGAGATCCTGGGGCTGCAAAACACATGCCAAGAGCAGTACGGCACTGCAAAAACATTGCACCTTACACCACTTGTTCATGTGGGACACCCAAGCTGCTGGGGGCGTACGCAATATTATCCTGTGCCATTCAGGACAGGCTTAGCGTTGAAAGAGCTACAAAGCCTACAGGTCCAGAGACACTGGGGCTGCAAAAGGCATACCAAGATGAGTACAGCACTGCACCAACATCGGTCCTTTAACAACTTTCTCATGAGGAACTGCCATGGTGGTGAAGACATAAGCCTCAGTACTAGGGGTTAGGCATTAGGGCTTGGCTTAGGCTTCAAAAAGCCACAAAGCCTACAGGTCCAGAGACACTGGGGCTGCAAAAGGCATACCAAGATGAGTACTACAATTCACCAACATTGGTCCTTACAAAACCTTTCATGAGGAACACCCATGGTGGTAGAGACATGAGCCACAGGATTAGACTTTCAAAAAGTTTAGGGTTAGGGTTAGGGTTAGGGTTCAAAGATCCACAAAGTCTACAGGTCCAGAGACATTGCGGCTGCAAAAGGCATACCAGGAGGAGTACGGCACTGCACAAACATTGGTCCTTGCGCACCTTTCTCATGCAGAAAATCCGCCAGTACTGTACTCAGGTTTCAAACACTTAAGGGTTAGTGTTAGGGTTAAGTTCAAAGATGCACAAAGCCTAAAGGTCCAGAGATCCTGGGGCTGCAAAACACATGCCAAGAGCAGTACGGCAATGCAAAAACATTGCACCTTACACCACTTGTTCATATGGGACACCCAAGCTGATGGGGGCGTACGCAATATTATCCTGTGCCATTCAGGACAGGCTTAGCGTTGAAAGAGCTACAAAGCCTACAGGTCCAGAGACACTGGGGCTGCAAAAGGCATACCAAGATGAGTACAGCACTGCACCAACATCGGTCCTTCAACAACTTTCTCATGAGAAACTGCCATGGTGGTGAAGACATAAGCCTCAGTATTAGGGGTTAGGGGTTAGGGCTTGGCTTAGGCTTCAAAAAGCCACAAAGCCTACAGGTCCAGAGACACTGGGGCTGCAAAAGGCATACCAAGATGAGTACTACAATTCACCAACATTAGTCCTTACAAAACCTTTCAGGAGGAACACCCATGGTGGTAGAGACATGAGCCACAGGATTAGACTTTCAAAAAGTTTAGGGTTAGGGTTAGGGTTAGGGTTAGGGTTCAAAGATCCACAAAGCCTACAGGTCCAGAGACATTGCGGCTGCAAAAGGCATACCAGGAGGAGTACGGCACTGCACAAACATTGGTCCTTGCGCACCTTTCTCATGCGGAAAATCCGCCAGTACTCTACTCAGGTTTCAAAAACTTTAGGGTTAGTGTTAGGGTTAAGTTCAAAGATGCACAAAGCCTAAAGGTCCAGAGATCCTGGGGCTGCAAAACACATGCCAAGAGGAGTACGGCACTGCAAAAACATTGCACCTTACACCACTTGTTCATGTGGGACACCCAAGCTGCTGGGGGCGTACGCAATATTATCCTGTGCCATTCAGGACAGGCTTAGCGTTGAAAGAGCTACAAAGCCTACAGATCCAGAGACACTGGGGCTGCAAAAGGCATACCAAGATGAGTACAGCACTGCACCAACATCGGTCCTTTAACAACTTTCTCATGAGGAACTCCCATGGTGGTGAAGACATAAGCCTCAGTATTAGGGGTTAGGGGTTAGGGCTTGGCTTAGGCTTCAAAAAGCCACAAAGCCTACAGGTCCAGAGACACTGGGGCTGCAAAAGGCATACCAAGATGAGTACTACAATTCACCAACATTAGTCCTTACAAAACCTTTCATGAGGAACACCCATGGTGGTAGAGACATGAGCCACAGGATTAGACTTCCAAAAAGTTTAGGGTTAGGGTTAGGGTTAGGGTTCAAAGATCCACAAAGCCTACAGGTCCAGAGACATTGCGGCTGCAAAAGGCATACCAGGAGGAGTACGGCACTGCACAAACATTGGTCCTTGTGCACCTTTCTCATGCGGAAAATCCGCCAGTACTCTACTCAGGTTTCAAAAACTTTAGGGTTAGTGTTAGGGTTAAGTTCAAAGATGCACAAAGCCTAAAGGTCCAGAGATCCTGGGGCTGCAAAACACATGCCAAGAGCAGTACGGCACTGCAAAAACATTGCACTTTACACCACTTGTTCATGTGGGACACCCAAGCTGCTGGGGGCGTACGCAATATTATCCTGTGCCATTCAGGACAGGCTTAGCGTTGAAAGAGCTACAAAGCCTACAGGTCCAGAGACACTGGGGCTGCAAAAGGCATACCAAGATGAGTACAGCACTGCACCAACATCGGTCCTTTAACAACTTTCTCATGAGGAACTCCCATGGTGGTGAAGACATAAGCCTCAGTATTAGGGGTTAGGCGTTAGGGCTTGGCTTAGGCTTCAAAAAGCCACAAAGCCTACAGGTCCAGAGACACTGGGGCTGCAAAAGGCATACCAAGATGAGTACTACAATTCACCAACATTAGTCCTTACAAAACCTTTCATGAGGAACACCCATGGTGGTAGAGACATGAGCCACAGGATTAGACTTGCAAAAAGTTTAGGGTTAGGGTTAGGGTTCAAAGATCCACAAAGTCTACAGGTCCAGAGACATTGCGGCTGCAAAAGGCATACCAGGAGGAGTACGGCACTGCACAAACATTGGTCCTTGCGCACCTTTCTCATGCAGAAAATCCGCCAGTACTGTACTCAGGTTTCAAACACTTTAGGGTTAGTGTTAGGGTTAAGTTCAAAGATGCAGAAAGCCTAAAGGTCCAGAGATCCTGGGGCTGCAAAACACATGCCAAGAGCAGTACGGCAATGCAAAAACATTGCACCTTACACCACTTGTTCATATGGGACACCCAAGCTGATGGGGGCGTACGCAATATTATCCTGTGCCATTCAGGACAGGCTTAGCGTTGAAAGAGCTACAAAGCCTACAGGTCCAGAGACACTGGGGCTGCAAAAGGCATACCAAGATGAGTACAGCACTGCACCAACATCGGTCCTTTAACAACTTTCTCATGAGGAACTCCCATGGTGGTGAAGACATAAGCCTCAGTATTAGGGGTTAGGGGTTAGGGCTTGGCTTAGGCTTCAAAAAGCCACAAAGCCTACAGGTCCAGAGACACTGGGGCTGCAAAAGGCATACCAAGATGAGTACTACAATTCACCAACATTAGTCCTTACAAAACCTTTCATGAGGAACACCCATGGTGGTAGAGACATGAGCCACAGGATTAGACTTCCAAAAAGTTTAGGGTTAGGGTTAGGGTTAGGGTTCAAAGATCCACAAAGCCTACAGGTCCAGAGACATTGCGGCTGCAAAAGGCATACCAGGAGGAGTACGGCACTGCACAAACATTGGTCCTTGTGCACCTTTCTCATGCGGAAAATCCGCCAGTACTCTACTCAGGTTTCAAAAACTTTAGGGTTAGTGTTAGGGTTAAGTTCAAAGATGCACAAAGCCTAAAGGTCCAGAGATCCTGGGGCTGCAAAACACATGCCAAGAGCAGTACGGCACTGCAAAAACATTGCACTTTACACCACTTGTTCATGTGGGACACCCAAGCTGCTGGGGGCGTACGCAATATTATCCTGTGCCATTCAGGACAGGCTTAGCGTTGAAAGAGCTACAAAGCCTACAGGTCCAGAGACACTGGGGCTGCAAAAGGCATACCAAGATGAGTACAGCACTGCACCAACATCGGTCCTTTAACAACTTTCTCATGAGGAACTCCCATGGTGGTGAAGACATAAGCCTCAGTACTAGGGGTTAGTCGTTAGGGCTTGGCTTAGGCTTCAAAAAGCCACAAAGCCTACAGGTCCAGAGACACTGGGGCTGCAAAAGGCATACCAAGATGAGTACTACAATTCACCAACATTAGTCCTTACAAAACCTTTCATGAGGAACACCCATGGTGGTAGAGACATGAGCCACAGGATTAGACTTTCAAAAAGTTTAGGGTTAGGGTTAGGGTTAGGGTTCAAAGATCCACAAAGCCTACAGGTCCAGAGACATTGCGGCTGCAAAAGGCATACCAGGAGGAGTACGGCACTGCACAAACATTGGTCCTTGCGCACCTTTCTCATGCGGAAAATCCGCCAGTACTCTACTCAGGTTTCAAAAACTTTAGGGTTAGTGTTAGGGTTAAGTTCAAAGATGCACAAAGCCTAAAGGTCCAGAGATCCTGGGGCTGCAAAACACATGCCAAGAGCAGTACGGCACTGCAAAAACATTGCACCTTACACCACTTGTTCATGTGGGACACCCAAGCTGCTGGGGGCGTACGCAATATTATCCTGTGCCATTCAGGACAGGCTTAGGGTTGAAAGAGCTACAAAGCCTACAGGTCCAGAGACACTGGGGCTGCAAAAGGCATACCAAGATGAGTACAGCACTGCACCAACATCGGTCCTTTAACAACTTTCTCATGAGGAACTCCCATGGTGGTGAAGACATAAGCCTCAGTATTAGGGGTTAGGGGTTAGGGCTTGGCTTAGGCTTCAAAAAGCCACAAAGCCTACAGGTCCAGAGACACTGGGGCTGCAAAAGGCATACCAAGATGAGTACTACAATTCACCAACATTAGTCCTTACAAAACCTTTCATGAGGAACACCCATGGTGGTAGAGACACGAGTCACAGGATTAGACTTTCAAAAAGTTTAGGGTTAGGGTTAGGGTTAGGGTTCAAAGATCCACAAAGCCTACAGGTCCAGAGACATTGCGGCTGCAAAAGGCATACCAGGAGGAGTACGGCACTGCACAAACATTGGTCCTTGCGCACCTTTCTCATGCGGAAAATCCGCCAGTACTGTACTCAGGTTTCAAAAACTTTAGGGTTAGAGTTTGGGTTAAGTTCAAAGATGCACAAAGCCTAAAGGTCCAGAGATCCTGGGGCTGCAAAACACATGCCAAGAGCAGTACGGCACTGCAAAAACATTGCACCTTACACCACTTGTTCATGTGGGACACCCAAGCTGCTGGGGGCGTACGCAATATTATCCTGTGCCATTCAGGACAGGCTTAGGGTTGAAAGAGCTACAAAGCCTACAGGTCCAGAGACACTGGGGCTGCAAAAGGCATACCAAGAGGAGTACAGCACTGCACCAACATAGGTCCTTTAACAACTTTCTCATGAGGAACTCCCATGGTGGTGAAGACATAAGCCTCAGTATTAGGGGTTAGGGGTTAGGGCTTGGCTTAGGCTTCAAAAAGCCACAAAGCCTACAGGTCCAGAGACACTGGGGCTGCAAAAGGCATACCAAGATGAGTACTACAATTCACCAACATTAGTCCTTACAAAACCTTTCATGAGGAACACCCATGGTGGTAGAGACATGAGCCACAGGATTAGACTTTCAAAAAGTTTAGGGTTAGGGTTAGGGTTCAAAGATCCACAAAGCCTACAGGTCCAGAGACATTGTGGCTGCAAAAGGCATACCAGGAGGAGTACGGCACTGCACAAACATTGGTCCTTGCGCACCTTTCTCATGCGGAAAATCCGCCAGTACTCTACTCAGGTTTCAAAAACTTTAGGGTTAGAGTTAGGGTTAAGTTCAAAGATGCACAAAGCCTAAAGGTCCAGAGATCCTGGGGCTGCAAAACACATGCCAAGAGGAGAACGGCACTGTAAAAACATTGCACCTTACACCACTTGTTCATGTGGGACACCCAAACTGCTGGGGGCGTACGCAATATTATCCTGTGCCATTCAGGACAGGCTTAGGGTTGAAAGAGCTACAAAGACTACAGGTCCAGAGACACTGGGGCTGCAAAAGGCATACCAAGAGGAGTACAGCACTGCACCAACATAGGTCCTTTAACAACTTTCTCATGAGGAACTCCCATGGTGGTGAAGACATAAGCCTCAGTATTAGGGGTTAGGGGTTAGGGCTTGGCTTAGGCTTCAAAAAGCCACAAAGCCTACAGGTCCAGAGACACTGGGGCTGCAAAAGGCATACCAAGATGAGTACTACAATTCACCAACATTAGTCCTTACAAAACCTTTCATGAGGAACACCCATGGTGGTAGAGACATGAGCCACAGGATTAGACTTTCAAAAAGTTTAGGGTTAGGGTTAGGGTTAGGGTTCAAAGATCCACAAAGCCTACAGGTCCAGAGACATTGCGGCTGCAAAAGGCATACCAGGAGGAGTACGGCACTGCACAAACATTGGTCCTTGCGCACCTTTCTCATGCGGAAAATCCACCAGTACTCTACTCAGGTTTCAAAAACTTTAGGGTTAGTGTTAGGGTTAAGTTCAAAGATGCACAAAGCCTAAAGGTCCAGAGATCCTGGGGCTGCAAAACACATGCCAAGAGCAGTACGGCACTGCAAAAACATTGCACCTTACACCACTTGTTCATGTGGGACACCCAAGCTGCTGGGGGCGTACGCAATATTATCCTGTGCCATTCAGGACAGGCTTAGGGTTGAAAGAGCTACAAAGCCTACAGGTCCAGAGACACTGGGGCTGCAAAAGGCATACCAGGATGCGTACAGCACTGCACCAACATCGGTCCTTTAAGAACTTTCTCATGAGGAACTCCCATGGTGGTGAAGACATAAGCCTCAGTATTAGGGGTTAGGGGTTAGGGCTTGGCTTAGGCTTCAAAAAGCCACAAAGCCTACAGGTCCAGAGACACTGGGGCTGCAAAAGGCATACCAAGATGAGTACTACAATTCACCAACATTAGTCCTTACAAAACCTTTCATGAGGAACACCCATGGTGGTAGAGACATGAGCCACAGGATTAGACTTTCAAAAAGTTTAGGGTTAGGGTTAGGGTTAGGGTTCAAAGATCCACAAAGCCTACAGGTCCAGAGACATTGCGGCTGCAAAAGGCATACCAGGAGGAGTACGGCACTGCACAAACATTGGTCCTTGCGCACCTTTCTCATGCGGAAAATCCGCCAGTACTGTACTCAGGTTTCAAAAACTTTAGGGTTAGAGTTAGGGTTAAGTTCAAAGATGCACAAAGCCTAAAGGTCCAGAGATCCTGGGGCTGCAAAACACATGCCAAGAGGAGAACGGCACTGCAAAAACATTGCACCTTACACCACTTGTTCATGTGGGACACCCAAGCTGCTGGGGGCGTACGCAATATTATCCTGTGCCATTCAGGACAGGCTTAGGGTTGAAAGAGCTACAAAGACTACAGGTCCAGAGACACTGGGGCTGCAAAAGGCATACCAAGATGAGTACAGCACTGCACCAACATAGGTCCTTTAACAACTTTCTCATGAGGAACTCCCATGGTGGTGAAGACATAAGCCTCAGTATTAGGGGTTAGGGGTTTGGGATTGGCTTAGGCTTCAAAAAGCCACAAAGCCTACAGGTCCAGAGACACTGGGGCTGCAAAAGGCATACCAAGATGAGTACTACAATTCACCAACATTAGTCCTTACAAAACCTTTCATGAGGAACACCCATGGTGGTAGAGACATGAGCCACAGGATTAGACTTTCAAAAAGTTTAGGGTTAGGGTTAGGGTTAGGGTTCAAAGATCCACAAAGCCTACAGGTCCAGAGACATTGCGGCTGCAAAAGGCATACCAGGAGGAGTACGGCACTGCACAAACATTGGTCCTTGCGCACCTTTCTCATGCGGAAAATCCGCCAGTACTGTACTCAGGTTTCAAAAACTTTAGGGTTAGAGTTAGGGTTAAGTTCAAAGATGCACAAAGCCTAAAGGTCCAGAGATCCTGGGGCTGCAAAACACATGCCAAGAGGAGAACGGCACTGCAAAAACATTGCACCTTACACCACTTGTTCATGTGGGATACCCAAGCTGCTGGGGGCGTACGCAATATTATCCTGTGCCATTCAGGACAGGCTTAGGGTTGAAAGAGCTACAAAGACTACAGGTCCAGAGACACTGGGGCTGCAAAAGGCATACCAAGATGAGTACAGCACTGCACCAACATAGGTCCTTTAACAACTTTCTCATGAGGAACTCCCATGGTGGTGAAGACATAAGCCTCAGTATTAGGGGTTAGGGGTTTGGGATTGGCTTAGGCTTCAAAAAGCCACAAAGCCTACAGGTCCAGAGACACTGGGGCTGCAAAAGGCATACCAAGATGAGTACTACAATTCACCAGCATTAGTCCTTACAAAACCTTTCATGAGGAACACCCATGGTGGTAGAGACATGAGCCACAGGATTAGACTTCCAAAAAGTTTAGGGTTAGGGTTAGGGTTAGGGTTCAAAGATCCACAAAGCCTACAGGTCCAGAGACATTGCGGCTGCAAAAGGCATACCAGGAGGAGTACGGCACTGCACAAACATTGGTCCTTGCGCACCTTTCTCATGCGGAAAATCCGCCAGTACTCTACTCAGGTTTCAAAAACTTTAGGGTTAGAGTTAGGGTTAAGTTCAAAGATGCACAAAGCCTAAAGGTCCAGAGATCCTGGGGCTGCAAAACACATGCCAAGAGGAGAACGGCACTGCAAAAACATTGCACCTTACACCACTTGTTCATGTGGGACACCCAAGCTGCTGGGGGCGTACGCAATATTATCCTGTGCCATTCAGGACAGGCTTAGCGTTGAAAGAGCTACAAAGCCTACAGGTCCAGAGACACTGGGGCTGCAAAAGGCATACCAGGATGCGTACAGCACTGCACCAACATCGGTCCTTCAACAACTTTCTCATGAGGAACTCCCATGGTGGTGAAGACATAAGCCTCAGTATTAGGGGTTAGGGGTTTGGGCTTGGCTTAGGCTTCAAAAAGCCACAAAGCCTACAGGTCCAGAGACACTGGGGCTGCAAAAGGCATACCAAGATGAGTACTACAATTCACCAACATTAGTCCTTACAAAACCTTTCATGAGGAACACCCATGGTGGTAGAGACATGAGCCACAGGATTAGACTTTCAAAAAGTTTAGGGTTAGGGTTAGGGTTAGGGTTCAAAGATCCACAAAGCCTACAGGTCCAGAGACATTGCGGCTGCAAAAGGCATACCAGGAGGAGTACGGCACTACACAAACATTGGTCCTTGCGCACCTTTCTCATGCGGAAAATCCGCCAGTACTGTACTCAGGTTTCAAAAACTTTAGGGTTAGTGTTAGGGTTAAGTTCAAAGATGCACAAAGCCTAAAGGTCCAGAGATCCTGGGGCTGCAAAACACATGCCAAGAGGAGAACGGCACTGCAAAAACATTGCACCTTACACCACTTGTTCATGTGGGACACCCAAGCTGCTGGGGGCGTACGCAATATTATCCTGTGCCATTCAGGACAGGCTTAGGGTTGAAAGAGCTACAAAGCCTACAGGTCCAGAGACACTGGGGCTGCAAAAGGCATACCAAGATGAGTACAGCACTGCACCAACATCGGTCCTTTAACAACTTTCTCATGAGGAACTCCCATGGTGGTGAAGACATAAGCCTCAGTATTAGGGGTTAGGGGTTTGGGATTGGCTTAGGCTTCAAAAAGCCACAAAGCCTACAGGTCCAGAGACACTGGGGCTGCAAAAGGCATACCAAGATGAGTACTACAATTCACCAACATTAGTCCTTACAAAACCTTTCATGAGGAACACCCATGGTGGTAGAGACATGAGCCACAGGATTAGACTTTCAAAAAGTTTAGGGTTAGGGTTAGGGTTAGGGTTCAAAGATCCACAAAGCCTACAGGTCCAGAGACATTGCGGCTGCAAAAGGCATACCAGGAGGAGTACGGCACTGCACAAACATTGGTCCTTGCGCACCTTTCTCATGCGGAAAATCCACCAGTACTCTACTCAGGTTTCAAAAACTTTAGGGTTAGTGTTAGGGTTAAGTTCAAAGATGCACAAAGCCTAAAGGTCCAGAGATCCTGGGGCTGCAAAACACATGCCAAGAGCAGTACGGCACTGCAAAAACATTGCACCTTACACCACTTGTTCATGTGGGACACCCAAGCTGCTGGGGGCGTACGCAATATTATCCTGTGCCATTCAGGACAGGCTTAGCGTTGAAAGAGCTACAAAGCCTACAGGTCCAGAGACACTGGGGCTGCAAAAGGCATACCAAGATGAGTACAGCACTGCACCAACATCGGTCCTTTAACAACTTTCTCATGAGGAACTCCCATGGTGGTGAAGACATAAGCCTCAGTATTAGGGGTTAGGGGTTAGGGCTTGGCTTAGGCTTCAAAAAGCCACAAAGCCTACAGGTCCAGAGACACTGGGGCTGCAAAAGGCATACCAAGATGAGTACTACAATTCAACAACATTAGTCCTTACAAAACCTTTCATGAGGAACACCCATGGTGGTAGAGACATGAGCCACAGGATTAGACTTTCAAAAAGTTTAGGGTTAGGGTTAGGGTTAGGGTTCAAAGATCCACAAAGCCTACAGGTCCAGAGACATTGCGGCTGCAAAAGGCATACCAGGAGGAGTACGGCACTGCACAAACATTGGTCCTTGCGCACCTTTCTCATGCGGAAAATCCGCCAGTACTGTACTCAGGTTTCAAAAACTTTAGGGTTAGAGTTAGGGTTAAGTTCAAAGATGCACAAAGCCTAAAGGTCCAGAGATCCTGGGGCTGCAAAACACATGCCAAGAGCAGTACGGCACTGCAAAAACATTGCACCTTACACCACTTGTTCATGTGGGACACCCAAGCTGCTGGGGGCGTACGCAATATTATCCTGTGCCATTCAGGACAGGCTTAGGGTTGAAAGAGCTACAAAGCCTACAGGTCCAGAGACACTGGGGCTGCAAAAGGCATACCAAGATGAGTACAGCACTGCACCAACATAGGTCCTTTAACAACTTTCTCATGAGGAACTCCCATGGTGTTGAAGACGTAAGCCTCAGTATTAGGGGTTAGGGGTTAGGGCTTGGCTTAGGCTTCAAAAAGCCACAAAGCCTACAGGTCCAGAGACACTGGGGCTGCAAAAGGCATACCAAGATGAGTACTACAATTCACCAACATTAGTCCTTACAAAACCTTTCATGAGGAACACCCATGGTGGTAGAGACATGAGCCACAGGATTAGACTTGCAAAAAGTTTAGGGTTAGGGTTAGGGTTCAAAGATCCAGAAAGCCTACAGGTCCAGAGACATTGTGGCTGCAAAAGGCATACCAGGAGGAGTACAGCACTGCACAAACATTGGTCCTTGCGCACCTTTCTCATGCAGAAAATCCGCCAGTACTCTACTCAGGTTTCAAAAACTTTAGGGTTAGTGTTAGGGTTAAGTTCAAAGATGCACAAAGCCTAAAGGTCCAGAGATCCTGGGGCTGCAAAACACATGCCAAGAGGAGTACGGCACTGCAAAAACATTGCACCTTACACCACTTGTTCATGTGGGACACCCAAACTGCTGGGGGCGTACGCAATATTATCCTGTGCCATTCAGGACAGGCTTAGGGTTGAAAGAGCTACAAAGACTACAGGTCCAGAGACACTGGGGCTGCAAAAGGCATACCAAGAGGAGTACAGCACTGCACCAACATAGGTCCTTTAACAACTTTCTCATGAGGAACTCCCATGGTGGTGAAGACATAAGCCTCAGTATTAGGGGTTAGGGGTTTGGGATTGGCTTAGGCTTCAAAAAGCCACAAAGCCTACAGGTCCAGAGACACTGGGGCTGCAAAAGGCATACCAAGATGAGTACTACAATTCACCAACATTAGTCCTTACAAAACCTTTCATGAGGAACACCCATGGTGGTAGAGACATGAGCCACAGGATTAGACTTTCAAAAAGTTTAGGGTTAGGGTTAGGGTTAGGGTTCAAAGATCCACAAAGCCTACAGGTCCAGAGACATTGCGGCTGCAAAAGGCATACCAGGAGGAGTACGGCACTGCACAAACATTGGTCCTTGCGCACCTTTCTCATGCGGAAAATCCACCAGTACTCTACTCAGGTTTCAAAAACTTTAGGGTTAGTGTTAGGGTTAAGTTCAAAGATGCACAAAGCCTAAAGGTCCAGAGATCCTGGGGCTGCAAAACACATGCCAAGAGCAGTACGGCACTGCAAAAACATTGCACCTTACACCACTTTTTCATGTGGGACACCCAAGCTGCTGGGGGCGTACGCAATATTATCCTGTGCCATTCAGGACAGGCTTAGCGTTGAAAGAGCTACAAAGCCTACAGGTCCAGAGACACTGGGGCTGCAAAAGGCATACCAAGATGCGTACAGCACTGCACCAACATCGGTCCTTCAACAACTTTCTCATGAGAAACTCCCATGATGGTGAAGACATAAGCCTCAGTATTAGGGGTTAGGGGTTAGGGCTTGGCTTAGGCTTCAAAAAGCCACAAAGCCTACAGGTCCAGAGACACTGGGGCTGCAAAAGGCATACCAAGATGAGTACTACAATTCACCAACATTAGTCCTTACAAAACCTTTCATGAGGAACACCCATGGTGGTAGAGACATGAGCCACAGGATTAGACTTTCAAAAAGTTTAGGGTTAGGGTTAGGGTTAGGGTTCAAAGATCCACAAAGCCTACAGGTCCAGAGACATTGCGGCTGCAAAAGGCATACCAGGAGGAGTACGGCACTGTACAAACATTGGTCCTTGCGCACCTTTCTCATGCGGAAAATCCGCCAGTACTGTACTCAGGTTTCAAAAACTTTAGGGTTAGTGTTAGGGTTAAGTTCAAAGATGCACAAAGCCTAAAGGTCCAGAGATCCTGGGGCTGTAAAACACATGCCAAGAGGAGTACGGCACTGCAAAAACATTGCACCTTACACCACTTGTTCATGTGGGACACCCAAGCTGCTGGGGGCGTACGCAATATTATCCTGTGCCATTCAGGACAGGCTTAGCGTTGAAAGAGCTACAAAGCCTACAGGTCCAGAGACACTGGGGCTGCAAAAGGCATACCAAGATAAGTACAGCACTGCACCAACATAGGTCCTTTAACAACTTTCTCATGAGGAACTCCCATGGTGGTGAAGACATAAGCCTCAGTATTAGGGGTTAGGGGTTAGGGCTTGGCTTAGGCTTCAAAAAGCCACAAAGCCTACAGGTCCAGAGACACTGGGGCTGCAAAAGGCATACCAAGATGAGTACTACAATTCACCAACATTAGTCCTTACAAAACCTTTCATGAGGAACACCCATGGTGGTAGAGACATGAGCCACAGGATTAGACTTTCAAAAAGTTTAGGGTTAGGGTTAGTGGTTAGGGTTCAAAGATCCACAAAGCCTACAGGTCCAGAGACATTGCGGCTGCAAAAGGCATACCAGGAGGAGTACGGCACTGCACAAACATTGGTCCTTGCGCACCTTTCTCATGCGGAAAATCCGCCAGTACTGTACTCAGGTTTCAAACACTTTAGGGTTAGTGTTAGGGTTAAGTTCAAAGATGCACAAAGCCTAAAGGTCCAGAGATCCTGGGGCTGCAAAACACATGCCAAGAGCAGTACGGCAATGCAAAAACATTGCACCTTACACCACTTGTTCATATGGGACACCCAAGCTGATGGGGGCGTACGCAATATTATCCTGTGCCATTCAGGACAGGCTTAGCGTTGAAAGAGCTACAAAGCCTACAGGTCCAGAGACACTGGGGCTGCAAAAGGCATACCAAGATGAGTACAGCACTGCACCAACATCGGTCCTTCAACAACTTTCTCATGAGAAACTCCCATGATGGTGAAGACATAAGCCTCATTATTAGGGGTTAGGGGTTAGGGCTTGGCTTAGGCTTCAAAAAGCCACAAAGCCTACAGGTCCAGAGACACTGGGGCTGCAAAAGGCATACCAAGATGAGTACTACAATTCACCAACATTAGTCCTTACAAAACCTTTCATGAGGAACACCCATGGTGGTAGAGACATGAGCCACAGGATTAGACTTTCAAAAAGTTTAGGGTTAGGGTTAGGGTTAGGGTTCAAAGATCCACAAAGCCTACAGGTCCAGAGACATTGCGGCTGCAAAAGGCATACCAGGAGGAGTACGGCACTGCACAAACATTGGTCCTTGCGCACCTTTCTCATGCGGAAAATCCGCCAGTACTCTACTCAGGTTTCAAAAACTTTAGGGTTAGAGTTAGGGTTAAGTTCAAAGATGCACAAAGCCTAAAGGTCCAGAGATCCTGGGGCTGCAAAACACATGCCAAGAGCAGTACGGCACTGCAAAAACATTGCACCTTACACCACTTGTTCATGTGGGACACCCAAGCTGCTGGGGGCGTACGCAATATTATCCTGTGCCATTCAGGACAGGCTTAGCGTTGAAAGAGCTACAAAGCCTACAGGTCCAGAGACACTGGGGCTGCAAAAGGCATACCAAGATGAGTACAGCACTGCACCAACATCGGTCCTTTAACAACTTTCTCATGAGGAACTCCCATGGTGGTGAAGACATAAGCCTCAGTATTAGGGGTTAGGGGTTAGGGCTTGGCTTAGGCTTCAAAAAGCCACAAAGCCTACAGGTCCAGAGACACTGGGGCTGCAAAAGGCATACCAAGATGAGTACTACAATTCACCAACATTAGTCCTTACAAAACCTTTCATGAGGAACACCCATGGTGGTAGAGACACAAGCCACAGGATTAGACTTTCAAAAAGTTTAGGGTTAGGGTTAGGGTTAGGGTTCAAAGATCCACAAAGCCTACAGGTCCAGAGACATTGCGGCTGCAAAAGGCATACCAGGAGGAGTACGGCACTGCACAAACATTGGTTCTTGCGCACCTTTCTCATGCGGAAAATCCGCCAGTACTCTACTCAGGTTTCAAAAACTTTAGGGTTAGAGTTAGGGTTAAGTTCAAAGATGCACAAAGCCTAAAGGTCCAGAGATCCTGGGGCTGCAAAACACATGCCAAGAGGAGTACGGCACTGCAAAAACATTGCACCTTACACCACTTGTTCATGTGGGACACCCAAGCTGCTGGGGGCGTTCGCAATAATATACTGTGCCATTCAGGACAGGCTTAGCGTTGAAAGAGCTACAAAGCCTACAGGTCCAGAGACACTGGGGCTGCAAAAGGCATACCAAGATGAGTACAGCACTGCACCAACATAGGTCCTTTAACAACTTTCTCATGAGAAACTCCCATGGTGGTGAAGATATAAGCCTCAGTATAAGGGGTTAGGCGTTAGGGCTTGGCTTAGGCTTCAAAAAGCCACAAAGCCTACAGGTCCAGAGACACTGGGGCTGCAAAAGGCATACCAAGATGAGTACTACAATTCACCAACATTAGTCCTTACAAAACCTTTCATGAGGAATACCCATGGTGGTAGAGACATGAGCCACAGGATTAGACTTTCAAAAAGTTTAGGGTTAGGGTTAGGGTTAGGGTTCAAAGATCCACAAAGCCTACAGGTCCAGAGACATTGCGGCTGCAAAAGGCATACCAGGAGGAGTACGGCACTGCACAAACATTGGTCCTTGCGCACCTTTCTCATGCGGAAAATCCGCCAGTACTGTACTCAGGTTTCAAAAACTTTAGGGTTAGTGTTAGGGTTAAGTTCAAAGATGCACAAAGCCTAAAGGTCCAGAGATCCTGGGGCTGTAAAACACATGCCAAGAGGAGTACGGCACTGCAAAAACATTGCACCTTACACCACTTGTTCATGTGGGACACCCAAGCTGCTGGGGGCGTACGCAATATTATTCTGTGCCATTCAGGACAGGCTTAGGGTTGAAAGAGCTACAAAGCCTACAGGTCCAGAGACACTGGGGCTGCAAAAGGCATACCAAGATGAGTACAGCACTGCACCAACATCGGTCCTTCAACAACTTTCTCATGAGGAACTCCCATGGTGGTGAAGACATAAGCCTCAGTATTAGGGGTTAGGGGTTAGGGCTTGGCTTAGGCTTCAAAAAGCCACAAAGCCTACAGGTCCAGAGACACTGGGGCTGCAAAAGGCATACCAAGATGAGTACTACAATTCACCAACATTAGTCCTTACAAAACCTTTCATGAGGAACACCCATGGTGGTAGAGACATGAGCCACAGGATTATATTTTCAAAAAGTTTAGGGTTAGGGTTAGGGTTAGGGTTCAAAGATCCACAAAGCCTACAGGTCCAGAGACATTGCGGCTGCAAAAGGCATACCAGGAGGAGTACGGCACTGCACAAACATTGGTCCTTGCGCACCATTCCCATGCGGAAAATCCGCCAGTACTCTACTCAGGTTTCAAAAACTTTAGGGTTAGTGTTAGGGTTAAGTTCAAAGATGCACAAAGCCTAAAGGTCCAGAGATCCTGGGGCTGCAAAACACATGCCAAGAGGAGTACGGCACTGCAAAAACATTGCACCTTACACCACTTGTTCATGTGGGACACCCAAGCTGCTGGGGGCGTACGCAATATTATCCTGTGCCATTCAGGACAGGCTTAGGGTTGAAAGAGCTACAAAGCCTACAGGTCCAGAGACACTGGGGCTGCAAAAGGCATACCAAGATGAGTACAGCACTGCACCAACATAGGTCCTTTAACAACTTTCTCATGAGAAACTCCCATGGTGGTGAAGACATAAGCCTCAGTATAAGGGGTTAGGCGTTAGGGCTTGGCTTAGGCTTCAAAAAGCCACAAAGCCTACAGGTCCAGAGACACTGGGGCTGCAAAAGGCATACCAAGATGAGTACTACAATTCACCAACATTAGTCCTTACAAAACCTTTCATGAGGAACACCCATGGTGGTAGAGACATGAGCCACAGGATTAGACTTTCAAAAAGTTTAGGGTTAGGGTTAGGGTTAGGGTTCAAAGATCCACAAAGCCTACAGGTCCAGAGACATTGCGGCTGCAAAAGGCATACCAGGAGGAGTACGGCACTGTACAAACATTGGTCCTTGCGCACCTTTCTCATGCGGAAAATCCGCCAGTACTCTACTCAGGTTTCAAAAACTTTAGGGTTAGTGTTAGGGTTAAGTTCAAAGATGCACAAAGCCTAAAGGTCCAGAGATCCTGGGGCTGTAAAACACATGCCAAGAGGAGTACGGCACTGCAAAAACATTGCACCTTACACCACTTGTTCATGTGGGACACCCAAGCTGCTGGGGGCGTACGCAATATTATCCTGTGCCATTCAGGACAGGCTTAGCGTTGAAAGAGCTACAAAGCCTACAGGTCCAGAGACACTGGGGCTGCAAAAGGCATACCAAGAGGAGTACAGCACTGCACCAACATCGGTCCTTCAACAACTTTCTCATGAGGAACTCCCATGGTGGTGAAGACATAAGCCTCAGTATTAGGGGTTAGGGGTTAGGGCTTGGCTTAGGCTTCAAAAAGCCACAAAGCCAACAGGTCCAGAGACACTGGGGCTGCCAAAGGCATACCAAGATGAGTACTACAATTCACCAACATTAGTCCTTACAAAACCTTTCATGAGGAATACCCATGGTGGTAGAGACATGAGCCACAGGATTAGACTTTCAAAAAGTTTAGGGTTAGGGTTAGGGTTAGGGTTCAAAGATCCAGAAAGACTACAGGTCCAGAGACATTGCGGCTGCAAAAGGCATACCAGGAGGAGTACGGCACTGCACAAACATTGGTCCTTGCGCACCTTTCTCATGCGGAAAATCCGCCAGTACTGTACTCAGGTTTCAAAAACTTTAGGGTTAGTGTTAGGGTTAAGTTCAAAGATGCACAAAGCCTAAAGGTCCAGAGATCCTGGGGCTGTAAAACACATGCCAAGAGGAGTACGGCACTGCAAAAACAGTGCACCTTACACCACTTGTTCATGTGGGACACCCAAGCTGATGGGGGCGTACGCAATATTATCCTGTGCCATTCAGGACAGGCTTAGGGTTGAAAGAGCTACAAAGCCTACAGGTCCAGAGACACTGGGGCTGCAAAAGGCATACCAAGATGAGTACAGCACTGCACCAACATCGGTCCTTTAACAACTTTCTCATGAGGAACTCCCATGGTGGTGAAGACATAAGCCTCAGTATTAGGGGTTAGGGGTTAGGGCTTGGCTTAGGATTCAAAAAGCCACAAAGCCTACAGGTCCAGAGACACTGGGGCTGCAAAAGGCATACCAAGATGAGTACTACAATTCACCAACATTAGTCCTTACAAAACCTTTCATGAGGAACACCCATGGTGGTAGAGACATGAGCCACAGGATTAGACTTGCAAAAAGTTTAGGGTTAGGGTTAGGGTTAGGGTTCAAAGATCCACAAAGCCTACAGGTCCAGAGACATTGCGGCTGCAAAAGGCATACCAAGACAAGTATGGCACTGCACAAACATTGGTCCTTGCGCACCTTTCTCATGCGGAAAATCCGCCAGTACTGTACTCAGGTTTCAAAAACTTTAGGGTTAGTGTTAGGGTTAAGTTCAAAGATGCACAAAGCCTAAAGGTCCAGAGATCCTGGGGCTGCAAAACACATGCCAAGAGCAGTACGGCACTGCAAAAACATTGCACCTTACACCACTTGTTCATGTGGGACACCCAAGCTGCTGGGGGCGTACGCAATATTATCCTGTGCCATTCAGGTCAGGGTTAGCGTTGAAAGAGCTACAAAGCCTACAGGTCCAGAGACACTGGGGCTGCAAAAGGCATACCAAGAGGAGTACAGCACTGCACCAACATAGGTCCTTTAACAACTTTCTCATGAGGAACTCCCATGGTGGTGAAGACAGAAGCCTCAGTATTAGGGGTTAGGGGTTAGGGCTTGGCTTAGGCTTCAAAAAGCCACAAAGCCTGCAGGTCCAGAGACACTGGGGCTGCCAAAGGCATACCAAGATGAGTACTACAATTCACCAACATTAGTCCTTACAAAACCTTTCATGAGGAACACCCATGGTGGTAGAGACATGAGCCACAGGATTAGACTTTCAAAAAGTTTAGGGTTAGGGTTAGGGTTAGCGTTCAAAGATCCACAAAGCCTACAGGTCCAGAGACATTGCGGCTGCAAAAGGCATACCAGGAGGAGTACGGCACTGCACAAACATTGGTTCTTGCGCACCTTTCTCATGCGGAAAATCCGCCAGTACTGTACTCAGGTTTCAAACACTTTAGGGTTAGTGTTAGGGTTAAGTTCAAAGATGCAGAAAGCCTAAAGGTCCAGAGATCCTGGGGCTGCAAAACACATGCCAAGAGCAGTACGGCACTGCAAAAACATTGCACCTTACACCACTTGTTCATGTGGGACACCCAAGCTGCTGGGGGCGTACGCAATGTTATCCTGTGCCATTCAGGACAGGCTTAGGGTTGAAAGAGCTACAAAGCCTACAGGTCCAGAGACACTGGGGCTGCAAAAGGCATACCAAGATGAGTACAGCACTGCACCAACATCGGTCCTTTAACAACTTTCTCATGAGGAACTCCCATGGTGGTGAAGACATAAGCCTCAGTATTAGGGGTTAGGGGTTAGGGCTTGGCTTAGGCTTCAAAAAGCCACAAAGCCTACAGGTCCAGAGACACTGGGGCTGCAAAAGGCATACCAAGATGAGTACTACAATTCACCAACATTAGTCCTTACAAAACCTTTCATGAGGAATACCCATGGTGGTAGAGACATGAGCCACAGGATTAGACTTTCAAAAAGTTTAGGGTTAGGGTTAGGGTTAGGGTTCAAAGATCCAGAAAGACTACAGGTCCAGAGACATTGCGGCTGCAAAAGGCATACCAGGAGGAGTACGGCACTGCACAAACATTGGTCCTTGCGCACCTTTCTCATGCGGAAAATCCGCCAGTACTGTACTCAGGTTTCAAAAACTTTAGGGTTAGTGTTAGGGTTAAGTTCAAAGATGCACAAAGCCTAAAGGTCCAGAGATCCTGGGGCTGTAAAACACATGCCAAGAGGAGTACGGCACTGCAAAAACAGTGCACCTTACACCACTTGTTCATGTGGGACACCCAAGCTGCAGGGGGCGTACGCAATATTATCCTGTGCCATTCAGGACAGGCTTAGGGTTGAAAGAGCTACAAAGCCTACAGGTCCAGAGACACTGGGGCTGCAAAAGGCATACCAAGATGAGTACAGCACTGCACCAACATCGGTCCTTTAACAACTTTCTCATGAGGAACTCCCATGGTGGTGAAGACATAAGCCTCAGTATTAGGGGTTAGGGGTTAGGGCTTGGCTTAGGCTTCAAAAAGCCACAAAGCCTACAGGTCCAGAGACACTGGGGCTGCAAAAGGCATACCAAGATGAGTACTACAATTCACCAACATTAGTCCTTACAAAACCTTTCATGAGGAACACCCATGGTGGTAGAGACATGAGCCACAGGATTAGACTTGCAAAAAGTTTAGGGTTAGGGTTAGGGTTAGGGTTCAAAGATCCACAAAGCCTACAGGTCCAGAGACATTGCGGCTGCAAAAGGCATACCAAGACAAGTATGGCACTGCACAAACATTGGTCCTTGCGCACCTTTCTCATGCGGAAAATCCGCCAGTACTGTACTCAGGTTTCAAAAACTTTAGGGTTAGTGTTAGGGTTAAGTTCAAAGATGCACAAAGCCTAAAGGTCCAGAGATCCTGGGGCTGCAAAACACATGCCAAGAGCAGTACGGCACTGCAAAAACATTGCACCTTACACCACTTGTTCATGTGGGACACCCAAGCTGCTGGGGGCGTACGCAATATTATCCTGTGCCATTCAGGTCAGGGTTAGCGTTGAAAGAGCTACAAAGCCTACAGGTCCAGAGACACTGGGGCTGCAAAAGGCATACCAAGAGGAGTACAGCACTGCACCAACATAGGTCCTTTAACAACTTTCTCATGAGGAACTCCCATGGTGGTGAAGACAGAAGCCTCAGTATTAGGAGTTAGGGGTTAGGGCTTGGCTTAGGCTTCAAAAAGCCACAAAGCCTGCAGGTCCAGAGACACTGGGGCTGCAAAAGGCATACCAAGATGAGTACTACAATTCACCAACATTAGTCCTTACAAAACCTTTCATGAGGAACACCCATGGTGGTAGAGACATGAGCCACAGGATTAGACTTTCAAAAAGTTTAGGGTTAGGGTTAGGGTTAGCGTTCAAAGATCCACAAAGCCTACAGGTCCAGAGACATTGCGGCTGCAAAAGGCATACCAGGAGGAGTACGGCACTGCACAAACAATGGTTCTTGCGCACCTTTCTCATGCGGAAAATCCGCCAGTACTGTACTCAGGTTTCCAAAACTTTAGGGTTAGTGTTAGGGTTAAGTTCAAAGATGCAGAAAGCCTAAAGGTCCAGAGATCCTGGGGCTGCAAAACACATGCCAAGAGCAGTACGGCACTGCAAAAACATTGCACCTTACACCACTTGTTCATGTGGGACACCCAAGCTGCTGGGGGCGTACGCAATGTTATCCTGTGCCATTCAGGACAGGCTTAGGGTTGAAAGAGCTACAAAGCCTACAGGTCCAGAGACACTGGGGCTGCAAAAGGCATACCAAGATGAGTACAGCACTGCACCAACATCGGTCCTTTAACAACTTTCTCATGAGGAACTCCCATGGTGGTGAAGACATAAGCCTCAGTATTAGGGGTTAGGGGTTAGGGCTTGGCTTAGGCTTCAAAAAGCCACAAAGCCTACAGGTCCAGAGACACTGGGGCTGCAAAAGGCATACCAAGATGAGTACTACAATTCACCAACATTAGTCCTTACAAAACCTTTCATGAGGAACACCCATGGTGGTAGAGACATGAGCCACAGGATTAGACTTGCAAAAAGTTTAGGGTTAGGGTTAGGGTTCAAAGATCCACAAAGCCTACAGGTCCAGAGACATTGCGGCTGCAAAAGGCATACCAGGAGGAGTACGGCACTGCACAAACATTGGTCCTTGCGCACCTTTCTCATGCGGAAAATCCGCCAGTACTCTACTCAGGTTTCAAAAACTTTAGGGTTAGTGTTAGGGTTAAGTTCAAAGATGCACAAAGCCTAAAGGTCCAGAGATCCTGGGGCTGCAAAACACATGCCAAGAGGAGTACGGCACTGCAAAAACATTGCACCTAACACCACTTGTTCATGTGGGACACCCAAGCTGCTGGGGGTGTACGCAATATTATCCTGTGCCATTCAGGTCAGGGTTAGCGTTGAAAGAGCTACAAAGCCTACAGGTCCAGAGACACTGGGGCTGCAAAAGGCATACCAAGATGAGTACAGCACTGCACCAACATAGGTCCTTTAACAACTTTCTCATGAGGAACTCCCATGGTGGTGAAGACATAAGCCTCAGTATTAGGGGTTAGGGGTTAGGGCTTGGCTTAGGCTTCAAAAAGCCACAAAGCCTACAGGTCCAGAGACACTGGGGCTGCAAAAGGCATACCAAGATGAGTACCACAATTCACCAACATTAGTCCTTACAAAACCTTTCATGAGGAACACCCATGGTGGTAGAGACATGAGCCACAGGATTAGACTTTCAAAAAGTTTAGGGTTAGGGTTAGGGTTAGGGTTCAAAGATCCACAAAGCCTACAGGTCCAGAGACATTGCGGCTGCAAAAGGCATACCAGGAGGAGTACGGCACTGCACAAACATTGGTCCTTGCGCACCTTTCTCATGCGGAAAATCCGCCAGTACTGTACTCAGGTTTCAAAAACTTTAGGGTTAGTGTTAGGGTTAAGTTCAAAGATGCAGAAAGCCTAAAGGTCCAGAGATCCTGGGGCTGCAAAACACATGCCAAGAGCATTACGGCACTGCAAAACCTTTGCACCTTACACCACTTGTTCATGTGGGACACCCAAGCTGCTGGTTGCGTACGCAATATTATCCTGTGCCATTCAGGACAGGCTTAGGGTTGAAAGAGCTACAAAGCCTACAGGTCCAGAGACACTGGGGCTGCAAAAGGCATACCAAGATGAGTACAGCACTGCACCAACATCGGTCCTTTAACAACTTTCTCATGAGGAACTCCCATGGTGGTGAAGACATAAGCCTCAGTATTAGGGGTTAGGGGTTAGGGCTTGGCTTAGGCTTCAAAAAGCCACAAAGCCTACAGGTCCAGAGACACTGGGGCTGCAAAAGGCATACCAAGATGAGTACTACAATTCACCAACATTAGTCCTTACAAAACCTTTCATGAGGAACACCCATGGTGGTAGAGAAATGAGCCACAGGATTAGACTTCCAAAAAGTTTAGGGTTAGGGTTAGGGTTAGGGTTCAAAGATCCAGAAAGCCTACAGGTCCAGAGACATTGCGGCTGCAAAAGGCATACCAGGAGGAGTACGGCACTACACAAACATTGGTCCTTGCGCACCTTTCTCATGCGGAAAATCCGCCAGTACTCTACTCAGGTTTCAAAAACTTTAGGGTTAGTGTTAGGGTTAAGTTCAAAGATGCAGAAAGCCTAAAGGTCCAGAGATCCTGGGGCTGCAAAACACATGCCAAGAGGAGTACGGCACTGCAAAAACATTGCACCTTACACCACTTGTTCATGTGGGACACCCAAGCTGCTGGTTGCGTACGCAATATTATCCTGTGCCATTCAGGACAGGGTAAGGGTTGAAAGAGCTACAAAGCCTACAGGTCCAGAGACACTGGGGCTGCAAAAGGCATACCAAGATGAGTACAGCACTGCACCAACATCGGTCCTTTAACAACTTTCTCATGAGGAACTGCCATGGTGGTGAAGACATAAGCCTCAGTATTAGGGGTTAGGGGTTAGGGCTTGGCTTAGGCTTCAAAAAGCCACAAAGCCTACAGGTCCAGAGACACTGGGGCTGCCAAAGGCATACCAAGATGAGTACTACAATTCACCAACATTAGTCCTTACAAAACCTTTCATGAGGAACACCCATGGTGGTAGAGACATGAGCCACAGGATTAGACTTGCAAAAAGTTTAGGGTTAGGGTTAGGGTTAGGGTTCAAAGATCCACAAAGCCTACAGGTCCAGAGACATTGCGGCTGCAAAAGGCATACCAGGAGGAGTACGGCACTGCACAAACATTGGTCCTTGCGCACCTTTCTCATGCGAAAAATCCGCCAGTACTGTACTCAGGTTTCAAAAACTTTAGGGTTAGTGTTAGGGTTAAGTTCAAGGATGCAGAAAGCCTAAAGGTCCAGAGATCCTGGGGCTGCAAAACACATGCCAAGAGCAGTACGGCACTGCAAAAACATTGCACCTTACACCACTTGTTCATGTGGGACACCCAAGCTGCTGGTTGCGTACGCAATATTATCCTGTGCCATTCAGGACAGGCTTAGCGTTGAAAGAGCTACAAAGCCTACAGGTCCAGAGACACTGGGGCTGCAAAAGGCATACCAAGATGAGTACAGCACTGCACCAACATAGGTCCTTTAAGAACTTTCTCATGAGGAACTCCCATGGTGGTGAAGACATAAGCCTCAGTATTAGGGGTTAGGGGTTAGGGCTTGGCTTAGACTTCAAAAAGCCACAAAGCCTACAGGTCCAGAGACACTGGGGCTGCAAAAGGCATACCAAGATGAGTACTACAATTCACCAACATTAGTCCTTACAAAACCTTTCATGAGGAACACCCATGGTGGTAGAGACATGAGCCACAGGATTAGACTTGCAAAAAGTTTAGGGTTAGGGTTAGGGTTCAAAGATCCACAAAGCCTACAGGTCCAGAGACATTGCGGCTGCAAAAGGCATACCAGGAGGAGTACGGCACTGCACAAACATTGGTCCTTGCGCACCTTTCTCATGCGGAAAATCCGCCAGTACTCTACTCAGGTTTCAAAAACTTTAGGGTTAGTGTTAGGGTTAAGTTCAAAGATGCACAAAGCCTAAAGGTCCAGAGATCCTGGGGCTGCAAAACACATGCCAAGAGGAGTACGGCACTGCAAAAACATTGCACCTTACACCACTTGTTCATGTGGGACACCCAAGCTGCTGGGGGCGTACGCAATATTATCCTGTGCCATTCAGGACAGGCTTAGCGTTGAAAGAGCTACAAAGCCTACAGGTCCAGAGACACTGGGGCTGCAAAAGGCATACCAAGATGAGTACAGCACTGCACCAACATCGGTCCTTTAACAACTTTCTCATGAGGAACTGCCATGGTGGTGAAGACATAAGCCTCAGTATTAGGGGTTAGGGGTTAGGGCTTGGCTTAGGCTTCAAAAAGCCACAAAGCCTACAGGTCCAGAGACACTGGGGCTGCAAAAGGCATACCAAGATGTGTACTACAATTCACCAACATTAGTCCTTACAAAACCTTTCATGAGGAACACCCATGGTGGTAGAGACATGAGCCACAGGATTAGACTTGCAAAAAGTTTAGGGTTAGGGTTAGGGTTAGGGTTCAAAGATCCACAAAGCCTACAGGTCCAGAGACATTGCGGCTGCAAAAGGCATACCAGGAGGAGTACGGCACTGCACAAACATTGGTCCTTGCGCACCTTTCTCATGCGGAAAATCCGCCAGTACTCTACTCAGGTTTCAAAAACTTTAGGGTTAGTGTTAGGGTTAAGTTCAAAGATGCAGAAAGCCTAAAGGTCCAGAGATCCTGGGGCTGCAAAACACATGCCAAGAGGAGTACGGCACTGCAAAAACATTGCACCTTACACCACTTGTTCATGTGGGACACCCAAGCTGCTGGGGGCGTACGCAATATTATCCTGTGCCATTCAGGACAGGGTTAGCGTTGAAAGAGCTACAAAGCCTACAGGTCCAGAGACACTGGGGCTGCAAAAGGCATACCAAGATGAGTACTACAATTCACCAACATTAGTCCTTACAAAACCTTTCAGGAGGAACACCCATGGTGGTAGAGACATGAGCCACAGGATTAGACTTTCAAAAAGTTTAGGGTTAGGGTTAGGGTTAGGGTTCAAAGATCCACAAAGCCTACAGGTCCAGAGACATTGCGGCTGCAAAAGGCATACCAGGAGGAGTACGGCACTGCACAAACATTGGTCCTTGCGCACCTTTCTCATGCGGAAAATCCGCCAGTACTCTACTCAGGTTTCAAAAACTTTAGGGTTAGTGTTAGGGTTAAGTTCAAAGATGCAGAAAGCCTAAAGGTCCAGAGATCCTGGGGCTGCAAAACACATGCCAAGAGGAGTACGGCACTGCAAAAACATTGCACCTTACACCACTTGTTCATGTGGGACACCCAAGCTGCTGGGGGCGTACGCAATATTATCCTGTGCCATTCAGGACAGGCTTAGCGTTGAAAGAGCTACAAAGCCTACAGGTCCAGAGACACTGGGGCTGCAAAAGGCATACCAAGATGAGTACAGCACTGCACCAACATCGGTCCTTTAACAACTTTCTCATGAGGAACTCCCATGGTGGTGAAGACATAAGCCTCAGTATTAGGGGTTAGGGGTTAGGGCTTGGCTTAGGCTTCAAAAAGCCACAAAGCCTACAGGTCCAGAGACACTGGGGCTGCAAAAGGCATACCAAGATGAGTACTACAATTCACCAACATTAGTCCTTACAAAACCTTTCATGAGGAACACCCATGGTGGTAGAGACATGAGCCACAGGATTAGACTTCCAAAAAGTTTAGGGTTAGGGTTAGGGTTCAAAGATCCACAAAGCCTACAGGTCCAGAGACATTGCGGCTGCAAAAGGCATACCAGGAGGAGTACGGCACTGCACAAACATTGGTCCTTGCGCACCTTTCTCATGCGGAAAATCCGCCAGTACTGTACTCAGGTTTCAAACACTTTAGGGTTAGTGTTAGGGTTAAGTTCAAAGATGCAGAAAGCCTAAAGGTCCAGAGATCCTGGGGCTGCAAAACACATGCCAAGAGGAGTACGGCACTGCAAAAACATTGCACCTTACACCACTTGTTCATGTGGGACACCCAAGCTGCTGGGGGCGTACGCAATATTATCCTGTGCCATTCAGGACAGGCTTAGCGTTGAAAGAGCTACAAAGCCTACAGGTCCAGAGACACTGGGGCTGCAAAAGGCATACCAAGATGAGTACAGCACTGCACCAACATCGGTCCTTTAACAACTTTCTCATGAGGAACTGCCATGGTGGTGAAGACATAAGCCTCAGTATTAGGGGTTAGGGGTTAGGGCTTGGCTTAGGCTTCAAAAAGCCACAAAGCCTACAGGTCCAGAGACACTGGGGCTGCAAAAGGCATACCAAGATGTGTACTACAATTCACCAACATTAGTCCTTACAAAACCTTTCATGAGGAACACCCATGGTGGTAGAGACATGAGCCACAGGATTAGACTTGCAAAAAGTTTAGGGTTAGGGTTAGGGTTAGGGTTCAAAGATCCACAAAGCCTACAGGTCCAGAGACATTGCGGCTGCAAAAGGCATACCAGGAGGAGTACGGCACTGCACAAACATTGGTCCTTGCGCACCTTTCTCATGCGGAAAATCCGCCAGTACTCTACTCAGGTTTCAAAAACTTTAGGGTTAGTGTTAGGGTTAAGTTCAAAGATGCAGAAAGCCTAAAGGTCCAGAGATCCTGGGGCTGCAAAACACATGCCAAGAGGAGTACGGCACTGCAAAAACATTGCACCTTACACCACTTGTTCATGTGGGACACCCAAGCTGCTGGGGGCGTACGCAATATTATCCTGTGCCATTCAGGACAGGGTTAGCGTTGAAAGAGCTACAAAGCCTACAGGTCCAGAGACACTGGGGCTGCAAAAGGCATACCAAGATGAGTACTACAATTCACCAACATTAGTCCTTACAAAACCTTTCAGGAGGAACACCCATGGTGGTAGAGACATGAGCCACAGGATTAGACTTTCAAAAAGTTTAGGGTTAGGGTTAGGGTTAGGGTTCAAAGATCCACAAAGCCTACAGGTCCAGAGACATTGCGGCTGCAAAAGGCATACCAGGAGGAGTACGGCACTGCACAAACATTGGTCCTTGCGCACCTTTCTCATGCGGAAAATCCGCCAGTACTCTACTCAGGTTTCAAAAACTTTAGGGTTAGTGTTAGGGTTAAGTTCAAAGATGCAGAAAGCCTAAAGGTCCAGAGATCCTGGGGCTGCAAAACACATGCCAAGAGGAGTACGGCACTGCAAAAACATTGCACCTTACACCACTTGTTCATGTGGGACACCCAAGCTGCTGGGGGCGTACGCAATATTATCCTGTGCCATTCAGGACAGGCTTAGCGTTGAAAGAGCTACAAAGCCTACAGGTCCAGAGACACTGGGGCTGCAAAAGGCATACCAAGATGAGTACAGCACTGCACCAACATCGGTCCTTTAACAACTTTCTCATGAGGAACTCCCATGGTGGTGAAGACATAAGCCTCAGTATTAGGGGTTAGGGGTTAGGGCTTGGCTTAGGCTTCAAAAAGCCACAAAGCCTACAGGTCCAGAGACACTGGGGCTGCAAAAGGCATACCAAGATGAGTACTACAATTCACCAACATTAGTCCTTACAAAACCTTTCATGAGGAACACCCATGGTGGTAGAGACATGAGCCACAGGATTAGACTTCCAAAAAGTTTAGGGTTAGGGTTAGGGTTCAAAGATCCACAAAGCCTACAGGTCCAGAGACATTGCGGCTGCAAAAGGCATACCAGGAGGAGTACGGCACTGCACAAACATTGGTCCTTGCGCACCTTTCTCATGCGGAAAATCCGCCAGTACTGTACTCAGGTTTCAAACACTTTAGGGTTAGTGTTAGGGTTAAGTTCAAAGATGCAGAAAGCCTAAAGGTCCAGAGATCCTGGGGCTGCAAAACACATGCCAAGAGGAGTACGGCACTGCAAAAACATTGCACCTTACACCACTTGTTCATGTGGGACACCCAAGCTGCTGGGGGCGTACGCAATATTATCCTGTGCCATTCAGGACAGGCTTAGCGTTGAAAGAGCTACAAAGCCTACAGGTCCAGAGACACTGGGGCTGCAAAAGGCATACCAAGATGAGTACAGCACTGCACCAACATAGGTCCTTTAACAACTTTCTCATGAGGAACTGCCATGGTGGTGAAGACAGAAGCCTCAGTATTAGGGGTTAGGGGTTAGGGCTTGGCTTAGGCTTCAAAAAGCCACAAAGCCTACAGGTCCAGAGACACTGGGGCTGCAAAAGGCATACCAAGATGAGTACTACAATTCACCAACATTAGTCCTTACAAAACCTTTCATGAGGAACACCCATGGTGGTAGAGACATGAGCCACAGGATTAGACTTTCAAAAAGTTTAGGGTTAGGGTTAGGGTTCAAAGATCCACAAAGCCTACAGGTCCAGAGACATTGCGGCTGCAAAAGGCATACCAGGAGGAGTACGGCACTGCACAAACATTGGTCCTTGCGCACCTTTCTCATGCGGAAAATCCGCCAGTACTCTACTCAGGTTTCAAAAACTTTAGGGTTAGTGTTAGGGTTAAGTTCAAAGATGCAGAAAACCTAAAGGTCCAGAGATCCTGGGGCTGCAAAACACATGCCAAGAGGAGTACGGCACTGCAAAAACATTGCACCTTACACCACTTGTTCATGTGGGACACCCAGGCTGCTGGGGGCGTACGCAATATTATCCTGTGCCATTCAGGACAGGCTTAGCGTTGAAAGAGCTACAAAGCCTACAGGTCCAGAGACACTGGGGCTGCAAAAGGCATACCAAGATGAGTACAGCACTGCACCAACATAGGTCCTTTAACAACTTTCTCATGAGGAACTGCCATGGTGGTGAAGACATAAGCCTCAGTATTAGGGGTTAGGGGTTAGGGCTTGGCTTAGGCTTCAAAAAGCCACAAAGCCTACAGGTCCAGAGACACTGGGGCTGCCAAAGGCATACCAAGATGAGTACTACAATTCACCAACATTAGTCCTTACAAAACCTTTCATGAGGAACACCCATGGTGGTAGAGACATGAGCCACAGGATTAGACTTTCAAAAAGTTTAGGGTTAGGGTTAGGGTTAGGGTTCAAAGATCCACAAAGCCTACAGGTCCAGAGACATTGCGGCTGCAAAAGGCATACCAGGAGGAGTACGGCACTGCACAAACATTGGTCCTTGCGCACCTTTCTCATGCGGAAAATCCGCCAGTACTCTACTCAGGTTTCAAAAACTTTAGGGTTAGTGTTAGGGTTAAGTTCAAAGATGCAGAAAGCCTAAAGGTCCAGAGATCCTGGGGCTGCAAAACACATGCCAAGAGCAGTACGGCACTGCAAAAACATTGCACCTTACACCACTTGTTCATGTGGGACACCCAAGCTGCTGGGGGCGTACGCAATATTATCCTGTGCCATTCAGGACAGGCTTAGCGTTGAAAGAGCTACAAAGCCTACAGGTCCAGAGACACTGGGGCTGCAAAAGGCATACCAAGATGAGTACAGCACTGCACCAACATAGGTCCTTTAACAACTTTCTCATGAGGAACTGCCATGGTGGTGAAGACATAAGCCTCAGTATTAGGGGTTAGGGGTTAGGGCTTGGCTTAGGCTTCAAAAAGCCACAAAGCCTACAGGTCCAGAGACACTGGGGCTGCAAAAGGCATACCAAGATGAGTACTACAATTCAACAACATTAGTCCTTACAAAACCTTTCATGAGGAACACCCATGGTGGTAGAGACATGAGCCACAGGATTAGACTTCCAAAAAGTTTAGGGTTAGGGTTAGGGTTCAAAGATCCACAAAGCCTACAGGTCCAGAGACATTGCGGCTGCAAAAGGCATACCAGGAGGAGTACGGCACTGCACAAACATTGGTCCTTGCGCACCTTTCTCATGCGGAAAATCCGCCAGTACTGTACTCAGGTTTCAAACACTTTAGGGTTAGTGTTAGGGTTAAGTTCAAAGATGCAGAAAGCCTAAAGGTCCAGAGATCCTGGGGCTGCAAAACACATGCCAAGAGCAGTACGGCACTGCAAAAACATTGCACCTTACACCACTTGTTCATGTGGGACACCCAAGCTGCTGGGGGCGTACGCAATATTATCCTGTGCCATTCAGGACAGGCTTAGCGTTGAAAGAGCTACAAAGCCTACAGGTCCAGAGACACTGGGGCTGCAAAAGGCATACCAAGATGAGTACAGCACTGCACCAACATAGGTCCTTTAACAACTTTCTCATGAGGAACTGCCATGGTGGTGAAGACATAAGCCTCAGTATTAGGGGTTAGGGGTTAGGGCTTGGCTTAGGCTTCAAAAAGCCACAAAGCCTACAGGTCCAGAGACACTGGGGCTGCCAAAGGCATACCAAGATGAGTACTACAATTCACCAACATTAGTCCTTACAAAACCTTTCATGAGGAACACCCATGGTGGTAGAGACATGAGCCACAGGATTAGACTTTCAAAAAGTTTAGGGTTAGGGTTAGGGTTAGGGTTCAAAGATCCACAAAGCCTACAGGTCCAGAGACATTGCGGCTGCAAAAGGCATACCAGGAGGAGTACGGCACTGCACAAACATTGGTCCTTGCGCACCTTTCTCATGCGGAAAATCCGCCAGTACTGTACTCAGGTTTCAAAAACTTTAGGGTTAGTGTTAGGGTTAAGTTCAAAGATGCACAAAGGCTAAAGGTCCAGAGATCCTGGGGCTGCAAAACACATGCCAAGAGGAGTACGGCACTGCAAAAACATTGCACCTTACACCACTTGTTCATGTGGGACACCCAAGCTGCTGGGGGCGTACGCAATATTATCCTGTGCCATTCAGGACAGGCTTAGCGTTGAAAGAGCTACAAAGCCTACAGGTCCAGAGACACTGGGGCTGCAAAAGGCATACCAAGATGAGTACAGCACTGCACCAACATAGGTCCTTTAACAACTTTCTCATGAGGAACTCCCATGGTGGTGAAGACATAAGCCTCAGTATTAGGGGTTAGGGGTTAGGGCTTGGCTTAGGCTTCAAAAAGCCACAAAGCCTACAGGTCCAGAGACACTGGGGCTGCAAAAGGCATACCAAGATGAGTACTACAATTCACCAACATTAGTCCTTACAAAACCTTTCATGAGGAACACCCATGGTGGTAGAGACATGAGCCACAGGATTAGACTTTCAAAAAGTTTAGGGTTAGGGTTAGGGTTCAAAGATCCACAAAGCCTACAGGTCCAGAGACATTGCGGCTGCAAAAGGCATACCAGGAGGAGTACGGCACTGCACAAACATTGGTCCTTGCGCACCTTTCTCATGCGGAAAATCCGCCAGTACTCTACTCAGGTTTCAAAAACTTTAGGGTTAGTGTTAGGGTTAAGTTCAAAGATGCAGAAAGCCTAAAGGTCCAGAGATCCTGGGGCTGCAAAACACATGCCAAGAGCAGTACGGCACTGCAAAAACATTGCACCTTACACCACTTGTTCATGTGGGACACCCAGGCTGCTGGGGGCGTACGCAATATTATCGTGTGCCATTCAGGACAGGCTTAGCGTTGAAAGAGCTACAAAGCCTACAGGTCCAGAGACACTGGGGCTGCAAAAGGCATACCAAGATGAGTACAGCACTGCACCAACATAGGTCCTTTAAGAACTTTCTCATGAGGAACTGCCATGGTGGTGAAGACATAAGCCTCAGTATTAGGGGTTAGGGGTTAGGGCTTGGCTTAGGCTTCAAAAAGCCACAAAGCCTACAGGTCCAGAGACACTGGGGCTGCAAAAGGCATACCAAGATGAGTACTACAATTCACCAACATTAGTCCTTACAAAACCTTTCATGAGGAACACCCATGGTGGTAGAGACATGAGCCACAGGATTAGACTTTCAAAAAGTTTAGGGTTAGGGTTAGGGTTAGGGTTCAAAGATCCAGAAAGCCTAGAGGTCCAGAGACATTGCGGCTGCAAAAGGCATACCAGGAGGAGTACGGCACTGCACAAACATTGGTCCTTGCGCACCTTTCTCATGCGGAAAATCCGCCAGTACTGTACTCAGGTTTCAAAAACTTTAGGGTTAGTGTTAGGGTTAAGTTCAAAGATGCAGAAAGCCTACAGGTCCAGAGATCCTGGGGCTGCAAAACACATGCCAAGAGCAGTACGGCACTGCAAAAACATTGCACCTTACACCACTTGTTCATGTGGGACACCCAGGCTGCTGGGGGCGTACGCAATATTATCCTGTGCCATTCAGGACAGGCTTAGCGTTGAAAGAGCTACAAAGCCTACAGGTCCAGAGACACTGGGGCTGCAAAAGGCATACCAAGATGAGTACAGCACTGCACCAACATCGGTCCTTTAACAACTTTCTCATGAGGAACTGCCATGGTGGTGAAGACATAAGCCTCAGTATTAGGGGTTAGGGGTTAGGGCTTGGCTTAGGCTTCAAAAAGCCACAAAGCCTACAGGTCCAGAGACACTGGGGCTGCCAAAGGCATACCAAGATGTGTACTACAATTCACCAACATTAGTCCTTACAAAACCTTTCAGGAGGAACACCCATGGTGGTAGAGACATGAGCCACAGGATTAGACTTCCAAAAAGTTTAGGGTTAGGGTTAGGGTTAGGGTTCAAAGATCCACAAAGCCTACAGGTCCAGAGACATTGCGGCTGCAAAAGGCATACCAGGAGGAGTACGGCACTGCACAAACATTGGTCCTTGCGCACCTTTCTCATGCGGAAAATCCGCCAGTACTCTACTCAGGTTTCAAAAACTTTAGGGTTAGTGTTAGGGTTAAATTCAAAGATGCAGAAAGCCTAAAGGTCCAGAGATCCTGGGGCTGCAAAACACATGCCAAGAGCAGTACGGCACTGCAAAAACATTGCACCTTACACCACTTGTTCATGTGGGACACCCAGGCTGCTGGGGGCGTACGCAATATTATCCTGTGCCATTCAGGACAGGCTTAGCGTTGAAAGAGCTACAAAGCCTACAGGTCCAGAGACACTGGGGCTGCAAAAGGCATACCAAGATGAGTACAGCACTGCACCAACATAGGTCCTTTAAGAACTTTCTCATGAGGAACTGCCATGGTGGTGAAGACATAAGCCTCAGTATTAGGGGTTAGGGGTTAGGGCTTGGCTTAGGCTTCAAAAAGCCACAAAGCCTACAGGTCCAGAGACACTGGGGCTGCAAAAGGCATACCAAGATGAGTACTACAATTCACCAACATTAGTCCTTACAAAACCTTTCAGGAGGAACACCCATGGTGGTAGAGACATGAGCCACAGGATTAGACTTCCAAAAAGTTTAGGGTTAGGGTTAGGGTTCAAAGATCCACAAAGCCTACAGGTCCAGAGACATTGCGGCTGCAAAAGGCATACCAGGAGGAGTACGGCACTGCACAAACATTGGTCCTTGCGCACCTTTCTCATGCGGAAAATCCGCCAGTACTGTACTCAGGTTTCAAAAACTTTAGGGTTAGTGTTAGGGTTAAGTTCAAAGATGCAGAAAGCCTAAAGGTCCAGAGATCCTGGGGCTGCAAAACACATGCCAAGAGCAGTACGGCACTGCAAAAACATTGCACCTTACACCACTTGTTCATGTGGGACACCCAAGCTGCTGGGGGCGTACGCAATATTATCCTGTGCCATTCAGGACAGGCTTAGGGTTGAAAGAGCTACAAAGCCTACAGGTCCAGAGACACTGGGGCTGCAAAAGGCATACCAAGATGAGTACAGCACTGCACCAACATTGGTCCTTTAACAACTTTCTCATGAGGAACTCCCATGGTGGTGAAGACATAAGCCTCAGTATTAGGGGTTAGGGGTTAGGGCTTGGCTTAGGCTTCAAAAAGCCACAAAGCCTACAGGTCCAGAGACACTGGGGCTGCCAAAGGCATACCAAGATGAGTACTACAATTCACCAACATTAGTCCTTACAAAACCTTTCATGAGGAACACCCATGGTGGTAGAGACATGAGCCACAGGATTAGACTTTCAAAAAGTTTAGGGTTAGGGTTAGGGTTAGGGTTCAAAGATCCGCAAAGCCTACAGGTCCAGAGACATTGCGGCTGCAAAAGGCATACCAGGAGGAGTACGGCACTGCACAAACATTGGTCCTTGCGCACCTTTCTCATGGGAAAATCCACCAGTACTGTACTCATGTTTCAAAAACTTTAGGGTTAGTGTTAGGGTTAAGTTCAAAGATGCACAAAGGCTAAAGGTCCAGAGATCCTGGGGCTGCAAAACACATGCCAAGAGGAGTACGGCACTGCAAAAACATTGCACCTTACACCACTTGTTCATGTGGGACACCCAAGCTGCTGGGGGTGTACGCAATATTATCCTGTGCCATTCAGGACAGGCTTAGCGTTGAAAGAGCTACAAAGCCTACAGGTCCAGAGACACTGGGGCTGCAAAAGGCATACCAAGATGAGTACAGCACTGCACCAACATCGGTCCTTTAAGAACTTTCTCATGAGGAACTCCCATGGTGGTGAAGACATAAGCCTCAGTATTAGGGGTTAGGGGTTAGGGCTTGGCTTAGGCTTCAAAAAGCCACAAAGCCTACAGGTCCAGAGACACTGGGGCTGCAAAAGGCATACCAAGATGAGTACTACAATTCACCAACATTAGTCCTTACAAAACCTTTCATGAGGAACACCCATGGTGGTAGAGACATGAGCCACAGGATTAGACTTTCAAAAAGTTTAGGGTTAGGGTTAGGGTTAGGGTTCAAAGATCCACAAAGCCTACAGGTCCAGAGACATTGCGGCTGCAAAAGGCATACCAGGAGGAGTACGGCACTGCACAAACATTGGTCCTTGCGCACCTTTCTCATGCGGAAAATCCGCCAGTACTGTACTCAGGTTTCAAAAACTTTAGGGTTAGTGTTAGGGTTAAGTTCAAAGATGCAGAAAGCCTAAAGGTCCAGAGATCCTGGGGCTGCAAAACACATGCCAAGAGCAGTACGGCACTGCAAAAACATTGCACCTTACACCACTTGTTCATGTGGGACACCCAAGCTGCTGGGGGTGTACGCAATATTATCCTGTGCCATTCAGGACAGGCTTAGGGTTGAAAGAGCTACAAAGCCTACAGGTCCAGAGACACTGGGGCTGCAAAAGGCATACCAAGATGAGTACAGCACTGCACCAACATCGGTCCTTTAACAACTTTCTCATGAGGAACTCCCATGGTGGTGAAGACATAAGCCTCAGTATTAGGGGTTAGGGGTTAGGGCTTGGCTTAGGCTTCAAAAAGCCACAAAGCCTACAGGTCCAGAGACACTGGGGCTGCAAAAGGCATACCAAGATGAGTACTACAATTCACCAACATTAGTCCTTACAAAACCTTTCATGAGGAACACCCATGGTGGTAGAGACATGAGCCACAGGATTAGACTTTCAAAAAGTTTAGGGTTAGGGTTAGGGTTAGGGTTCAAAGATCCACAAAGCCTACAGGTCCAGAGACACTGGGGCTGCAAAAGGCATACCAAGATGAGTACTACAATTCACCAACATTAGTCCTTACAAAACCTTTCATGAGGAACACCCATGGTGGTAGAGACATGAGCCACAGGATTAGACTTTCAAAAAGTTTAGGGTTAGGGTTAGGGTTAGGGTTCAAAGATCCACAAAGCCTACAGGTCCAGAGACATTGCGGCTGCAAAAGGCATACCAGGAGGAGTACGGCACTGCACAAACATTGGTCCTTGCGCACCTTTCTCATGCGGAAAATCCGCCAGTACTCTACTCAGGTTTCAAAAACTTTAGGGTTAGAGTTAGGGTTAAGTTCAAAGATGCACAAAGCCTAAAGGTCCAGAGATCCTGGGGCTGCAAAACACATGCCAAGAGCAGTACGGCACTGCAAAAACATTGCACCTTACACCACTTGTTCATGTGGGACACCCAAGCTGCTGGGGGCGTACGTAATATTATCCTGTGCCATTCAGGACAGGCTTAGCGTTGAAAGAGCTACAAAGCCTACAGGTCCAGAGACACTGGGGCTGCAAAAGGCATACCAAGATGAGTACAGCACTGCACCAACATAGGTCCTTTAAGAACTTTCTCATGAGGAACTGCCATGGTGGTGAAGACATAAGCCTCAGTATTAGGGGTTAGGGGTTAGGGCTTGGCTTAGGCTTCAAAAAGCCACAAAGCCTACAGGTCCAGAGACACTGGGGCTGCAAAAGGCATACCAAGATGAGTACTACAATTCACCAACATTAGTCCTTACAAAACCTTTCAGGAGGAACACCCATGGTGGTAGAGACATGAGCCACAGGATTAGACTTCCAAAAAGTTTAGGGTTAGGGTTAGGGTTCAAAGATCCACAAAGCCTACAGGTCCAGAGACATTGCGGCTGCAAAAGGCATACCAGGAGGAGTACGGCACTGCACAAACATTGGTCCTTGCGCACCTTTCTCATGCGGAAAATCCGCCAGTACTGTACTCAGGTTTCAAAAACTTTAGGGTTAGTGTTAGGGTTAAGTTCAAAGATGCAGAAAGCCTAAAGGTCCAGAGATCCTGGGGCTGCAAAACACATGCCAAGAGCAGTACGGCACTGCAAAAACATTGCACCTTACACCACTTGTTCATGTGGGACACCCAAGCTGCTGGGGGCGTACGCAATATTATCCTGTGCCATTCAGGACAGGCTTAGGGTTGAAAGAGCTACAAAGCCTACAGGTCCAGAGACACTGGGGCTGCAAAAGGCATACCAAGATGAGTACAGCACTGCACCAACATTGGTCCTTTAACAACTTTCTCATGAGGAACTCCCATGGTGGTGAAGACATAAGCCTCAGTATTAGGGGTTAGGGGTTAGGGCTTGGCTTAGGCTTCAAAAAGCCACAAAGCCTACAGGTCCAGAGACACTGGGGCTGCCAAAGGCATACCAAGATGAGTACTACAATTCACCAACATTAGTCCTTACAAAACCTTTCATGAGGAACACCCATGGTGGTAGAGACATGAGCCACAGGATTAGACTTTCAAAAAGTTTAGGGTTAGGGTTAGGGTTAGGGTTCAAAGATCCGCAAAGCCTACAGGTCCAGAGACATTGCGGCTGCAAAAGGCATACCAGGAGGAGTACGGCACTGCACAAACATTGGTCCTTGCGCACCTTTCTCATGGGAAAATCCACCAGTACTGTACTCAGGTTTCAAAAACTTTAGGGTTAGTGTTAGGGTTAAGTTCAAAGATGCACAAAGGCTAAAGGTCCAGAGATCCTGGGGCTGCAAAACACATGCCAAGAGGAGTACGGCACTGCAAAAACATTGCACCTTACACCACTTGTTCATGTGGGACACCCAAGCTGCTGGGGGTGTACGCAATATTATCCTGTGCCATTCAGGACAGGCTTAGCGTTGAAAGAGCTACAAAGCCTACAGGTCCAGAGACACTGGGGCTGCAAAAGGCATACCAAGATGAGTACAGCACTGCACCAACATCGGTCCTTTAAGAACTTTCTCATGAGGAACTCCCATGGTGGTGAAGACATAAGCCTCAGTATTAGGGGTTAGGGGTTAGGGCTTGGCTTAGGCTTCAAAAAGCCACAAAGCCTACAGGTCCAGAGACACTGGGGCTGCAAAAGGCATACCAAGATGAGTACTACAATTCACCAACATTAGTCCTTACAAAACCTTTCATGAGGAACACCCATGGTGGTAGAGACATGAGCCACAGGATTAGACTTTCAAAAAGTTTAGGGTTAGGGTTAGGGTTAGGGTTCAAAGATCCACAAAGCCTACAGGTCCAGAGACATTGCGGCTGCAAAAGGCATACCAGGAGGAGTACGGCACTGCACAAACATTGGTCCTTGCGCACCTTTCTCATGCGGAAAATCCGCCAGTACTGTACTCAGGTTTCAAAAACTTTAGGGTTAGTGTTAGGGTTAAGTTCAAAGATGCAGAAAGCCTAAAGGTCCAGAGATCCTGGGGCTGCAAAACACATGCCAAGAGCAGTACGGCACTGCAAAAACATTGCACCTTACACCACTTGTTCATGTGGGACACCCAAGCTGCTGGGGGTGTACGCAATATTATCCTGTGCCATTCAGGACAGGCTTAGGGTTGAAAGAGCTACAAAGCCTACAGGTCCAGAGACACTGGGGCTGCAAAAGGCATACCAAGATGAGTACAGCACTGCACCAACATCGGTCCTTTAACAACTTTCTCATGAGGAACTCCCATGGTGGTGAAGACATAAGCCTCAGTATTAGGGGTTAGGGGTTAGGGCTTGGCTTAGGCTTCAAAAAGCCACAAAGCCTACAGGTCCAGAGACACTGGGGCTGCAAAAGGCATACCAAGATGAGTACTACAATTCACCAACATTAGTCCTTACAAAACCTTTCATGAGGAACACCCATGGTGGTAGAGACATGAGCCACAGGATTAGACTTTCAAAAAGTTTAGGGTTAGGGTTAGGGTTAGGGTTCAAAGATCCACAAAGCCTACAGGTCCAGAGACACTGGGGCTGCAAAAGGCATACCAAGATGAGTACTACAATTCACCAACATTAGTCCTTACAAAACCTTTCATGAGGAACACCCATGGTGGTAGAGACATGAGCCACAGGATTAGACTTTCAAAAAGTTTAGGGTTAGGGTTAGGGTTAGGGTTCAAAGATCCACAAAGCCTACAGGTCCAGAGACATTGCGGCTGCAAAAGGCATACCAGGAGGAGTACGGCACTGCACAAACATTGGTCCTTGCGCACCTTTCTCATGCGGAAAATCCGCCAGTACTCTACTCAGGTTTCAAAAACTTTAGGGTTAGAGTTAGGGTTAAGTTCAAAGATGCACAAAGCCTAAAGGTCCAGAGATCCTGGGGCTGCAAAACACATGCCAAGAGCAGTACGGCACTGCAAAAACATTGCACCTTACACCACTTGTTCATGTGGGACACCCAAGCTGCTGGGGGCGTACGTAATATTATCCTGTGCCATTCAGGACAGGCTTAGCGTTGAAAGAGCTACAAAGCCTACAGGTCCAGAGACACTGGGGCTGCAAAAGGCATACCAAGATGAGTACAGCACTGCACCAACATAGGTCCTTTAACAACTTTCTCATGAGGAACTGCCATGGTGGTGAAGACATAAGCCTCAGTATTAGGGGTTAGGGGTTAGGGCTTGGCTTAGGCTTCAAAAAGCCACAAAGCCTACAGGTCCAGAGACACTGGGGCTGCAAAAGGCATACCAAGATGAGTACTACAATTCACCAACATTAGTCCTTACAAAACCTTTCATGAGGAACACCCATGGTGGTAGAGACATGAGCCACAGGATTAGACTTTCAAAAAGTTTAGGGTTAGGGTTAGGGTTAGGGTTCAAAGATCCACAAAGCCTAAAGGTCCAGAGACATTGCGGCTGCAAAAGGCATACCAGGAGGAGTACGGCACTGCACAAACATTGGTCCTTGCGCACCTTTCTCATGCGGAAAATCCGCCAGTACTGTACTCAGGTTTCAAAAACTTTAGGGTTAGTGTTAGGGTTAAGTTCAAAGATGCAGAAAGCCTAAAGGTCCAGAGATCCTGGGGCTGCAAAACACATGCCAAGAGCATTACGGCACTGCAAAACCATTGCACCTTACACCACTTGTTCATGTGGGACACCCAAGCTGCTGGGGGCGTACGCAATATTATCCTGTGCCATTCAGGACAGGCTTAGCGTTGAAAGAGCTACAAAGCCTACAGGTCCAGAGACACTGGGGCTGCAAAAGGCATACCAAGATGAGTACAGCACTGCACCAACATAGGTCCTTTAACAACTTTCTCATGAGGAACTCCCATGGTGGTGAAGACGTAAGCCTCAGTATTAGGGGTTAGGGGTTAGGGCTTGGCTTAGGCTTCAAAAAGCCACAAAGCCTACAGGTCCAGAGACACTGGGGCTGCAAAAGGCATACCAAGATGAGTACTACAATTCACCAACATTAGTCCTTACAAAACCTTTCATGAGGAACACCCATGGTGGTAGAGACATGAGCCACAGGATTAGACTTCCAAAAAGTTTAGGGTTAGGGTTAGGGTTAGGGTTCAAAGATCCACAAAGCCTACAGGTCCAGAGACATTGCGGCTGCAAAAGGCATACCAGGAGGAGTACGGCACTGCACAAACATTGGTCCTTGCGCACCTTTCTCATGCGGAAAATCCGCCAGTACTGTACTCAGGTTTCAAACACTTTAGGGTTAGTGTTAGGGTTAAGTTCAAAGATGCAGAAAGCCTAAAGGTCCAGAGATCCTGGGGCTGCAAAACACATGCCAAGAGCATTACGGCACTGCAAAACCATTGCACCTTACACCACTTGTTCATGTGGGACACCCAAGCTGCAGGGGGCGTACGCAATATTATCCTGTGCCATTCAGGACAGGCTTAGCGTTGAAAGAGCTACAAAGCCTACAGGTCCAGAGACACTGGGGCTGCAAAAGGCATACCAAGATGAGTACAGCACTGCACCAACATAGGTCCTTTAACAACTTTCTCATGAGGAACTCCCATGGTGGTGAAGACGTAAGCCTCAGTATTAGGGGTTAGGGGTTAGGGCTTGGCTTAGGCTTCAAAAAGCCACAAAGCCTACAGGTCCAGAGACACTGGGGCTGCAAAAGGCATACCAAGATGAGTACTACAATTCACCAACATTAGTCCTTACAAAACCTTTCATGAGGAACACCCATGGTGGTAGAGACATGAGCCACAGGATTAGACTTCCAAAAAGTTTAGGGTTAGGGTTAGGGTTAGGGTTCAAAGATCCACAAAGCCTACAGGTCCAGAGACATTGCGGCTGCAAAAGGCATACCAGGAGGAGTACGGCACTGCACAAACATTGGTCCTTGCGCACCTTTCTCATGCGGAAAATCCGCCAGTACTCTACTCAGGTTTCAAAAACTTTAGGGTTAGAGTTAGGGTTAAGTTCAAAGATGCAGAAAGCCTAAAGGTCCAGAGATCCTGGGGCTGCAAAACACATGCCAAGAGCAGTACGGCACTGCAAAAACATTGCACCTTACACCACTTGTTCATGTGGGACACCCAAGCTGCTGGTTGCGTACGCAATATTATCCTGTGCCATTCAGGACAGGCTTAGCGTTGAAAGAGCTACAAAGTCTACAGGTCCAGAGACACTGGGGCTGCAAAAGGCATACCAAGATGAGTACTACAATTCACCAACATCGGTCCTTTAACAACTTTCTCATGAGGAACTGCCATGGTGGTGAAGACATAAGCCTCAGTATTAGGGGTTAGGGGTTAGGGCTTGGCTTAGGCTTCAAAAAGCCACAAAGCCTACAGGTCCAGAGACACTGGGGCTGCAAAAGGCATACCAAGATGAGTACTACAATTCACCAACATTAGTCCTTACAAAACCTTTCATGAGGAACACCCATGGTGGTAGAGACATGAGCCACAGGATTAGACTTTCAAAAAGTTTAGGGTTAGGGTTAGGGTTAGGGTTCAAAGATCCACAAAGCCTAGAGGTCCAGAGACATTGCGGCTGCAAAAGGCATACCAGGAGGAGTACGGCACTGCACAAACATTGGTCCTTGCGCACCTTTCTCATGCGGAAAATCCGCCAGTACTGTACTCAGGTTTCAAAAACTTTAGGGTTAGTGTTAGGGTTAAGTTCAAGGATGCAGAAAGCCTAAAGGTCCAGAGATCCTGGGGCTGCAAAACACATGCCAAGAGCAGTACGGCACTGCAAAAACATTGCACCTTACACCACTTGTTCATGTGGGACACCCAAGCTGCTGGGGGCGTACGCAATATTATCCTGTGCCATTCAGGACAGGCTTAGGGTTGAAAGAGCTACAAAGCCTACAGGTCCAGAGACACTGGGGCTGCAAAAGGCATACCAAGATGAGTACAGCACTGCACCAACATAGGTCCTTTAACAACTTTCTCATGAGGAACTCCCATGGTGGTGAAGACATAAGCCTCAGTATTAGGGGTTAGGGGTTAGGGCTTGGCTTAGGCTTCAAAAAGCCACAAAGCCTACAGGTCCAGAGACACTGGGGCTGCAAAAGGCATACCAAGATGAGTACTACAATTCACCAACATTAGTCCTTACAAAACCTTTCATGAGGAACACCCATGGTGGTAGAGACATGAGCCACAGGATTAGACTTGCAAAAAGTTTAGGGTTAGGGTTAGGGTTAGGGTTCAAAGATCCACAAAGCCTACAGGTCCAGAGACATTGCGGCTGCAAAAGGCATACCAGGAGGAGTACGGCACTGCACAAACATTGGTCCTTGCGTACCTTTCTCATGCGGAAAATCCGCCAGTACTCTACTCAGGTTTCAAAAACTTTAGGGTTAGTGTTAGGGTTAAGTTCAAAGATGCACAAAGCCTAAAGGTCCAGAGATCCTGGGGCTGCAAAACACATGCCAAGAGCAGTACGGCACTGCAAAAACATTGCACCTTACACCACTTGTTCATGTGGGACACCCAAGCTGCTGGGGGCGTACATAATATTATCCTGTGCCATTCAGGACAGGCTTAGCGTTGAAAGAGCTACAAAGCCTACAGGTCCAGAGACACTGGGGCTGCAAAAGGCATACCAAGATGAGTACAGCACTGCACCAACATAGGTCCTTTAACAACTTTCTCATGAGGAACTCCCATGGTGGTGAAGACGTAAGCCTCAGTATTAGGGGTTAGGGGTTAGGGCTTGGCTTAGGCTTCAAAAAGCCACAAAGCCTACAGGTCCAGAGACACTGGGGCTGCAAAAGGCATACCAAGATGAGTACTACAATTCACCAACATTAGTCCTTACAAAACCTTTCATGAGGAACACCCATGGTGGTAGAGACATGAGCCACAGGATTAGACTTCCAAAAAGTTTAGGGTTAGGGTTAGGGTTAGGGTTCAAAGATCCACAAAGCCTACAGGTCCAGAGACATTGCGGCTGCAAAAGGCATACCAGGAGGAGTACGGCACTGCACAAACATTGGTCCTTGCGCACCTTTCTCATGCGGAAAATCCGCCAGTACTGTACTCAGGTTTCAAAAACTTTAGGGTTAGTGTTAGGGTTAAGTTCAAAGATGCAGAAAGCCTAAAGGTCCAGAGATCCTGGGGCTGCAAAACACATGCCAAGAGCAGTACGGCACTGCAAAAACATTGCACCTTACACCACTTGTTCATGTGGGACACCCAAGCTGCTGGGGGCGTACGCAATATTATCCTGTGCCATTCAGGACAGGCTTAGCGTTGAAAGAGCTACAAAGCCTACAGGTCCAGAGACACTGGGGCTGCAAAAGGCATACCAAGATGAGTACTACAATTTACCAACATCGGTCCTTTAACAACTTTCTCATGAGGAACTCCTATGGTGGTGAAGACATAAGCCTCAGTATTAGGGGTTAGGGGTTTGGGATTGGCTTAGGCTTCAAAAAGCCACAAAGCCTACAGGTCTGGAGACACTGGGGCTGCAAAAGGCATACCAAGATGAGTACTACAATTCACCAACATTAGTCCTTACAAAACCTTTCAGGAGGAACACCCATGGTGGTAGAGACATGAGCCACAGAATTAGACTTGCAAAAAATTTAGGGTTAGGGTTAAGGATAGGGTTCAAAGATCCACAAAGCCTAGAGGTCCAGAGACATTGCGGCTGCAAAAGGCATACCAGGAGGAGTACGGCACTGCACAAACATTGGTCCTTGCGCACCTTTCTCATGCGGAAAATCCGCCAGTACTGTACTCAGGTTTCAAAAACTTTAGGGTTAGTGTTAGGGTTAAGTTCAAGGATGCAGAAAGCCTAAAGGTCCAGAGATCCTGGGGCTGCAAAACACATGCCAAGAGCAGTACGGCACTGCAAAAACATTGCACCTTACACCACTTGTTCATGTGGGACACCCAAGCTGCTGGGGGCGTACGCAATATTATCCTGTGCCATTCAGGACAGGCTTAGCGTTGAAAGAGCTACAAAGCCTACAGGTCCAGAGACACTGGGGCTGCAAAAGGCATACCAAGATGAGTACAGCACTGCACCAACATAGGTCCTTTAACAACTTTCTCATGAGGAACTCCCATGGTGGTGAAGACATAAGCCTCAGTATTAGGGGTTAGGGGTTAGGGCTTGGCTTAGGCTTCAAAAAGCCACAAAGCCTACAGGTCCAGAGACACTGGGGCTGCAAAAGGCATACCAAGATGAGTACTACAATTCACCAACATTAGTCCTTACAAAACCTTTCATGAGGAACACCCATGGTGGTAGAGACATGAGCCACAGGATTAGACTTCCAAAAAGTTTAGGGTTAGGGTTAGGGTTAGGGTTCAAAGATCCACAAAGCCTACAGGTCCAGAGACATTGCGGCTGCAAAAGGCATACCAGGAGGAGTACGGCACTGCACAAACATTGGTCCTTGCGCACCTTTCTCATGCGGAAAATCCGCCAGTACTGTACTCAGGTTTCAAAAACTTTAGGGTTAGTGTTAGGGTTAAGTTCAAAGATGCACAAAGCCTAAAGGTCCAGAGATCCTGGGGCTGCAAAACACATGCCAAGAGCAGTACGGCACTGCAAAAACATTGCACCTTACACCACTTGTTCATGTGGGACACCCAAGCTGCTGGTTGCGTACGCAATATTATCCTGTGCCATTCAGGACAGGCTTAGCGTTGAAAGAGCTACAAAGCCTACATGTCCAGAGACAGTGGGGCTGCAAAAGGCATACCAAGATGAGTACAGCACTGCACCAACAGAGGTCCTTTAACAACTTTCTCATGAGGAACTCCCATGGTGGTGAAGACATAAGCCTCAGTATTAGGGGTTAGGGGTTAGGGCTTGGCTTAGGCTTCAAAAAGCCACAAAGCCTACAGGTCCAGAGACACTGGGGCTGCAAAAGGCATACCAAGATGAGTACTACAATTCAACAACATTAGTCCTTACAAAACCTTTCATGAGGAACACCCATGGTGGTAGAGACATGAGCCACAGGATTAGACTTTCAAAAAGTTTAGGGTTAGGGTTAGGGTTAGGGTTCAAAGATCCACAAAGCCTACAGGTCCAGAGACATTGCGGCTGCAAAAGGCATACCAGGAGGAGTACGGCACTGCACAAACATTGGTCCTTGCGCACCTTTCTCATGCGGAAAATCCGCCAGTACTCTACTCAGGTTTCAAAAACTTTAGGGTTAGTGTTAGGGTTAAGTTCAAAGATGCAGAAAACCTAAAGGTCCAGAGATCCTGGGGCTGCAAAACACATGCCAAGAGGAGTACGGCACTGCAAAAACATTGCACCTTACACCACTTGTTCATGTGGGACACCCAAGCTGCTTGGGGCGTACGCAATATTATCCTGTGCCATTCAGGACAGGCTTAGTGTTGAAAGAGCTACAAAGCCTACAGGTCCAGAGACACTGGGGCTGCAAAAGGCATACCAAGATGAGTACAGCACTGCACCAACATAGGTCCTTTAACAACTTTCTCATGAGGAACTCCCATGGTGGTGAAGACGTAAGCCTCAGTATTAGGGGTTAGGGGTTAGGGCTTGGCTTAGGCTTCAAAAAGCCACAAAGCCTACAGGTCCAGAGACACTGGGGCTGCAAAAGGCATACCAAGATGAGTACTACAATTCACCAACATTAGTCCTTACAAAACCTTTCATGAGGAACACCCATGGTGGTAGAGACATGAGCCACAGGATTAGACTTGCAAAAAGTTTAGGGTTAGGGTTAG